>NC_050589.1:33669204-34349204 GCF_013368585.1 Megalops cyprinoides
TTCCGGGTGGCAGCGAGGTGCAGATGGGATTGGAAGGTCTCCTGTGGGGCTATCAAGAGGCGGGTGGCGCACTGAGAGGGCCTGTCAGATTCGAGCGCCGCCTTTCCTCCTCTGACATGCCCCGAGGGGGGGAAGCATGATACAGTCACTCGATTGACTAGAGACCTGTTGAATAGAGACTGTTTTCCTGTACGACTTACATGCAAAACCAGTCTACTGCAGACAAGGACAGGATCATATTACACCACACTCATCCGCTCCACAGTGGCAACATAAAACACATACCCAGAATGCCCTGGACACAATTGGGAGATTAATAAAGGGAACCCAGCCAATCATTGTGCAGACAATAAGGGCTACAGCAGTACAACACAGAGCATCTTGCACTACCTTAAACACCACCCAGGACATTTTGTAAGGATTAGAAAAAAACTATATTTGCATTCCACCATAGGGGGTCAGGGGTGCCTTCTGCATGATCACCCAGACTGATGCAGCTTCTGTTTTCACCCTTGCCAATCTCTACACTATCAGTGTATTTATCCAATCAGTGGCCTTGCAGACCAATGCATGGACCCACCCCAAAATCACTCGAGTTGTGCAATGCAGAGCACGCTCAAAGGAACAATCATGGCCATCATACAATAAATGACCTGTTGCAGGCACACTTTGGTCTGGGAGATATGCAGAAAGAGAAAGAGTATCGATAGAAACATCAAACAGAGGTTTTCCTCTTTTTGTTCTAGACAGTGAGATCAAAGCTAGCTGGCGTGAATGCATCCCGCGCGACATTATCAGGACTGCTCACAAGCACCGCTTTCACAAGCTTTACATCCTGAAGTTCCTTCCATTTCTCCTCCTCCTCTTCCTTCTCCAACGCCTCTCTGGGCGATTTGGCTTGGACACGATGGAGGAAAGAGAGAGGCGGGTGGGTGGCGTTTAATAGGCGGCCAAAAATTGTTCTTCCCCCCTACGCTTTTTAACCGCATTCTGGAACACAGCTCAGAAACCCGCGCCTGCCTGTGGCTCGAAAACCCCTCGGAGCATGACACCATCCCAGCGGTGAGCGAGGGCCAGGTGGACCAGGCCCAAGCGCGAGGCGGCGACCGCCCGCCGGGAACAGGCCTGCTGACGCTAAACCGTCTCAGTCTGGAATGGATACCATGGTCCTCTTTTACAACGCACACCCTGCCAGCCCATTAATCACTTGTAGCGCCATCATCTTGGGTGTCATTATAGTTATTTATTTGTGCTGGTAAGAAGCCCTTAACCAGCATGACTTAAAAGCACTTTTTATACAAACATTTACACATTGAAATTCAGGTGAAACACTTAAAGTTCTCCACAGCATAATATTTGGAGCCAAATGTAACAGCAATTAGTCATAAATTTCCAGAGATTCCCTCTGAATCCATCCACAGCCATTTCCATACACACATCCTCAATTCACATAACACCAATGCAGATAATTCAGCAAAATGTATGAAACGGTTACTGTACAGTCACAAATACTGTGTCTTTGATGGGGCTGGATCAAAATCTTTAACACGTAACGGATCATTCTCACAAATCTAGGGCCTCGGGCTGTTCTGTGCCTCTGCGAGGGGGCCTCGGAACCGAGGCGAGCGGAGGTGCTCTAGACTTTTCCGCGGCCCTCCCTCCACGAGAAAGCTGTGGAAAGCATTAGCCCCGGCCTCTGCCTGCTATCGCATTACACACAGGCTGCGCGCGGCACCGCCTGCCGGTGCTGTGGGAAGCAGGTGAACTAAAGTGACCTCCGCGCAGCGCCCTCCCCGAGATCTCCCCCCGCCTCTCGCGGGGGTTCCTGAGGAAAACGCCACAGTCACCCCTGGCTCTGCGGGCCCCACCGCCACTCATTAAGAGAGGACATAACCTTTAAGAATGATCCAGTCCACCCCTTCTCCCCCGCCGCAGCTCTGAAATAATAGTGTAGCTCAAAAGGTTTTAGTTGTAGTTTAGGTGTAGTTTGTCGTCTCCCCTTACCTTCCAGGATGACCTCCTTGCCCGTCTTCTTCAGGGCCTGGACGGCCTCATCGTGTGTGGCCTCCCGCAGATTGTAGCCGTTGACCGAGAGGATGGCGTCGCCCACGAACAGCGCTCCCGTCTGGTCGGCTGCCAGCCCTTTGAAAATCTTCGAGATGAGTATGGGCATCTTGTTTTCCTTGCCTCCTATAAAGATGGAAAAAAAATCTTTATTATTTTCTCAAACAAACTAGTGAGAGTTCCGCTGTATACTGTTGTAATCATTCCCTTCTGCTTTTACGATATTGGCTTTACAGTCCCTCTATGCAGGACCAAGGAGGTGTTCTTGCAGAGGCCGGGGGTGTGACCTGGCTCAAGAAAGCACTGAACCTCATCAATATTTTTTTCTACCAACTAGAGTACTCCTGCTAATGATCCCAGCGGGTAGGCTGGCTTTTCAAAAGAAAAAGATCAGAGGAGGCTAAACAGTCTTTATGGCTACTGTAGAGCTAGTACTACTAGTTTTGAGCCAGCAACATTAAAACGTTATGAGAATCCAGGCTTTTACCTTGGCTGTAGAGCACATCAAACACAAAACACTAAAACTGAACATCCATTTCGGCTCTCAGTGTTCCTGGGTTTGTCTGTTTTGTTCTGTTTATCTTTTTTTCAGAACACAGTACGAAGGCCATCTCAGCGTCTGATGGCATCTGCGAGACTGCCACATCAGCTAGGCTGTTCGGTAATCATGCACTCCGAAAAGTGCGGTTTTCATCCGGTGAGAGCCGCTCAAAAACCTGAGTAAATAAACTTCAGTCCGAATGGCTTCCACAGATGCCTTTTCATTCCATGCCACGCCAAACGAAACCAGCCCCAGGTGCGACCGAGGAAACGATTTTGCATACTGGCCAAGAACGGCGTGACCTCTCTGATTGAAGTCACAGTCCGTCTAGTTTTTCCTCCTCTGAGGTCAGGTTGATCGATACGTTCTCCAACTACTTCTATCTTCTTATGCTAATGTGGCATTTGATGTTTTGTTATGTTCAGAATATATGCTAAATGACAAAGTTCCAGTAGTGTGTACCTCTAAAGGGGATTCTGACGAGACCACTAGTAATTTGAAAGCTCTGTTGTGAGACATATCTCTATTCATATTGACACTGACATATACCATGATTACAGCCATGTGAGAGGTAGGAGAGATAGCTTTCTTAACAATGACAGTTTCATTCTAAAAACATGGCAGGCATGCATGGGTAAATTTAACAACTTAAAACATTGTCATTGAAAATAACAGAATCAGAGAAATAAAGACCCAGGTATTCTTATGCGATTGCCTAACTGCAAAAAATCTACTGTACTACTGCGGCAAACATCACACCACTTCCTGCTGAATGTGATTTTACAGTGGTCAACCTACAAAAACACTCCCCTATCCCCTCTTATCATGTCCTGGACAGTTGACAAAGGCTGGGTGGCAGGGCAGGGCTGAGCCCACTATGATGGAGCTCTCCACCCAGGCCTCAGGCCACAGGCTGTTGCACACAGCCGATATGACCAATCTCATTGTGTTCAGACAAGATCAAAATCCATAACTTCAAACAGACTTCACCACAGCCCCTTCACATGATGTTGGTCTGGAGATACTACACTTTTACAAAAAACCTGCCCACCCACACATCTATGTCTTGAGGAGCAGATGAAAGCTCAAGCTCCACCATCCGGCCATATGCACCTGGGACAGGTAGCCGCGAGTCATATGGACAATATCCACACCAATCATCTGTCTGCTGATTAACCAATTCCCCTGATGGTCAAGGATGGCTGTCTGTGGAATTATTTCTGAGAAGGGGGAAAGACAGGACGCTTCCAGAAACTGCTCGGTAGGGAGTTTTAGTGTCAGATGTTTGCTGTCAAATCTCCAGTCACCCCCTTCACTCCAGGTTGCACTTGAGGAGCTTCGGAGGAATAACTGCACCCAACCCTCAAAAGTCAGGATAATGTAACATAAATGAAGGAAAATAACGTGTTAAAGCCCAGCTTCACCGACTGAATCTTCTGCTCAATGGGAGTTTATAACACTCATTACATAACAGAATACCAGAGCTGTGCAATTCTCATTTGCACACAGATCTCACCCTGCAGTTTGACTACACCTAGAAACAGAGCTGACATCGGCTCTCACTCTTTTTAATTGAAACAAGCACCCCTTCAGTCCACGAACTCGCCCTCCTGATCTCCCTGTCCTTCACTTCTGCTCTACGCGCGGGCCAAATGGCAAGGCGTGGCCTCGCTGGAGCCAAGGCCGAGCAGCCGTTCCCGAGCCAGGGCGCGCCCGCTCCTGTAATCATCACCGGCATGCTCCGAGGCAAGCTTCCACCTCCGGCCGGCATGGACCACACACAGAGGCCCCCGGACAGACGGCTCCAGGCAGAGGGATGGCGGGTAGTACTCTGTTTGTTCAGACCCCAAGAGCTCCTTCACAGCCCATTGCTGCACCATTCACACGTCTGTGGCAGTTTACCCAGTCACTTTACCAGGAAGACATACTTCTGTGTATCTTCCAGGCAACATAATTATGTTAATTTTTTTTGCTGGAGTTTAACGCCATATGGTGTAACTCTTAATGACTGTATTTTGCATAACGCTTGGTTGAGGACTGCGGAACACATGCGTTTAGCATCCCATTAGGGAAAATGTGATTTTGTTTTACCCGTAATGGGGTGCTGTGGTGAAGGTGTTGTGGCTCTGCCGGTACCTGTGGGATACTTCACTTAGGCAGCTTTAGTGCCAGATGCACAACCAGAAGAGCAGAATGGACCCCTCTGAGAGAACACAAGCAATTCTTTTGGACAAGATTCAACCGAGCACACACCACAGCCCGCACACCCGGGGAAATAAAAAAGAAAAACGGTGCATAGACTTTGGAAAATCCACCTCATTCCTACAAACCCTGCCAACGGCAGGAGAAAAAAAGAAACTTATCTGGAAATTCATACCTCCGACTGTGATCAATTTCACAACTGCCAAGTACACACCTTGAGTGCGTAATTGAGTCTAATCATATGTGCTGTATATTTGGCTGGTGTGGTCCCATGCCTTGCAGCTTTTGCATTCCAATCAGCGCGGCATTGTGACGGGTTGTCTTTTCCTTCTCACGGAAACGTGGACGGGGCGCGCTGCACTTGAGACTTGACACTTGAGAGATAGATTTGTCTGAAATGACTCAATCAGACTCCTTTGGCACAAATCGTTGTAGTCGGTGTTGCATCACCTGTCGTCTCCATTCACCTCAACAGCAAGTCAGATCCAGACCTTTTAAATATTTGCGCTTTTGTGGTTCCTATTTCCATGCATGGCAGTGTATAGACGACCTACTAAAGAAGACTTGCTTACCTACTAGGAGAAAACATGAACATGGCATTCCACACAAACGGCATATGTGCACTCAGATAGCTGACACACAGCTGGATCCTGGTAACTTAATTGGATGCCTTCAAATATGCCTCCATTTGCTTGGTGTTGATTGGATACTAATCAGCCCTTATCAAATTCTAATGTCTTCCAGCCACCCACAGGCCAGTGCCTTCCTTCAAAACAGAAAGCAGACTCTCTAGATGAACTGTGATAAACAAAATTGATTGCAAATGGAAGATAATACCCTCAAAACATTAATTTATCAATGTCACTGTAACAACAAAAACAGTAGGAAGCTGCAAAGCACATTAATTCAATCTAATCATATATAGGCCTAATTACCTGAATGACTACAGTGTCATCAACACCTGTGGTGTCAGTGGTTTAGACCTCAATGTATTATTTGTGTGCAGTATATTACTAGGTAATGATGGGAGTGTGAGGCTTCATGAACCCCATAATGAGTGATGCCACCATATTCTGTAAATTGCTGACTTGAATGGACCAATACAAAGAATGGCCACTTTCATACCTCACTTTCAGGAAGTGTTTCAGATTTGCACTGCACAAGCACTTGTTATATGAACTACAGTGGGTAAGGAGAGTAGCATGGCGTAGGACAGTATGGAGCGCTGTAAAGAGCGGCTCGAATCCCTGTCTGGAAACCAGGGATTGGTGGAGCAAGGGGCCTTACCGCATTTGATCCAGTCAATGGTGCGATGCACAAATGAACCTTGTACGGCACTGCAAATAGTTCTTGGGTAAGGGTGACCGTGAAACAAACAGATTAGGCTGGAAATTTTACGGGGTCACTGTGCTTTTGCTGTTTGGTGCTTAAGTGCTTAAATATAGTCGAATGAAAAGTATGAAAAACAACTGCCTCCTTCGGTTATTACGCCCATCTTAAAATACACCTTTATCACTAAGAACTCGCCCCCTCCACAACATGCAAAAACGTACACGGAAAAGGCTAATTTGTCTTGGAAAAAGTGTTTTGTTTGTTTTTGTCCTCTGATCAAACGTCTGTGGGTTTGCTGGAAAGTCCAAAAAAGCGATTAAAAGGAGCAGCTTTTAAAGTGCATTCAAACATCAAGCAATGTGATTAAACTGCTTCCAGATTCTCAGTTACACCTTGCGTAGTGTAGTTTAGCTGGTTTACATTATAAGATGTCGTGCATTTTGAGGGGAATAGGTATAAATAGAAGTCAAATTTTGTAACAGAACTGCACTTCGGAAACTTCCATTCAGTCTCGTTCTGACGATCAACAGTAGGCTCGAGTGATGTGTCACTCGCTTACTTAAACACAAGAGCAACGGTCTGTCGTTCATAAAGTAGCCATTCGAAAATAACAAGCTCGCTACAATCCACAGCGTCACCATTACTTCAACAAGGTCAGCAAATTGTTTCGTTAGAGGAATATTAAATGTATTGTCGCGATTGGTTTTAAATGCATTGTGTGCCCTTAGATCACGGCGACATCATTTAAACTTTTCTCATTCCTACGATAAAGTGACATTTCAAACGGTTTCGCAAACGGAAAGATGTAACACGAGCATGTTTAAATCTTTGCTTGCTACTCACCTTTAATACTAATTCCTAGTCCACCCACATCTTGCTTAGTAACTCGCACCGTGCGCTTGACGTTTGTGATTGATTCTGGGACTGGAGGACTGACTCCGAGGTTGGACGGGTCCCCGTTCACTGCTCCGACGGGATTAGGGTTGACCGGCTCCGAGGCGCTTTCACTCTGGCTGACCGTCAAAGTCTCCTCGGTGAGACAAGCCAGCACACGGACCCACCGATCCGCGGAGATTCTGAGCTCCAGCAGTCCAGTTTTCTGTGCCTTCATCCCGGCAGCCATGTTCAACACATTCCTGGGATAGCTGCACTCTGTACGGGTTGGCAGTCCGACACACAGATGGGGGTGGGAGCGCTGAGATACCATGAGAGACACGGCAGACCCTCCCTCTTTTCGTTTGCCTGTGTCGCTTGCGCGTAGGGTCGTTCCCTTGCGCAGTCCGAAGTGCGTCGATTTCACACCATCCAGAAATAATTAGCGGGTGTCTGTTCGTAACTTCTTATCCGAGAGACTTACAAAAATAAAAACTCTGCTGACAGAATGCTTGACTAATTACCGGGGAAACGAGACAGCTTTTAATCAGGTTCCAAACACTTGATCACTTTTGGACGTTCTGTTCTAACCAGGACTGTGCCAAATTACAAAACACCCAGTTCTGGGTCGTAGATTATCACTTATGAGAAGCCAGTCTAACAACTGACCCTTCCCATTGATCTTGGACCGTGTCGAACTGAATTCAAAAGTATAACACAGCTCTATCCCTAATTCTGAGAGCAGACACATAAAGAAAACGACCATGCTTCACTCACTACCGCTCCCCGCCTGCGAATCTCATCTGGGCAATAATAATGTGTGTGAATAAATTCCAGTCCACGTGCAAATTGTGTCAGTATGCATAAATGAATGAATAACTGAACAAAGACTGATGGACAAATATGCAAGCAGACAGACAGACGGATAGGTAGGTAGAGAGTGAGAGATAAAGAAATAGATAGACAATACATTTGCTACAACAACAACAACAAAATACTCAACCTTTAATTAGCACACCTCTCTTCTGTTGTTTGGTACAGGGAGCCGACATTTCATCATCCCCCACTCAAAAACTAAAAGCTAAGTGGACTCCAGAGGCCCTCCGCTGACAGAAAACAACAAACGATGTTGTAGAGATGTCTTAGGTGTGAATTATATAACCAAACAACTCAGTGTACCTAACTCGCCTTCACATCTTTACACTCAGAAAGCTGAACACAGTTCCCATGCTTCCGTCGAGCTGTACAATTTTGTCTGTGACCAAAAACAAATGACAGATAATCGAGATCAGTTAGGTCTCTGCACTTATAGGCTGTAGTCCTACTCCATGTCCCTATGACAACAATCACACCCCCCCCCCCCCCCCCCCAGTTAAATAAATAAATACATAAAACACAGTAGACACTGTTAAAGTCCTTTCGGGTAGTTGTTGAGCCCTTGCATTATGGATCTGTCTTACTTGTCCTGGAAGCCATCTCATTAATCAATATCTGATGAGAAGAATATGTCATTCACTGGAGCCTCAAAGATCTCAGCCCTGATGTCAGTTTTATCCACAAACCTTGTTCTGGAATGTGGATCCAGGGTCAGTTCAGTTGGATTTTCAATTGTTTTGTTGTATCATGCAGGGAACACCCAGTGGGGTCAAGACCTACCAGCAGGGGGCATATTACAGAAACATATCCACTGCCAAATCCTATCCTGGCAGCACATAGTCCAGGATTAGCCCTTACAGAACAATCGAAGAACCTAACTACATTGGCTTGACTTAACTGAACTTCGGATCATGCGTATTACAAAAGGGACCTAACGCCTTCACATTCTAAATCATTGTCCCAATTCTTAGGACCTAGTGGATGGTGTTCTAAAATCAAATGAACATTATTTTTCAAATGGCTGTAATGGTCCCATTGCTCATGTGTAATGCCTGAGCTACAGCTGCAGCCAGAGATGGGGATGCAGCTAATGAAACAATATGAACTATTTATAGGAGTAGGCCTCTCTTGCTGAAGGTGAGGGGGAGTGCTTTCAATCTCTGTCTAAAGCAGTGCAGGCACAGAGAATGGAGTCCTATAACTGGCCAAGCCCAAAGACTCATGGACCGAGGTGTTGGGTCACACTTGTCCCATTGTCTGCCAAACAGTCCTGATCTTAGACCCCCCCCCTCCCTTTTTGGCCTTTTTGGTCCTAACCAAAAGCAGCCTACTGAGGACACAGTTGTTTTACTGTATGTGTTTGTGTGGGGGTTGTATGGGTGGGAGTGTATGGGTGGGTTGTAGGGGGAGCTTCTTATGTAAACAAATAGAACCACAGGTGAAACTAAAGCTGACATTTTTGTGCCCCTTGGTGGCCCACTGGTTGCTTCGGTAGCCTCACACAGCATGATTTGCTCCAAGCAGTGACCACCACTTCAGGGAGAGGAGTTGGCTGCTCTGAAGAGCATGGTCAGGCTTCAGGATGGAGTTGATCCTTTGGTCGGCACTCACACTGTAAGCACCAAGCCACGTACCATTGGCACCTGACGTACTTGCCACTGCTGGGCTCAGACCAGATCAGGACCACTACCTTTGAATGGATTTGTTTTGTCCTCTTCACTTTGTTTGTTCAACTCCATGCCAGGTAAGCACAAGTGAGCATCACTGGAAGCACATTTACGCTGATCGCTGGCTCCCCCTGGTGGACTAAGATAACGTGAGGCAGCCCAGAAGGCATCGGAGATGTGTCAGTCAACCAAAGAATGCCTGTCATTGGGGTAAACTACGGAATGTGTCTCAGAGAGATAATGGTTTTGATTCACGGTTCCAATGTCTCATTTTCACCTGCAAAAGGAGCAAGCGTTTCTGCCAGCGCAACAGCAAGGCCATCAGCCCCAGGGAAGAAAAGTGCACACGCACAGCAGCGGCGAATTACACACATCTTTCGTCAGGTCCGCTTTTACTTAAGCCATTTCCATCCCTGCAAATACTGTCCCTCCTGCAGCTGCATTGTTCAGTGGAGAATGATACATTACAATGAGGTAAGGACAGAATTAACTGAGGAGATGAGACACTCAAAATCAATGGAAACCTTTCCTCTCCTGCTCTGAGTGGACTAAAATGATCTGTTTCAATCTTTGACAGCAAACGAATGTTTCTGAGCAACTTAAGTAGGTGGATGGAGACGGGAGCAATTATACCGAACATAATCACAAACATACCTCTGACAAATGCGAATGAACAAACCATAGATTAGGACAGGCTTTGACAGACTGTAATTTATGTCAGCTGGGTTCAAAGCTTTGAAACAGGCTGGACATTGTATGTGTTTTTCCTGAAATTAAGTTCTTGTATTTCATGAAGCCTAGTTTTATTTGCCCTCAAATATTAGCCTTCAGCTGTCTGTGTCATCCTATTACTGAGAATGTTGACTCAGAATTGATACCATTCCAGACAGTGCCTTGAGGGATCTGTTATTTGCACCTCCACCTCCCCCTGGTGGTGATGATATTTTGTGACAACTTAGCAAGCATGTCATCAAAAGTAGTGCTTATGCATAGGAAAATAAACTTGGATGGTGAGACTGATTATGATTTAAAAAATTGGGCAGTGTGGACTAATAGTCAGGGTCTTAGGGCCAAAATTTTAGGGGTTTGGATCCTTATAGACATCAATATCACTTTGCATCCATTGCGTAAACAGTAATGCATATATATTATTAACTGGGTAAATAGATCTGTGAAGGAGAAGCCTTCACCTGTCCCCAGAAGTGTTGAAATGTGTTAGTTATGACATGTTAGTCATGTGTTGTTTTCTTGTAGTATTGTTAGTTTGATTTAAGAATCCTTGATTCTTCTAATGTGTTATATTTGCAATAGAAATACGTCATACCATAAGCTTCATTCCAGGCAGGTTCATTGTGAATTGTAATTGCCATCATGTTTAATCTACTTGTAGGTAACACACAAACCTGCTTAATTAAAAGTATATTAAATATAGGTGTGTGGTTGGAAAACAGGACAGCTCACTACCTTCAGTAGTTTTTTAGTGTGCAGTGGCTGGTTCTTTTGTTTGTTGGTTTTAAAGTAATTTTTTGTACACTCGTTCCTTCTGTTCATTTGTGCTGGCCAGCTTCGCCCACAAGGTCTTTTCAGTAAACATGAGTTGTGAAAAGGCACGGACCAAGTGAAGTAACTAGTAGGACTCCAAAAGCAAAAACATGAATCCAGTGTGAATTGAAAAGCAAAAATACATTTGTGAAATATTAAGCAATGGTTCAAGAGTATGTGTGTGTGTGTTTGCATATGTGCACATTTGTGTGTGACCAACTTCGTATGAAAATAAAAGGACACAATCAGTATATCATGTGTCTCATTTACAGTTCGAACACTAAAAGAAAAATTAATCAAAAGGTGTCACTCTTGTCACACTAAATTACGTCTGATTGCTGGATCAAGTTAATTTTCAGCTAAAGATTTCCACTTAAAAAAAATCGAAGATACTGTATTTCATGTAAATCTTATTTTATTAGGACAATTGAGTCGGAACTGAGAAAATGAACAGGTAGGTAACTAAAAGCACTTTCAGATTTTCAAAAATAAATCTCAATTTATGTGAAGTTTCTATGAACAGATTGTCAGTTTTTTTTAACTATGGGACTGGCAAAAGATGTACAACTGCAGAAATCATTTTGCCAATGCAAAAGTCAAGAGATGCAGAAAGAAAATGACTGAGTGTGTTCCAGCTGGATTAGTTTGGTAAAAAAAAAAAAACAAACCTCAAACCGTGAACACAGTAACGATTATTTCAGTCCCCTGCCTGACTTTCTCTTTATGTAAACATCAGCCTGTCTCCCTCTCAATGCATTTTAAATTTGGCAGGTGGCTTCCAAAAGTGATTCCATCTGGAAACAACCTAATACTATGAAAAGCTTTAAGAATTAATTAGTGAAAATTGTAGGATCCCCTTGCATTCTATATGAGCAGATATATGCATCGATCGGCCCTGTGAGGGCTGTGGACAGTTGGGACGGCTTGGTGATTAATTTCAGACACCCCCACAGCTCGGCCGAGCCCCCTGAGTCTGCCATATGGGCCGAGAGTCTGGGACCCTGCCTTCTCGGCTGCGGTCTGACCGGGTTTCGGGTCTGGCTCAGACTGGGCAACATGTGGCTGAGGGGTGACTGCTAACCAGCTCCACCTGTTTCCTAGTCAGATGGAAAGTGCTCTCTTCTCCACATCTCTCCCTCTGAGACCTCAGTGGGTTTGGGGGGAGTGCATAAGCTAAACTGCCCCTTGCTCTGACCCTGCCATGCACCTAATCACCTTGCCGACACCATCCCCCCAAAACCCTGGCAGCTGCTCCAAGGGCCTCTCAGCCAGTCGCAGTGAATGTGGGGCGTTGAGGGGGGGGCTGACCATCAAACGATGGACTGACGACCCCCCATCTGCTTCCTCCTGTCTGTCTGGGGTCTGTCTCCTTCCTGCCAACCGCAGCGATGGCTTTAACCTTAGGGAGATAACCTCTCCAGTGTCTCGGATTTGGAGGGCGTGGAGATGGGGTTTTTAATGTATGAGGGGCTTTACTCTTGAGAATTAATAAGGCATCTGTTTTATGACCCCCTGTGCACCACAGGGGTAACGTTCAGCGCTGATCTATGCTACAAACAGATTTCAAATATGTTTACTGCATTGGTCACATGACACAAAGGAGCCAACCACAGGAGGTGAGGTGTATGGAAGATCACAATGTAGCATGCCCGGGAAAGATGTTTGCCACCAATTTGGATTTTGTCATGAGGGATGTGATTCTGTGGCAGCTCCCTGCCATTTTGAAGGAACAGACTGGCCCCACAGCAAAGAAAAATCCAAAATCCAGCTTAGAGGCATGGGAACAATTTAGGAACATGGTTATATCACTGTTCCATTGCATTATTTTGAATAACTGTTTCTCAAAAAGAATTATTTGTTATGTATTCAAAGTGCATGGGAATAATGTTAGCCAAGTGGATTCTCTGGATATAGAGGGAAAGTCAAGAAAAAAATAGGTTGAGACAGCTCCCCTCACAGTGCATTGTACAATAACTTACTGCAGCTCTGGGAGACATGGGCTCTCTCCAGGATAACAACCACAGCTTATTTTGTGACATCTAATTACGGAGGCCTAATGCAACCAGCCTCATTTCAAAGGGCCGAAAAGGTCTCCATTACGAGACTGTAGTCACAGTGCAGTCTTGGCCTGATTGCTCTATTGATTCAGAGACAGAGCTGTCACTAGGGGACTAGGGGAGGGCTAGGGTCTTGTGAAGGTAATGAGAATGTCTGTGTTGTTTTGCTTCGTTGCTATTTTCCTCAGCATGAGGCTAGGAGTTCATTTCAGTGCTTGTGCGAAAGACTTATTTTCTGCTGAGGGGTGGGGTTGCTGGGATCCAGGAGATGATTTGCTTTTTGCTAGAATCATAGTGACTACTCCAACTGAAAAGTCAAATCTAAAATCATTTTAATCACATTGTGTTATGGTCTACACTTCACATAATACCTAACTTGTGCCAAAGTGGACAATGGTATAGATCATAACGTCAATTATTTTCTTAAAAAACCTGTGTGCAGTGCTGTATGAGTGCTGTTTTCCAAATGTAATGTGGGATGTAATCCCACAATCCCCATCACACAGCACAATAGCTCATCAACAAGCGTTGCACCAGTGACCTCATAATAATCAAACTCTTAACTCGAGTCATTCTTGGACTATCTAGAGCTGTCTATAGTGGACTTATGCACACACCAAGTCTGTTTACACAGATACAACCACAAAAAAGAGTGTACCCCTCTTAAAAGACATGCCCTAAAATGTCCAGGCTAAACAAAAGACCATTGGAAAAGAAGGTGTCTTTGAATTTGGGAATCACATCTTGACAGCTTATTAACTCTGTGTCTGGGCCGTCACCTTGCGTTTGTTTTCAGCGCACATCGTGTTTGCCAACATCCTGATGTGGCCTTCAGCGTGCTACACAGTTGGTGAGCACCACGCCATCCTGTGCCCCATTGTTAAATCTAATGCAATTTTCACTTCTTTTGACACTGCGCCCAGAGGGGCAGAAGGGCTGCAGTTGAACCAGGGGAAATAAACTCCTATCAATTCCAGCTCCGCGACAACCACACACCAATTTCCCCTGTTAGGCCGTATGCCTGGGCCTGGATTTCTGGAGCTAGCCCTCAGCCCTGATGTCTGGGGAGGGGAAAGGGGGGAGGGGTTATGGGGGGGGGGGGGGGGGGTGGCCGGTTCTGCTCAGTCCATTCTGCCAGAGCAGAGGAGGGGAAGACAGGCGGGCAGAGGACCCTGCTCTGTCACACACAGTAGGTAATATTCTGCGTTGGTGGGTGTTAATTTGTTATTGTAGCTCAGCAGCTGTGCAGCATGCTTGAGAGAGCAGGTGGTAGCCTTGCAGGGTTAGATAGGAGCAGGAGTGTGTGGCGTGTGTGTGTGTGTGTGTGTGTGTTTGTGCGTGGGGGAAAAGGTCAAGGAAGGAGGAGGAAGAGAGGGGGGTGGGGGACGAGTTAATCTCAGGATCCAAATGCCCTGCTTGTAAAGAATAACATATGAGGAGCTGGATGGTCTCCAACAGAGTCATTAATCCTCAATGGGTCATTGTTTTTTGGAACGTGAAGCCAGCAATGAGAAAAAGGGGTAGCAGGGGGAAAATCCATCTTTGCCAAACTCTTGTCTTGGGATGTAAGTGCCTGTCCAGTATGAAGACATGGTCTTGTTAAAAATGTAGACATGAAATGTGTACACTTGTCAAACTTAGGTACAGAGCTGACAAAACTAAGTTATCATCCACACTATAGTATTAATTTCTGACAAATACAACACGTGGTACCATGAACACATTTCACAGTCACATTTACAGACATGTGGCTTGGCACTTGACACTTGATCGCTTATTTTTGTTGTCCCTGACCACGTTATTTGGTTATTCGTTGAGAAGAATGCGTCCTGCCACAAAGATAAGAAATTGTGTTCCTCCCATTGGGAGAGGATTAACATAGCTATCGGGTTATCTGAGTAACATTGCACAGCCACCTGCAGTTGAATGTTCCAGCTGAAACCTCCTGAACAGGTGTTTGCAGGCTGCTAAAAATGAAAACATTGTATCTGCCTGATACATGTTATTACGTCTGGCAGCCTGACTTTAAGAAGGGAAACATTGTTAGCTGGATAACCACGGAGTCAACTGAAACTAAAACACGTGCACCGGTCGGGTGTCAGAAGCGATACATATTTTAATCCATTATTTGTCACGCATACAACCTCTGAAACGGTGAGGATGTACAAGTGAGATCAGCTGCTGTTACAATATACAAAAACACCGGTGTCGGTGACTTTTTAACCATTTAAAAACATGATTGTAAACATTCATTTTTCTAAACCTCCTTGGCGACGCATGTGGCATCTATTAAGCACCATTCAGCAAGTTATTGGCTGTTGCACATCAGGAGGAAACTTTTCCAAAGGTGTGAACACTTCAAACAAAAAGATTATATTTTGACCTTTGTGACTATTCTGGTCTTGATAATAAACATATAATCTTTGAGCGCTTTGAAGCGTTTAGACTTTTGGAAATGCTTAATCTTGATTCAACAATGCTTAAAATTAAACATTGTTGTCCGCTTCAAACACCCGCGGACAGCAGGTCGCTTAGTTTCAGTTGTCTTGTAGCTAACCATATAAAAACAATGTTTCCCCTCTTTTGTTGGCAAGTCCTGTAGAGGGTTCCCCGCCCCTATTACACCTCCTCTTCAACCCGGACTCGAGAAGGGGGGTTTTATTCTGCTCTCCATTCCCGTCCTAAGGACATTCAATCCCGATCGACGAATGAAACACCAACAGCGCACTTGAATGGTCTACAGCGCCTAGCATCTGGATCCGGAGTGAGCAAACACAATTGGCTCATTTACCAACCGAACGAGAAGCGAAATGGTTGGCATTCCCGGCGCTTTTCAGTGTAAGTTATTGTTTGTTTACGTTGGATTAATGCAACAGCTATGCTCGAGCGCAGATGTTGACAGTTTGATTATTGTCAGGACATGGCCGACTAGGACAAATGCCTTTTCTAGCAAATTAAGCAACCTGGTCGTATGGAATTACAACCGGTGACAAGCATTTGCTGTGTTCGATAGATCTGATGACGTATTGAAATACTTCTACTAGCTAGCGAATTACAATTTATATTCAGTGTAGTCAGCTAACTGACTAGTTAGCTAGCCTCCAATACAGTAAGGCATCTAGCTAGTTAGTAATTTGCTGGCAGAATCTGGGTGCCAGGCGATCGTGAATGTCTATAGCTCTTATTACAGAGCGTGCATTTGAGTGCGTAGCAAGCTAATTGTCTTTGGTTCCGATATATTAGGAGACAGCTATCTAGTAGGCTAAACTGTAAACGGTAGTAGCGGCGCCGTTTAAACTGACGAATTGTCAGCTATGTAGTCTACACTTATGCTAGTTTGTGTTACTGGTATCACTTGCAAATAGCAGACTGTGGTTTGCATGGATGTCACCCGGGTGAAAAAGATGCTTTTGGCTCTGTCGTTGATTAAAAATGTTCAGTGGCTACAGTGACACAAGAGACACATGGTAACTCTCGAGCGCGCGAAGGTCCCCGTTTTCCATTATTTCGATATTCTAAAATTCTTTTGTCATGTAAATATGACTACAGAAAGGAGCATTGCTTGAACCCCCTTTTTTTGGAAAGGCCATTTTCCGTCCTCCCCACTCAACTGGAGATTAGTCCATAATCAGACAAAGTTTCGCACCATCTGGAGTTTACAGCTTTTCAAGACAATAACACCAGGCAGCTTTAAAGCTGACAACTAAGGCTCCTTCTTGTCTAGTTGCCCCGCGGGGCAAAAACACTGTCATGTAATGTAAGCGGGGTGTCAGGCGCCCGAGGACACGATTGTGTCATTGTTTAACCGGGGGCTTTAATTTGCCCCTAGAGCCCACTCGTGAAACGAATGATACCGCTAGAAAGACGTTGACATCAGTAATAATATTAATTACAACAATCGTGCAATTGTCACCATACAACAGCAGCCCTTCTTATGTAGCACCTCAATGTAAACAGTGACTGTTTTGCATTTCCTAAAATAGTGTTTGACTCATGCTGTTATTATTTGTGAATATCAAATACTTGCCTGTAGGCTAATGATACTAACAGTATGGGGGTCAGCGTGAATCAAGAAGTTTAGCGTGTAAGCAACAGTGCAATTTGCTCTTTGGTGTCATACTTAAGTATTGCCCTGTTGTTCTGGGATTCATTTCAAAACAGTTATATGATGTTGGTCCTTATGACTTAGTTCAAAACAGAGAACAATTGTACACCAGAATGAGTGGTTTGATCCTTCTGGATTGAATAAAATTTTGGGGGAAAAAAGTGGCCCTTCAGAGTTGGGCGTCTTGCCTCTATCCCCCCCTTTCCTCTGCGAGGGGGATATCGTCCAAAACCGCCGGGGTTCGGAAGGAGCTGAATTAAAAAGGGCCTGCCTGCAGGTTTGCATTAGGACTAATTGCTTTTGGCTCCAGCCTGGCTTCCAGTGCGGCCAGCCAGCCCCCCCCCAATGTTATGCTGCTGGAGCTGGTAGTCTTGAACCCGCTCAACCCCAGCATGACTTGAACCTGTGTCTTCCCTGAGGTGGGTGCCATGACTGTTTAACACCTGTTTGAATTTTCACAGCCTGGAGGTGCTAGGAGAACATATTTAGAGAGCTGAGAGTTGGTTGGTTTCATCTGAATCCAACTGATGCTCCGATAAAACGAGTTTGATTCATAGAGCCCAGAGAATTAGGCAGCTGGAAATCTATGTCTCAGTGTTGACGCAAGGGAAGAGACTTGGGTTGTTCCTTTGTTTGTGGCCGTTGCTCCCCCCTGACAGCAAACACAAAATCATATGTGCGGGTTAAGCCTACTCAGTCCTCTGAGGCTGTGGAGGACAGAAAACTTACCAGTAATCACATATTTCTCATGAGACATTAATGAACCGCCAGCATTGCTGCAAACAATTTATTTTGGACTTTCTGTGCTTAAGCTGTGTGGTAGCGCTATCCAGTGACCGTACACATTTACAGCCGATGTGCTGTTGTGAATAAGACTGTAATACATTGAAGTTTGGCTTAACTAACTTTGTGATGGAAGTCGCTCTGGGTAGGAGTATCTGTTAAATGCATGTACTGTAATGTAACTGTGAAGAATGAATTTACAGTGTACCCCAGTTATAAAATATATACTTTTCGCTGTTTGCCTGTGGGTAAATATAATCTATATATAATGTAAACAACAATGTTTGAGATCAAATATTACTAAAAAGTGAATATACAGATGCCCACTCAGTCAAAATACAGGACAGCGCCATGAGCAGAATGGCTGTGATGTCACCACCTATATTTGTTAGCTAGTTAGTTTGTTTACATTTCCACTTTGTGAGTTAGTTAAAGTCTGTAAATTCATGGTGCTTTTGTCAGGAAAAAGCTAGCAAGTTTGTTGAAGTTGGAACCTTGCTGTGGGTCCAGTGTCAGCTTCATAATTTGGACTGATTGTCATTGAAGAAGTTAATATTTATGCTATGTAAAAATTTTGTCTGGTCATTGCAAATACAGATTAATGTTTCAATGTTAATGTCAAACTTCAATTTCATGGGATGAAGTTAGTTTCCAATGTAAAGCCAGACTCTCAAACCTTTTGTCACACTGCATCAATGCAAAAAGTGGAACTTTTTCAGGTCAGTGAATCAAAAGGAGGCAAATTCATCAATTTTTCTATGAAAAGTTTTTTTTAATATACTTGCTGCCCAGCCCAGGAAGTAAAGCATTAACCTCACACTTAACATTATATGACAAATACTTTGTCAAACACCTAATTTGGTGCAAAATCAGACACAATTCTATCAACCTTGTTAAAAAAGACAAGCTTGCACTGTCCTTGAACCCAAATCCCCTGCTGTTTAACAGGGTCTCCATGCTTAAAATGTAAAGTCATAGTTCGAGACAGTGAGAATTAGAACCACCTGAAGAATTTGGGAATGGACACAGGACGTGCTTTGTGTGGAAAGTGAGGTAAACTCACAGGCTGAAGGCTTGTACCATCTGTGGCAAAATTGTTTAGGCTGCAACAGTTAGCAACTGGTTGTCTTTATGTGTACAATTTCTGATGTGTTCAGGTTCAGGCATCTGTTTTTGTGTGTGTGTGTGTGTGTGTATGTGTGCAGGGTAAGACTGTGTGTGTGTGCGCGCAGGCTTGCTGTGTTCCACATTAGACTGTGAGGCAACACAAAGCACAAATTGATTGGCCGCCGAGAGAATGGAGGCCTAATTGACAACAGGCCGGCACAGCTGTTTCTTGTTGTCGTGTGCCGCGTTAAGGGGTCGAGAGGATTGTATCCAGATGTGCGGCCAGCTTCTTTGAATATCCCATCAGCAGGAATTCTCGAGAATGTACATCCAGAGGACGACCATTAGTGTATCCACACGTCATAAGTCAAACTTTATTTCTTATCCCCAGAGATTGGCAACATGTATTTAACAGTGTGGGTTGTTAAGATATGAATACTTCCGCAGTTGCCTTTCACTGTATATGGCTCTACAGATGGTAAAGAAGCAGTCTTTTTTATTGTAACATTAAACTAGGCTATTGTATCATTTAAGGACAGGACATAAAATCCAACCTTGACATCACAAATCAATTCCTTAGATTAGCATTCAAATGCATTTTAATCAACAAAAATGAAACTCTGAGTGAATCCAGATCTTTGCGGTGAGTCATTTTTTTGTGTAGAAAGACCTAGGCTTTCAAACAGTGATTGTGGGGTGGGGCTTAATTATTCAAATATTCCATAAAACCACACAATATTATTCAGTTATTCAGAATGCACATCCCTGTCATCATTTCTGTTTTGCAGATTGCAGCATAAATCAATAATTGTTGTAGCAAAACAATAATTGTATTAATGTGTCACAGAATGGTCAAGATGTACAATTGTATGCACAGCAATCCCTCTTAAGATTGACTGCAAAGAGATTGCAATGTTGCCTCTGAATAATGTAACATTACAAACTGCGCTCATGTCACACCAGTACTGAACTATTGCATTAAAATGAGGTATGTGTCTGATGTTGTTTTCCAAAAAGGTTTATAGGATATAGATACTCTGGCTCTTCATCAAGGTGCAATGAGAGGTTTTTTGGGTCAGTAGGCTTGTTTTTAATGCTATTCCTACATAGATGTAGAACAAATATGCCAAAAAGTAAAAAAAACTGTCCAAACTATCCTAGCATCATATTCCAGGCTTAGTTTTTTCGTTTTCACTCTGGACATTGGTGATAATAGTAATTGACAATGAATGGCATATTTTACTGCATATTTTTATCAACCACAAAAATGATTACACATGCTCTCATGTGGTTTTTGCCTCTCAATATGTATGTATGGAATGGCTTTACGAGCATGTGAATATGTGAAGCATATGAGTGGTTATATTTCTTCCAAGAAAAAAATCAAATTCATGCTGTAATGTATGTGTTGACTAAGTGTGTCCCAGGAGTGAGTTAAATGTTAGCTAAGCATTTCATTTTCTGTGCTGTGCTGGAGAGACCTGCTGAGGTGAGGTGTTCTGTTATTTTGAGATGTCAGAAGCTGTGTGGGGGACACTAGATCTTCCATGTGTGCGCTGTCTGTACAGTTAGGGGTCCCTTGATGGTAATGTTCACCCTGGTTTTCCACCCACTGTAACAAGCCTCAGTTCTGAATTACTGGGAAGTGGCTGGTTAAAGTTCCAGGCTCTGCTGGTTTTAAAGGGTAAGAAAATTGCCCTAATAATTTTCCCCCGGTTGTGATTTGTGATTCTTTCCTTACTAGTCGGAGAGGCTGTGATTCATAGCGACAGGGAGATTACGTGAGATCAACAGTTTTGCCGTCCTGAGGCCTGGAGCTGCTCTGTGTCATGAAAGAGACTCCTTGGCATTTCCTGCTGCATCAGTCCCTATCCTGCTGATGTGAGTTCACAGTAAGAGAATTAAAATCCTTTAATATTTTTTCCCCTGCCATTATAGTTTTTCATATCTTATGACATTTGGAAAGTGTTGGAGCTCTTAGATCCCTTTGAAATCACATATTTTTCACCCATTGGGGATAGGAGAGGAGCATTGTGGGATTGTCCTCTCGATGAGCCTAAACACAGTCAGAAGCGCGCAGCTCTCCACGCCCGAGAGCGGGGCTTTATCCGCCACGGCGTCCTTGAAAAGCCCCGCGGGCCATCTCCTGGCGGCCAGGTGTTCAGAAGGCACGCTCCAGATGAGACACCTGCAGAACGCAGGTGCGGGGCCTCGCCCAGCAGAAGCACAGCACAGCTGCTCTCTTCCCCACGGGGGGGGGGGGGGGGGGCTCGGAGGTTATTATTGGATTGTCTGCAGCAGGAGGAAGGAAGGACCGTGGAAGGAGCAATCCTTTCGCTTCGATGAGAAATTCCCCGCCGCAAGTGTCACGAGAAGCCTTTGAGTCAATGGCATGGCTGACTTTTCCTTTTTCCCCCTTACAGGCTTCTGTGTCAGAGCTGAGCAACGGAAATGACAAAGATCAATTTTAGCATCCTCGTAAAAGAATAAGCGAACTACACAATTTCCTTATGCAGTCACACACGGCAATGCCATTGCTGAATTTGAACATGAGCATTTACATTGCAAATGAGGACATTGCTGTATCAGATGTAGTGAGGTGCGCTGTAGGAGATCCACTGTTCCATTAATAAACTATTGATGAGGACCATCAACACAACTTCTCAACCATGTGTGAAGTAAACTCGTTTGAAAGTCCTGATCTTCATTTTGGTAAGGCTGGTGCAGTGTGCTTGAAACCAGATTTGTGCAGAGTCATGGACCTTAATAGCTGTTATCATTTGGGTCAGAGACAGACTGTCTGTTGATTTTATCTGGTATAGAGTTTTACAAGGGAGAAAAGGGGGTTATTTAATATAATTTATTTGCCTTATAAACTGTTGGGGAAGTGGGAAGGGGAAAGGTTTGGCGTCCCTTTATCTGGCCTCGTCCAAATGGAAACTTTGAGAGGATGCAGCCAAGGGAGTGTGTGACCCTCCTTATTAAGACTGTGTATACACACACGCAGACACACACACATGCAGACACACACACACACACACACACACACATGCACATGCACACACCACACATGTTCGTATGTAGCACACAGTTGCTCACGCCCCACCAAATGTAAGGGGAGATCTGCCTGGTTTCCACGAGGGAGAAGGCGGGTTAGGCCCATCTTAAACTAATCGCTCCCAGCAGTGTGGAACAGCCAGACTCTCTGGAGCCGTGGGCCGGGGTTCTGGAATGCTGCTGCCGGCTCAATGCCTGCCTTTCATCCAGGGGATGAGAGAAGGGAGGGGGGGAGAAAGGAGGGGGTGAAGCCATTTGTTATGGGTGATACAGAGGTGATTGACAAAAAGGAGCAAGGTGAAAGGAGGGGGATAGAAGGACTGTTTTGGCTTTTTAAGACTAATATGTGCTTTTAAGCCCTCTGCATCCACCTTTAAAGGTGAGGTGTGAATGGGTGTCCTGTGTGTGGTTGGTAATGGTCAATGATGGGGGCTATTATGTTTGGGGGGGTGGGGGTTGGTCATATGCCTTGGCAGTTTAATAGCTGTTGAGAGAGGGTTTTGCTAGAGAAGAGGTGTTAGGGCTGTCCACTGTGTTTACTGTACTGTACGTGTTAGCTCCAGCCAGTGTATTTACGCTAGGACCTGCAACAAACTTATCCAAGATTGTCAATGAATAAAATGACAGACTGTCATCATAATTGTCTATTGCATTCTTAATGTTGCATAACATAAACAAAAACTGTGCCCACTTTTCATTTATAAACCCCAACGGCATTGAATAAATAGGTATAATAAATATAATGACACAGATAATTACATGAATAAATGACAGCTAAGCGCATCATGCTGTGCTGCCTGTCAGACTCAATTTCAACCATTTATCAAATGTTGTTTTCAACATTTTTGTGAGAGCAGACTTCCACAAACACATATTTTATTCTAATAGATTTCTGGTACTTTCTAATAGTTGCTGGTACAAACAAGTATGACCCACTAATTTAGCTGTAGCGTGTTACTTGTAATTTGCTCATATTGTTCCTCGTGAGGTCTATGCAGTATTCATGGCATTGTCTTTTAGCTGAAGGGCAACACCACTTAGACTCGGTTCGACTGATGACCCAGAAAAGCCTGTGGGTATTATTTAGACTTCAGGTTACTGTCGTATCACCGTTGTGACTGTCCAAAGAACCACTTGACATAGGTGGTGAAATGACATTGTAGTCCACCTCCCTGGTTTCAGTAGTGGGATTCCGAGTGATGAACTGAGACTCACTGTCCTTTGCTGAGGATATTGCATTAGGCTCTCTGCACATCTGTCCCTCTGTCAGTCTGCAACAAGAGAGCGCACTGACAACTTTTTATCACAAGAGGCAGAGTCTGGATCAAAGTAATGAGGATCTGAAATCTCTCACACACTTAGGCACTCATTTTATCTGATAAACACAGGCTAGCCATGTTGTGTATCATCGATAGGAGTTGTCTCCCTGTGAGTTCTGTTCCTGTCTCCAATTAGTCCACATTTACTTTGTGGATGAATAGATGAACTTTTCAGCACTGCAGTTCGTCTAATGTTCAGCCCAGGAAAATTATGGGCCCATGCGTGAGCAGGTGTGATAAAACACTCAAATGATGTGGATGTAAAAAATTACAGAAGAATGAGGGGCTTGTAACAGTATTTTTTCTCATCAAAGGAAATTTTCTCTAATGAAATGTCGATGAGGGTGGTCTCCGAAGCAGCCAATAGAGGGATCCATGGCAGCTCGCTCTTTGTCAAACATTTGGAGATGAATGCACGGTTCGTTCCCTCTCTATAAACGAATTCCGTCAGCGCTCTTGAATGCCTGTTCTGGAGTCACCATAGGTAACTTGAGGCTAGTTGGTAAGCCTCCCTCTTGCAGTCACTGCCTTTGCTTTGCTGACCATCAGGAGTGCTTGTGTCAGGAAGGGCACAGCACTGCAAAGACGATGGCCCGTGATGTCACTGCGCCACAACTGGGACAGGGGTAGAGAACCGCGCACTCGCAGCTGTGAGTCGGCAAATCTGAACTTTCCGGGGAGGAGCAGGTCACAGCTGTCTGTGCATGAATTGGATGTTTTTTTTTCAGCTCTCGAGACATCAGGCTACAATATCTCCCCTTGTCCAGAATGTTCTGAGGACAAGGAGTGAAGTAATGATTTTTTTCCCTTTCCTCTGCTCTCGGAACCTCTGCCTTGGAGATCTGCTTCCAGTAATCAGGAGCGGCCGCAGCGACCCCCCTCTTTGCTTTGTGAAAAAGTCAGCGTTATGTGAGGGAGTGTGACTCGAGCCATATTCTGGGCCCAGGCGTCTTTTTTTCCCCAATATCTAAATGGTTACCAGCTGCGGGGAGGGAGCTGAGCAGGCCACCATACAGCACCTTGAATTGATTTCTTCCACAAAGAAGAAATCTATTTCGTTCAGATCCTCCATTTCTTCTTTATGACGTTCTTGGGTTTTGAAATGTGCCCGTGCATAGAAGCCTGAGACTGAGGCCAGGGTGAGAAGGAGAGGTAAGCTGTGTGGCAGGTCTTGTGGCAAAGACAAGACTGAGGTCAACGCCAGCGCCTCCTGTCTCGGCCGGTGGTGGAACCTGCCAAGCCCTAAATCCCGACGCCATCTAACTGTTGTGAAGGTTTCCAGAGGAATGTATGACAGTCACCAGTGCACACATCCCAGATTTTTGTCAGAGGGCATAAAGTGTCATCGGTGAGAGGGCAGCAAAGCTAACAAATCGTTGATTGGCTCTCATATACTAACTTTTAACGATGTGTAGACAGGACAGTGTTTCTATCCAAAACGATCTTAAACCCTTGGTGCACTGCGGTGTACTGTGTGTGTGTACTGTGGCATGCTGAGGCAATTTCAAGGTGAGTGGGAGTCACAAAAAGCCTCCCATCTTAGTGCAACATGTGTCTCCACTGTAAGACCAAGGGGTTGTGAGACAGAAATACCTGCCGACTGTGCATAACCAGAAAACCTCTGAGATGTAAATATGGAGGCTTAGGAAGCCCCGCATTTACACTTTTTGCGGAAAAACCCCTCACATCATATCACTTCACATCATTGCAGCAAATGCCATTGAGTTACATGGGGGGCAGAAAAAAATTGTTTATCTTCAACTAGTGACACCTTTTGAGGAGAGGGGGGTGGATCTGACCCTTCTGATCTGATCTCTGTGTCAAGGAAATGTCTAGTATGCTTTTTCCACAAAAGTATAAATGTATGGAGTGTTCTGTGTGGTAACATATTGTAATAGCGGGAGAAATCAGACTCCCTGTTTGGCTTAATTAATCAATCAGGGTGTCAGAACTCCACCTCAGTTCCATTTTTTTTTTTCTAAATTGCACCATTAAATACTATTCCTCTGCCCAGCCTTGCAGGGCATTCGAGGGATTTCTGTATAATCACCTACAAATGAATTGAGGGAACATTTCCCCCGAGCATCACCAAGGAGGGCAGAATATTGATTGTATGTCCCCTTTGCAAATCTATGAACAAAAAAAACAGTGTCCAGTTGCAGAAACAACAATGCAGACATGGAGGGTGTGAACCGTTGCAAGAGCTGGCTGGTGGGGGGCTTTCGAAGAGGGCAGCCATCCCCCAGGCCTGGCCATCGTGCACTGGATCTATCAGTTATGCTAATCAGGAGGCCCCCTGGTAAACACATTCTATAGATCAGTGGCAGATGAGTTGAGTGGTGGGGGCGTGGCCAAGGGGGGTGACATCAGCCTGGCAGGCAGCCCTTAGGAATGGAGAGAAGTGGCTGTGAAGGAGAAAAAGAGAGAGCGGCTGGGGGGGGGGGGGCTGGTCTGCTAGAATATCCTTTTCCATCTGGGACCCATCTGTGTTTCCCTGGCTCCCGACTAGCCGCCTGGGTCACTCCACAGCTCACATATGTGGGAACACAAACACATGCCCAGCACATGAAGGTAGGGAGTGAGAGAGAGGCAGAGAGAGAGAGGGAGGAAGAAAAAGACGAGAAAGCAAACGGATTACAGTCAAAGGAGTGAGACTGAGAGCGGGAGCACAACAGGGAGGAGGTGAGAGAAGTGTGTGTGTATGCGTGTGTGTGTGTGTGTGTGTGTGGGTGCGTGTGTGTGCATGCGTTTGCCGTCCTCTGCTACATGGACATGTTGCTCCTAACGGGGGCTTAACACCTCATCTCTTTATCCTTGAAGGCTAAACGAGTCAGCAGGGATGTGACTCAGATAGCAGAGTGCAGATGGGGCTTTGTGTTGCGTTAGCCTTTTATGTGCCATTCATTTTAAGCACCATTTGTTGCGTGTTTGGTTTGCGGTGCTCTTCATTGCTTTTTAAAGTAGTTGGGAGAGTAAAAGCAGATCCCTCAACTCAGGGGAGCGACTAGGGATCTGAAGAAGCTGAACTCACAGCAATATGGGGGACCCATGACATTGAGTGGAAGTCTGGTGAACAGGGATGAAGTGGGAAGAAATTAACCTGGTTCCCTGAAAGGAAGCTACGTCAGGTCTCATTAGAGTACTCTTCAGCACAGATATTTGGAACACGTATCTACATGCCATTTCTTGGGAGTGGTACAGGTAGCACTGCCGCACATTCAAAACTACCCAGGATGCACTGCAAACAACATTCTAATGATGAGATCAGCAGTTGATCTGTCAGTGATTGACAGTGATGTAAAACGCAGGCTAAAGTCACGTGTGCCTCGTCTGAAAGGAGAGGAGGAAGGAGGCAAGCTGTTCATTTCTGCGCTTGCCAGGCATTTGCAGATGTGAGTTTTTATTCGTCACCCTTTTAGCT
This sequence comes from Megalops cyprinoides, assembly GCF_013368585.1. Taxonomy (NCBI): domain Eukaryota; kingdom Metazoa; phylum Chordata; class Actinopteri; order Elopiformes; family Megalopidae; genus Megalops; species Megalops cyprinoides. The sequence goes on from NC_050589.1 coordinate 33,696,151, forward strand.
CCTCGGTGTTTTGAGCAGCGATGTACATTTGGACGGCAGTCTGCGCTGTGTGGGCGCGAGTCGTGGTGGAGGGCTGGCTCCCATTTTACCTGGACCTCACAGACGAGGGGTGACGGTTTCGTGGTGTGTCTGACAGGACAGGGGGCAGGGATGAACAAGGGGTGGGAGTTTCGGATATCCTGAGGCGCTCGGGGGGACCCTCGTAGTCGAAACGCTCTGAAATGCATCTGAGCTGGGACGTGGTGTGTCGGAGTGTGGCCAACGGACTGTCACACCGTCTGTGTGCACATGGCCGTGTTGGTTGCTGTCAGCTTTATTCTTGTGAATTGATGTTTCTTTATCTCTCATTATCCTTGAGAGCCCTTAAGAGATGTCATTAAGATAGCAGTGTTTAGGGAAAACATTGTGGTTTGTTTGCCTTCTGTGTGTCATTGCTCTAAACCATCATTTCTGTTTGTGTTTATTTTTCAAATGTCTTGCATTCATAAACTGCAAAATATTTGACCTAAATAGGAAAGATGTGTGATGTATTCATTACACTAAGTAACCAAGTAACAGTATCTAAGATGGAGAGCATTGTGAACCAGTGTTGTGGTGTTTGTAGGTTTTGCTGACTCTTGGTGGAAGTGAACATCCACGCATTAAGCTTTAATGGTGAACATTTGCAGAATATTTATGGTATTTACTACATGGTTTCATTGATAGTTTTATTGCTTTTTTCTGTATATCTACCATAGAAGAAGGTGAGGAGTAAATTATTCTTGTTTCACCAGCCACCAGTTGCTCTCCTGTAATTCAGCCTTTACCTTAAACTGTTCCGGTTGCTTTTTGTCGGTATTCCTTTATTATGCTCTTAAATGTGTCCACATTAAAAATGGTAGTAAATTTCATGAACAATGTCCTCAAAGTTCTTGGCATTCGTAAAATAACCGTTGACCTCTCAGGAGATTCGTCATCTATCTAAGCCCTATAAACTCTTGCTGTGCATGGGATTGTGGCTGGAGAGGGGCTTGTGGTTGAGACGAACACAAAGCATCTGCTTTAAGTTTTGAACCGGAAGCTGTAAATTAGCTCCAGTGACCAGGGCTGCGGTATCAGGCCTCGGGCTTGTCGTTGCGTGTTAAGAAGCCCTTCCAATCGAAACGATTTGCTCTCGAATGGCCGTGTCATTGTGCGTGGGCGTGTGGCGCTGAATGGGCCCTTTGTCCTGACAGCTATCGAGGTGCTCTGGAGGGCTCAGTACAAGCAGGGTCAAGACCAAGGCAGGTCTTTTGGAGTCCTCCTTTGGGTGTGGAGAAGGGCTCTGCAGTAATGCTTTGTGCTCTGTCCAGTGACCCCTGACAGGCCTTTGTTTGACACAACGGCTGGTAAAGAAGCATGGGGTCGTCGGTTCTGTTGTGGGTAAGGCCCTCCATTGATGATGGACTGTGATCTTAACGTCAGAGTACATCACAGAACATCACTGTTCTGGCTGTGTGTGTGTGTGTGTGTGTGTAAGGGGGGGGGGGGGGGGGGGGGGTCATGCAGTACCTGGCCCTTTCCAACATTGTTTTTGTCACTCTTCCCTCCCACCCTTCCCGGCTCCCGACGGAGGAATCCAATGCACAGGGGTGGGGGGGAAGCAGGCCGACAAGGCCGTCTCTGTCTGCGCGGTGCCCCCTGCTGGCTTCCCTCCAGGGGCGGCAGGGAAGGCCGCCGGGGTCGTGAAGGTAGAACGCGGGAGGGTGCCCGTCACAGCGGGCCGCGGCGTCTCTCGCCCATCCATCATCCCCCGACCTCCGGGGGAGGGACGGGGGCGTTTGTGTTGGCCGCGGGCCCACATCGCATCATCTGACGGGCCCCCTCGCCGGCGCGGACCTGATGACCCTCCGAAACGGGCTGCCGTCCAAGACAAACACCTTCTCTCTGTGGTCAATGCGCATTTACCCCCCCACTGCTTTCAGCTCACATTCTTCTCCAGTGAGAGGGTATGAGCAGGAGTGTTGTTTGTATGTGTGTGTGTGTGTGAGTGTGGAGGGAGTGCCATGTGTGAAATGAATTCTATAAGACAAACAAACCCCAATGCAGTTCATATCTGTTCACCTTTTCTCTATGCGTGAAACTATTCATAAACTTTCATTTTGGCCTCTGCTCTGATCCTGTCAGAATGGAAATGGCACCCTCTTCCTTAATCCTTTTGTTCCAGATGTCAGTGCCCCCTCTTTCTTGTCAGCTCCTCTTCTGTCAGCAGCCATTCACAACAATGGTGGAAAGTAGGCTGGCTCAGGCCTATCTGTCAAGACAGTGCCAGTTCAATCAAAGGTTGGATTACTGCAGTTGGCAGTTTCCTTAAAACAAGCCTTATGCTCAAAGTGTTATTTTAATTAGTGCAGAGTTCATTCAGAGGATGAGATGAAAGTTGTGCATCATTGCAAAAGGGCAATTAAAACAAAATCCAGCTAAAAGTGGTTTGATCGAGCGCAGTGACTGATGGTGACGAATCAATGTGGAAATGACCGGAGCTCTATATGAGGGTATATGAGCTTTTCTGTATGCTTTGCAAATGTCTGTTTCAGTGATTATTAAAAGTGAATTTAATATATTCATTTGGCTTGTAATTGTCAAAGAAATAAATTGTCTTGTCAAATAAATAATCCTTCCACAGTGGGAATTAGTCTGGAGAAAAAGTGTTACACAGCTACTTATTGTACCACCTGACAGTGAAGAACAGGAACTGTGTGTGAGATTTCATGTATGAAGCTTCTTACTATATCTGAATTTTGTATTTGTTGCCAAACAGTAGAAGTGCTGTTGCAGCTTTGCAAACTTGCAGGAAGAGTTCTGCTTTCATTCCGCTGTACATTAAGTGCTTTAGCAGCCTGTCAGTCGTGCACCAGTCGGCCAGCTCAAATGACCGAGTCTGGCTTACTACCTCTGGTGACACATCAAGTTTTAGTGGGCTCTCTTAAGCTGTCTTTTACTTGTGGTTTTCAGGATCTTTTAATTCATTACCAGCGAGGATGAAATGGCTCATTATAAATTAATCATGAATAGCAATTTGTGCTGTTGAACTTGTAATGTGTTGTGCATAATAAAAATGGAGATTGCGTTAAGTGCTGTAGTGCAGTTTAAAAGGTTGGGGGCCGGGGCTGAAGATATGAATGCTAATGGGCTGAAGGCTGATGGCCTGTTGGCTGAGCTCTCCTGCTGGGGCCCAAACCTGGACTGTTGGCTGTGTCCCTGCTGTCATGGTCTAAATGACCCAAATGTCACCCCCCTGAATACGTTTCCTGCTGCTCTCTCTGCCTGTCTCTTTCTCTCTTTCTCCACCGCTCTCCTTTCCTCTTTATCTCTCTTTCTGTCTTTGTCCTTGGCTCTTTTTCTTTCCTTTTTCATTCAATGTATCTCTCTCTGTCTTTCTGCACCTCTTTCAATCCCTCTCCATCTCCCTCTTTATCTCTGTTTCTCTGTCCATCTCTCTCTCAGTCTCCACACATCTCCGCTCTTATCTCCCTCTTGCTGTATGCCTCTCCATCTCTCTGCATCCCCCTCCAATCCCTCCATCTGCCTCCATCTGTCCTCATTCCTCTCCCATTGTCTCAGGCCCATTGACTCTCTCCTCCTGGGCCCCCACGTCACTGACCTGCTCCCCTGCCACCCAGCACTCCTTCCACCCCCGCTGTGTACCACAACAGTGACACACTCACACTCATCCTACAGTCAGCCCACCCCTCAGCGCTCTGTGAGCCCTCACGGTAAGTGTGTGGTGGTGCTTACAGCACCACAGAAGACACTTTATCAAATAGGCCTTTTGATTAACAACAGAGGTCTGTAAGTGAGCATTTGGGGAAAGATGGTTCTTACGTAAGAAATGTGCAGTGCATGCAGTCCTCTCCCTGACAAGGGGCGACTACCGTTTTATGAGTCCCCCCAGGTTTTAAAGTGCTGCTCTCTGATTACAGTGTCCAGTATTTCTGGGGCATGGTTTATTTCAGCCCTCTGCCAGCGCCCTACTTACATCAGTGCCAGTAGTCATTTTCGCATGTGTGCTGCCGGCAGTTGTCGCCAGCTCAACATAGCAATTTGCATTTCTGCAATTGTTGGTGTTGTGAATCCGGTTGCTTTTAAGGAGAGAACGTTCCATCAGGAAGACCCCCTGCCCTAGCCTGAGACGACAGTGTCCCCGTTGCAAACTGAAACTAATTTAACAGGGAGAATGCACTCATTTTTTTGTAGAGGCGCCTTATTTGTCTTGGGAAGGGGCCCGACTTTCTGTGGGTCGGTCCTGAGGCAAGAGTCTCGACACTGCCAAGAAAAACACGCGTCGTGTCTCTGACTCAATTCCGAATCTATTGCTTTTCTGGGTGTCTGTGGGGGCACCCATAATGTGTGAACTAATTATCCTCACCTGTCAAAACATACCCAGGCCACACAACCACTCTCAAACGCCTTTGTCCCCTAACGAAACACGGGTACTTCTCTACGCCAGGTCTTACTCAGTGGAGAGGGATGCTTTCCTGAAGCAAACACACTCACAGACTCATTTCTACTGCCCAGCAGAGGCCGTCATTAGTCAATGCCCTGATGGTACTGCCAAGAACTGCAAGCCGGCGTTTACCAATATACGGTAAAGTATGTCCCACTTCTTCACTGAGCATGCTCTGAAAGTATGAGTCGGCAGATATGTTAATGTTCTAAAAACTAAAGCAGTATTATTTGCGGCATGTTTTTAAAAAGGTGCATTTGATTTAACTTTTGGTGAGTGAAAAACAGGAGCACCACCAGACAAGGTGGGACATATTAGCGCGTTAAAGTTGGAGCACTGCACCGTAATTAAAAAAACATATCTCTCTTTGCACAAGGAATCCATTCAGTGGAGGCACACGCTTTTGTCTGGAATCCTGACTTAAGAATAGGATATTCAACAAGAAAACCCTGGATGGCAGAATTGAAAAGACACAGTCCTGCCTGCCCAAACAAAACCCAGTAAATGATATTAATTTGTGTACAAATACAGAGCCCCTGCATTCAGTGGTCACCTGACCGGGGGAATCATTAACTGCCCAGTGCTATTGTTTCAGATATAAATCCCTTTTGGGCGACAGCGACTACTCAGCAGGGGTAGGTTTTTTCGGGTGAGGGGGTTGGCTCTTTTTGCGGTTTATGTAGATCGCGGCTCACTGGATTTGTGAGGCACCTTTTGTCATGCTACTTTTGTGGCGGCTCGAAAGGCCCGGTTACCCTAAACGACGTATTCAAATGCAAGCCTCTAACGAGAGGAAGGGGCGAGCGTCTTTTGTGGCATTGCAAGGCGACCGAACGTGGGTGCGCTCGAAAACACAAACAAACAGGGCTGAAAATGAGAGTCGTGCGTGTGTGTGTTTGTCCAGCCGCCCGGCTAAGCAGAAGCTCGAACCTGTTGCGGTGCTGTAAGATGCAGTTTGGCGAAAGGGTGGAGATGGGGGGTGGGGGTGGTTTGTGATGGTGGTGGTGGTTGGGGGGGGGGGGGGGTGGGGGGATTTAGGAACAGATGTGCGGTGTATTGTCATTGCTTTTGGACAGACAGGGACCAGGTGCCCTCTTTGTTTGCTCTGTGGTCTGCTCTCCGTGCTGTACCCTTTAGTCTTGTGGCTTTACCCCCCCCCCACACACACACACACACACGCACACACACACATTGTCTCCGCCTCAGCTGAGAATCTGCGCCCTTCTGTCCCTTTTCTCCATCACAGGTGACTGTTGGAGGCCCCAGCTGGCTGGCTGGCTCTTGCCCGATTAGATCCATATGGTAGAGAGGACAGAGGAACGGCAGTGTGTGTGTGTGTGTGTATGTGTGTGTGTGTGTGTGTGTCAGCAGCACTGCAGTGAAGGAGCTGATGGCTTTAACCCTTTAGTATCCTCAGGCCTGCGGGCTCCCTTCTCTGAGTGGTTATCTGATATACTTAAGGATAATGGAAATAGGCTGGAGGGGACTAGATTATTTGCTGGATTTGATATCCATTTCATAGCTTTCAGCTTCAGATACTGGTGGTGATTATTACTTAAATGTATAATTGACATAAATGTGTGCATCGTATATGTGTATGAAATTGTTTACCACCACCATCATGTGAAAGCATATTAATTTGACAAAAAACATAGAAGTAACATTTTTACTTATCTTAACCCACAATTCAAAGCAAGTGTTACCTTTATTCTTTGCAGATGAAGTTTGGTAAGAGCAAGGATCTCCAAAATCAATTAAACAAACTGAATCTTTATTTAAAAAGATGACAGTTGCATTTATCTGTTAATCAGAGGTAGGGACAAATGTTAATTGAACGCAGCCCTTAATGTATGTTAAGAGCTGAACCGTTATCATGAGAATGCTCATTAAAGAGTGATTATTATTGGGTCGTTGCTCCTGCAGAGATGTGTCAGCCCGTCTGTAGTGACTGGGGTGAGACTGGGGACCTGTTTGCCATTTAAGGTCAGAGAGGGCAGAAGGTCGGGTCATCGGGGCCTCCTGCCAGGAAGTCCCCGTCACATGTGGCACGTGGAGAAAGTCGTTGGCCCCACATCACTCAAATCAGTGCCACCGCCACCGAGTGTCCCTCCCTGAAGTACAAAGGGCTCGCCTTACCGTAAGCAGCGTAAATGTCATTGGTGCGTCACTCAAAAGTAAATTCTAGAATTAAACCAAGATAAAGCATTGATTTGGTCCTTGCAAGTCTACTTGATAAATGCTCCACGCATCCAACCAAAGATTTTGGCCTCAGCATTACGCTACTGGTTTCAGCAAACAATTCTCAGGGCACTTTAAGTCAAGTGACTGCACCCAAACATGTGAAAGGTAGCTAAGCTGAGGTGCTTTGGGAAACATTGTTTGTATTTTGTTTGTAATAACATCTTTTTGTAATTGTATCAATGTTATATATTTTTTAATTTCTTTTATTGCTCTGCTGTGTTACAGTAGCGTTTCGGTTCCAGATCTCCGTTCTCTGTTGCATTGTTTTCTGTGTCACAGGGCCCAATCACTGAAGAACTAATAAAATAAAGTGCCTTGTATACAGCCATTTATTGTTCCAAGCAGCCAGGTGCAGACTTTTATTTTGACAACAGAAGAAGTTTGGGGTCTGTGGACAGCTGTTTTATGCTGCTTGCATTTCTTCCACATGGATTCATATTATCAACCTGAAGGTGCATAATTTGTCCCCTGATGGAACTGTGTGTGTGTGTTTGTGAGTATGCATGTTGGAGGGGGGGGGTTGATGGGAGGGGGGTGTTTGAACATGTGTGTAAAATGTAGTACATCTAGCTGTGTGTATATCCAGGTTCATGTGTGTTCTTCATGCCTGCTGCCCATGCCTTTTCGCATGGATTTTCCATTCACCTGACATCGGCGCAGCTGTGAATTTGCATGCTTATTAGACCCGGGGACTGGAGCCACCTGGAGGGCCTCCTCAAGGCTCTCACTCCGCGTTAAGCATGTCCCCGCGCCTCCGGCGTCTCTCTTTAAACAACGCACGCCTCGTGATGCGCTCCTCAGTCATTTACAGACGGCTGGCTCAGCTCCTCGGTTACTGTTTATCAGAATATCAGGGCTCTGTTTGAACTGGGCGTGCGTGCCCGCAGTTTGCTCTCACGCGGACGACGTCGCGGTGACGCTTTTGTCCAGCGCGTGCCTGGAAGCTCTCCTGTCAGGTCAGCGGCCCCCCGCCACGCAGTCGCTCCGCAGTCGCACAGACTCCTGCTCTGTAAATTTCCTGCCGGGCCGGCAGCGTTTTTTCATGCTGAAACGAGCCCGCCGGCGGGTGGGCGGGGCCGATAACGCGCGGATGGCTTCCTCCCCGGGCGGCACGCAGAGAGGGTTTAATGGCCAGCGCCGGCGGTCACGTGGGGCGCAAATGGAAAGAGAGGCGCCTGGCTTTCGTATCGGCCCTGGTCTGTCTTCAATTCCCGGCCCTCCGAGAGGAAATTGCAGGTGACATTGATGGCCCGAGAGCCGAGGGTGTTTGGCCCCCAACAATGACTCTCTTTCTGGTCTCCAGGCCTGGGAGGGCCCGGTCAGCCTCTCCACCCTGCTTTTCCCATGTCACCAGCCTGTCTGCTTCACAAAGACAAGCTGATTAAAAAATGTCACAAGGTGTGGACCAATTTGGCATCAAAGGGACCCAGAAACATAAAGGAAAAAGATTTTATTTACATTTTTACGTATAAATGAATGACCCATTGTTCCTCAATTCTCCAATGAATTCTGTTGTTCAAGTCTCCCATCCTTGTCTCATGATTGTATTTTGAATGTAAAGAAAAAAGCTTTTTATTAATATGTAGTGTGTTAGGTATTTAATATTAGAATATTATTTTTTTATTATTGTTCTTATTATGTGTACTCTTAAGAGTGTGGATAGGTGATTAGGAAGAAGGACACAAATCAAGGCAAAAGTAGAAAACTCAAGTAATCTGAATAAGAAAAGCATTCTGCTCTTGTTGTTTCGACCAAATATGTTTAGCTTTGCTTTCTTTTTAGAGCTTTATGACTGTCAAATCCTAACCGCTTCTGTTTGGAAAGCATTCTATAACATAAATCAGGCAAAAGAAGCATCTTGGCATTTGCACTCCCAATTCTTTTTTTTAGGTTGAGGTCTATGCTGTGAGTATGGGGTTATGAGAGCAATTAGGCATTTCGCGAAGGTGCACATAGCCATGTTCTTGGCATCTCCCAGAAGGCTTTGCAGCAGTAACGTGGGTGCTTTTCGGGCACCAAGAGCGTCCTTTTCCTGGGCTGAAACGGTGACAGGTGGCACGCAGTCCGGCGAAGTGAACGCGGTGTTCCAGGTCACTATTTACCCTGGGTGTCTCCAGGAACAGAACAAGTCCTCCCTGCGGGTGCACTCTATTGATAGCTCTCCTGTGTCCACATGAGCTGGTACATGGAGATCGCTCTCCAGTAGCAAAATATAGACACCGGGGGAAAATCTGTTTTTTTTTTCTGTCTGGAACATGCAGGAACATCAGGTTGAGTATGGGCCTTTGCTGAAAACACTCAAGGTAGCTGTCAGCTCTCGCTCACTTTATGCCAAAGGAATAGCAGTCTCTCTTTTGACCTTTGACATTACTGAACCCCTGGAAAAGGCAGGCTCTTGGAAATGGGAGTTGGCTGAAACAGATGGTGCAATGTGCACAACACTTAAGCCAAATAATATATCATAAAAGATAATAAGAGATCCTCTTATTCAAATACAGCATCTCATGATTCATCTTTTAGTTCTGGCACAAGCTGTATGTTTATTTCCCTCACACGCACACATGTAAAGACATTCAAATGCGTTACTGATTTTATGCAACAGATGCTGGATAGCGTAACATCTGAACAACTGACAAGTTAACGTGGGGAAACACCCAAATGGCTGTATTCCCAGCGTTAGAAAATGACGTGAACAAGTTTCTTTCATCCTTTAAAAAAGCACTTCATTGAAAAGTACCAAAATTGCTCGTCGCTATAAATTCCAGAAAGTTTCCCTTCTCATTTTTGGTAATCCCTCTGCCCTCGCAACCTCGGCCTTGGGTTTTTACTGTGTTTACAAGCATGAGAGAGAACCTGTGCCCATGTTGAGGCCAGCATCACAGAAGCACAGAGTGGCCTGTTTGTGGGCCTCTGCTCCAAGCAGGTGGAGAGGGGGCGGAGCAAGCCAAGGCCAGGCGCGGCAAGCGGGCGCAGGGCTCAGATGGAGGAGTCACAGAGCTGCCAGAACCGCGGTCACATGACGCTGCGGCAGTGCAGACCCATTGGTGTTCTCATTCCACCATGTGAGAGTGTGTATGTGTGTGTGAATGTGTGTCTCAGTGTGTGTGTTTCTCATTCTAACATTCCTCTGTGTGTGTGTGTGTGTGTGTGTGTGTGTGTGTGTATGTGAGAGAAAGAGAGAGAGAGAGAGAAATTAAGTTTCACATTCCCTCATGGCTGCACCTCCAAAGTTTCCACTGGAGAACACAAAGGGCTAAACCCCTCCCCTTCCCTCACCAGACAGTTTATGAAGCCATTTTAAGCCATATTAAACAACCTGTTTTTCTGCCTCGTAAAATGATACACAAGATAAAAATAATAATAAAAATAAATAGACTATCCATCTCAAACTCAAAAGATGGTGAAGGCTGTGAGAGAGAGAGAACAAGGGAGAACTAAGTCTGACCTGGGGCCTGAGAGTGTATCTGCTGCGCTCAGGTTGACCCCCCCTCTGGCAGGAACCCGCAGCAAGGTGACCTGGTAGCAGTACAATGTTAATCTCACACTCCTTTGATTTATTGTTTCTCATAATTTGTGAAGTTTGGATTAATACTGTTGTATTGGTTTTATAGTTTTACTATACCCATAAAGCAACACAATTCAGTGTGCGCATTAATGAATGAGTGAATGGTTTTCAGAGCGTTTTGGTCGCTAGTATAATCTGTTGCTTGTTTCTTTTCACTATACAGTTGTACGTCTGAAGTTGAGTTTAACAGTGCATCGTTTAATGGCTTCTACTGTCGTAAATAACCTCCGAGATCCACTAGGCGAGCGGCTGTTCTCGTCTCTTTTTTTCCGATTATGTGAGCGTATACCAAGCTTACGCTGAGTGAGACTTGAGTCTGGAGAAGAATTTCACTCGAGGGGAAATGTTTTATGAGGTGGAATTTGAATGAGAAATCAAGATGTTTTTTTTATGACCATTTCTACGATAGAGCGCTGTCTGTCCAGAACGTCCATCTCGTTGGCAGAACGGTGCCTTTTCACTTGAGATGGGCCTGTTGGGTCTCTCTGTGGGAGAGCTGGCTTTTTCAGATCCGCACAGCGTGTGTAAGCTGACCTCAGAGCCAGCCCTCGCCATGCGGTGGCCTTCATCACTTTGTCAGGCCGGATTACGAAGAGTTATCTGACGTGTTTATAACAGAGGACACCGCACTGACCAGACCCTGCTGGAACAGTAGAGAGGATAGAATACAGGAAGGGGAGACAGAGTACCATATCATTGGCCTATTGCATTTTAAAGTATGAGCTTTAAGTTTCTCGGTTGCAATGCTGATCCTTGTGTGGTGGTCTGACCTGATAGCACGATAAAACAACTTTAAAATGCTGCTGAAGCCCTTTTAATCAAACATCTAATGTTCTTACTCATAAGTCATTGGTCATTATTACACATGCCCTTACCCCTTTACTGCAAGTGACAAAACAATAATAATGCGTGTTACGTTTGTTTTAGAGTGGACAAGGAGCAACCAAGCGAAACAAAATGGAATTCCCTTTTTACCACACTTCATTTTGTTGATGTCATGTTCTTTGTTTATCCATAGTTTGTTTATTCTAATGAGTGAGCATGGAGCTTTTTGCTTGCTCCTACCACAAGGTCACATTCTAACAGTGGCATATCACCCGAGAGGACAATCGGGGCACCGAAAGCGGTCTCATGTGGGTGGAACCGCGTGCACCAGCAGTCATTGCCGCGAGGTCACGTCCTTCCAAGTTCACACCCGGAGTGGCGACCACGGAGATGGTGACAGTCGGGCGTTGGGCCCTGCAGCTCCGACACCTGCCACCGCCCCGAGGCCTTCCCGGCTGACGCGCACGGACAGAGAGAGGCCCAGCAGCAGTGGGGTGTCCGAGAGCGAGCGTGAAATGGCCAATCTTCCCGCCGCTCGCTCTGGGTGGCGGGCTCCGGCACCCTTCACAATGGGCTCCTTCATCCACCGCTCAGGCAGGGATCTCGGGCCCGGCCAGATGACATCTGGCTAATTCAGGGAACAAACTTTCCCTCTCCTCCCACCCGCTCCTCTGACAGAAATCGGGCCCGTGCTCCTTTGGACGGAGAGGGCCCCGCTCTGGAAGCTCTCTGGTCTTGGCGCTGAACCCCGGTGACTCACAGCAGGTCTTTGTGTCCGATCTCTGGCTGATTTATTTCCCTCCCTGGATGAGACGTCTCTTTGATTGTTTCCGTTCCAGCTCTTAATCTCTGCTGTTGATGTGAGGCAGGGCCCTCCCCCCCCGGGGCGGTTATTCCCTATGAGGTCATGGGTAAGGGCAAACTGCCTGCCGAATTTCGTTTTTCTTCTTTTTTCTCTCATATGTGTTAATGTTGTGTCCCCCCCCCCCTTTTCTCTTTCAGACGGTGGAGAGAAGAAGACCCCTGCCATGCCCGGCTCTCCCGTGGAGGTCAAAGTTCACTCCAGATCAGCGCCCTCTGCCATGCCTCCCCTGCCCTCTGTCAACCCCAGCGGGCCCCGGCCTGCCTCCTTTTCCTCCACCACCTGTGAGTTCCTCCCCCCCTCCCTCTCCTCTACCCCGCTTCCCGTCAGATATGCTCAAAAACACTACCCACCGCCCACACTGGTTGCTGTTGGAATCAACCACCGCAATGATATAATTCCCAGGAAACCAACAATCATTTGTGGTGCAGCGGGGAAAAGATCTAACTGTCAATCCATGTGTAGTTGAAGTATCAGTGTTATCTAAGGTGCTATAGTACACAGGCCTGTAGATTTTCCCATTCCAAAAAGAGTTAGCATGGGCAAACACGTAGACCCATTTGCCACTGAACCATTTAAGCAATGCAACGTCCACTGCAGTAACCTCAAGCTGTTATCACAAGTCTCAGACTTCCTCAGAATTGCGTTATCTTAATTTTTAGCTCTGCCTCTGTCCGCAGTGACCAACGGGATCAATCACTCCCCTCCCACCCTGAACGGCGTGCCCTCACCGCCCCAGCGCTACAGCAATGGGCCCTCCTCCTCCTCGTCCTCCTCGCTGGCCAACCAGCAACTCCCGGCGACATGTGGCGCCCGGCAGCTCAGCAAGCTGAAGCGCTTCCTCACGACGCTGCAGCAGTTCGGCAACGACATCTCGCCCGAGATCGGGGAGAGCGTGCGCAGCCTGGTGCTGGCTCTCGTGGTGAGTCCAGCTTGAGCCCCTTGACCAAGAGAGTTGCAAGCTTGAATCCGGTGGATGGCACTGGTGGTGTGCCAATGGGTACTTTAACTGAATTGTGTCAGTAAACTTCCAGTATCACAAAATGGCTAATAGGTAAAGTGAAGGCGTGTGTAAGGTGGACTAGGCAAGGGAATCCGCCAAGCACATTCGTAACAGTAATGAAGTCCACAGTTCTCTTCAGAGGTCTTGCGGATGGTGTTTGTATTGGTTTTTGTCATTGCTGAGGTGAGCAAACAGACTAACGCACAGTTTTATAGTTTTTTGTACTGGGGTGTCTGCCTACTGCTTCTTCTGTGTTTGAAATCTCACCAACCTGTTACTGTCCCTTGCAGAACTCCACGGTCACCATTGAGGAGTTCCACTCCAGGCTGCAGGAGGCGACCAACTTTCCCCTGCGCCCGTTTGTCATCCCCTTCCTGAAGGTACCTCTAACACTGACATCTTAGATATCCATATGAGAGCGAGACTAGATGAATCCCAAAATAGGTGGAGCTATCATGTGTTATCTTATATTAAGTGGTATATATATTAAGTGGTTCACAAAGCCTAACTGCTCCCTTCGCTAGTCTTGCAGCCGAAGTTTCACAGGTGATCCTGTGTCATGTGACTGGGTTCGCAGTCCACTAAGAATCAGGCCTATGCTGTCTGATGGACCAGGCTGGTGGCCCAAGGTGAATTGCAGTTTTTTGGGGGAGCATTATCTCCAGGTCACAGAACAGCGGAACATAAACTCCTCTGACGTCTGCCTGCAGCCAGATTTGACACATCACAACTCCACAGGTTCTCTGGGCGCAGTGTTTTCGTAACAATTCCATCAGCCAGTTTTTTGGGTTTTGTTTTTTTTTTAGAAGTAGGGTAACTTGAAGCACCCTAAGAACTTGTGATAAAAGAAATGCTTCCTCTCTCCTCCGTTTCCCCATAGATTGCCAGTCTGTTTTTTTCCCGATTGCTTTAGCAAAAATATTTTAAAGCCTCCTTGATGAAAGAAGTACCTTGATGTTTTTTCAAAAGGCATATGTGGCAATGTTCCTGGGAATTCCCAAGAAAAAAATTACACCACCGGATCTGAAATCTCTCCTCTCGCTATCTGCTGAATTTGGGCGACCACAGTATTTTCCGCATTAATTCCTTTTTGCTGAATCGTTGACCACGTCAGAGCTTTAATGTCCTCAAAAGCCGTGAATGTCTGGAATTGCGTTGGGGGCTGCGCCTTTGAAGTGGGATATCAAGGGGCGACCGGCGTTTCTCAGACCTTCCTCTGCCTTGTTTACGAGGAGCCTCTGGAGATGGGGCCCGAGTCTTAATTTCAGGGAGAGGAAAACACTGCTGCGGTTTCTATCGAGGATCCGGGAGTGTGAAGCGCGCCTTTAAAGCTTTCTTTTTTGTGCTTTTACGAGTGCCGCGTGCCGCGCGGGCTCTGTGTTTCCTCCATGGGGGGGAGGCGTCCGGCTCCGAGGGGGGGCCTGAAATCTCGTTTCCACCCGCGGAAGGCCGCCAGCTGACAGAAGGCGCGTGCGCCGAGGCCCGGCCTCTGGGGGGGGAGGAAGTGGGCGTATCCCCACGCTCGCCTGGGGGGCCTGGTTCTCATTACGCGCCGCGCCTGCCTTCAGTCAAGAGGGCCCTGTTCTTTCTCAACGCGCCCTCCAAACCGCCAGCAAGTGCTGGCACCCCGCGCACATCGCCTTCTATGAGCAAGGGCTCCAGAAGAATCCGTCTTTCTCGACTGGTTTATTGACTCGGTTTGGACGGCGTCCCCGAGAGCTGCCCCGAGAAAGATTTATCGAACGTTTCTGCGCCGAAACCGTCTGTGAGGCGCGCTGTGAGAAATCGCCCTAAAGCTGCTGTCACGTTAAGCAGATGCCCGGCCCGTTTAGCTCTCCGCGTGGCGCCGCGGCTGGTCTGGACCGTGAGAGCGTGGCTTTGGCGACCCTGCGGTCCTAGTGCGGTCTAAGCAGGGCGGGACTGTGGACTGCACCTCTCTCCTCCCACTGTCCCCATTCCCCCCATGACGTGTCGCCTCCTCTGCTCTCCCCTCCCCCCTCCCCTCTCCTCAGGCCAACCTGCCCCTCCTGCAGAGGGAGCTGCTACACTGCGCCCGCGCCGCCAAGCAGACGCCCGCCCAGTACCTGTCCCAGCACGAGCACCTGCTGCTGAGCGCCGCCCTGGCGTCTCCGCCCGACTCCTCCGAGCTGCTGCTGGAGCCCGGCGAGGGAGCCAAGAGACACACCCCCGACAGGTGAGACCCCGCCCCCCATCGTGCTGCCCCACCTCCCACGGTGCTGTCCCGCCTCCTGCTGTGCTGCTCCACCTCCCGCAGGGCCCTGAGCTCTGCAGACCCCGGTTGCAGTCAGCAGTAGCAGAGCTGTTGAGGAAGGGGCACATCCTGTCCTGCATTCAGCTCTGTCACTACTGTAAGCCTGGGAACGTGTGTGTTGTGATCATGCATGATATTTTAGTTGCCAACATTTCTGGTGCTGTTATTAAAAATGTTCTTTGTGAATTTCCTCCTTTTGCAAAACAGTGTTGTTGGGACTCCCTGGAGTTCTTCAAGCTTGTTTATTTTTGCTTTGATAATCATAAGCAGATAGAGCACATTTCAAGGCACTGCATATCTTAAGTCCTTGCAATTTGTTGGGTTTTTCGTTATTTTTAGCAATGAATTGTTTTAGTGACACAGCACTTTGCAAATTCCAAATATATGATAGCTCACAATGTTAATACACTGCAGGGGGGGGGGGGGGTGGAGTGTTTCAATGTACACACAATTGGAATCTAATTGGTTTGGTTTTGAAAAGCACAGCACTTATTGACAGTGAGAGGTCTTTGCTGCAGCTGGTTATGGGTGTAGCAAGGGGTGACACAGCCTGTCATTTGTGAACAGGGGCAAGGAGAACGGCTTCCACGAGCGGCCCCCTGGTCCCCTGGAGCCCCCAGCCAAACGCATCTGCACCATCAGCCCCGCCCCCCGACACAGCCCCGCCCTGCCCGTGCCCCTCGGCGGCCAGCTCCACCCCACGCCCCCGCCCCTGCAGCACTACGCCCTGGAGGACATCGGCATGCCTCACCTGCACCGGGACCCGCAGCGCCTCCTGGAGCTCAGAGACCTGAAGGACAGGCCACGGCACCCAGGTAACCCAGCCCAACCATCCCCCGCCCCTTGTAGCGCTCCACATTCGTTAGCCAAGGTCTCTCTGTGTGGTGAGCAAACAAAGAGAAAATGCTAGCCCCCGGCGTTGGGCACGTTCATTTGATCTGCGCGCGTGTGGGATCTGAGAAGCGGCTGCGGTTTCAAATAAAAGGCCGTTAACGTGCCTTCAAAAGCGGTGCGGATGAAAACAACCGCCACTCCTTGCTGCCTGACAACGAGCACGGCCCATGCGGCCCCGGCACGGTCATAACGGGAGCTACACGGCCGGGGTGGGGGGCCGTGACTCAACCGCATCGCGGTGGGTGTGCCGGACCAGCTGTGAGGTCAGACCCACTTAGCCAGGCCGGGCTGGTTAGTGGTGGCTGGAGCCCAGGGCCCTGTCCGGGCCCCCTGATGAAAAGCCGGTGTGATGGGCACTCCAGATGAGGGCCGGCTCCTCTCTGACAGCAGCAGGGCCATGGGGGGGGGTGAAGGGGGGGGGGGTGTAACGGGCAGAGCGCTGACAGCTGACTTCCAGATGTTGGCTGCCTGACATGTTGAGCGGTGCTGGATGTCTGTTTTTCATCACAGGCTTTCCCTCTGTTCTGGGGCCCTGGCGGAGACGCGCCCAGCTCAACTGTGGGGGGCAGGGGGGGAGGGGGGGGGGGGGGGGGGGAGCTTGCCCGTTGGCACGGAGCTCTCCCTGGAACGTGTTTGTCTGTTCTGCTAAGTGATTTAGAGGAGCGGGGCGGGCCCATTTGGAGATGGGATCGCATGGGGGCAACAGTAAAACTCTCTGCGCTGCCGGTTCATTGGATGCGGTGGCGCTCCATTTGGAATTCACCATAAAATCACTGCCCTAGATGTGGGCTAACACAAGAGCAGGACGTGCACTGCTCTGCTGGCCTTCTAGGCCACTAGCTGTAATTGAAGTTACTGCAGGAGCCACACACTCTGTTAGCGTTCAGTCAATGTGTAAGTCAGTGAGAGACTTTCATTTCTCAGGTTGCTTCTTTCCATCACGGTCAATAAAAGAAGTGGGAAGTATATCTTGGTATTCTGTTCCCACCAATAAAGAAAAGTATTTGGCGGTGTGAGCAAAATGTTTATCTTGAAACCTTTCTTGTTTTATCTCACCATCACCCTCCTGGCTACTCTGCAAAGTCTTTCGTATGGTTATGCATGTTGAAGTGTGTTTGCACAGCTTTCCTCCTCACGCTAATCATTGATGGGAGCATCGCTTCAGTTTTTCTTTCCAGACACTCTGCAGGAACTTTCGGAATATTTGAAATATTTTCATTTTTTTTTTAATCAGGCACCAACGGGGGCTACCATGAAGAGCCGGTGGACCACAGGCTGACGGACAGGGAGTGGGCAGACGAATGGCGGCACCTTGACCACGTAAGAGCTGTTCTGCTAGCTGAGAGGACAGGCTGAGGGGCTCAAATGACCCTTTCAGGGCCTGGGCATCCTTACCCTGTTACTGAAGAAGAGTGTGTTAACACATGGTCTGAGTTCCTCAGTCTGTTATAGTGATAAATTGATTATTTTGATATAACACATGACTGCTTAACTGCTATGAAATGTATCCGCCTTACCTGAGGCTGACATCTGTGCTGCTCCCCAGGTGCTGAACTGCATCGTGGACATGGTGGAGAAGACACGGCGCTCGGTCAGCGTGCTGCGCCGCTGCCAGGAGTCCGACCGCGAGGAGCTCAACTACTGGAGGCGGCGCTCCAGCGAGCAGGAGGAGGCCCGGAAGAGCGGGCAGCCCCTGTCCCTCTCCAAGGCCCACAGCCCCCACGTCACGGAGGCCGTCCACACAGGTGAGAGAGGCGCGCAGGGGTCACGCTACGTCTCCCACCTCGCCTGTACGCACAGATTAAAGGCGCCTTGGCTGGTTGTGTGAGACGGTAAAACTCTGTGCAGATGCTTGATTGGACCTGTCAAGTATGTGTAAGAGCCTTGTTCAGGGCACAGAGTTGTTGTGTCCAGCCATGCACTTACCACAGGGTTATATTTTTGCATTACTTATACATTTGTAATACTTGTAGGCTCTTTGGTGCTTGAAATATAAGAGCACTTTCATTTCAAGCACCAAACAGATCTTACTGTTATTTTATATTGTGTAAGGTAAATTTTTTCCAGAACAGTATTAGGTAGCCCTCTAAAGTTGCTGTGTCTAAAGACTGCCCTCTAGTGGCCATTGTGTGTATGAACGATATTACTATTTGTCTGATGCTGGTGCATGGTGGAAAGCGTATGTTACAGTGCCTGGTGATCCATGCCTACAGCAGATGCCACAGCAACCTGTCCATGGTGGGACAGATGACTGGGCTGGTTTCACAGGAACCGACGCTGGCTCCCCAGCTCAGAGCCATCTGTTAGCATAGCCATTTCAACCAACATGTCCTGGCTGCAGATGCTAGAAGCAGATCAGTCCTGCCATACCAAAGCAACCCTGTCAACGAATGTGGCCAGAGACTTGTAGGGAGTCTCTACACAAGCATGCGGACAGCTGTCTTAAAAATGAGTGCTTTGAAACAGTTACATAAGATTTCCATACAGGCAAAATGCAGCTTGGGGCCATATGAATGAAATCAGTTCAACATCAGCCGCTGCAAGTTTTGTTCGGGTTAGGGATAGCGTTAGGTTAAGTTAGGGACACGCTTTGGCTTGCCTTTTTCGGACAGCTCTGCCCCCCTTGCGTCCGCTCTACTCTCCTTTTAGCTCTCCCTGCCTTGCCACAGTGTTCTAAAGCGACCTCTCCTCTCCCCACAGAGTCCCAGAGAGAGTTTGCCCCGCGGCCGGGCTCTGGGCACGTTCCCGATGAGATCTGGAGAAAAGCCGGTGAGCCCTCCGTGCGTAGCGAGACACACCCCCTCCCTCCCACCTGAGTGAAACCTCACGTCTCTCCATGGTTTCCCTTCAGCAGGCATCCTAAAAACAGTGCTCAGTGCAGGACAGAAACATAACTGGAAAAGAAAGAAACAGAGTCTGCACACAATACTCTGTTATTCTCAGGTGGCTTTATTTGCACATAGACGCAGCGCTTAGATCCCCGGGATCTTCGCTAGGCCCCCAGTGAGCACATGAAGCTACTTTGAAGCAGCTGAGTAGAGTACAGACTCTTTCTTCTGTCTTCTCGTGCGTAGAATTTGACTGACCCTTGCTGTACATTAGTATGTTATTTGCTTAGCAGTCAGCCTTGTCCCAGAGCGACTTGCATGACTTGCATCATCCATCAATGTGGCTGGATATCCACTGTAGCAGTTCAGTTTAAGTGCCTCACTCAAGGATACAATAGCAGTAACCCCTGGGTTGCAAGCTCCTTACTGCTGTGCCTCACTACTACCACAAGAGAATTCCTCCGTCTTTGAAGTCTGGCAAGCGTGAACATCCAGCTACGGCTTAATGTGGACAGGAATGTGGAAGAGAACCATGACTGAAACACTGGATTCGGAATCCGGGATCTGTATACAGGACAGGAAGATCTCTCTTAGATGTATGCTGACTACCTTTATAGAATGGGAAGGCTCTTAGAGAGCCTTTGTTATATCAACACATTAATCTGATCTGTGTCCATTGTCAGTAAGTAAGCAAGGAATTTGCAACACCACACAAAAAGAGATTGTTGGTAGGATTAGTGAACACCTGCCGCAATGATTCCATTGGTAGGCCCAAGTGTTTAATTTGGTATGAAAGCAGGGTGCCATGCATTGAATGGACTACATTGAAATAATTTGGAAAATGCTCTTGAAAAGAACAAGGTTATAACTCACAACCGTATACAAACAAACATGGTCTTCATCACGTTGATAGCACTTCCAGGTTGTCTCATATCATTGCTCCTTTGTTTTTGCCATTGTCTGGTTGTCTTTTCTTGTACATTTCAGCTGGGTTGGCCTGTTGATGCATTTTTCAAACATCCATAATTTCAGTAAACATGATTTCAAGGGAAGCAGAAGAGGGCTGTTAACACTGTGTTTGAACAATGTGCTACAGGGCCAGAGATGGAAAACACGGCCTTTTTTGCAGTACCTTCAGAGAATAAACATACTGTTGTTTACCTAAGAACATGGTCTACCTGTTGTGAACATGGAATTGCTTTGCTTGGTGGTACCAGCATTGCTGGTTCCAGTAGCAGACCCTTGAGTTTGCGTGAGATGGAGGCTGGTGGTTGGCTGATGATTCGTGAGAGGTCATGACCCCTGTGTCTGCCCCTCCCACCACAGAGGAAGCAGTGAACGAGGTGAAGCGACAGGCCATGGATGAGGTGCAGAAGGCTGTGGCAGAGGCGGAGCAGAAGGCTTTTGAGATGATCGCCGCCGAACGGGCCAAGATGGAGAAGACGCTCGCAGAGGCCAAGAGGCAGGCCACCAAGGAGGCCATCCAGGTCATCAACGAGCAGGAGGACTCCAGTGAGGTAACCGCTCCCTGCGCACACCTGTGTCTGTACCATGCATACGTGCATTCATATGTTCATCCACATGTATAAGCACACAGATATACACACACGTCTGCACCATGCATACGCTCATGCACACATATACGCGCACACACACACACACACACACACACACACACACACACACACACATGCACTTCCACTGCTAACACACAGCCAGCCACACCCATGCACTCAACGACATGTATGTATATACACATAGATATACAGAGATAACCTCATACCCACACTGCTAGCGCACAGGCACACCAAAAGCACCAATGCAGTCTGCTACATATATAGATATGGATACACAAGTATGCACACATATACACACACACACCACTAACACACTGCCAGGCAGACACACACACTTCAAGATATGCAGGCACCCACAAACACCCATCCAAGTACATGCACACATGCAGACATATGTGTGAGAGGCCAATTTCAAGGTCAGACTGGATTTGTCAAAGTCAAGTCGCCTCTGCAGCATCACTAGCAGCCTTTCAGACGAGAGCACTTAAGGCGCAGCCCGCTCCATGTGGCAGCCGTTAAAAGCACACATTACAGTGAGAGGCAGCTCGTGTCAAGAACACAATGTGCCTGTGAATGCGGCCGATTAATATGGATCCCTGGCAGTCTAAGGAGCATTGTTGTGTCAGAACCTGTCCTCAGACTAATCTTTTTAAGTTCTCCAACCTAAGACCGCTGGCAGTGGGATTAGAGGGCTGCTGTTGTTCCTGCTCTCCCGGGAGCCGGGGAGGATGGAGACGTAACCAAATCTCCTTATCTCCCGCACGCAGAGCTGCTGGAACTGCGGGCGCAAGGCCAGCGAGACGTGCAGCGGCTGTAACGCCGCCCGCTACTGCGGCTCCTTCTGCCAGCACAAGGACTGGGAGAGGCACCACCTGATCTGCAGCCCGGGGCTCCAGGCCCAGCCCAAACCCCTCTCCATCTCCTCCGTCCGGGCCAGCACGGCCACGCCCAGCCCCAGCGTCTCGGGCAAGACCCCCGACAGCACACCCGCGCCCGGGCCCGGCTCCGAGAAGGCCACCGCGGCCTCCAGGTCGTCCACGCCGGCCTCCATCTCTGCCTCTGAGACCAACGGACTCTAGAACACCACCCCCTGTCCCTCCTACTTCCAGACGCAAACCCCCACCCCCCACCCCACCCCTACCTACCTTGACGGGTGGAACACACACATGGATTTGCTAGACTTGTCACAGAGAGGGGCGAAGACAGAGACAGGACAGCCGGTGTTATCCTCTGTCGAGCATATGGACGGTTTTTCCAAAGTGTAGACATCATCCCTCCTGCCACTGTGCCCGAAAAGGGCCAGGCGTGGGATGAAAGGCGTGACAAAAACTGACAGGAGTACCATTTCCTTTTATGTAAAACCTCATATTCATGTTTTACCCACAATTCACAGATGCAATGTCGGTTCACACACAGTTTCACACACGTATTCCCTCGTAAGCTTGTGTATATTCAGCAGAAGAGAGAAAGGGAAGGAAAGACTCCATGCTAGTCTGTTATTTAAACTGTTTTTGACTACACGCCACACAATTGAAAATTTATGAACAGCTTCTACTTTTGGTTTTGAGAATGTTTTATATGTGGTTGTTGTTCATGAAAATCATCTTCAGATTCCTTCATTGTGGGTTCTGCCCCCAGTGGATCTGTGTCGTCAGCTGTTTACAGATATCTCAGTACTCACATTCGTTGTTTCAGACACCAGTATAAAATAATTGTTCAGGAAACCAAGCAATTGTTTAACCAAAGTTTTCTGTTGATGTCCCGTCATTTGTCAATGCATTTTGATGTAAACACAATGAATATTGCTCTGTGTTGTGTAAATATTGTTTTTAAAATCCTTTCTCTTTCTGCTAGTGGTAGTAGAGTCTGGCTTCATGAGCCACATAAAGAGGTAGAGCTGTTAAGGGCTATTATTCGCTGACTTACATAACCCAATCTTGGCTCTGCATGCCAAAACACTCTGATTGGTTTGAATCAGTGAGTCACTAACCCATAACGGCTCCACCTATTTCGGGGTTTGTTAAGAATCATTCATCCGTCTCTGCTTTCTGCCATCCAGGTAATTCAAGCAGCCACAACCATATCCATCTTATCAGAGCCAAACAGATTGCGCTCAATACACTATCTTTCATTTCATGTTCCGGGGAATTCAGTTTTTGCTCATGAATACAAACTGTATATAACAGAATGGAAACCCTAAAGGACAAGCAAACCACTGACGTGGCTATTCTTTGCAATTCCATGCCACTTGCTCAGTTTTCTTTCCCTTTTATGGCTTGCGAATCTGTTCAAATCTCAGGAGTATATTGTACATTCATATGTCTATGTCACCATTAAATAAAAAAGAAAAAAGTAATTTTCTTCAGTGTCATGTCTTCAGTTGTCTGGACAGCCGGCTGCACTGTTCATGATTAGCCAGGTCAGTTAAGGAAGGAAACTGGTACTTCTAACCCTCAGTGGTTTTTAAAATGACTCTGTCGCCACCTCGTGGATGACGTTGGAATCTGCCGCGACACAATTATACCGGTACAGTGGAAAAAGTTGAGTAAAAATTGTGTTGCATGGGATATATCATATATTTACATACACACATAGTAAATAGGAGCGACACCTGTATGTAATGCCATGCGTTCTCGGAACGTAATCTTGAAATAAAAAAAATAAAAATAAAAATAAACAATTTGACCATCCTTACTGGGGTCCATAAGAAATCAAGATGTTTCCGGCAAGAAAGGTGTGTCTTATTCATTCGCCAAATGACATTTACATTTACATTTACATTTATTCATTTGGCAGACGACGTGTAATGCAGTTTGAAGGTGTCACAAGAGCGGAATATAAGCAGTGAATCGTGTAAGGCCAATTCTATTATCTTTTTGTGTTGCTAGGCGATTCCAAGGTAAGAGAAGCTGCGGCTAGGGTACATTGCTGAGTGTTGTCACAAATGACCTCTGATAATCGCCCCTCGTCAGCTGTGCGTGTTATCAAATCAAGCCTGCGTTTACTAATTACAGACGACAAGCTGCGAATATACCAACAACGTAGTTAAAAATAAGTATTTAAATATAAGTACTTAAATTGACGCTTAGGTTCAGTGCGCTTGAACCACAACGAATCCTAGCCCTACCGCGTTTAAATCCAAGGGCATGTTTCTCTTGAGTAGTGCTTCAGTAGGAAACTGCAGCTGATTTTACGGTTTTTATGTTGTAATCCAGCCAGTACGTTTTGATTGCCACTCTACAGTTTATTAGTTTTGAAATATTCAACAAAACTTGGTTTCATCGTAGAAACATCAACAGGGACTCCATTACTCTTAATGATGGCAAAAGCAGTTAAGAAATAATGCTAATTGGCAAGTTGAAATGACGTCAAGGGCTTCGCGCTCTGAGTGTGGTCAAGGACTTTAAACACTTTTTAAATACTTTGCTTATATCAGATGCACTGACGAAAATAGTATACTGTACTCCGCGTATCAAATTAGATACGCTATATCTGGCATTCGGTTATATTAGTTGGGGTGTGTGGTTACACATACTTTCATTGCAGACTTTAATTCGTAGAAGCCTCGGTTAACGCCATACCTGAAGGTGGGCCCTAAACGTAATTTCCTATGGGTCGAATGTTAGTTTAAGCCTACGCGCGTATTTCAAGGCAGTTGTGTTTGTAAGAATTATTTCCCCGTAAAAAGTAAATGAAGTGGATGGGGCTTTTTGCCTTTAAATACCGCAAATCCCCCGCTGCTATCTCTAACCTTTCGCTCAGACGGCGAAAGCAACACATTGTACCCAGAAAATATTACTGCAAATGGCATAACATAATTATCCGGCAACATATTGACATTTAGATATTTCCACCTTGCCCTTAAATAGCCCCTATTAGAATCTCGGGAGGAGACGGAACATTTGCTGCATGGTTTCTTCTCTGTGAACTATTTCTTAAAATGGCATTTGTCACGCTCACAAATCATTCGACTTCTAGGCCTTCCCAGGACTGAAGCTGTGTTTTCAGCATGGCTCATATTATGCTTCGTAATATTGTAGTCTCCCGGTTACAAGCCACGGTCTCATTTGCTGCATGGTGCGCACACAATGGTGTTTTATTTCATTGTAGGAAATGATATGTATGTATGTGTTGCCTATTAATGCACTGCCAGTTTTTCATCTGTCAAGAACCTAGGAGCTCACTGAGCCAAATGAAAGGGAGCACCAAGGCGATCATTACAGAGTACCTAGATCAAAACCATACATATCTGACTAGTAACGTCATCTGACTCATCAATTGTACACAATTAAAGATTGTACACAATTAAAATCCATAGCATCAGTTTCAATGGAATTGAAATCAATCAGCCAACTAATAATAATAATAATAATAAAACGCTCTAAACTAGGCCTATTCCCTTGAAGTTTCACAGATGTGGTTTGCTGGTCACAATATCTCATTATGTGTCACGCGATACCGAATCTGACATTAATCGGCACAACAGAAAAAACGCACTCTAATTAGTCTTCCCTGCCACGTCAGAAAATAATTCAGTTTATCATTTTGGGAGCGTTTCTGGGAGTCAGTTTTTTTTTTTGTTTTAATATCCTCTCGTCCTCATTAGAACGAAAATGACTTGTAAATTATGGTATCTGGTTAACGCTTAGCCAGCTCCTCGCTCTCATATTACTGTTTAGAGCGGTCCCATTCAGTTTTTCGGTATTTAGAGCGTGTTAGCATACTAGACTAAGAAATTTCTGCCAACGAAAACCCAATTAGGCAGTAATTGCCCGTCAACATGTAGTTGCTGGAGCGCAAGTGTCGCGCTTGACGTCTTACAGCTGAAAGCCTACAGGAGCCCATGCACTGTTAATTTATTTCACATAGTGATTACATTGTAACTCACAGGTTGATAAAATTACTGGCGCAGGAGTGGCTGGTCTAACCTCAAACTTAATTCTGCACGTGGTCTTGTTTTGTCATTTCCGCTTTGTGTTTTGATCAGCATTTTCACTCCTTGTGCCTAATTGAATGTATCATTTAATGCACCCACATTTTGTATAATTATCAACTGGTTACTTTACAGTAATGAATATATAATCTGAATTTCCAATCAGATCTTTTCTGGAAAAAGAACAAGTGTTAAAAATGAACATCTTAAGTGTCTAGCTGGATACACCACAGCCAGTGTGCCAAAGGCTTTTACATGGTCCACAGCTGAGATCCAAAGCAGGGATTGTAAGTGAAAGACTGCAACGAAACAGTGATGAGGTGCAGGCAATGGCCATAGGAGCTTGAGCCCCTACTCTCTTGGTCCGAAAGTCAAAAGTGCCCATTCCTGCTGTGTGGACCATTGCAAAGCCATGCCCTTTTATAATATATATATATATATTAGATCCCCTGCCCTTCAGAAGCTCATAATCCTGATGGAGTGCTCTTTCTCAGTCACCATTTCAGCATTGCACTACCTTACACAACATAGCTTACCTCTGACACATTATCCACGTTCACACAGATTGATGCAAAGCGATTCAGCTCAGTGGGTGCAGTGGCAGTGTTCCGCTTGGGAACTGATCCTGCAACCATCTGGTTGCAAGCCCACTTCTTTGAGCACCGCACCGCTCCTCCGCGCTGCTCCACATTCCCACTTCAGCTGTCAAAACTCTCCAGAGACCTCGGGAGTTTGGCCTGCCGTCTGAAGTGAAGCCTCTCAGAAAGTTTGGTGGTATATATTTAGACAAGTAGGGCTCTATATTTAATGAAAGCATTAACTTATAAAACATGTCAAGCAAAATAAGATGAGGAGGAGATTAGGCTCCTAGATACAGATTTGGGATTTGCTTTAATGAAAAGCCCTCGCACGGCAAGTCTTCTGCAAGCTCGGCCATTCCAGGCCTTGAAATGGATCCGTCATGGCATGACTCTGCATTAGGCCACCCTTTCATCTTCGATCCGGCACATGGGCCAAGAGCGCCCTGTCATCAAACCTTTGAATATCTCTTAAGATAAAGCCTTTCGTTCCATGACTCTCTAAAGGCCTCTTTCTTTGTGGTCCCTTCTCACAATTATCTCACAAAGGGTTTTGTTAAATTCCAGATGCTCAGGCCAACTTGTTTTTCGGAGACAGATAACAGCAACACTTTCATTAAAAATAATTGGATGCATAACGTCAGTGGAGGGCTGTTTTGTGACAAAAACATTTTTGGAAGATGTAATCAGCATGAACGGGGTTCTCAGATCAGTATTTCTGAGCAGTCTCTGTTCTACAGAAAGTTAGACAGTACAGTCTAAAATCATCAGTACAAAATCATTCCCTTGTCAATGTGTTGTGTGTGAGAGAGGGTTAAGCATTTAGTTTTTCAAACTCACTTTATGCAATAATGCCAGATGTCATGCCAGATGGATTCGATATTGTCAGATCATTAGGCAAAATGGTCAAGCAAATCATGGTGTTTACTGACGGACAATTGTGAGGGCTAAAGAAGCCATTTGTTGGTAGTAGAAAGCCATGAATGTAGAACCATCTGTAATGTTACCATGGTAATTGCAGCAGGAAACATTTTATTTATTGCGTCTTCTTCCGAGCACAATTTCGAGTCTTCATTTTATTTCGAGAGAGAGAGAGAGCGAGAAAGAGAGAGAAAGAGACAGTGGTTAAGGTGTTCTCAGAGTGCAGTAGGTCACTGTGACAGGAGCGTTGTTACCAAGAAGTTTTCTGTGTTACTGTAATACTACATTTTGCTTGATGTATGACTTTTGACATTTTGTTCAGAAGGGTGTGAGAGCAGCTTGGGGAAGGTTGGAGACCAGCATCGGAACCACAAAGATGGAAAGAGAGAACAGTTTGTCGAGAGGCCTGAGTGTTACAGAATTGGGGAAAATGAGTCATATTGTTGTGTGGTTTATAGAAATGTATGTGTCCATATGCTTATTAGATTGACCACTGGCACCTGACATGACAGATGCCATCTTTTTACACCTTGTATCACATGTATGTTGGCAAACTATTTTGCATAATATTTAGTGGGTATTTAAGGGTTACTGTAATTTTTTTTTATCTGCATTGCCGTTAAGAAAAGGATGATAAATAATGGATCGGCAATAATGAAAACAAGCACAATTAAATATTATTACTGGTACTGGTAAATGTGCACATGCCGTGACTAAACTAAAATTTGACCCCTTTATTCAGCATTGTCATAAACTTCAGTGGTTGGGAGAATCAGCATTCTAGGGTGGATTGCTTGCAGTTGCTTGTAGTTCAGGAGTACTTTCCAAACCAGACCATATTAATATATTAAATAGGTATCTATATCAGTGTTTTGATTGTGGCCAAAGACTCCTAAGGAGGATAATTACAGCACACTCTTAATATATATTCAAGTTCAAGAGTGGTGTTAATCTAATTTCCTACAAATAGAAGTCTGCTTTGGAAAACGTCTCCCTAAGCCACAACTGAAGTCAGTGAGGACATTATACAAGACCTGGTATTTATATATTTCTGGTCAAAGCGCAGAATTATGTAACTCTAAAGGGTCAGTAAATGCCTGACATTCAGTAAGCAATATTTAGAAGCAGTACCACCCTATTCCCAATACAGAACATGAAACGATACATCCCCGCGTATTCATTAGCGTGAAGTATTAATACAGCATTTCAAATGCAGTGACAGGAGGTTAATTAATCCCCCATAAAAAAGCCATTCTCTTTTGGACTCATTTGCTGTTGGCCAACGTGACATTAAAGACCACACACAGTGTGATCAGCCTCATCCCTACCCCCCCTCCTACCTCCCACTTGGAGACACCATCAATTTCTGACTATACCCACATATTATTGAGGCTGTCCTAATTTCACTGAAGGCAGTATAAGGAGCCCTTGTTACATCTTTGAGGCTAATTAATAGCATCTGTGGGAGAGGATGAATGAAACACTGTCTGGAGTCTGGCCAGCACTGCTGCCCGCTATGCGTGCACTGCTTGTTTAGGACATAAATACTATTCACACTCTCCATTTGATCAGCGCCTTGGTCATATTCAGGATATCCCTAATTGGCGTCTCCCGGCTACCTGTAAAAGGGACTGCGTGGGTGTGACTTTTCTCTAAAACACATAATCTAGTAGTTGTCACTTGGGTTCTGTTCTCCTTGTGCATTCTTTCCAGAATAAGGTCCTTTGCCCAAATTATAAAAACATCAACAAGTTCAGGTTTTGATATCAAGGCAAGGTTGCAAGGCATCAGGGATGCATAATTTGGCTGGATTTCTGTGTAGCCTGTCACCGATGGCAGAGAATACGAGCACAATTACCAATTCCCGCATTGACGCCAGTATCTGATACGCTGGCTGAAAGTGCTCCGTGAGTCATTAGCTGAGAGCTCTTTCCGGCCGAAAAACAAAGTAACGCTGTCACCGTGAGCGGATGCAGCGCAGTAAAAAAGAGGGCTGTTGGCAGCCCCGGCCACGCCTGAGGTCAGCGCAAGGACAGTGGTGCGCACGAACGTCACGTCGAGGGCTAACAGCGCAGACTGCGTGAGCAGACACGCCGTTCAGCTGCAGCGCCTCACTTGCAGCGCATTGTGAACCTGGATGACTGCAAAGTCATGGTCCAGAATTCAGTCTGCAGAGACCAGGCGGTTTGCTTGTGCAGTGGAGATAATGCGGACAAACTGAATAAATGAATGGATGAATGAATGACTGAGTGGATGGACTGATGAATGAATGAGAAATGCTTTATTAATGCCAATTTAACTTACTAAATCACAGAATTAACACGCAGACATATAGTTAGAAAATATGAAAATATGATTTCAAATGTGTCTAAAAATTAAAAATTCACTACAACAGATTATGTTTGGCCTTTTGTACTTGAGTGCTTGTGGGGTGGCTGACAATAAGGGGTGTGAGAAATGCTCAAAATGCCATGTGCTCCTTTGTCTTGCTGAGTTCACTAACACTAAGCTCTGCTGGTGGCCTCTGTCTGACAGTGAATGAGATTTGGCAGGGGGGGAGTGGATCTGAATACATCACACAGTGTCCTGTAAACATGATGTAGAGAGGGGTTCAATTTGTTCTACAGTTTACCATGTCAAATGTTTAGCTTAGAAAATCACTGCAGCTACACCCAAAACAACACTTACCGCTAGCAGTGTGGCTTGTGTGGTACTATATATTTGAAGGCAGTCAGTGGTTAGGACAGTGTTACTAAAACCCGGTCCAGGGGTTGGAGCTGTTTGAACCCTTTCAATAATAATACTGAGTAGCGTTGTACTTTCTGAATATGAATAATTACTTATTCAGTGGGGCTTAGGCTAAGTAATTGATTGACTAATTAATCTTAATTTAGATAGCTGCATTGAATTAATTCAAGATGAAGGTAGTACAATGCCACACTTATATGAATATGCATAATATGTGTTTGTATTAGCACAGAATATCTGTATTTACATACAGAGTGACTTAATATCTCTTTAAATGCTTGTGGATTAATTCCTAATTAACAGAGAACTGAAATGGTGCACATGCTGGCAAAGTGCTGACCTTCCCCTAAATATCTGAATGGGCACCAAGTACCTGAAAAACAGGCTTGGTTATGATGCAACTGTCATCACTTGAGGGATACTGGCAGACTCAAAAGGGTGATGATAAAATAATCAAGGGTTAAAACTGAAGTGTCTGTAGTAGCCTTTATACAGGAAATGTTGACGCCACCTTTGAAAAACTCTAGCATTGCAATTTTGCTCACAATACATGGGGGGGAAAAGAAATTGCAAATCCTGAATGCAGCCCAAGGCCTTCTGAGTAATTTTTTCTGCTTTTGTTCAGTCTTTTCAAAGGCTGATATTCATAAGCCTATGATTAATGCATTTCCAATACATTTTAAAAGCCTTCACAGCTCACATAGAGGAAATATGACTTCCTGTTCTTTTTTACTTCAGACATCACCACAAGAAAAAGCAATTTAAAGCTATAAGCAAAGCTATAGTCAGAGGTATTTGATTAGAAACAAACAAAAAGAACCATATTAAAAATATATATCTTATTTGGTTCCAGAGGGAGTGTCAGCTATTAGACAAATATCATAGTTGGGCCACTAGGATGCAGTTCTCCTGTGTCTAGTGTCTTGTAGCAAGTTGCAAGTTCATTTTTAATAAAACAAACTTGTGCAAGCTAACCTGTAAATAGCATACAAAAAAACCAAATCAAAACAATACAATGTTAACATGATGGTAACATGTTAATGTTAACACTGAAAGAATAAAATGCACAGGATATTTCACATGCTGTTATAGTTCTTTTTCTGAAGTTCTTTTCTTTGAAATAACCTGAAATATCCACAAAGTATCAGCAACGTGCAGAACAGATATAGGACAGTTATACATAGCTCTCATTAACTGCTCATTAAATAATTGATTATTAATCTTCCAAATGACATGAAACACTTAAGGTAATAATCAGAGCAGGAATAACATGAGTCAGAATGAATTACATTGGAGGACACTGCTTATATAATACAGTGTGAGTCCTTAGGCAATGAGAAACAAACCTTGCAAATCAAATCAAATCATGATATTTATTTCAGGCCCAAACGGAACATGGCATCCATAAATCTTTCAATGTTGTTGTTTTTTTAATTAAAAAAACATAACTCATATCAATTGAACACCACTGAATAACAAGAACACTCAGCTGGTTCAGGGCATGCTTGGAGTGTTCACCTTTAACGGTTGAAGAAGTGAAACAAAAACAAAAAGGACAAAGAAAATGACCAGAAATCGGAAAGTTGGCACTGTGCCATTTCTCTGTCAGGCTGTATGTGCAAATGTTACACGACAGTTTCCACCAGCAGTGTCTTGCCCTGTTCAGGCTTTACCTACTGCAGGGAAAAGAAAACATCTTGCAGGGCTCCTTTTTTCTTTTTTTATTAATAGGCACCAATTTGCAATATCTGTAATTCCAATTTCAAGGAGAATTGTGGTTATACCAGTCACTGTAAAATGTCACTATTTTTTCTGCATATATAGGCATGGTAAAATAATTTAAGGTGTACACACAGCTAACAGTGTTCAGGAAATAATATTTTTGTAGTGCTGAGGTTTTGATAAACAGATTGTCCCCCCCTGTCCAGCAGATTGGTACCAAAGACATGCACAGTCACATAGCACCATTATTATTTGATCTCACATAACTTAGTAGCTATTTCTGATGCTAATGTTTTCTGCCTTTGCTGGATTGTGGATGCTGTGTGACTTTTCACTGTTCTAATCAAGAGGAATTTGTGGAAAATACAGTAGTGTGGCTATAGTGGATAAAGAACTCCTAAACAGGAGGTTACATGTTAAAATTCCAAGTATCCCCATACCTTTGAGCAAGATGCTCAGCCAGAATTGCGTCAGCTCTTTCAGTGGATAAAAACATAATGTATGGATTTCACTATGGATAAGTGTGTCTGTTAAGCAACAAAAATCTCTCCACTTCTCCGTTAAAGTGCATAAACTGGCTGTGGTTATTTTCGGTTCTGACTTCACAATACCCATGAAGAGACAAAAACTCAGGAGAAACCTCTGGAACAGCACAGTCTCCAAAGATCCAATCTTTGTTCTGTAAAGAATTTTCCTCAGTATAGAATATTCATCTTAAGAATTTTAGAATTCTCCTAAAATATGCCCTCAGCCCTCTGCACCAGTGAGCTTTGGAAGTGTTATCTCCTCTACAATTGCTCCTGGCAGCATTTAATTAGTGAAAAAATGGCAACAGCAAACCCGCCAAGACACACCAGAAATAACGGTTTTAGTCCTCAGTCAGAATCAGCACAAATCAGATACTGGCGTCAAAAACGATCTGGCGTGTTCTATAACCGAGAGTGAAGCGGTGCTTGAACCACTTCCCTGTATCTGAACACCAACCTACGACATTGATCATCGACAACATAACCATAACAAGAACATGACATCGACGCCAGGGCGTTATGTCTCTGGAGTCATTGGTAATAAGTATAGACCCTTTCCCTCCAGGAGCTATGAGACACTGGACTGACGTAAGCTAAGTGGCCGTGTGACAGGGGGATGACTCCGGTGATACCATATGTCACCGGTCTTCACACCATGCTCCAATCAATTATTCAGCGCAGGCATTCGGAGACAGCTGTGTTTATCCATGCCGTTTTGTAAGGGGAGGTGTGAGGACGTCTGGGATTTTCATGAGCTGTGAAGAGACAGTAATTGGGGTTTTCCTCAACGGGTGCTGGCTTCAATTTAAAATGTAAATATCACATACTGCTGTCCCACAGTCTTTTCAGGCCTGTAAACAGCTTCGCCTGCAGTTTGTAAAATGAGGAAGTTAAAAATGAAATAGGGGCACAATACTGTTGTAATACTTGATACTATAATGAATTGTTTAACCAAGCCCATACATTGCACAAAGGGTGAAATACTGGTAAATTATACACTTGATCATCTTTTCTGCTTATTCACAGTTTTCCATCGAGGTGTGGCAAAAAAAAAACCATGCTGTGAAATGGCCATAATGAAAATGAATGCACCAGATTCTGAGTTCAGAATTATACTTGGTATTGAGCCAGTATCTGTGATATCCATATCTTATAACCATCTACACGATTCTGTTTCAAAATATACATTTGCAAGTTGTGGATTTTGATGCTGCTGGTAAATGAAATATTGAAAGCACACTGTGAAGGTTTCAAGCAAAACTGACCATTTTCATGTGCAATATAGAACTAATATATAATGCTGCTTAGTTGGAACACAAACATTCGAAAAGTAGTTTAATTCATGCGAATACTTAACAACGATTTTGTCTATATGTATTATATAGTTATTTACAAATCAATGTGAAACTACACAAATGTTAGTCCCACAGAAGTGCAGATTAAAGAATACAGACCCCTCCCCCCCACATATGGTATTCAGCTGTACTAACACTCAGTGTAATCATGCTTGGCAAAAACAATCAAAATCATGAATCTCTGTAGAATGTTAGCATGATAATTCCATGTGAAACTAAGCTAATGTGACTCATGTCATCTATTCATCCCATTAAAATGGCATTTCACAAATGGAATACACTTTCATCTGGGATTAATTGCGTATGTCTTTTTTTCCCAATTTGTCTGAAATCAAGCAGGCAATTTTTATATGCATATGTGCATGTAGTCATAGATGATTTACACTTTCTATTTTCATATTAACACATATGAAACACATCAAGGTAGACCTGAATGCTGTTGCACATGTATGATATCTTGTTTTAACAGCAATGTAATGCTGGCCGGAATTCCTTTTTTCTCCTCTTAGGTCTCAATGAAGATCATGTGGCTTATTGCTGTCAGTTATTATTCATGATCCACCAGGAGGCTGAAAAGAGGAAGAGATTTCATTAAAGAGTGACACTGCACAACTCCTCCACTTTTTACCTTCATTAACTTTGTGAATGTGGCAGACAGCTAGCTAGTAACCAATAATGTGCTTGGAATTTCTCTCTGCCGGTGCGTAGACATCTCACTGTCTTGTCATTTATGCTGTGGTTAGAGCTGTAAGACCTGGCTTTACATGGTCCACTAACACAAAGCAATACCAAATAATAAGATTGTGCCATGAGCTCTTGCATGGCATGCCTGTTATTTCTGCTCTACATGCCTACAACCTTGTATGATGAATGAAATCTACACCATAATCCATGCTTCCTCGATGCTGGGACAGAGTGCTTCTCCTTTTTCCATCCACCCGCGGTCCATTGTGGACTCACCTGGAAGCAGCATGGTGGAGACCATCTCCGGATCCTCCAGCACGTCGATGATGCAGCGCTGGAAGGTCTTACTGGCGTTGGACTGCAGGTAGCTGAGAGAGAAGGGGAGGGAGGCAGTGAGTCTGAGCCTTCCTGGCAGCCTTCTCTTTCAATGCCAAAGACCACTAACTCTCCTCTTATGTTGACAATTTAGAAACGCCTTGCATACAAAACACGATAAGCATCTCCAAAGGTCTGTCCTCTCTGCTTAAGTCCATGAAATATCATGCAGGAAAAAAGAAAACAGAAATGGCATTTGATTTTCATAGAAAGTTATATTGGGTTAAATGAACCTTGAAACATAATAGCAGAGCCAGAGAAGCAGAAGTCTGCCTGAACTGAAAAGGCTTCTGGCAGCTCTGTCCTCATAGTGATTTACTTCACAACTTTCAGTAGACAGTTTCAAAGACTGCTTTAAAAATGATACACAGGATATGTCATTTTATCTTGGCTTACAAGAATCTTAAGCTTTTATATACTGATTTTGTATTGTTACCCTTTATTTATCAGTATGTGTTTGTTCTCCCAGTATTGTGGTGTGCGTGTCAAGATGCTGAATTTCATCTTCTGAACTTGAGATAGAAGGTACATTTTCACTTGGGTGGCAGATCGAATCATAGGATTGGATCTACCTCGCGGAGCAGACTTTATTATCTCCTGACAGCGTCCATAGATGAGGCTGGTAGGGAACAGAGTGCTGTGTGGGAATGAGAGTGGAGCCGGGGGATTGATTGGCATTGGGAGTAGAGCCATCTGCTCATCAAGAGAGAACAGAAAGCATTTCATCCACTGCCCACCAAGACGATGAGTGCATCAATTCCAAGGACCCACCTCATCCAGGAGATGCGGTCCTGCCAGAACTCATACATTATGAAGCAGGACTTCTCCGGAAGCTTCTGGATGGACACGCTGCAGGAGAGAGGATAACAGCGGTCAGTGAAGGTCAGGGAATCTGCTTGCAGTTTGAATCAAAAAGTATCTTTCAGATAGATGCCCTGATTTGAAAATTATAGATAATAGATACTATTTACATGCAAATGAAATGTGGGGTCTTCATGATAGACATATTTTATTAATTAACATTATATGTGCATCTGCCCCCAAATGTACCAGCTTTACTTGTAAAACCATAACACAGTAAAGGTTTCCAGTACTGGTCAGTGACTAGCTCTTCATCAGTCATGCTGTATAGCTACTTGTAGGTGTAACTCGGCAGGTATTGTGTGGAAGAACCCACTGTAAATTGTCGCTCTGGTTGATGGTGACCTCAGTGTACATTTTCAGCGCCTGCTGGAACTCATCAAGGTCTTTCTCCATCACCATCATCTGTCTCTGGACCAGCAGAATGTTCTGTTGGCAAAGAGAATGGGTTTGACCAATGCACACCAGGGTTTGGACAGGAAAATACAGTAATGAATGGAAACTCACCGATTAAGCCAGTGATTCATATACCTCCATACTTGTACGTAAAGATATGCAATATCCAGTAATCCATGCAAATGTGAGACAAGTATAGAGCCTTAGTCAGAGAATAAGCCTTGTATTATGAGTAAATGGATTAAACCTAAAAAGGAAGTTTTTTTTTCTCCAGAACAAGAACAACTTTGGAACTGTTCAACCAATGATGTAATAAATTCCAGCAGTACAGTTAGGGAAGTGAACAGTCATGTTAGTGTTAAGCCGGCGTTTGTACGTTAATCTTTTTGGTAACCACAGGAATTGATAAGGAATTGATCATGTTGCTAGTTGTTACAGGTTTAAAGCATTTACATTTACAATTTTGACATTAGCAAGAATTCTTATCCAAAGCAACTTTGAGTGAGTAAAAAATATATATATCGGGGAGGTTCCTGAGTGGCATAGTAAGTACAATGCATGTCTTGTATGCAAGCTGAGCTGTACAACATGGGTTCAACCCTGGCCATGTCATCTACTGACTGTAGAGTGGGAGCCCACAGCAGCAAATTAAATTTGCTCTTTGCTGTTGGGCATAGGGGTGGGCGAGTGTTGCCTGGTAGGCTAACACCTGCATTTTGAAATTAATGTGAGCCATCACTGGTAGACAGTGGAGGGAGATCAGGAGGTGGACCAGCTGAGCAGTAGCAGATGAGCTGCAGGGATATTATCACACATGCAAGGAGGCCAGGAAAGGTGGAGCTGCAGTAGACCAGGCGGGAGAAGACCAGAGCTTAGACCAGGTGCTGGGCTGAGTAGATGCTGAGGAAGGGGTGTACAGGGGTAATCTGCATTACTCTGATGTTGTACAGGGTTAATCTGCAAGCCCCTGCTATATGAGTTGCGGAGGTCAAATTGCTCTAAAGTGTCACACCGAGGCTCTCAACAGTCTTGCAATCTTAGTGGAGCACCGAAAGTTTCCCCTTGAGGAAGTACTTAACTGTAATAATGAACATTCAGGTGTTTTGATCAATGACAAGTAAAATGTAAGGTATGTCATTTGCTCTGGATAAGTGTGCCTCTCAAGCAAGGCAATAATGAAATAATGCAGTTCTGAAATTCATCTGATCTATTGCATCACATGTGCTTGCCAAGTAGAAGAGAAGTGGAATGGCAAGACAGCAGCTCTCCATCTGCAAGTGCTTTTGCTAAAATGTGGCAACCACTTGCTGCAGTCTGAGGCATCAATCACAATAGGAATTTGAAAGACTTATAAAACCCTAGACTTGTACTGCATTGAGGCCAAATGGGAGGACTGAGGAGTTGAACGAGCTTTACACAGTACCCACACTGAGTAGATCTGCACTGTGTACTCACAGATTTGTAAGTGCTGGCCAGGGTATCCTCTCTGAGGGGCTCCAGTCGTGGACTCTGGCAAACAGAGACAAACTGTAAAGTTATTTGAGACAAAAACTAAACATTCCACATGCGATATGAACAACAGCTCATGTTTCTCTCAGTTGGAAGGAAGTCTTTGTACTCTATACAACAGGCTAATTCAAGAGTTTATTTTTAATAATGGTAGTCACTACTAGAGAGACACATTCCACATGTGAGATTAACAGATTCTTCACAGGTAGTACAAGATCGAGTTGAGTCAATCCATCAATCCATATTTAAACAGAGCAAAGCAGAACTTAAAACGTGAAGAACTGCCAGTTGTATTCTAGGCTGTATTCGTTTTATCTGAAAAACAAGCAAGTCTATGTAATTTATATAAAAAAAAATAATAATATTGCCTTGAAATTTTATGCTGTTATTTTTGGTATCACTACGGATTAGAGCTTTGCTGAGGGTCGAATCAACCCCAACGAGTATTTATCTGAATTTCTGCTGGGACAAGATAAGAGAGAAAATATTCGCTCCCAGAGATTTCACTGGTACCTTGTGTCACCATCACTCTGCTGTTAAAATCGCATTACCTCCAACCAGTTGGGAGATATATTATACGAAAATTGTCTGTCAGATGAAAACAAATGAGATGTCCCCTATCTATGAGACCGGATTTATTTTAGGAACTCCACAGAGATCAAGGAATTTGGAAAGATGTGCCTTGTGTATAAGAAAGAGGAATCTGAACAGAGTGCATAAATCCTGTTAATGGAGGATTTCTCAAAAAAGTACTATATTCTCACCAGTCTATGCTGCACAGTGGTTGTATTTCACACTGTACATTCATAACTAATTCCAGTAGACACAGATAATAGATATGACATTTTACTATATCTTTCAGTGAAATGGAACTTATAAAATGTTACTTTTAGGTATGGACACTGTTACCTTTGCCAGGAGCAAATCAATGGCACGGTCTTAATGCGTTTTGTTCTCTCGTTATATGTAAGGAACGTTCCCTTGCTGGTATTACATCCTACACCGGATAATTAATCTGTTTTGTGCTTGACAAAATACCTAGTGGATGTGCTAAATAATTGAATCAACAATAGCTTAATATTTTCATAACACCCCATGCCTCTGTCTCACACACCTCCAGAGGCATTTTACAAATGAGGTCTATTTATCCCAATACTTGTTCAGAGGAGAGGACACCAATCTAAGAACAACTGCCACAAATTGGGAGCAAAAGGATTGTATAGGATGGATATGTTATGGGTAATACCTGGTTACTAAAGGGCTGACATAATGTGGCTGCCAGTGCTCTCCTGTGCACCACATGCTATCCGTACTATATCGTATCATACCTGACACTCCAGCTTGTCGATGAGTTGCTGTAGCCTGTTGATCTGGGAGTTCCAGTGGTTGTCCGGCTCCACGCTGACACCTGACACAGAAAACAGGCATCGGGTTGGGAAGCCACAGAAAGATTAGTGGTATGTGTTTTGAATCGACACGCCCGCATCCTTTAAGCTCTACATGGGATGCGAGCATGTGTCTCATTTCAGTATCCGTCCTTGTGTGACAGAATGAGGTCATTTGGATTGGACGTTTAATTAAACCTTAAAATAGCAATCAACCCATAAAACAGCCTGATATTAAATATTCATCACATAAAATATCCAATAATGAGGATTCATTGTTTTTCAGGGTGAGTGCATTGTATCTCTGTACCAAGAACCACACTTAGTTTTGAGGTCACTGCCCTGTTAGCTACCCTCGACAGACCAGACACACAGCGTGTGTGTGTGTGTGTCTGTGTTTGAGCATGGATGCGTGTGTACATACCGGTAGTGAGCATGCCTGAATACGGGTCAGTCGGAGACAGGCACAGGTTCTTCTGGATCCTACGCCCACACCGCCGGTTGCTTCTCAGAACAGAGAGATCCTCGGGTTTCTTCACCTCTGTCCTGGTGGAGACAAAGAGAGCCGCCACTCACCCATGCTGGCTGTAATTCACATTCAAAGACCGCAGAAGCACTTGCACCACGCGAGGCTAGAGATGTAAAAGAGCTGCAGAGAGTGATTAGTCACTCTCGGTTGGAGAACAGCAAACCCTTTTCAGGTCAACAGCCCTTCAATTAAGGTGGCTCTTGTTGAACCTGCTCGCTCAGAGGGGTTTGTTTTTGTCTGATTTTCTGTCTGTATGTGAAAAGGAACACCTTGACCAGCACCTACATCCCTGTCACCCCCGACCTGATGGTGTTTTAGCTACAAGTCTGGGGCTCAGAACCACACTAAATCGCCTCCAGTGTGCGAACAAGGTTGTGGGCTGAGACGCACACGAGGGAGGCTGTGTGACCCAGAAACGAATGACCTTTATTAGATGCTGTCACACTTGCCACGCAGTGCGACCCTGTGTCTCTGAGCTCTGCCCTCTGAGCTATATTGGCCATTAAAATGATTATGTTGGTCTTGGGTTCTGTGTCATTTGCTTCCATTGAGCAGCCCGGGACCGCGGCCAAATGTTACCTCTCATTGGCTCGGCTATTAGAGCAAATGGGATCAGCGGTGTGCATTCTGAAGCATAAGGCATTAACAGGTGATAATGGCTGTGCTTCAATTAGATGAACCTCTTGATTTTCAGCCTTCATGTTGGGAGCAAAGATTTCTGAAGGATGGTGTTAGGAAATGAAACCAGTGTTCATAGCTTTGTTGATGATTCACATACATTTGCATATGTTTTTTATTTTCTCTCACTTATCAGACCATGCTATGTATATATGATGTTACTCATCTGTGATGTATTTTTTTCAGTATGAAAAATAGCACATTGTTTTGACAGTGCTGTTTCCGTGTGGTATTTTTAGATGTGCAGTTACCAGTGTCTTAATTTGTGGGTAAATAATTCAACATAGCTAGGCCAAATCATCCTTGTATCTAAAAAACATCATATCGAAGTGTATGAATAATATTCTAATTATTCTCATGGATAGTCTCCCAGCCAACTTTTCTTCCGTTTGTGTGATGATGGGACGACCGAGGCTCGTAGCGGAAGAAAATTGACACAAATTTCACATGTAGAATTCATTACACATGAGAAATTCTGTTGATTAGAAGAACCCCTCGCTGTTCCCGTCAGGTAGTTAACCCTTCACACATCTAAACATGCCTAAACATGTGAGACTCTCACCTTCCTGGGCAGCTCTGCTCTTCTACGGCCTCCATGGCACATTCTAGCGACACCTGCAGGGAGTGCAGCTGACTAGAGGTCTCACGCAGCAGGAAGCGGGTCACAAACTGGCCCAGAACCGAGGCGCCCTGGTACTCCTGAGAGAGACGAGGCGGTGGAGGTCAAAGGGAAAAGAAGAGGAGACAGAGAAGAAGGTGGGGGAAAATGAACAGCAGGTGGGGGAGGTTAGGAGAGGTCAGGATAGGGTCAGAATAATTAGAATTCCTCTGTGACAGTAAGTTCAGTATCTTGTATTCCTCTTCTGTGTTTTTTCAAATTTGTACGTAAAATATTTTCTTTTTAGGTGGTTTATGGACATGTAATTATCAAGAAAAAAATGAAATTGAAGTGTTGCTTTTGCCAGAATGCAATAACTATGTGTTTTATAATAACATACAATTTCTTTAATTTGCATAAAAATTGCAGTGTTTTTTTTTTGTTTAATTGTTCCTTACTTGAATTCCTCACATGACCTTTTTTTGCAGAAAGAATGCTTTTCCTTCAGCCATGCGTCTTTGTTATTATCTGTGTCCTTCAGCAACATCTCGCTTGCATTTACACTCACAATTGCAATTCTGTAATGTATCAAGTCAGCCATTGATGGTAGGTCTCTCACATTTCTCTGGCATTCCTCATGAGCAACCCTGTCAGAATAATAACTGACTAATCAAATTTGGAAAGTTTTCCCTCAATGAGACCTAGCATCCAGGGCATGTCATAGACCTTGAAGACCAAAAACAGTTGCTCTTATGGCACCCTTTTTGTATTACACATCAGAAGACCTGTTTTCCCCTCAGCAATTTCCTGCAGAGTTTTACTTCCTCAAGAGAGACAGAGAGAACAAGAGAGAGATGAAGTGGAAAGTAATAAAAAGAAGAAAATGACCTGGCAGTACAGTAGTTCTTAAAGATGCTGCAAGATGTAACTGTAATGCAGTGTTAATCTGAGCTACAGAAAGGGAACAGCACGGAACGGGGACAGGGTTGAATACGGGGTGTAACCAAGTGTTATATAACCAGAGGCTCAGTTCTGCCACTGCTGAAGACCCATCTCATCAGAATTTCCTCAGTGCAGCGGGAACAGGAAATGCATTACCAAGGCAAGCCTTCTTCTTTCATAGCACCTGCTGGCAAAGTAATGCTGGAAGCTTACTCCCCCACTAAGTCTCATCAGATGACGCATCGAAACAAACTCATAGGCTTCTGGTGTGTTTGGTATTGAAACACAGTAGAAGCATCCACTTTTCCTTCAAATCTCCCTTAAGCAACTGTGTTCCCCCTAGTAAGGGAGGTGTACACCAACAGGATATTTGTTTTTCATACTTTTTATACATTGCTATTGTATATTTTTAGTTGAGGTTATCAGTTTCTTCTCTTTTCGAAAGCTGAGGCGTCAGATGCTTTCTCCAGTACCGTGAGATGGATGCCATAGCATTTTTTGTTTGATTGACAGGGGTACTTCCAGAATGGATCTAGGACGAGCACATTTGTTGTCCTTATCCTTTTCAGATCCAGTCCTTGGGTACGGCTCAATGTTTCTGGGGAGAGAAGTAAATATTACCTTTCATGCTGGGTTTAACCGAATAACGTTAAGCCACATTTCTCAGTTAATGCAGAGCTGCATTCAAACCCTTTTTTTCCAGAAACAAAGTTTACTTTGCTTTGCGTTAAAAAAGGTGTTTTTTTTAATGGTGTGCCCACGCTCACTTATGATTTATTCATTGCGAACAGGGATAAAAGGCAGATCAAAGAGGCTTTACTTTCTTGTTCCTCCATGAAATGTGTTAAAACATTTGTATTTGAAGGCAGCAGTGCAGGAGCCCCAAACACACTATTGCATAATCCTGGTTTTCACTGCACTATGACTCACTTTAATAAACAAGACGGAGGTAATAAAAAAAACACGTTTGTTAATTTCTCGCCGCGGTAGGTCATTCTTAAATCTTTGATTCAGTTTACTCAAAGAGAAATTCCAGCCTTGACATATTATATGCTGAGAGTATAATTTCTTATCTCTGTTTCTCAAGCTCTGTAGGTTTTATGTTTCTTGCTGCTATATTGGCTATTATATAATCCTAAAAACTAAAATTGGTTCACCGTTTCAAAATGTATTCCACTTTTTTGTTCAAGAGGATCCTCTTTTCCTGTATCTAAAATGTCTTCAAAAACATCTCACTGCAGCATATTTCACTATGCAATCTGAATTTCATGGCGTTAATATTGGTCTTCAGTGGCACCATGTCTCCTCAACACCTTAATGAACAGTTTTTGTTGATGAAAAATAACTCTATTATTTGGATGTCTTAGGATGTCTCAGGATGCAAATCGGGCAAGCGTGAACATTATCTACCTATATACCCACTCCTTGTTTGGCTCAATATTTTTAATAGCTCCATGATAGCGACATTCTGTACTCTGGTCCACCCAGTGCTGGGATGAACTCTCCACAACAGTCTGAACTAATGAATCACTGACTGTCTTCAGCTGCAAACTGAACACTCATCTGTTCAAACTGCATGCTAACTAACCCTTAAGTTTGAACAGTCATACTATATCCTCAATCACCTTTGCTATGTTCTCAAACTTCCTCTTGCACCTACTGGAGCGCTGAACAGAAGCTCCCAGGGTATAGCATGTTACACAATGACTCCTGCCATCGGACATCGTTTTTGCTCTGAGGCTAACCTTTTTGTATGCACTTTTGTAAATCGCTCTGGATTACAGCATCTGATAAATGGCTATAAATTCAAATGTAAAAGGAAATATTTTTCTTTCTGCCTCATGCCTGTGTGTCCTTTGTAGTCTATGTACATTGAGCATCGTGCCCATTCTCCCTGATGTGAACAGAGTGATGAAAGCCATTTTTCGGCGTTTACGCTGTCACTCGATTCTCATCTGCTGACGGCACAGAGCAGGCGGCAGGCGAAAGGCCTGCACTGAAGTGGTGTTTCAGCTCCACTGAGCAGTAATGAAGGGCCGTGAAGCAGTAATGTACAGATAAAGAAGATAAAAACGTGTCAGGGGGCTTGAGCCCTCCCGTCCCTGAGCTTTGTGACAAGGTCGCGGAGCTGCAGGCCCGCGGGCAGGCTGTGTCATTGCCGGTCATCGTCACGCCGCCGCTCGCGGCTGCTCTCGCTGGCAGGCGCCCCCCGGAGCAGGTTGTCTAAATCTCGGGTGACGCAGCTCCGGCTTCTATGTCAGAGCAATCGAACGCGGAACACGACACTCTGAGTCAGGGGACTGTCGGTCCTCTCTCAGTATCTCTGCTAATGCCGCTGTCGGCTTGAATACCTGAGTTCATTGTGATAATAATAGTGGCAAAAATACTAAAAATGGTGAAGAATGATGATGATGATGATGAAGATAATGATGATTATGCTGATGACAACGACGATTATCAATTTTATTATTGCTGTTGGTAAGGTCATTTAGAGGACGAGTGACTAACATCATAACTGTGAACCAATCCCATGTTTTACATGAAATATTTTAAGAAATCACAAATTGTAACAACACAGGGAGACTCTCCACTCCTGCCCACTCTTTACCAGCCTGTGAATTCACGTATTATCAAATTCCAATTAGCGATGTCTTCTGTTTCATCTTCTCAACACACTCCCACACCTTAAAAATAGATTGACTGAAACTGTCAGCAACATGAACAATTTCTCCTCTCTGATTTGCTCTTGCTAGGTTGCCCCTAACAGCTCCTCCGCAACTATCAGTGAAGCGTTTTGTTGCTGTAAGTAATTTTTTTTTTAACAGCTTACTCAAAATATACTCTTTTGGTAGCTTCTAGGCAAATAACAATGAAGGAGAAGAATGAACTAAGCAGCTACTTCTCTGCTTAGTTTCAGAGGAAGTTTGTCAGAAGATGTTTTTA
Organism: Megalops cyprinoides; assembly: GCF_013368585.1. Taxonomy (NCBI): domain Eukaryota; kingdom Metazoa; phylum Chordata; class Actinopteri; order Elopiformes; family Megalopidae; genus Megalops; species Megalops cyprinoides. The sequence continues at coordinate 33,740,367 of NC_050589.1, forward strand.
TCGAGCTGTTCGTTTTAGCAGAGCATGAGGGAGAGTGTTGCAATGACCGGAGCTCTGCAGCAAATCAAATCTTCATCATATCCCACAAGGCAATGCACATCTGTGTGTGGACCAGTGAGATCCAAGTGCCCCATCTGTGAACTGACATTACATTTAGCAGGAAAGGATTCCCCCTGAATGTATTTTCCGCTGACTGTTTGAGGTCAAATAGAAAAGTTCACCGGAGGCGCAAACCTACGATACAGCAGAACGTGGATCTTCCGGTGGAGTTCATGCCACAATGAGGAGGATGGCTAACACTGAGGGTGGTGGTTAGAGATGTGTGCGCATGTACAGATACAACACGGCACGACAAAACACGACACGAAACGCTGTGTGGAGATTGCAGCATTTAACTAGAGGAGAAAAGCCGTTGGGATTCCAGATCTTCACAGTCACAGAGTCAGTTTTGAGGGTGAGAGAATAGCCTCCCAATTAAGGCTGGTTGCCTAATTATTGCACAGAAGCAGCTTTCCAGCCAGTATCACTGTGCCCCCCCCCCCCCCCATCCCCCTGGACATGCCTGTTTTATAACAGCTGGTATGCAAAGGCTGCAGAAATGCTTTGAATATGAGCATGCCTCTGAGAATGGTTAGGTTTTTACATACCTCATGTAATACACAATAACATAACATACATAACAAGGTAACAGAATGCAGCATAACGTAAAAAACAAACATAACATAAGACTGTTTCATTCATCCAGCAGCCAGTGAGTAAAAATAATTTTAAGTCTCATATTCAAGCTGTGCACTTCCATCCGGCATGCACAGTGGATTATGAAATTTATGCGTGAAAATGAAAGACCGTCAATTGGAAATGCCCTTCGGGAGAGGTGAGATTCAATGAATCCTAATCTTAAAATGGCTTGTGGGCAGAACAGGGGAGGAAGCGGAGGGGGAATTAAGTTTGCTACAGCATCTTGACCTTAATTTTGAGAAAAACCTTTTTAAGATTTTGTTTTTTGTAATCTCACCACCACATCCTTGTCACCCTTTTACGCGCATATTTCATAAATGCGCAAAAGAATGTGTGACATAAGTGGAACAAAGTTTGAAGCTTGCAGTCCTTAAGTCTCATGCTTCCAATCAACCCACTTCTTCATTGTTATATTGTTTAAATACTCTAGATGCAGTTATGCCAGGAAAAAACCTTCAGCTTCATCAGCTTACGCAGTCGCCAAATTGAAGAAACCAATCAGCACTTCACCCATCTGCACATTATTCAAATTATTCATTTTAAATTTATTAGAACAATATTGGCTCAAAAAATGTCATATGGTTCTGAACTATTGGACTAGCTCCAACTGTGGTCTTTAGAAACCAGTGGGTCATTTGTGGAACAGACCATCCTTCCACGAGTAGGTGGTTTACAAGGGACCATATGTAACAGCTATAATCACAATCAACAAGGCCAAGGTCCCCAGGTCTGCCCACCCGCCAGCCTGACTTCCTGCCTGCCAAAACAGCGAAAGGGGAAGACACAGCCAAGTGCATTATCTTTACACAAGCTTAGATCTCTGTCACAGCCTAGAGCTCTCAAAGGCTCCACCAGTGGCTTTAAGCTGACAGGGGCTGATAGACACAGAGCTCTCCTAGAGCCCCTCTGAGACTGCTTGTGAACCAGTCCCAATCTGAGCTGCCAAATACCTTCATGTGTAAAAGCCTGGCTCTTAGGCTGAGCTCCTGACGTCAACATTTTTCATTTTACTTTTATTACACTGGACCTCTTGATTGGGGTTTCCCTTTTAAGTTGAAAGACCAAAAACAATCATTCAAATGAGCACAGCTGCTGTGGGGTTTGATACAGGAAGGCAAAAAAAATGAACAGAGAAAATATATCTTTGAGAATTTTCCAGCTGTCTAGAGTGTAGCGTTTGTTTAGTCTCAAATGTCTTTTCTGGCCTGGAATTACTGTTTGTTCTGCTTGTGTCTTTGTGTTAGCACTCTCCCTTTTTGTCACTTTTATCTTGTATGTGTCATATTGCATCCCTCTGTTCTGTTATTCAGCACCTTTGTACCTTTGTAATACCAAGTCAACATTTCTGTGTTGTGTCTTTTGTTTGAGGTCTGTCGTTCGTGTGTGACTGTTGTTTGAGCAAGTTGTTTTTGACCCAGTGTCAGAATACATCGACATAAGAATCTTTTGTTAAGAGGAGGGACTGCTCCTTTTCTCCTGAAAAATGCTGTAAAAATATGATTTGGGTAACAGATGGATTTACTGATTGACTGGGTGATGGAGCCCTGACATAATGTAAGTAACCTTGAGGTTTGGATACTTACCTCTTTAGTTTTGTCCATGGCCTTCAGGATCGCAAAATTGAGCTTCTCTAACGCTGAGAGGACATTCAGATACTCCCCCAGGTGCTGTGAGAAGTACTCTGGAAGTTGGAAATGAAGCATCTTTAACAGGTTGCAAAATACTTAAAAATATTTCAATAAAAATGTAGGTTTCAATAAAACTGTAGGTCAAAAGAGTTCTGTTCATAGCTCAGAGGTGCTTCAAAAAAAAAAATCTTATATTGGCTCTATTGTGTGTAAATGTCAACATAAAAGCTTATTGTAAAGCAATTCTGCTTTGGGCCTTGACAGGTTTTATAAACTCATCAGTCATTTTGGTGCCCTACTTGATGGCAGGTCAGTGTCCCAAGAAAACAGCATAATAATGGGAAAAATGATTAAAAGTCACAATTCACCCAAACACTCAAGTCAGTGACTGCAATGCAGTTCATTCTTCAGTAATGCACAAACACCTGTGGGAAATCTTATACTACAATACTGGGGCGTGAGGGCTTGAAATGGACATTATTTGATTTAACAGAAATAGCATCATTGGAGCCCTGCAAGTGGCTCAGAGAGTAAGGGTGCCTGTTATAACTGCAGGCTGAGCCCTACGGCCTGGGGTTGATATCAGCAGTGTCATCTGTTGATATTGACCAGAAGCTCATAGGAGTGAGGACAGATTGGCTTTGTATTGCCAGGTGTAGGGGTGGATTTGTTGGCCAGAGTGTAACAACGCACTTGGCGTCAGTAACACCAGTGAAGTAGCATCTATCCTCCAATTAGTGCCCATTTCATTGTAGGGAACTGTAGAAAATAGTCAATGGTCAAATAGGGTGTGTGAAAAATAGTCATGATGGCATGCATGTGTGCCAGAACATTACTTTAGTCTATCCTTCTGCCCCACCACAGAGGTTGTCATGGTGAGATAATACACAATTGGCAACGTAAAAATTGGATGAAAAATGCCACCCCCCCCAAAAAAAAAAAAATGTTTGATACTCACTAGCTTTGATCGAAACTAATTTAATCTTTCAAGCTGGCCCTTTTTATTGATTTGTGGCCCTTATTAATGATTATGAGTGACATACACTATAAATGCTCGGCAACAATGTTATGGCTAACAGAAATAATTTTGTTTGTATCTGCTGATCTTACTCCATTACCTCAAGCTTTCTAAAAATTTCAGTGCCATTGAATTGCTGCCTTTCTGACCAACACTGAATGCATGCCTAGAGCTTTCACTCAGGCTTGATGAGTGATTAATCCAAAAATGTTTTGGACAATTCAGGGGTCAGAATTAATTACCGTGCTAGAACACATTTAAGGGCTCCTTACTGCTAATTGTTTTTTGTTGTAGCTGTTGTACCTTTTAATCAAATTCTCAGTAATCAAGGGGGAGGTTGAGTGCATCTGGGGCAAATTTGTGGGCAGTACACGCCGATGATTAAACATAATGAGTGCCTGTAAAATTTAACTGAATCCTTACGTGAGGAGTTGTGCCAAAGCCATTAATATCAAAGTGCAGTTGCAGAGAGTGGTCCTTCAACTATGTTGCCGGTTTGATGACCAACATTCAGAGGAGCATTTAATCTGACTGGCACAGTGCTTTGTCCTTAACTCTGAGTCACGAATTTAACTGAGCAGTACATTTCTTTGTTGTTCTTACGCATGATCACAAGACTGTAGGCCCTTGGAATTATTGAAAAATGTCATTTAAGCATAAAAAAATGCAATCCTGAAGTTATTGCTCCTTGAGTGACAGAGGACAGGGGAACAAAAAGGATTACTTTTCAGATCACTTTTCATTTGAGTAGTAAGTATGATTTGAGATATCCCATAGTGTTGAACTGTCAAAATATGAAATTGCATGACAAGTTTGTCACATGTATTTTGACAATGCAACATATTTAGCATATTTGCATATTTTACATGATACACAATATCATAATAAACAGTGATATTGTTTATCATAAATAATAAACAATATCACTGTCATTCCCTGAGTGTATAAGGGCACTACACTTTACTACCCCTAATGCAGTGGGATGCATTTTCATATGCATTATTGGACATCTTTGTCAGAGCTTACTATATACAGTATCCAGCTTACAATATACAGTGATTGCTTACTTTCAATTATACTGTACGCTTTTTTGTTATATACCATACAGTACGATTTGAATATATATATATAATATAGACATATTTGACACCTGTATTCAAGGCACACACAAGTCTTACATATGACTCTTTTCCATTTTGAAATCGGTTCTGTAAGATAGTGTATTCAGCATGTGCAGATTAGTGCATGACTGACAACTAAATTGCAGATTCTGCAGGTGCCTAAATATGTCTGTGTTTTGTTGCTGTTGGATTCATGGAGGAATGACATCCACTTAGGCAAGAAGGCCAAACATCAAATGAACTATGAGACACAAGGTCGAGCCTCAAGACATGGGGTGTGAGAATCCTGTCTGATATCAAACACTATTGAGGGACTGAGTTGCAGGAGCTTCTCACCAAATCCTAGGGAAAAGCAACCCATCCTATAGGATGTTGCTATTAGCAAAGAGCTTAAAATTAATGGGGTGACTGGAAACTGGCCCCACATACATACATGGCCAAGGTCCAATTTTTGCAGCAGGAATTCAGGTAAGATTGCTGGCAGTGAGTTTACTCTGTCTCCAGATCATTAATTTCTGTTTGATGTCCCTTATATCACTGACATTGGGGATGACATTGATATCCATCCCTGAGTCCCATAAGACCTTTCCAGGGTGCCAAGGTCTTTACTAGCCTTGAGCTCTGCTCAATTTGAATTGTTTTGAAACTTAATATTGCTCAGCAAATGTTAAGGGCAGATATGTGTTTAGCTATACTGGGAAAATGCAAGAGCTAAAAATAGATAGCATAAATCCAGGAGCGTGTAGTGACAGACATATAAAAGAAAAGCAATAAGCCCTTTTAAAAGTGCGCCAATAAAATATTGATCACGCACCGTGCGTGAAATGAAGGACCGTGTCTTTCGCGAGAAAGCAAAAAGTCAAAGGTCTTGGCTCTTCAAACTGAAAACAATCAGGAGAACTGAGACAGAAAACCACATTTTGAAATGGAACATGTTGTGTGTGTGTGTGTTTGTGTGTGCGTGAAAGTCCACAGTGATGATGTTGACTTACCTGACAGTTTGTCTGTGTCCAGGTTGCTGAAATGGAAGTAGGAAAAAAACAAACAAACAAGGAGAACAAGAAAGAGAGGGGAAAAAAAGTTAATTGAATCGTCGGCGATTCGGAGGTCTGGAGCGGGCTTATCAAAGCCCCGGAAAGGTCACGCCTCTCTGACGGGCAGGCCAGCGCGTAACAGGGCTCAGTAGGATTCGCACTCAATTCCAGCGCGCAGAGCCGGAAGGGTCTAAGCCAGCTGAGCAAATGCAGCTCTGACAAACAGAATCCACCATCGTGATCTGACTCACAGTCTACTGATGTGGTGGCGTGATTGGGTGTATGTCATTCAGGTAATCGTTCCTTTAGGCTGTTAAATGTTTCATTTTGGAAACAGTGTCTCCATAAAGAAAAGAAGGAAGAAAGAAACTCTTGCTATAAATAACAATAATGTTCTCATTCTGAAAGCTATTATGAGTGATGCATGTGAGGGCTATATTTCAAGCTCCATATTGACGGGAAGTTTTGAGGGGGATTACTCAGAGGATATAAATCCCCAGGTGACAATCAATACTACAGAGTGCTTCATTTTTTTCTGAGGGTTTTGCATTGAAGCAGAAAACAATATCAAAACCTACAATCTTACATATAGGTGACTAGAACTACTGGGTCAATACTCACTGAGCCACTCTGTACCTGTCCGCAGAGAATGTTCTTTAGTTTAGTTTGATCAAAGAGGATGTCTCTATGCTGACCATGCGCCTGCAATTTTAAGAGCTGCCTCCCAGAATCTGGTGGGGAGACGTGGGTGTGTGTCATCTGAGAGTGACAGATGTGCTGGGAGCTTACTCTCACTAGACAGCCACTCTCCACAACCAACTGCTGCTATGCACAGCTTGCCAAAACACAAGCACACACACATGCGCACATGCACGCGCGCACACGCACACGTACACACACACACACACACACACACACACACACACACACGCACAAGCACACACAAAGCTTGCACATACACACACAAATACACACATGCACACACACATGCAAGCACACACACACCCACACACACATGCATGCATGCACACATGCAGCCTGTACAGACACACTATGCTTTGATGTCTTGTATTCCCAAACGGTCCTTTTCCTGCCTCCTGACTTTCTGTGCTGCATCCATCCTCACAGCAAATCAAGCTCTCCCACAAGGCGTCCTCATACCAAATTCGCATCCAGCATGTTTGCCATTGATTTTTCTCAAGGTATTACCCTTGCTCTCGGGTTGGATTGAATTGTTTACAGGTCAGTTAATCTACACCCTGGGTTACAGGTTAATTAATCTACTCCTTGGAGGTGTAACAGAGCCTGATACAGCCTCCCTCTCAACTGCAACAAGTGGTAATATACCCCCTTTTGGGTGTTTAAGGGCCTTTCATGCTATGGAGCTGTGGTGGCTGTAGAGTAAAATGCAGAAACGCATTGCCTGACTTATGGCTAGCACATCTGGAATGCGAGAACAACGACTGTATTTGTTTGGACCTGTAAGATCTGATTGAAATGATTGCATTTGCCTAATTCCTTGTTCTTCCTCATTCTCTCTCAGGAAACCACACTCACACACACACACACACACACACACACACACACATTCAATAAGGCCCTGAACTGGATACTTGACTCCTGTGTTCTGACCGACACACCTCTGTGACAGCAACCCCTCAGTTTAATTCGTCGTAAGACGACATGTAATACCTGATTGAAAGTGGTCAGTATAATCCAACTCTCGACAGTCACCGTTACCCCAGTTTCAGAAGGACATTAAGGTCCTGCTTTTGAGATTTACTTTAAGGCTTATGATGAACTTCCACACATACCCAGCCTTCAAAAATAAATCTGAAGTAAACAGACACACATCAGAGCCTTCATTAAAGGTCACCTAGGGCTACTCTGGAAATATTGTCAGTAGTTTACATTATGATCAACAATTTGGCTGACATGTATATTTCAGTGGACCGTGAAATTAGTTTCAAGTTTTCTGAAAAAAATCAATAAGTGCTTGAAGGTGAACCACTGGAGAGGTGTTTAACTGACCATTCCAAGCACATACCAGCTCAAGCATCAATGGCTTTTACAAGAGCTATTTGTAAATATGTGGTCCACCCAAACGAACAATTTACCTGGGCTATATTTTTTCATGTAATGATGCTTGTGGCTTTTGAAGGGTGATAGATCTCTTTTTCGCTCGTTTTTCATCTATGGATGTGCTTTTTCATCTATGACTTGAACTACTTAGAAATGTAAGCATTTGACGTTTTTATGCAGAACATTTTAATCTCATATGTAAGAGTCATTACTAAGAAGTGTCAGCTGTCTACAATTTGATCTTCAAACACAAGGGTTTTGGTTATGATGTGTTAGCGTTTAATCGCATAACCGCAAGCCTCTGTGAGCTCTTTGATACCACGCCACCGGCACTGTCCCCTGTGTGAGATGTTATTAACGCCAGTGAGGGGATGATGGTGCCTTTTGTCTGGACACGGTCCGGGGGGGAGGACCTCCCTAATTGGGCTTGGTCGGCCTTTCTCCCAAGACCTTGCTTTAATTAGTGAGTGCAGCGTTCAAAGAGTGCTCTTTCGATGCCTTCGACTGCATTGTCTCTCTGACAGATCGAATTTGACTCTGCTCCCTGCAAATCTGCTCCGATTGGGTTGGACCTTAAGAACGGCTGTGTTGTCATGTTTAATCACGTTTCCAGCATCCTGCTGTAAATTGTTTACACGGCTGAACAAAGCATCCAATTAATTTAATTCTCTTCTAAAAGGACATGTGTATGACATGTATGCATGAAATTATGCACGAATGTATGTATGCATGTATGTTTGTGCGTCAGTTGGTCTGGCTGCCTTTTTTGCCTGCCTGGTTGTATTTATATGCGCTTTCAAATATACACCAAATATGTATGAATACCACTGATGTACAGTGATTCCACTCCTGATATTGACCTAGATGCAATGTCCTTGATGTTGATAAACACGGTCTTCTGAAATATTGATGTTCTGGTGGCACACATTCCGGATATAGTCTGCAAGAGACCGAGGAGCGTAGGACTAAAGCAGTACTCACTTGGTCTGGTGCCTATCTATGGAGTAGAACAGCTCCTGCAGCTCCTCTGTGCTGAGGATACCGTCGGCAAAGTACGTCTTGAACTCGTCGAAGGAGAGCTTCCCATCGTCTGGAATGAGAAACAGGGCAGGAGGAACAGATGAGGCGGGCTTAGAGCTGTCGCTGACAGCACAAAACTCCATTTCAGAGGCACCACTGAAATCTGTGGGGGCTCTCTCTCCAACTGCTGAAAGAAAGCCTGCACAGATTTCATCAACATTACATCTGTCTTGCCTCGAACTCTTCCAGCAATATGTTGTCATCCGAAGCAAGCTGGCTTACTTTGAATCGCAATTGTAAACTGAATTTGGAAAATTGCACTGAATTGCATTTGAAAGTATTTTTTTAAACAAGCATCTTTAAATACATTTAACAAGTTGCAGCATTAGCTGTCTGGTGGAATACCATACAATAAACAATCACTGTATGTTGCAGGCACTTGGCAAAATTCCTGGGGCTCCAAAGATTTGAATGTGGTCACAGCACAATGACGTAATCTCATTTAGGAGATTGGATAGTGCATATTTCATTCACCATGTGAGAGTCTCTCTAAACAGGCCATCTGACCTTAGCAGTTGCACATGATTAAGAACAATAGCGCAATGTACAATGCACTTCTGATGTTAGCCACCTGCTGTGGTGTGGGTGTTACAAAGCTGGTGATCATGGCACATTCTGCAGACTTCAAAACCAGCAGATGAACAAATTCAGTTGGCAATGGTACATGTGATTTTGCTCCAAGAGTGACATGTACACAATAACTAGCATGTATATATGATCTGAATTCTAGATGCATTAACCTGAACTTTAGATTATGGAAACCTAACTGGCAAAAAACTGGCAATTAAGACAAGAGTCCTGCAGATATATAAAATCTTAGTTTCCCCTGTGAGTGCACACCTGCTCTAATGCATACACAGAGGGCTTTAGGACGTGGCGATACCGAATATCACTTTCTCTCAATTGTACTTCACTTCAGTAACCAATCAAGTGTATATCCGACTGGAAATTATTGCTCTGGCTGGGAGGATTTCATTAAATCACAGTAATATTAAACCAGTATTGCCCATTTTTCTTTCCCTCGCAGTTTTTGATTTTCTCTTCAGAAGGAATAAAAAAATCCTGTTGTCATGGGCAACTGTTCCTGTAGGGTATAATGTCTTAAACAAACCCCTTCATAACTGACAGAGAGGGAGAACATCAGCTGATGTGGTTGTCTTGATTAATCAAATTACAGTTATGCACTCCATTTCTGACAGCAGGTTACTCTGTGTTTTCTTACAGTGAGTTACAGACGTGAAAGAAACGTTTCTGCTTTTTTTGCAACTCAAGTTACGTTCTGGGCGTTTTCTGACACCAAACCCTTGACATGAGCGACGTGAATAGACGTGTTTCTATAGTAATTCCATACCTCCAGTCTGTCAGCAGTCCATATGGACATTTCACCCATGTATATTTTGATTTGTATACTAATTATGCTTTGACAGCTCACATAGCCCCTCATAGTTTTTCATAACCTACATGACCATGTCTCATGTTTATGCAGCTGTATTATTGTCTTGCAATTAGCACTGAGACTTAAAATGCTAATACTTTATATTTCTTTGTGCTTATTCAAACACAATTCAAATTCAATCTGTGAATGCCATACGAGCAGTATACCTGGCAACCCATTATTATGCAGTATGCAATGACTGTAAAAGGCCACCATAACGGGAAATGAGACTGAATCGCGTGTTCGAAGATATGTCGGTCCTGTGGAACTGTTCAGTGGAGTTACTCCCCTCACCGCAAGATACGAAGGTAGGTCATGCTCCTGCATTTAATCATGCATGCGGCACGGTGAGGAGAATGGGGAGATCTCTGCCGAGAAGCTCGCGCCTCACACCGCCAGCGCTTTTGACAGGCTGGCTGAGGATTAAGGGGATTTCTTTCGGCTCCGGCTGGCTGGGCTGGACCTCCGCGGAGACCGGGCCACTCCGGAGGGTCCCCTCAAAGAACTGACACGCCTTATCTGAAACCTGAGCCTCTGGGGTGTCAAACTCAATTCATGCCAGGCTGGGGGGGGGGGGGTTGGGGGCACAGATAAGAGTGCAGATTTTTGCTCTCCGTTTCTTAATTGCCCTAATATTGCAATGCATTCTGTGAAAACGGTAGAAATTAACATACTGTCAATTCGACATCCCAGCCCCAACTTCCAAGGAAACCTTATTCTGGGTCCCATGTTAGATATTCAGACTGAATTCTATGAAATAATTAAGATCCTTTTGGATACCTTGCAGGGGCTGCCGGTGCAATTGCCTACATTCTGCCATACATTTGGTCCCATAACCCATTTCGCATTAATACACTGTGTTCTGGTTTTGGACCTCATGACTGATATGAATTTGTAATCAAGCCCAATGATAGCCTTGATTGCACACAATGCCGACAGCCCCTGCTCCCATTAGATGCACAGCACCTGCAGCATAACCATACCATTGCTAATTCACTCTTTCAGACTGGGCTCCCAACAGTTCTGTCTTGATGTTTCTTACCGTATATAGCTAGATGTAAAAGAACACAAGACCTGATCTGTGCTACGGAATCCTCAAAACCTCTCAAAAACTCAGTTTCAGAAATATAACATCTCCAATGCCAGATGCATCCCAACAGTTTGAAAAAAGCACAGCTTTTTCTCTTCAACAGGAACTGTCAGCAAAGAGTTGAGAATGTCCTGAATTTACTGTTCATGAAACTGTCTTTTTTTTCTACTGTTGAGCCTTGGCAGGGCTTCGGAGTGTTGCTCAAAATGTATTCTGTATTGATATTTTTCTGCATTCTTCATTGAGCAAAAACTTTAAAAGGCCTGATCCAGTGCACATTGATTCAGGGCAGGGGTAGACATGAATGGCCAGTGATATACACTCTCCTTTGGTAATTACACTGACTGGTTGGAGCACAATAAAGAGGCCAATGACTAGAATATAAAATCGAAAGCATGCATAATTGGACTCGGTGGAGAGCTTGAGCTTTTAGAGGTGGCATTTTGAGAATATTTTCAATGAATGTCTTTCATTTCCTCTGTGCCATGTGTGACATCACTTGCCATTGTTTCTTTGGGCTCAAGTGCCTCAATAAAAATGTCTTTTTGTTTTTTAATGCCCATGATGGTGAGTATTGTTAACCCAAACATGTTAACCATCTGTGGTGGGGCTTCCTGTCACATAACCTCCTGTCACATAACTCCTGTAAGTGAGGATTTGCCCTTGATGTGTTCTACAAGATGGGCTATTCATTGCTCAGGAGCTTGTGCATCAGGGTAGAAGGAATCTGGTGTTACATTTCCTGTTTGAATATGACATTCATTCGTTGGCACAGGGCAGAAAGCCACAGACACTGGATATGAAATTGAAAAAAAAATATGACAGACTGGAAAGACATTTACCTTTACATTTATTCATTTAGCAGATGCTTTTATCCAAAGCGATTTACAAGTGAGGTAGAGTACAACACAAGCAAAATAATAAAAAAACAGACAAAATTGCTTGTCCACAAAGAAAAAGATGCATTCTCTTTGAAGACTTGAATCCATCTCGGCATCTCCCTGCACACATGAAACTGAAAAAAATGGCACCCATGCAGCTGCTGTCCAAGGTCTGTTTCTTAGTGCCTTTAACACAACTTTCTCCATGTGTGTTCAGGCAGTTGTAACCTCTGGTGTTGTGGGGAAAACATACAGGGGATCCTTTTCAAAAGGCAAACACAAACTAGATTCAGAATCATTCCAGCAGCCAAGAGCAGTGAGGTTAACTACAGAACCACCTGCATGGTTCAACTGGATCCTGTGGAGAAAAATTCGAATTTGATAAGGCAGTCTTCCAGTGAATTTCACTGTGACATATAAAATATTGTGTTTGAAGGTCCACTCCTATACAAAGCTCTCACCAGTCTAATATTGGAATTTGACCTATGATTGGTTGCTATGATTGGTTTACTTATCAGCACACTTTCAGAGTGCCAGGATCTCTGAGCTACCATGATAACTCAGATCTAGGATCTCAGATAAACTGCTTAAGTGGTTCTATCCTTGAAACTGCAGAAATAGCCAAAGGATAGGATTGGTAAATATGTGTCCCCAAACACAATAGTTTTTGCAGTAAAACCTAAAGCTAGCATACATATTATGTACCATCAGTTCAGTTTCTTCAAGAGCATCTAGGATGCTTCCCTGAAAAATAAAACCTATGGAAAGTGTATGGTTGGATGTACCACACACTTATGCACCAGTCCTTTTTTCTTGGTGCATGGAACATCCAAACAAAGCCTTCCCCTGGGTTTTGTTTTCCAATACCAAAATTGTCTTAGACAGCTCTGAAACTAATTTAAAGCTCCCAGTGTGATACATATTTTAAATGATATTAACAGGATGAACTGGTAACATTGTTTCACAGAAATACCCCAAGTGCTCTTCAAAAAGTCTCCCTTGCGCAGAAACTCAGTTGAATGTTAATATTGAAGGAATGAATCATTCAGTATACAGAGTGTTTGTCATCAGGGGAGGTGGTGGAATTGCAGCTGCCACGTGTGGTTTAAATTAGCGTACATTTCCTTGGAAATGGGGGGGAAATTGCAATAAAGGCATTCAAGACACCTGGCTTGGCATTTCCTGGAGACAGCTGTAAAACTGAGGGACTATATCTAACTGAGCGCAGGGCATCAGAAACATTGTATCTTTGTCCAATCCTGGCTGCCCTTGCCACTGACATGTCACCAAACCTTTCTGTTTGTTGTCTCATTAAGTGGATGCTCACAAGGGAGAGGTCAGGGCGTGAAAGCTATTCCCAATATCAATCTGTCTGAAACACCTGATTCATGTGCAAGCGTAGCCATTGCCTTGTCCCCTCATGACACTGAGGTCCTCTCCCACAGGCAGTTCCAAACAGCTGGAGATTCCAGCTAAACCCAGGGCGCTGCTCAGATACCACTTGACCTGTTTCCTACTGTACTTATGTCAACTCTCTTCCTGTAGTGCCCTGAGAGGGCCCTGTGACAAGCTACTTCAAGGCAAGAGCACTCAGAAGAACCACTCTACTCAAGATGGTCAGGTCCAAGAGGGAGAGGAGGAAGCTGGAATGTAGGAGGGCTGTTAGCAAGAGTCTGATGTGTGGCTAAACAATATACCTCTTCTTCTTCATCTTATTCCTCTTTTACTAATTTATTCTCTTCTGACACTATCATTGAGGCTGCCCACTGCCCTTTGTCCCTGCTCTTGGCAGGTCCTGGTTTGATGTGTCTGCTTTTTGCTCTTGTGTTTTTGTGAATGTTCTGTTGTGTCAACGCCGTGCCTCTTTCAAAGGACCACAAGGCTGGTAACTCCAGACCCTCGGCTGAACTGAGCAGCCTGAGCAGTGGACGCAGTCCGTCGCCATGGGTTTGCCGTGCACAGGAGATGAGAGTGCCTCAATTCCATGGTCCGATCTCAACACTCCTCCCCTGCTCCCGCGGGGACCGGCAGTGCTGCTGTCAGACCGGATCACCTCGTGCTGCGAGAGATCCGCCGCCCCATTGGCCGCTTCCGTCCGAAGGGGGCCTCCCGGCCAAGGTGAGAGGGGAGGGCAGGCGTCCACTCGCCGCGCCTCACTCGCTCCTCAACGTCTTTCGCAGAGCGGTCATCGGCGCATTTTAATTTAGCTCCCCCTGCCTCAGCAGATCTCCCCATGGGTGACACACTGCTGACAGACCCTCGCTGAGCCGTGAGAGGAAGAAACATTCACAGTAGATTCTTGAAATGTTGGAAACATAGTGGCTGTTTCTTCACAATGAGAGATTGTTTAGCACATACTGTATGTCGCATGGAGTATAGCAAGGAATCCTTCTCTTGTGTAACCAGATGGCTCATGTAGCGTGGTGAATTAGAGCCACAGAGGGCATTACTGCCTACTCAGTGTAAGGAATTTTCTCTCAGCTGGATAATTAACCTGCATATAAAACTTTCCTTAAAACTGAAAATTCTAAACCAAGAGAAAGTGGAGATCTTGACTTTGTTTTTCCTTGTAGTGTTTAAAACCTTCAAACCATTACTGTTGAGTACAGTGGAAGTGCTACTCACGCGAGCTTACAGCATAGGAGCAAAAACTAGTGGAAAGTCGTGCGAACAGTAGAATTGAAATAATTCATTCTGAGTTACCCAAGACACATCACTCTGCACAGTGGCAGAAATTTGTGTAGAACATGACTCCACAGGGCAGAAACACTCTCTGCTGCCTCGTCCTGTTCAGCCTTGAAAGAAGGCGACTCCAGGCGAGGAGGAGGCTCTGCTTAAGTAGGCCAACATCGTTTGCTCTGGGCGCTATGACAGCTCGGGCCCTCGGGCTAACCAACATACATTTCCAAGCCAGGGAACTTGGGCGCTCTCATGAGGGAGCTAACAATACCCCCAGACACCCTGAGCTCGCAAAACACAATGGATGCTTGAGGGGGACACTACCCACATCACCTCCTTACATAATGTTCCAGCCCGGGGAAAGAGTACTTGATTGCGCGACCATGCATTCATTAACACTCCAATTAGAATTCACTTGTCATTCTGATGTAGCTCAGAGGGTGTGCCGTAGCAGAACATGA
Organism: Megalops cyprinoides; assembly: GCF_013368585.1. Lineage (NCBI taxonomy): Eukaryota > Metazoa > Chordata > Actinopteri > Elopiformes > Megalopidae > Megalops > Megalops cyprinoides. The sequence continues at coordinate 33,755,614 of NC_050589.1, forward strand.
ACGAAACAGAAAGTACAATCACCCATACATTTACTGCATTTCCAGTCAGTGAGCCTGCTTCTTACTCATCGCCAATTCGCTTTACTTAGGCCCCAACTGACAAAGCACAAACATGGTTTCTTTACAGCAGATGACGTCCTTGTACTTTTTGAGATAGCATCTGTTGAAGGCTGTTCCATTCTACAGAGAATGTCTGGTTGAAATGAAACAGCTTCACTCCTTGTCGTCCATCCAAATGAGTGAGTCAGAATATACATTAAATCCTGGGACCCCTCTAAATTATGTGTTCACAGCTCTGAAAGCCAATGCTTACAAACAAAACTCGTGTGAAAGGCCGAGAGAACAAACAGCCTGTTAAACACAATGCAGCTCGGCCAACGATCGTGAAGAGGGGGACAGAATGAATGAGAATAAAGCAAAGGCCACATGTTGGTTGCTTTGACCTTCACAGCACAGGTTCATGTGTGTCACAGCTAAATGTCAGTAAAGAAAGGGATATCATCGAAATGACAGCGATGTCAATATGAAGAAGCGTGGGGCTGAATTACAGGCTTCTGTTGTCTGTGTTAGCAGAACATTTATAGCATTCTCGTCCAGCTGTTTCTCACCCCAAAGAGAACAGTAAAACCAGCTAAATTGATCACAATAATCTTCCATCTGTCAGTGCTAAGCAGCAATGATGTTGACTCTAAAAGCGTGAGTGTACCAGAGGATTCTCCATGGCAATAAATGGAACACTGAAATTTGATTGCTGTCGTGGCTGTGGTATTGATTGTAACCTCAGGTAGGACAGACAGCGTCTGTTAGCTTGAATGGCCCTTCATTCTATTGCTCTGTCTTCCAGGAACTCATCTTGACTGCCTTTGCCTGGGGTCAGGGAATAATTTCTTCTCCATTTTTTCCAGATTGGCTTTGGGATGAGAACATACTGCGTCCAGTGTTTTTTTGTGACAATGCACGGCAGCAAGCGCATTTTCTTTGATTGATTGATTGACTGACTGATCCATCAATCCAGCCGTCAAATGATTGCCTAAGTCATTTCCTCCAAAAAATCCCACTAAGAGATTATTTTACAATAGCTAAGATAGCTGCCAAGATAGCCAATCTAAATGTGCTAAAAGCTCGCACAAGGACGGGTGTTCTAGCCGTACATGTCAGAAATTCAGACACGTTGATTATTATCCCTTTGGCTGAATTCTTGGTTTACAAAGCACAACATTATGAGAGGAATAGTTCAAGAGGAGCTGCCGATTTTCTTCAGCCTGCGTATTTACAAGGCTGTGGGTTGTCAATCTTGCCGCTTGTTATCGCAGCGCGGCCTCTCATCTTCCCCATAATGCACTGTGCTGTCGCTGTCTAGTTACATCTGAGCCATTGTTAGATCACAGCGAAGGAAGATATGGTTTGGATGGTTCTTTTGCCAAGGAACCGGCAGCTACGTGTTCGTCGAGCCTTTGATATAATCAAGCCCTGCATCAGTAGCTGCTCAGCTACAGTACTTCTTTTATCTCTTTCATTCCTTTTTTCACCAGATAACACTTTAAATCAGGGAGAGAAAAAGACGCTGTAATTAAGGACCTTTCTTCAAGAACATATGCCAATTATTCTGAAAAGTTAAAACTCTGCAAAGACCCAGTGGTGATAACTTTAATCTGTTGCTTCTCCTGTTGCTACTTTGTTTAGGTTGTTAAAAGTTAATTTGGGCAGAAATGGATGCACGCCTTAGCTGAAACATGACACAGCAACTCACTGGGGCGGGAATTTAATTTTTAATGAAATCCTGGCAATTAATGTGACCAATTTAGCCAACTCTTGGTTATTTCAAAGTAAAACAGAGACATTTACACTGATCTGTTAGACAGAAGGAACAAGCAAATATAGTGTTTGGGATATAGGAATGGTGGGACATCAGTATTAATCTTAATTTATTTGGCACAAATTTGAAGAACAGATTTTTACTCACCATTTTTGTCAGCACGGCGAAATATCTGAAAACACAAAAATAGAAATGATTATATGATTTGAAATGATTTGATTATATTTTTATCACTCAAGGACAAGAATGTTAATCATGGACAAGAACAATTATGCCTCCAGCTGAGCTTTATCATGGTTTCTCCCAAGAAGACCATTTAATTCTGGAATAAAATTAATTATTTGTGAGAAATGCTACTGTCCTCTGTGCAATGCTAATGAGATCAAAAGAAGCAAAAAAAAAAAATTCAATATGTGTGTGTGAACACATGGATGTATGTGTGTGTGTATGTATATGTATATGTACATATACATATGCATTTTCAGACATTTCAATCAATATGAAAGAAGTCACACAGTGGCTTTTAAAATATTTTTCAGGGATGGAGGCCGTCTTTCCGCTGCAGTGTTATTCCCATGTGATGAACTCTTAAAGGCTGGGGCAAACGTACTTTTATTGTCACTATTTCCAGTTGTAAGTATATGAGTGCTTTGGTAGAAATGCATCCTTTCAAAAATACTATTTGTTTGTTTGTGTGTGTGTGTGTGTGTGTGTGTGTGTGTGTGTGTGTATGTGGTTTCCTGAGAGGGAGTGAGGAGGAACAAGGAATTAGGCAAATGAAATTATTTTCAATCAGGTCTGTGTTTGTTTGTCTGTGTGTTCATCAATACCAAGGTATGAAATCATGATTTTTTTTTTCAGTTTTATTTCAGAGGAGATTTTTATTTTCCCACATTAAGCCATTAAGCAGTATAATTCCATCACATATGTGCTAAGCAATGGACATTTTTGTAACCATAGGAACAGTGTAGTCTTGAGCATCAACAGTGTAACTTGATCATTAGCACACTTTAAGAAACTGTAGTGGCATCTCTGGCAGGCTGAGTGACAAGCTTTACCATTGAAAGACATGAGAGATAAACATCTTGTCATCCTGCTATCTTTGATGCTGTTTAAATGTCCTTCTCTCAATGTACCTGTCTGACTAGGGAACAATGAAAAAGTGTGATCATCATTTCATTTCCACACAAAACTGCAGGCCAGGGACTGATGGGAAATGTGCATAATTGACATCGGGTTCCATTATAACTAAATCGTCGGGAGGTGGACACTGCAAACAGCGTAACTGGCAGTGGCTATGTAGGGTCAGTCCGTGTGGCAGCCTCCCACAGGAGAGAAATCACTGTCAAGGCAGAGCGGACACAACGGACATCAATCAGAGTTTAGCAAGAGGGGAGGACTGCGCATTCTCTGACCCAGGCACTTTCTGCTCCTGCCACTAATGAATCTGCTGGAAGGTAGCCATGATCTGTCCATCAGGGCTTTACAACAGAGCTCACAGCAGCCCGCACCAGACTCATGGGGCATCAGTACACCAAGCACGCAGTGTTACTTTGGCACTTCCTGTTGCTTCCTCCCTCCTTTGGAATTGCAAATCCAGTATTACTGCTTTTTTAATACACGAAGCCAGAGAGACGGATGATGCAGGTCCTTGTGTTGTTGCCAGACAGCATAAATAAATCTAATGAAACGGTAAATGTGACAGACCACACTAATGTCCCCAAGAAGCGAGGACACTCAGGAAATGAAACAGGAAATGATGTGAGACCATCCGCAGTGCCACAACGTTAATGATGCATAAAACTTCACTAATCCTGAGACGCATTTTTAATGGATAAGTTAAAAGTATGCCAATAGCTTTTTTGTAGCAGAAATCCACTCAAGAGTCACTGTGTCATTTGTTTTACTTTTTAGTAGATACACTTAATTTTATTAGTCAAATTCCCTTTCTAATCACTACCATTATGTGGAGCAAACTGATGAAGCCATTAAATTCAGTATGTAGAGAATGGACATCCATGTTGAAATAAGTCACACATTATTATGATTAGCTATTTGTGGAGAAAGTACCAATGAGTGACACATGGCCAACAAGTATGAATATGAACTAAATGTAACATTTGTCATGAAAGTATCCGTGAGTAGCTAGAAACAATACATACTAATAAAAATTAAAATAAAAAATACAAGGATTTTGCCATGATGATTAAATTGTAGGGGAAAATGTTTTCTTCATTCAAAGTATATAAAATGTTTTAGCATTCTACACCATTGGAAAAGTTTCCAAAAGATGTTAAAATTCTAATGATGTCATTCAGGGAAGACAGGCATGAATGTTATTCCTTTGAAGAACTGTGAGCAGAGTTCAGAGTTAGAGTGCTGGACTCTGGATCTGAGGGTTCTGGATATAGGTCCTCTATGGGACCTGGATATCATACCATCTGGCACACCTTCAATCAGAGAGAAAAAAGTCTTGTGTCCTAGAAATAGTTTAACAATAACTGTCACTACAGACTTAAGGAAATCTAATTAAACCAAGATTGATTTACTGCCAAAGCTGATAGCATGTTTAAAGTAATTTGCTCTTTTAATTTAAGACAACTAATGGACACAATGCGCCTGGCAGTTCTTATTATTACTACCGTTTTATCACTATACTTACTATTGTTATGATTATTGCTGAGAAGAGGAAGAAGAATATAAGGGTCTTGAAAGCATCTGGTGTGGAGTAATGGGTAAGCAGCAATAGCACAAGGCCTATGTTGGGAACTTCAAAGTACAGAATTCATCAGACGGCCATTTACTGCCTGCAAGCTGGCAGAGACCCATCTGAAAGAGCCCTTCAGAACAACCTCTCTGACTCCAGTGGCCTGGCCACCGCCATGTTGACATCGCGTAGAACAATCTCAGTTTCAGCCTTCGTGAAAAGAGATCGCTCCGTATCTCAAGCTGCAATGGACGGAGCGAGACTCTGCCCGAAAAGCAAGAGCAGATGAAGCCAGGCTGCAAAATAAATCCAATATTATTCGTCAAGCAGCAGCGTATTTAGCGCACGATTGCCGTTATTTTCTGGGAGAGCAAGCACACCAGGGGTGAGAAGACTCCGACAGCTGTTACGTGATGTGCCTTTGGGCACATGTTGATAACTCTAATGAGTCCTCTGGGGCCAGTCCAGCACAGCAAAGTTCAGCTCATTGCAGACACGTGCAAGGGCAGCGCAGGAGTGCGGCTCTGCTAGCCCATAATGGTGAATGGCTAACCAGAGTAAATAGACTGCCGGTAACCTAAAGTGGGTGAAAGCTGTTCCAGCGTTAATGGCGATGAAGCGCTCATGTTTGGAACACTGTGCTGCTACCCCATCAGCTGCTGTGTACTCTGGGCTATCGCTCCCTTGGCTAATGTCAGCGAGGGGGCCATTGCTTGATATGTGTTCTTTAAAAAGAACATAGACTGTTCTGGTTGCGCTGCTGGCTGTAGCATACACACACCCCTGTCAATCAACTACCTTTAGCAAAGCCTGGATCAATGTGAGCAGACCCCAAAGGGCACCATTATGGGTGAACTGAGGCCAATGCAATGATGATGAGGATGATGATGGAAACTGTTATTATTACAATTATTGTCATAATTATTGCTTTTGTTATGACATTTAGATGATCCTCATACCCAAGAGAAAATATAATGTATGACAGGACTTCAACAACAAATCTGACATTGTGTTTTATGAAGAAATTAATGCTATTACTGAAAACAGGAATACTGTGAAGTTTACATGCACAAAAAGAAGGACAAGACTGACTCAATGACTAGAGGCTGCAGGTGACTGCAAGGCTTTCCAGCTTTAACGCTGTGTGTGAGAAACATAGCAAGTATGAGGTGAATGAGTAAATTCTGATAAAACGTAAAAATGATGGCCATATTGTGTGTACGCAGGGTCAAAGTGTTATGAAACCAGTTTACACACATCTAGAAGTTTCCTCTCACAGCTAAACCACAGAAACAAGAGAGGGTTGATTGAATGCTGAGAAGTATGGCAACCATTTTGTGCATGAATTATGTCCTTGTGCAATGTAAAATATTTCAGGTATATCCTGACACAGAATTATGAATATGCTATATTCGGTCATGAAATACCATGAGCAGTTACTCAACAGTCACATTTAAGGATCACAGTTGGATTAGGCTGGATGAGGTCAGACACCTAAACATCTAAATATGGACTTACACATACATCAAAACAACACTGCACACTTCTACATTCACAACTCCAGGCATGATAAATGTGACAAGGATGAGAGCGCTGTCAGATGTTACTGACGTGTGGAAAGCCAATTTAGTGTCGGGGGTTTATATCGGAGGGGACCTTGGACCTACTGCAACGCTGCCCATTTACTGACCAGATTTTCAGCTCCATGAAATTAACATTGAATATGCTGTCTCTGCTGGCTCATTATGAATATTTATGAAGGTATGTGGTAAAAGACAGACCATCCATAGCCAGCACAATCAGCGTAGACAGAACTGGAACCTCCAATTACCAGCTGGATCCTCCTTGACAAGGAAGGACAGAACAGGAGCGACGCAGTAGCTGAGTATCTGGTCAGTGTATGGATCACTTGATTTCATGCATATCAACAGACTGTGACCAATACATGTGAGAAATTTGAGCAAAAGTAGGTGATACTATCCAAAACTGCGCAAGAGAGAAAAAGTAGCTGAAAGCAAAGAAAAAATATATGAACAAAACAACAGGCTTTCTGCCATTTCAGGTTAAGAAAATATACCCTGGAGGAGAGGTCTGAGGCAATCAGAGAATTAGAGGAGCTAAAAGAAAGAAAAAACTGCATTCTCTGCATAGAAGTGATAGGAGCAGCCATCCGAAGCAATGAGAAGATACAGAGAGGAAAAGTACTGAGAAAACAGGACTGAGAGCATGATTAGTATTCTCATTCCACTATTATAATAGTCTGGAAATTGAAAGCAATGAATGGGCAAACCTTTGTGTGTGCATACAATCACACACACACACACCATGCACAGAGGCATGGGCACACTTATACACACACACACACACACACACACACACACAAGCACATACATTCATGTACATTCACAAGCACACACACACAAGTAACTAATAATGCTCAGAAAATTGTGATAAGCACTTCAGTCAGATTCTGATTGACACTAAAAGGAGCATCTAAAATTGATCAATAAATGCATTCAACCTATCAGCTAAATCTGACCCCATCTCAAAAGCTGGAGTCAAGGCAGCCCTGTCCAGTGATTGCACAGCTCCAACCACTTTTTCTTAGATTGGTCTCCACCGTGTTGGCAGTTAACTGTTTCAAGACACCCTCTGGAAACCTTCCAGCTATCAGGCTGTCCCTCCCATTGTAACTAAAGACGGCGCTGAGCAGAGAGTCATGCTTCTGAAGTAAACAGCCATCACATCTTGTGCCAAGTGAGATTCATAATGACAAAGCATCCGTTTACCGCTAATTTACTCACTGATCTTCTCTGTGGAGATATTTTCAAGTCAGATAATGATGGAAAGGGTGGCCTCTGCCTCCTACATGTGTCTCCTGAGCCAAACACCATCTGTTCCCTCATGAACATTTCGCTTTAGTCTTCTGTGAACCAGTGCAAGACGTCAACACTGCCCGTCAAAAATAATTTTCTCTCAATAACTCATGTTAATCAAAGTTACGGAATATATTTTCAATCTATGCTGAAGAACACTGCATATATTTGAATTTACACCTTGACAATTGCAATTGCATGTATAATTCAAATACCGTGTATTGCAAATTACTTTCTATAATAAATGGTATCAAAAATTGACTGATTGTATATTATATTAAATGTATGTTGACAAGAATATGTATATTCATTATATTCATATTCCATATATCTTAGATGTCTTATATTCTTTGACATTTTTGTGAAGGTATTGAACCATAATTTACAATGTCATTTATGTAGATATACAGTTTCTAACACAGTCATGGCATTCTGAAGTGGCAAGGCAGTGTAATGCACACCAGTGCAAGTGTTTTAATGGACCATTTCACTGTTCTTAAACAGTGAAATGGTTTAAAACTGTGTTTACTTCTGATGACAACTGAAGTCAACTGAAGTCAACTGACATTTTCTGTACAAAACACACATGTATTGTTGAGGTAAGTGCCTAATTGAGAGGTTAGGATTCTAATCAAGTCGCCATTTCTCAGTGCCAATAACATAGGAAAAACAAATCATTGTATTTGTTACAGAGGTATTCTTTCCTCCCAATCCCTCAAAAAATAAAGTAAAATAATTTTCAATGATTTTCAATTGTTTTCAATGATTTTCAATGTTTCTTAATTATAACATGAAGGCTACCCTTTCATTCATGCTGCAAACAATACTGTGCTGTCAACGTATGGATGTAAGTCCGACATGAAGAGTTTTGCCTCGTGTCATTGGATGAGATTAGAAGGATTTAAATGTGTGGTGGGCGTGCTGATGTCAAAAGAATTCCAATAGCTTTGTGGACTTTACATTTAAAAGATATCTTGTATATATATATTGTCCCTTTGTCTCTAGGAGACCAAGAGTTTTGTATGTATTCCATCTGTCAGATAGGTTTCAATCAAGTGTGGTTTAGTGAAGAGAGTAAATGATGAAGAAAATGTACAAATACACTTACTACTGCAAAGCAAATACAAAGAAATGTTATGTCATTATGCAATACAGGTTTGATCATGGTGCTCCACCCACAGTTCAAGAATAGAAGTCTGAATGGCCCAATCACCTATCAATAAAACAGTTCCACCCCCCGCCCAGGTTCCACCCCCCAGCTCCATTATCTCTAAACCAGTTTAACCTACAACATGGCATAAAAAGGCAAATCATGCGGTCAATATCCCTTACAGCTTTAATCTATGTTTTAAAAGAGCATGCCTCATCTGGCAGTGAAAATATGTGGCATTATTAGGTTCATGAATTCAGATGCTCATAAATGCTTTGAGTCCTCTTCTGACACACTGAGGTTTCATTTGTGTTTCAAAATCCCTTAAAGTTTAAAACACCCAGTGAATGTTGTGTCTTGTGGTAGCAGCCTACGGTTCATTTAACAGCCTGGGCGCATGGACAAAATAAATCACACCTCATGAACATATGTGATAAATGGCTACTTTTCATGAAGGCTACACAAATGCCCCCTGAGCACCCAGGCTATTTAGTTTTCTCTTAATCTCCCATGCATTGGTCATTGCTTGTGCAAGGCTGAACAGTCTATTTTCCGCAGCGTAATACTGTTTGCAGATAATATGCCGTATCAGTTTACGTAAAGGTCATTGCTTCCCAGGGTATTAATGTATTCTACTGTCACTCTCCTAGCCGTTTAGACAGTAGGAAACTTGGGTCCCTTAGACATTTTGCTTTTGAGCAGAAAGGGTGAGACAGTTCACAGCGAGATGGGCTTTTAAAAAGGCGGAGAATAAGTATAATCTCATTGCGACATCATTATCTTTTCTGGTGCGCTGTTAAAGAAAACTTACAGGGAAACATCTTGAAGAATCTCAGTATGTGATGTATGCCAGAGGAGCACTAGACTTTTGATGCTATCCCTCTGCTTTGGAATAATATAGAGATGGCAACAACGGGCAGAAACTCTTAAACTGCATGGTTCATTGCTCACATGAGAATTAAACAACAATCCCTCTTTAGAATGCATAAAGAATCATGCATTCTGAAATATTCACAGGATTCCAGCCATACCTTCTTTTGCAGTCAAATCTCTCCTGACTTAGTGGGCGTTCTCTTAAGTCCAACACTGTGGCTTATTGTGTAGTATTAAAGTAGAACAGCATTCATAAAGCATGGACCATTACAAATATTTACAAAATTACACAACATTATAAAGCAGAGCCTATACAGAAAATGCCCTATTTTACAGATACAGTTTAGTATACTTTTCATAGCTGTCTAGTGGCCAGATAGGATCTGTAGCTGCCAGATAAGAATATAGCAATTATACAAGACAGACAGCCAGCCCAGGTTTAGCTTTACTCACTGCTGGTGTATCAGGCAAGAGGATAGCCGTACTTGTTATTATTAAGATTGTAAATCTAAGTAACACAGTACTGATATTGGCAATTTAAAAAGTGACAATAAGTAACAATACACAGAGGAGTTAAAAATAGCCAAGCCTTTTAGACAAAGCCTGATGATAAACAGGTGTAATTTTAAGCAATTTGATGTGTTTGTATCAATCTGTACTAATGGAGTGATTAACAACCATGACTTCCAAGTGGCTTCTATAAAATGCAACAAATACCAACAACATGCTTTGCTGTGGTTCCCCTGCATCACCCTTTCCAAGAAGTTATGCATCTCAAAAATATTCCTCAGAATCTCCAGAATCACAGCCTTGCGCACAGTATCTGAATTTAGATTGGAAATAATTATCATGTTAGAGCTGTTATTTTGCAGCCATATGTCGGAATCAAACCTGCTAATGACAATATAATGGAAGCGGGAAAAAACAGGTTCCTTATCTTACAGTTCCCTCATACAAAAATTCATTGTTAACAATGAATTGAAAAAACCTACACTTGAAATGCTAGATAGTGCTCTCCAGCCTGCTAACCTCAGAAAAACAGGGACTGCCCAGCGCCTACGCTCTTTTAGTCTTTTAGAATTAATTTGGCTTTGGATTATAAGCACATCATATACCACACATTACCAAAACAGCTTCTGTGACCTTTCCCCCCCTTCACCCTTTAACACCTCCCTTCTGTTTGACTTCACAACCCCTTAATGATGCCACATACATACAAAAACACATACAACTACTGTATCACAGAGATATCTACGGATCTAATCCGTTTACTGTGCTATCCTCCTCCTGTGTAATCTAGTATACACTTCTGATGTTCTGAGTCACTATAGCATACGAAGATCATGAAAATACATTAGTCTCTGCTTACACAGAATTCATGAGGAGGTTACTGGCACCATGATGTAATTTTCTGGGCTACTGCCCAGCCCAGTTTGATGCAATCACTCATTCATCCAAGAACTGGAATTCCAGTAATAATGTGAGACTAGTTCTTATGGGAAGCACTACAGTTTACACAAACGCCACACTTCTGCAAAAAAGGTGTCACCTGGATTTGGGGTGCTTCCAGGTAACATCCTCCATCATGAATCTAACTGAATTAGATGTTAATGTTGTTAATTTGGTTAATTGGATGAATTAAGTATGCTGTTAATGATCATTTACAACATCATTACCATGCGCATAACCATAATTAATTGACAATAATATTTCTTCATGAACTACTTATTGAAGGAGTAAGCGCATCACAGAAACCAAACCCTCTCCCTGAGACCCACTCTATTACAGGAAGCGATTTTAATCTCCCAGTGGTCCCCATATGCCTGTACAGCTGAAGGCAATGGAAGAAACGAGGATAAAGCTAGCTGGAACGACTAAAGTGAGGTTCCTCTCTGTTGTGCGGTGTGATCGGTACCCCCCCTCCTTAGATGTTTACTGTAAGTACGCCCGTGTGCCTAGCGCGTGCTATTATTATCTCTCGCAGCAGAATAGCCATGGGCCTAAAATGCAGGGTTGCCAACACTAAATGTGTTACTACCCAGTGAGGGACTGAAAATAGCGCTGGAGGGGAGGCACGTAAAGCCAAACCTCTATCTCAGAGGATTAGAAGCAGTTCTAGGGGACAGGCAAAATATTTGAAAAATAACTGTTTTGGGTCACTGCAGCTTAAAGAGGTAGTATGTTTTAATCACAAAAGAAGAGAGGACAGACAGCCATGCCTTATTTCAAAAGTCTGAGTGCTTAAGCTACCCTTCTATTTTAACTGCAATTTTTAATATTGCTCCACATTTCCTTTCATCTGTTTATTGAGTGGGTATATTGAGTTGTCTCTTCATGATTAAGGTCTGCATCTTTCATCCAAATCTCCTATGCACTCTCCTAGGTCTGACAATCACAGGCAATATTCGCTGGAGAAAATGTGACAGGGGCATCAATATCGGAGCCTTAAAATGCCATCAAGGAATCTATAATAGGTATGAGATTTGTTTTTCACCTCTTGAGAGTTTAAATGAGCTTTATAGTGACTAGAAGCAGGGTAATGAGGATGCATGTGAACTGATATCTGTGTATTTTGCTGCATTGTAATGTGAGGAAGAGAAGATAATTGGATACTGTAAACTTTGGTTTCTGCTGCAGCGTTCAATTTCCAATCGCATTCTCCTCTGACAAAGACACAACAGAGGCTCAAAGAACTGAATTCAGATACAACAACAGAGGAAAAGCCTTGTAAGAAATGACAGCTTTTGTGGGCGTGAGAATGCAATGCAAGAATGCTTTGAACCCAGGACAGAAGCTACTGTGATGGAATAGTGAAGGACCTCCATGTGGCGTTAAACAGTATTAGCACCTGACGCCAGAGAAAATGTCCATCATTAATCTCACCCTGGGGTAGAGGAGTACAATAAATTCCCTTTTCCAGAGCTGCCTGCTCAACGGAAATGGACTGAGGTGACTGCTGCCCCCCTGCTGGCCACAGCTGGAAACTGCAAACTGGATTAAATTCTCGAGCGTGTCTGAAGCGGAACCCGAGCGCTGTGGCAAATCGCATGGTGGCACTTTGAGTGGAACCTTGATCCCACAAACGGGAGCGTGCAGGAGTGGTTGCTCCGTCCCCTGTGAGGCGCACGGCACAAATACAGCTTACATAACAGATGCGTGAGCGCGGCTGCCGCACTTTCACGGAACACAAAAAGATTATTTTTGGTTCAGTGGCGGCTGCCTCTCTGTTTACCCTGGCATATGGGACAACTCTATGGGAAGGCATGTAGACGAGGATTGGATGCAGAGCGCATTTGCCTGATGCCAGCTGCCATCCTGTCTGGCAAATTAAAACACAAACAGAAGTCGCTTCAGGAAAGTGTGAAGCGAACTCTGTCTGGAGGATCCTCCAATCAGCTGACAGATGTGGGTCCACCTGATAGCCTCCAGGCCCTGCAAAAAATGCCCACCCCTCCCGTCTTACAGAACAACCCCTGCTGCCTTTTGGTTCCTGCCCCCACCCCCACCTCTACACCCACACAACTTCCAGATCCGCCCCTGCACCCTCCAGGCTCACCCCGTAGCAGGGCCAGGCTTAAGCATGCAGAGGCGCCAGCTGCCCCTCTCTCCATGCCCCCTCTCCAGGAAACGGATGGCTGCATCCCATGATTCTACCCAGAGGCGGGACTTGGATCGTGACCAGAACACAGAGTACTGTCATCCTACAGCCACATGGCCCATGTATATTGGATTGGATGTGTTTGTTTTATCAGCGCCTTTCAAACCAGCCACACACTTGGCCACACCCACAACTGGGGGCCACCCAGGAAGGAGTTAATCCATGTCCTCCTGGCCTTCAGAAACTTGCAGGCCAACGTGTGCAGTGCTTTTAGCAAGTATCCACCACGACAATGGAATATGAGCTCCATTTATTCCCTGGAGTTTGGATTTCCGAATAAACCTCCCAGAATACATTCTTCTGGTCCTGTTCTATTTGAGTGCCAATCAGTGACCGTTCCTCATCAGCTGCACTCTTAGTTGGTAAGTGCTGTATGATTACAATGGCACCACCAGGCCAATCAGCCAAGTTCTCTGCTCTGGTGGACCATAATAATATAAATAAAAAAAGACATTAATATTATGTGCACGCTTGCTGTTACCCATTCCATTTCACATTTGATTAGGTTGAACTAATTGGAGGATGCTGTCCCCCACAGCTTGCAAATCATGAAACCAAGATTTTATCCTTACAATTCAAGAGCCAGAAAGTACCTGGACCTGAGGTTGCCAGTTTACAGTCAAAATTCTTCACACCTCTGTACCCAGAGAAGTGGTGTACCTCACGTTGATATGTGTACATATTCTTAATAAGCCTGGGCCACCAATTTGGTTTTGATTGAAATACATGAAATGCCAGATGCAATTGGGAGTACCCTACCATGAACTAAATTTTAAAGACAATATTGGTGAATTTATTTTTTACACAACCACACACCTCAATGTAACGTATATCCTTTCAATTTTGGAATTGTAACACTTACTCCAAATATACATGTTGTATTGTGCTATGGTAATTGTAAACTATTGTAAACAGCTCTTTGTAACGATGTAGTTTACAAACTGATGTCTTCCCTTTTTTTCTTAAGTTACATTTTATATATTTTCTTTAGCGGCATTATTGGTTGAAAGCTATGGCCAATTTTCAGTCGGCTTTGATGATTATTGACCATAATCTGCGGTCAGCGGTATGTGAATGCAAATTTGCCTTCAATTATCTAGCCTGTTTTTTTTTCGAAAAATATAAACTGTAGTGCCGTATATATGTTGATAACTGTTTCATTTAAACTTATTCTGCCAAACGTACTCATAACACTGTCATTTGTCATTGACATATTTTTGCCGAGTCAATTGCATCCTAATTGCACAAATGAACAATAGTTTCATTTTCTCTCACAACTCGCTTTTCAGACTGTAAATCTGTTTAGACTCTAATTAAGCTTTTTGACTGGCATTCGGACAGTACTTTCTTGTGCAGTATTTCGAAATTGCTTTGATTTATTCAGAAGAGAAGAGAATGTTTATTTAGCTACTTACGTCTTGAAAAATCGAGATTCCTTGAACAGGATTCTTTTCCAGGAGCTGTTGTTTTTGCTTGGAGTACAAGTGCTGCTGCTTAGCTGACTGAAGGCACATAGTGATAATCTCCGTGCATGCCATCATTTTTAGACACGCTAAAGAAGCGACTTTAATATTGCAGTATAGCCTATAAACTCCGAGCACGCAGTTTATGTCTGTTTTGTCCTTGGATTTCAGCGAGCTCTCGAGTGGTCACTGTCCGCTCTGTGGTGCTGAAATGCCGAGCCTCTGTCTCTAGGATGCTGCTGTGCGTTCACGCAACTTTCCTTGGTTAAAAATGTTACCCCGCCCTCGTCAGATATGATTGGCTGGAGCCCTGCTTGAGCAATGTGGTGTAGGAAGACCCTTTCTTGCGCATCTGTATTGCTGTTGTCTCACTTCCTTATACGCACATGCATATGATGAATTGTGTCTTTTTTTATTACGGTTTTTAAAACTCACTGTTTATGAGATAAGCACAGGCATAGCACCGTTAAAGCTTTACAGCTTTCCACTTCATTGTGTTCTATATGGATCTTAAGCTTATGAAAAAAGACACAACAGGAATGAACAGATTTAAGTCGTGTATATGTATGTATATGCAATTGATGGTTTCCAGATACTGCAGTAATTTAAGAGTGGTATGCATTTTGCTGCTGCCCAGAGCCTCAGGGCTCAACTGTTATAATACCAGGAGCGCCATCTCCTGGATTTTGCAAGCAAGTTTTCCACTTTGAGTTGGAATTTTAGCAAGATTTGTTTTTTCCATTACATGTAAGGTCTGTGGAAGTTAATTCTGTGATTTTTTGGTCAAAAATGAAAGACTAGCGACCCCTCTTTGGAAGAAGAACTTTAATATATTTGGTGTGAAATCAACACAACACTGGTATGGTGTTGACCTGGTGCTACCAGACCCTTAATGCACATGGGGAAAAATACATTAAAATTTAGACTGATATACTATAAGACTGTAAACAGTCTCATCTGCACACGTTTTAAGATACAAATACAACAATCTTTTGACCCACTCTGGGGCCATATGCAATGCAACATTTTATATTATGAACAATTTGTTAGGTTTAAAGAGATATGCATAGATATCTTGGATAGTTTAAGCATGTCACAAGTTGTGACCTGCCTGGCACTTGCTAGGGTTGCCTCCAAGTCATAAGGAAATTATGGTCCTTTGTGGAAGGTATGTGTTGCTAGAGGTATGTTTGTGCAAATAAAAGATAAAGCTGAAGGTGTTTCTAAATTCTGTTGTTCAAATAATTGCTTGTAGAGTAAATACATTGCTTCAAGACCTAGAACAATAAACTGGCCTTGCACTGAGACAGCTGCCCTAACTGTGGACTGAGGGTGGAATACAATGAGTCTTTTACTTTGTCTTTTTATGAGCTTTAAAACTACTCCCCTAACACATGAAGCAGATAATTGTCAAGACATTTCAAATGCAGGTCAATGTTCCACCAGCAACTCAATCAAACCTATACAACCATGATGAGTTTTAATGAAAGGCAGCAAAACTAGTGGATTTGATAAGGCTACTGTACCTCAAGGCCTGGCGATAGTCCCTGTTGACTTCCTTGCCTTGGTTTTCCTTCCTTTCCATGACACTTTTCCCTCTGTCTCAGAGGGTTACTATTTACTTTAGGAACTGCCTACAACACCCCCAGCCCCTCCACCTTGAAGACTGTAACATTAAGGCAAACCTGATTCTGAGGTCTCTTGCATGTGACAACTATCATCGGTGCATCAAGCAAGATGACATTGTGATAAAGAAAAGCTTTTCTGTCTGGATTAAAATGTAACAGCATGTAATCAGACAGCACACATGTATAGTATGGATTTGTCTTGTGTGGCTAGTATGTCCATGAAAGAGGATTTTAGTGTATTAGGCGGTAGGTGTGAGGACAGATACAACCAACGATTAATATTCACATCATGGATATGGAAAGATTTGAATTAGAACTTTGAATTTTAGCAGTTTTACTTCCTATGAATATTTGTAACTATTACCTGTTATCTTGAACTACTTTGTAAAATTTATACAGGCCTATGGTTGTGGGTATCTTTACCTCTAGACCTATTTAGTTTAAATTTTAAGTCAGTTTAAATAGGCTAGACTTGTGATATAAAGATCTTCCAGGTTCGGGTAAAGTATGAGGTCGGTATTATTTATCCATGACGACTTTCTGTAATCACTAACTTATTTCTTCATAGTACTGTTGTGGTGGGAAAACAAAATGCCATGGAGGGCAGTTACAATTCAGAACAACCTGGTGAGAAGCATTCATTCAACAGATTGCGTTTTTGACCAATCACATATCAAAGCGCTCCAAATACCCTCCAATCACATGTTGCGCCTGATGTTTAAAGAAGCAGTGTGCGCTCGTCCTTCCATGCTCTGATCCTGAATCGGCATCTCCCTATTACACAAAAAGATTTATGGTAGGATTACTTGTGAACAAACTGGCCATGGCAGAGGTAATAAATTGCCGGGGCAGAAGGTGCGGCGCCAGGTGCTGCGTACGTCAGCGGTAAACATGGAGCGCCGCACGTATAGCCGCCCCTACGTAGCGTTGGTCACGTGAGAGGGTTACGAAGATGGTGGAAGTTTCTTTCTTGGAGTGAACTGGAGTGGAAAGCTAAACACCGAGGTGTACACAGTTCGGCCGTCAAGTTGGGCTTGCCTAATTAAATTTATTCGCCTTCGGAAACGGGTAAGACACACCTGTTCGAAAACCAAGCTGTTGGACGTAACGTGGCTAGAGCCACCCAGCTGACCAGCTCTCTCGCTTCCTGTCTTCGTCGTCATTGACAGTGTCTGGAGTCGGCGCTAGCACGTTATTTAGCCAGCGAACAAGTAAGCAAACTCTGAGACGCTAGACCTGGAGTGAAAACGCCAGTGACCAGTCGTATTGTGTAGCTTTCTTCGGTGTTTTGACATCACGCACATATAGCTATGTGCATTACCTACCTGGCTGAATAGACCCATTGTTGCATCCAGACTAGCTAGCTAAGCAAGTTGTCACGGCTTCATTAGCTTGCTAGTTAGCTAATTTGATGTCAGAACAACCAACCAGATAGCTAACTTTCTGGTGCAGCCGCTGTTCGACTCGCTAGTAGCTGGCTAAGGTAGCATTTAGCATGCAAATCACGCCAGCTAGGTTGTTAGCTAATACTACCCGAGGCGGTTGTTTTGGTCAGGTAGCTTGCTACCTTGCTGGCTAAGATTAGAAAACGGAGATGAGCCAGTTATGCGATTTGTAGGGCTAGTTAACGTCACGATAAGTCAATTTAGACCTAACGTTATCCAAGTTAGCTTCCAAATCAAGACAGGAAGTAGGACCGCAATAAAGCAGTCTGAATCGCTGCTGGCAGCTCACTGAAATGTATGTAGTTATAGCAAACTAACATGACAGTAACTAGCAGCTCAATTACAACTTGCAGGCTCACTCAATTGTTATCATCTGCATGACCTAATATAGCTAGCTTTCGTCAACCTTACACGGTCCTGTTAGGCTGTTAGTTATGTTGATTTGTAAAATTAGGATTTTAAATCCTATGAGACAGAGAGTATGTAGCTATCTGGCAACATCAACTAGATAGCTGTCATAGCTGCTGGGTAGCAAACGTTAAGAAACCAGCATTTGCCACAAACCACGACACTCCCACTCCCCTGTATTGGTTGTCTCAGTAGCAAGTTGCTAAGTCCTTCCTTAGATCGCTAAAGTTCAGTCATCCTTGAGCCAATGCATGATTATGAAGCTATATTAACTAGTTATCTATCTTCTTAAGGTAATATGAGGGTTTATGGCTGCTTATTGTGGGCACTCCTCACTGCAGGATGTAGCTAGCTGTATCGAACAAGCATGTAGGATGAACGAAACGCTGTCTAGCATTGGTGTAGCAAATAAAAAAAAAATACAATAACGTCAGATTTGGTGCATCTGAAATTACAGAAGTTTCTCATCTGAGAGTAAAATAGTTCTTGGGTGACGGTTTGCGGTTTTAGAGAGCATTTCATAGCACACTGACATAATAGCGTTTAGTTCGATGAGTATTCCTTTCATTCCATAGCTATGGAGGAAAAACAACCCAAAAGTGTGTTTCAAACAGTTGCCTCGGAGGAACGGGCCTAGTCATGAGTTCCTGGAGAGCACATTCAGAAGATACTCTTCTGTGCCAAAGCTTCAAAACAGGAAGTATCTGGAATAGATTTAATAATAAAAAAGAATCAGTGGATTATTTTCCATTAAAAATTGTCTTGAATATTCTTGTGTTCACATTATGAATGACAGATCCAATATAAAATGCCATGTTGCACATAAATGTGTTTAAATATGAAGAAACAACAGACAATAAGAATTTTTAGAGTTTTTGGTAGAAATAATCATCAGTTCTAGCCTGGTGTAAAGTTATATTAAGTATTTTGCAGCTTTTCTGGTAGGAGTGTGGTTTGGAAATTTAGACAACATCTAGAACGGTGACAGCTAATGTGGGATCTGGTTTTCTTTCCAGATAAAGTACAGCTTTGTTGAAGTTGTCCTGGGAAGGCAAATAACCTGTGACTAATGTGAAAGACCGTGTCATTGTTCTTTTCACACATTCTTAAACCTTATTTCATACTTCATAAGATGAAAATACATTTTTCTCACACACTGGGGTAAGGTGTGAGAGAGCTCACAGGTTTATGTCATTGCAAAGTTAAAGGCTTTGTTAATATGAGGTCATTGCATTGTACTTTCTCTCAATTTAAATGAGATTTTGAAAGCAGAGAGCCATAGATGTGTCTGTAATAGCTTTGTAATGAAACGGTATCCCATTTGGGCAAACCTGAAATTGTAGAACATTTGTATCCAAATGTTAGATGCCCTTTTGGAGCAAGATGGAACTATGGAACCAGTAATGGAGGAAGTATTGTTTGATACAGCCTTTTAGAGACCGCTCTCGTAACATTATATGGTATTATAAAATTCACCGCCTGGTTTTGGTTAGGGTTCAGTTTTTGTAGCAGTAATGATATGTAATATCAAGGCTAGTATGTATTGCAAAACAATTGCTTTGTCTTTCATATTTGGGGACCTTTATATCTTGGCATCATTTGTTTACCTTTTGATGAGTGTGTTCCATACAGACAACTTTTATTATTATGAAGATCATTTCATCTTTGGCTTAGAGTTTTATCAATGTCTGTTTGTGGGGATAGCGGCTTATCTCACTCCCGCAGTGCGTTGCCAGACAGTTTACTAACCTGTGACGTGTAATGTCAGGGTAGGCCTGCTTCTCCTCATAATTTCAGTATGATCTCATTCCAAACGAATGGCTCGAACTGCTCTAGAAATGCACGGTCCCTGCTTGGCCTCAGCAATGTTGAAATTTCACTGTCAACCCCAACTTTAACCTTAATTGACATTGGAATTCAGCATCTGGTTTTAACCTTCAATCAACCTGTCAGGCTAAATCAAAGGTGTATAGTGCAGACGTTAAAACCTTGTGAGCTGGGAACAGCACTGGAAATAGCACTGGGTGTTACAACACGGTGTACCCTGCTTTACACTGCCTTTCATTTTTAGCCAGGATTTACTTTTCTCACAGTGGACGTATTACAGCGGCTGGGAGGAGTCTCAGATCACTCAGTCATTCTGGGGTTTGCAGGCCTGAAAGGGATCTTGAAAGAATACTTGGCTGAATACTGATCTTGAACTGGAGTCAGTAGCTAGTTATGAATACTAGATTAGTCAGAAAAGCAGAGGTACCTGAAGTAGCTGCTGAAATGAAATAGATTATGAAGAAATATCAAGGAGCGGTTACTTAAGTAATACCCAAATCAAGTTTAACGCAGTGTAAACAGGGAGCATCCTCTCCCTCCTAAGATGTTAATCTGCTGCTCATGTCAATCTCGTCACAGATTCGGTGTCCATCTTTGACCTGAATCTTTCTCTGCTTACGCCGTCGGTCTTTCTCCGTCAATCTGTTTTATTCGGAATGCATGTGTCTAAGGGGAGTGAGTTTGCTGTGGATTTCGAACAGCGACCGTCATCTTTCTGGTTGAAGTTAGTGCACTGAGCTAAAGACCAATGTCCCCAGCAAAGGAGACTGACTGTGCTCTCTGGGGGGTGTCGCTACTGTCCGCAGTCACTCAGCTTTGCCCAATCCTCCACACTTGGCGACTTAACTTTTTCGCAAGGCTTCTTTTTCAGTTTAATTATTCACTGTGGTTTTGCCCTTGAAAAGTGTGTGTGTGTATTCATTTCAGTATTCAGTTGGGTGAGTGAGGGGAGTTTGTGCATTTTTTGAACCTGTGACCTGCAGGTTAACAGCCACCGTGTTGAACAAAGCCACCGCACGAAATGCAGAAATACAAGGGAAGCGGACGCCGCACAGTGTCAGTCCAATCACACTTATGTCAGCAGATGGATTTTGTTGCAAATGCAAATGGATGTTACATTTCTCCGACGTGTATTTTTTATCTTTCAGTTTTACCGCGACATAGGGCAGTAAGTCATTTACCTGAGCGGGAGCAGCCGTTTACAGTGAGCTTTGCCCGGGACAGTACTGGGCAGCCTTTCGTGTCGAAGAGGCTGTGGTGAATTATTAACTTTGAGAGAAGTGGATCTGAACGTGAACGCTCAGCCCTCACGTGTCAACAGGGAAAGGGGCGACGGTCATGTATTATGCACAGCCGTAACAGGCAAGCGGAGGCCATTGTCAGCCGCAGAAAGGTGACAGTGGATTCTTTTCTTGGCTGACGGGAAGGTCAAGTACCGGATTGCATTACCGTGGCTCTTGCCAAGTGTGCTGGCAAATGGCTGAATTGGCCTACATAAACACTCTGTCAGCCCCCCCCTCAGGGTGGTGCTCGGCCCAGGCAGAGTATGTATGATTACAGCTAAACATATCATTCTCACGACCACTTTCCATTGATATAAATCCAAGGAGCTAAAAGGGGGTGTAACTGGAATGTGGTTTAGCTCCTTATGGAAAAGAACCCTGCCATCCTTTAGCCATTCCATACCAGCCTTACCATAAAAGCTACGCTCCCAACAAGATTCTGTTGCAGTGGCATGTTTTGGGTTTGATTTGCTTATGCTGTGGATGTATCTGCAACAGAGTATTAACTGCAGGCAGTAGAAGCATACAGAGTGGAGAGGGCTCAGGCAGCCTCCATGTCATGTCTTACACGCTGTGTTCAGTAGCAAGCGTGGTCACCGTATGGAATGTGTTGGCTGGAATGTTGCTGGAATATGTAGCTGCATGCCAAGTTATGTTACTGGCCTGAATGCTAAATGACTGTTTGGACTTTTGGCATCATAAGTACACAAATATGTTTGTATCCTTTGATCCTTTGGCATTATTGCTTACAAAAAAAAAATTATTTGAATCGTCTTGTCTTTTCTTATGGGAGTATTACTATAGGCTCTATGGTGGGGAATAAAACGGCCACTGGACTGAATCTTGCCTTTAGCTGATTATATGTTTTGTGAAGACTTAATTGTGGAAAACAATGTGTAATATGACTATTTATGAGTATTTGATTTCTTTGAATGTAGTTACAGCAATCCATGACAGAATTAAAGAAGCAAGCAGATGAATTTCACTGTAGCAGTTCAGGCCACGAACCTTTCACAAGGGGTATAACAGCAAAACCTGTAAGCAGGAGTCCAGGCTCAAACCGCTGCTTCTGACACTGCCACGCCGGTTCCTGTTGAATTCCCACGTGCGTTCTCACAGTGCAGCTCTCAGTCAATAAAACCATTACAGTGCATTATCTCCGTTTCCACCGGAAGGGAGAAAATTGCGCTGCCAAGGCCACACAGTAACTTGGACTGTGAAGTGCCCAGAGTTAACGTTCAGCTGGATGCAGTAGGCACGCGCGACATGGAGAGGAACGCGGGACGCATTGTGCTCATGCTTTGCAAGCGTCGGCCTACTCGCTGCCTTTGTCCCAACAGATCTGTAATACATTACAGCCACATTCTACACTGTCCCTTCCCACTATGGACTCAGTATTCTCAATGGAATGTGTGTGTGTAAACCCCCGCCCCCCCCCCATCAAAAGGACATAAGAAGATGTATTGTAACAAATTTTTCACCCTCTAGCATGTCAAACTTGTTTAGCCCCCGGTCGTTGTGTTGTATTTTGTAACATGCTCGTTTTTTTCCAGCAGACGATTGCCCGTGCTCTTTGCTCTGTGTGATGGCCTGCAGTGTTGCCAAACCAGGCTCTGTCAATGGCTACACCATGAAGGCACAGCTCCAGATCATCGGTAGGTTTATATGTGCATACTGCAAATCACTGAGGGCGTGTTAATACCCAATCGTAGTTGGTAATTAGTCGACGATTCACTTCTTCAGCTGGGGCATGTGGTATGTTTTTGGGTGCACTGAATTTTCTGTTCATTTCAGACCTTTCCTGTATTGTGTGTTATGTCATTTTATCATTTCATAACTTATTTGGGAGACAGTGTTGTCCAGGGCAACGTAACTTCAGACTGTTTTGAAAAATGAGAGCTGCAAATTTGGCTGTTCTTATTAGTGACAAATTCTAGTATCTTTGCATTACAGTGAAATTAGTGAATTTCACTGCTCTGATTTGACCATACTGTCACTTGTACCTGTTTTCAGGTGAAATTTTACATTCCCTTTAAGGAGGAATAAAATGAATTTTGAACTATATTCATGCCACCATTGCCATAGAGCAGGTCTGGGGTACCTGACATCCATCTTGGCTCCTTTTTGGTAATTGCAAAGTCATTACTACATTTGTGAAATCTTCTTGCCCTTAGGTGACCGCTGACAGTTCTAAACTGACTTAAATGATGATTTAAAACCGTAATCTGACAAAGATCTTCTTTATCTTCGAGAAGAACAGTACAATTGGTAACAAATCACACATTTATAAGAAGCTTAAACTGATGAAAACTTGACAAAATGGTTTGACTGCATAAGCCTGTCATAGCCAGTGATTATACTTTCATGCCAAAAAAAACTGTTTATGAGAGAGTACCCTTTCAGTTTCTAGAACCAATGTGTAAACTATTTGTCATTGAACCAAGAAAAGCAAAAAAAAAAAACACACTTTCCGATCTATAATAATTCTCATTGATTCATGCTACTGGATAATACACAACACTGATTGTTTCTTATCTTTGTTCAGCATGTGGGCTTTAAAAGAGGTGCGTCCTTTCCATCGGACACATTTGATAATTTATGTACATTCTTTGATCCAGGTGTGGAATTGGCCTTCTGGAAGCTGAGACTTGAAACGGTTATTTTCCCATTTAATTAATGAACCTCTTTCATTTGTTTGCTCTATACATTGCTGTTTAAATACAGTTCTGAGCTACAGCTAGGGAGTTTAGCCCTTAGGGTAAAGCTCCATCTCACAGTTGACACATGACATGTACTTTGTTGGAGTAATGGGGAGGTTTTCAGATTAACCAGTAGAAAGTCACTGACCCATGTGCCTGTGTCAGGCTTGTTTGTCCTGGGCAGAAGTTCTGGCTTGACACGGATTCAGTGTAATTTAGAAGGGCACTCCACCAGTAATTGAATTGCCTTTGAGGGGAAAGCATCTAAGTGTTTTCATGGGTGTGATTGGGGAAGCCAGGGTTAGTGTAGCTCACCGATTGAGCTGTGTTTTGTAGGGTCCGATTGTCTATTTTTGAGGATTATATTACACTCTAATTCAAAGGAAAACTGTGATTTAACCCAGTGTTGGTGGATGTCCTATAACATTAATGCAAAGCACCACAATTTCCCTTTTTTCAGAAAAAAACTTCTTTTCTCGGATTATAAACTGCTGCACATGGAAAGCAGTACTAGCATATCATAAATACGCCGATGAGCCAAAACATTATGACCACCTGCCTAATATGCTGTTGGTCCTCTGTGCGCCGCCAAAACAGCGCCGACCCGCCGAGGCATGGACTCTACAAGACCCCTGAAAGTGTTCTGTGGTATCTGGCACCAAAAAATTAGCAGCAGATTCTTCAAGTCCTGTTGTGAGGTGGAGCTGTTCTCCATTGGACGTGTCGGTCCAGCACATCCCACAGGTGCTCAATCGGATTGAGATCTGGAGAATTTGGAGGCCAGGGCAACACCCTGAACACTTCATCATGTTCCTCAAACCATTCCCGAACAATGTGTGTAGTGTGGCAGGGCGCATTATCCTGCTGAAAGAGGCCACTGCCATCAGGGAATACCATGACCATGAAGGGGTGTACCTGGTCTGCAGTGATGTTTGGGTAGGTGGCATATGTCAAATTGATGTCCACATGAATGGCTGGACCCAGGGTTTCCCAGCAGAACATTTCCCAGAGTATCACACTCCCTCCGCTTGTCATCCCACAGTGCGTCCTGGTGCCATCAGTTCCCCAGGTAAATGGCGCACACGTACACGGCCATCCATATGATCTAAAAGAAAATGGGACTCATCGGACTAGGCTACCTCCTTCCACTGCTCCAAGGTCCAGTTCTGATGCTCGTGTGGCCATTGTAGGCACTTTCAACGGTGGACAGGGGTCATCATGGGCACTCTGACCGGTCTGCAGCTACACAGCCCCATACGCAGCAGGGTGCGATGCAGTGTGTGTTGTAACACATTCCTCCCGTAACCATCATTAAAATTGTCTGTGACTTGTGCCACAGTAGAATTTCTGTCGGTTCGGACCAAACGGGATAGCCTTCATTGCCTTCGCACATAGATGAGCCTCGTGCACCCAACACCCTGTCACCGGTTTGAGGTTTGTCCCTCCTCAGACGACAGTATTCGCCACTGCTGACCAGGAGCACTCCACAAGCCTTGCCCTTTCAGAGATGCTCTGACCCAGTCGCTTGGCCATAACAATTTGGCCCTTGTCAAAGTCTCTCAGGTCCTTACTCCTGCCCATTTCTCATGCATCCAACACGTTGACTACGAGAACTGATTGTTTGTTTACCATCTAATCTACTCAGACCTTGACATGTGCCCTTGTTTGGAGATTATCAACATTATTCGGTTCACTTGTGAGTGGTCATAATTTTTTGGCTCAACCGTGTATTTCAAAATTATTGACCCTGGTTGACCAAATTTGGAATCAATAGAGACTGTTAAACAATTTAGCATGCTGCCAGCATCATTGTTTTATTCTCAGAACCATAGGGAATCTGGTCAGTAAGATATTCTTTATGCACAATTTTCCATCTATGCATTTTATGAAAGTGGTTTTATCTTCTTCTCTTTGGAGACTCTTTGGCATAGCATTGTTTTTATTATGGGTTAAAAAGGGGGTAAAAAAAATATGAAAAACTAAGATGAAGGTAAACCACTGGGTTTTACCACATCTCCTCTCCCCCTCCTCTAAACAGTGCTGTCAGCAAAGCTGAAAGAAAACAAGAAGAACTGGTTTGGGCCGAGTCCATACGTGGAAGTTGCCGTGGACGGGCAGTCCAAGAAGACAGAGAAATGCAACAACACCCACAGTCCCAAGTGGAAACAGCCTCTCACAGTGTAAGGGTTACAGCCCCAGTGCTTCGGACGGTGCGCTGGGCTGGCGCATCACTTCATATCGCGGTGGCATCGTGTGTAGGTCTTCACATGGCACACACAGCGTACAGGTCTCTGCACATCATTATGTGCAGACCCCAGTGTGTCCTTGCGTGGTATGGTTCATAGGCTTCTGGCAAATCGCAGTGCCTAGATCTCTGCACAATGTAGTGAAGACCTCCTTAGCGTGTCTCGGAGTGTAGGCCGCTGTGTGTAGTGGTGTGTACTTCATTCACATTACATCACATTATTGTCATTTAGTAGATGCTCTTATCCAGTGACCAATGACTTACATAGGTTACAGTTTTTACATGTTGTCCATTTATACAGGTGGTTATTAACTAAGGCAAGTACAAGTTAGGTTCCTTATCCAAAGGTACAGCAGCAGTACCCCAGTGGAGAATCGAACCAGCAACCTTTTGTTTACAAGCCACACTGCTGCTTGAGATCATTGTGCATCTCAGTGTGTAGCTCTGCATGCATTTCAGTGTATAGAATGCCCTGTAATTCTGTGTAGTTTGGCATGCAGGTATTAAGTGCATTTGCGTGGTGGTGAGAACTTGAGGCTCCCCTCCCTCAGTCCCTTCTTAATTTAGCCCCCAGCCTTCTAGTGTTTCAATCTGAGGGCCTAGTGTCTCATGTAAAGATCACTGACTGGACTCTTGCCCTCGAGCTTAAGAATATGGACACACTTCAGATCACCACGTAAAGATCAGTTTGGTTTGAAAGTTTGATCGTTTTCCCTAACAGTATCCGACATGTTCTGTGGATCTTGCACATATGACACTTCATGGTTTCTTCTCCATACCCATGTGTGCTTGGTAAAAGCAGGATGTTGTGGTTTGCTGCGGCAGAGAAAGAGGATTAAACCACAGAAAACTTCATTACTGTCAGGAAGGGAGAGAGATTTGCCAGGAATCTGCACAGATTGACAAAATGTTCCACATCAGTTGAAACAAGACCAGGCAGAGGAAATTGCTGTAGCACTTTGTGGAAAGACTTCATTAAATATTGTCTGGAGGGCTTTTATTAGGTTGTTATCAAATCCACATTCCTGCATGTATTTTAAAACTTGCATATAGTTATATATATGTGCAGTTACCTCTCACATATCTCCCTCAAGCTCACCTCCTTGACAGTGACAAAAAGGTTAGATATCAGTTATTGATTTATTGGATTTCTGAATGCAGAAGTTGCCTACTGAGGTTTTGGGTTGAACCTTTCACATGTGGTGATTTTCAGTTGTGAACCTTTTTGCCTTTGCTGTTTTCTCTTGTCTTCCCCCGTCCATGAACAGAATCGTCACACCTTTTAGTAAGCTGATCTTCCGAGTGTGGAGTCATCAAACTTTAAAATCAGACATTTTGCTGGGAATGGCCACGCTGGAAGTGAGCGAAACCCTGAAATCCAACGACATGAAAAGTGAGTACTTTTTATCTTTCAGTCACCGAATGCTCTTTATTAACATGGTATGCTGTCCCTGTGCTGCGTGCTCTCCTGATTGCACTCTCTGTGTGCATTTCTGTGACACTGTGACCACAACACAGGCAAACAAATGAGCTGACTATGCAAAAAGCTCATTCTCTCAGTTCTAACAATGTATAATGCAGGAAACCACAAGACCTGATCTCTCGTACAGAAAGATAACACACTTTAAAAAAAAGCAGAAATTATAAGCACAAGTAACCAATCAAATATCTCTAAAAACGCTGACATGTCAAAGCTGTTGTTATTGTACAGTGCATGCACACACACATGTTGCACGCTTGTCCATAATAAGGTGTGCATGAATGCAAGCTATATGCCACAGCGTTGCTCTAGGCGGGGTTTCCTTTCCAAAAGTGTGATCTGTGCTTGTTGACTGGGAGACATCAGGCGATGATTCTGAGGGCTGATAAGACTCAGACACCAATCAGGCAGTCTTCCTTTTGTGTAACCGCCGTCTTTCTCTTTGTCTTCCCCTTCAGTCTCAGAGGTGGTGCAGACCCTGCAGCTCAGCACAGACAGAGACCAGACAGAGGTGGTTGGGGACCTGTCTGTCTGTCTGGATGGGCTGCAGGTGGATCCAGAAATGTTCGCCACGGCAGCCGCGAACAACAGCAGTGAGTGGCCTTCACCAGGACTGCATTTTAAAATGCATTTTTATTATTATTATTCCCATTTCTTTTTTTCCCACTCAATGAGTGCTGGTTCTTGTAAATCAAAATAATGTTAGTGTACTTCATTTTTTTCTTTTTCCTTCAGATAATTACTGTGAGGCCACAGATATCCAAATGCTGACCCTTTTCCAGAGTGATGATATTGAAAAATTCGCTGACCTTTTCCTCTTCGGCTCTTAGCTAATACTTCTCAGCATATTTGCTTTTCATTAGAAATTGAGTACGCTTATTACTGCCTCAGTTGTTGCGTCAACTAGGTTGAAGTACACATTGCTAAGGTATTTTTATAGATCGTTTAAGTTAGGCGACCTGTGACTGGAACTGCCATTGGAAATTCTGATGGGTAGCCAAACAATTTTTATTCAGCATTTTAAACAGGCATTGTCTCTTGTGCCACAGGTGCTGTTCCAAACGGGGATTCACAACAGAGCAGTGACTCTGTTAGGTACGTTCACATGGACCTTTTTCCTCCTTCAGAAACGTGTATGATGTATGAAAGTATTAAAAACTAACTAGTTTTGCATAATTTCAAGCAGATGCCTTAGCAGCAAAGTTAGTAGTATATTGGAACTGTAGGGCCTGCAGTAGAGTGGAGTCATCACGTGGAGACACTTTCCAGGAATTCCTCTCACAACTGTGAATCGCATAACCAAAGCATGGCACCTTCACAGACATACAGCACAGATCGCTTAGTCTAGTAGAAAGAAATGGAGCAGAATCGACACACATCGGGCTCCATTTTGGCTCTGTGGATTTCACTGTCCCTGTGTTGTTTTCACTGTGTTTGTTTTGTCTGCCTGTTGGTTGAACGGTAGTGTGTAATGACAACGTTGTTTGTGCTGCAGGTCTAGCAGGGACGCGTCGCCCTCCATCGATAGCTTGGAGGAGAGGGCTGCCCCCAATGGCCGGGCGGTGAACGGCACGGGATCCCCCTCTCTGTCAGCGGGGGGGTCCAGGCCGCTGCGGCCCCCCCGACCGTCTCGTCCACCGCCCCCAACCCCACGGAGACCAGCCTCCTCTCCAGGTGCGTGCTCACCTGCAGCTTCGGAGTTTGAGTCGTTTGATGAATATAAAATTTGGGACTTTTTTTTTTTTTTTTCTCAGGGTCAGGGTTTATTCTGTGGACTGAGGCTGGATGAATTTACCAGCTTTCAATTGTTTCTGTCCTATACACCGTTTCAGTGGTTTCTGTTCTATACACCGTTTCCGGGAGTTTCTCTTGGTTGCTTGCTGTTTGGGGTCAGGGTATAATTTTCTAGATTTTCCCCCATTGTTTCTGGCTCTTCTGGTTTTTGGATTCCCCTCAGACTGTCAAAAACAAAAACACAACAACACATTTGCAAAGCTGTGTGGTGGCATATACATTTTGCTCAGTGGATGATTTACACATGTTTAAGATTATTCTTGGCGCTGTGGTGTTTACCGCTTTGGTCTGACCGTTTCCCTCAGCGTCCTCCAATGGCTCGGCCCCCAGCGAAGGCGGCGACGCCCCGACCCCGGAGGCCTCGGCGCGCGTGTCCGCAGCTGGGGCCTCGGAGACCGGCGGCAGCTCAGGGTCACAGGAGCCAGGGGCGGCAGGAGCCAGACAGGTGGCCAGCCTCGCCCCTGCCGCTCCCAGAATCCCTGCCATCAGCACAGGCCCACTGCCTCCTGGGTAAGTGCCGCCTCTCCTCCTCCCTCACCCCAGCGCCTCAGCTTGCAGCAGGACTCTGCCATCTTCTCCTCCCTGTGCTGAAGTTTCCTCTGCATTTCATGACTGCAGATTTACAGCACAGTGCACATCACGCCCTAAAGCTCTAAAACAGTGGTCTGTACGCTCTCTCCAGTTATATTGGTTTCAAGCAAGATCGGCAAACAACAGAACTAGTAAAACTGCCCCTATCTGAGTCAGTTGTGGGATCTGACGAGTCTACTCATTTATATCTAAAAACAAGAATTCTGCTTCAGAGACCCACCCTCACTCCTCTTCCTCTTTCAGGGTGATTTCATAATGTGAAATTAAATCAGTTTGTTCTAGCAAGAGTTTAAAAGCAGTTCCGATGTATCATATGTCAGTAGTTTTTTTTTTTTTTTTTTCCATGGAGTATGATTTATCTTAAATAGATGTGTCAAGAGGTCAGTTGGAAAATCTAAAGAATTTGACTCGGGAGCCATCTCGCAGACATCACAGATGCATCGCAGAAACTCTATTCAATGTTTTCCACTTCCCCTTTACTCAGGGTGCGGTTTCTCCTAAATAACAAGTTGCTTCCCGGTTCCCCGTGCGCATTTCGTGGCTCTCCGCCAAAAGCCGTGCGTAACCGGCCCCCTCCGTGCCGTTTCTGCGGAGCGCACCTCCGCCCTTGGCGGCGCGCTCCGGGGCGTTCCGCGCCCAGAGCGGCCGCCGCCCGCCGCTGCTGAAAGAATGCGTCTCCCCGCGGTGTCGTCAGCGGCTCCGCCGTCAGAATGCTGCCATTGTTCCTGAGAGCGGGCGACCGCGCCGCCGCACACAGAAGGGCTGCTGTCCGGCTCGAGCCTTTGTTCCACCGCGCACAATATGGCCGTTTCTCTTCTCACGCCGAGGGCTGCCATTTTGCAGCGAAGCATTTTCGACCCTAGTAGCCCGGGGAGCAGCAGATAGGAGAGCACACATTTTATTCGTTTAATCGTGCAGTAGAGGGAGCATTAGCCTGAAATGGCGTGGCTGCTGCTTGAGTGTCAGTGTTTGCTGATGAATGCACATATCTGGGTCAAAGCATGTTGACTGCTTGTTCTCCACTGGATTGTTTTGTCATTTTTCATTTGCGTGTTGCAGTGTTCTGTTGTTCTGTTGTCTTAGAAGATTACCTTTATTTATGGTTCATGCTTTATGGTGTACCACGAACCACAAGTATTCTTGTTGTTGTTCTTGTATGGCTCTGCACTGTAACTGGCTACTTTATGACTATAACCACTGCTTATCTCTCATCAGTATTCTCCCAGTTTTTTGGCTTTCTTTAAACACGATTCTAGGTTAAGACATGTTTTCTTCGCCGTTGACTGTGGTCTCCTTATGAATTTCGTTTCCTTTGAACCCCACAGTCAGGGCAGGAAGTGATTTGCACCCTTGACGGTCTTGTTTGTGTAAATGCTGTTTTCGTCTGATTGCTGGTAACGGTGTTTGCCCGTGTCTGTGTTGCTGTCCCGCAGGTGGGAGCAGAGGGTGGATCAGAACGGCCGCGTGTATTTCGTGGATCACGTGGAAAAGCGGACGACATGGGATAGGCCGGAGCCTCTGCCTCCCGGGTAGGGATGCGCTTTTCATATCAGTCCATATTTGTCTGTCCGATCTTTTGGACAAAGCAACAGCGGATCACTACAATTCTGCTTCCCTCCCTTGGAGGAGTGTACAAAACTCCAGTGCTTTCTGTGTAAATACTGTAGTATTGGTCCAAGTCACAATCCCATGCTCATGAATACTGTGTCTCCCTTTGTAAAATTTAACCATTGTCACAGAAATATCGCTAATATACTAGAAGACATCAGTAGCTGTTTTTGGCATACATTTCTTAATAGCAGTAGTATTGCCAACAATGATGGTGATGATGCAGCAGCTGTAATAGTAGTAATTCTAATAATAATGATCTTTATCATTGTAACTAATGATGCTGACACATGGTGTATCTTTGAGGAAAAACAGAGTGTCTGGATGTTATCGCACATGCGTGGGGCAGAATGCCAAGGGGAGCAGAAGGTCACGCTAGTCCCGTGCTCTGTGTCACGCAGGTGGGAGCGCCGCGTGGACCCGATGGGCCGGGTGTACTTCGTGGATCACATCACCAGGACCACCACGTGGCAGCGCCCCACGGTGGAGTCGGTCAGGAACTACGAGCAGTGGCAGCTACAGCGCAACCAGCTGCAAGGCGCCATGCAGCAGTTCAACCAGCGCTTCATATTCGGGGTGGGTCGCCGCAGGGTTGCTGGGTCGAATCCTTGGGGTAGGGCACTTCTGTTGTGACCAAGAGCAAGGACCTTTGGAAATACTTTAGCAAATAAAATCTAAGTAATGAAACTGAATGAACAGCATCCAGACCTTATTTTTATGATGACGTAACTATCTGACACAAATTCAAATTCTTTAATATTCTTCAGTAAATATTGCCAGATATTTTTATAATTACTGTTAATGCCATAAATTGGTGTAATTGAGATAAACGTTTTTTCCTTGCCTGACTCAGATAAGTCTAGTTATTCATTACAGAAGTAGTACTAAATTCAAGCATGTTTGCTGTGTTTGAGTTTCCTTGTGTGTTTGTTTCTTGTTGTGTGACATGGGGGCAAAAATGTACTACAAGTGGAAGAGCATCTGTCTGACCTCCAGCTGTCTTTTTGTATATGACAATCCTAACAGTCCTTTTTTTTTCTTTGACCTGTCTGAAGCTCCATGATCAAGCTACTGCTGCACAGAACAAAGAATTTGATCCTCTGGGACCTCTGCCGCATGGATGGGGTAAAACCTCACTTTTTATCGCAGAGAGATGGAGATGCTGGTTGTCAGTGTTTTCAGTGAATTAAAATGAATAGCTTAACAGATACTATCTCTGAAACAAAGATGAAGGTGATATATTAGGAATTTATAGGAGCGTTTCCAACCACCTTGAATCGGTGACAAGGTCTTATCTTTGCTGTGGACGGGCAGAATGAATACCGGAATGCCAGTGTTTCTGTTGCTTGCTGTTAAAACTCAGTTTGGGTTTGAGTGCCTTACTCAGCAACATGAGGACATTTACCTTTGTCCCTGAAAGGACAAGGGAATTTGACTGATGGAATTACTGGCCTCTAGAGACCTGGGGCACTGTGATTCAAATTTATCAGCAGCTATAGCTCAGCCTCACTGAGGGTGGTAAATTTGGATAGACGCTTACCTTGGTCTGTCCACCTTTGTTTTAATGCCCTGCATCTGTGTGTTTCGCTGACACAGAGAAAAGAACAGACACCAACGGCAGAGTGTACTTTGTGCACCACCCAACACGGACCACACAGTGGGAGGACCCGCGGACCCAGGGGTGAGATTTAGCGCAGAGGACAGACGCTACTCGTTCATTCAGCCGCCCGAAGGGGGCGACAGTTCTGGCTTTTACTGTGATTCACAAATGGTTCCAGGTTCAGTGGCTTGGAACGCACACTGCTATCGTGTGAGAAACCAAGGCTGAATCGCCTTAGGACATATCCAGCTGTGGGATAACGGATAAGAAAGCAAGCTGTGATCCACTGTGGTCTGTGCCGGAGAAGCTGACGCTGACCGCTCTCTCTGATAACCCGTGCTCCACAGGCTGCTAAATGAGAAGCCGCTGCCCGAGGGCTGGGAGATGCGCTTCACGGTGGACGGCATTCCCTACTTCGTGGATCACAACCGGAAAACCACCACATACATCGACCCGCGGACTGGGAAATCCTCCCTGTGAGTCAGCCCCATGACCCATTTTAATTTACCTCCCCCAGCCAAAGCATTTTTAGGTTATTCCACACCACAAAGCAGCATGATCTCCTTTAATGTGCGTTTTAAAGAGCAGCTTTTGCCCGGCGGCCTGGCTGTAGCATGAGGAGGGTGAGATGCTGCAGCGTGCCCAGCCAACTGTCGTCGTCCCGCAACAGTGAAAAGAGTAATGGGATTTAAGTAGCCCTCCAGGCTCCAGTGAAGTCATTCCTCTTTTGCACGGTTTGGCTCATATCACAGTTACACTGTTGCCTCCAGAGGTGCGCTTCCCTCTCTAGAACTGAGTCTGAGCGAAATTTAGGTGCAGCTTTGGAGAGCTTCGCCTGAGGTCGAAGCTCACATTTCAGGGATAACCTGTTTTTCCCTGCGTGTGGTGTTTTTTTTTTTTCTCAAATTAAGCAATTTGCCTTTGAAATTTGCTTCTTTGAAATTAACTGCATCTTACATGTACCCAACTTGGAGTATTTGACATTTTTTGAGAATGTCTGCATTGAGTTTACTGCTGCCAGTTAAGTGCCTTTGATAACCTCATATCCCTGTTGTGGTAGCTGCATTATTGTCCAGTCTTAACTCAGACTCAGACTCACGGTGACCTGGATTGTACTGTACTGAGAATGAGAAAGTAATAGGAAGTTTTCTTGAAACACCCATAAATAGCAGTAAAACAGATTATCATAGAAACATTAGCAAGTAAGTGACACTTCCAGCAATGTAACATGAAGGTCGTTCTCCATTACAACATTAGTGGATTTTTTAAAATTTTTTTTTATTTCCATCACATGTCACTGGACAGCAATTAGGGAGATGTGTTTTGGACACATACTGGCTTTATCCACTCATTAATTCTAATCCCCTTCTTCACCTCCAGAGAAAATGGACCCCAGATCACATATGTAAGAGACTTCAAAGCCAAAGTCCAGTACTTCCGATTCTGGTGTCAGGTGAGTACTGAGTTCTGAAGTAGACTACAAAAGCATTTATTACGGACCGGTTCAGTTAATACATGTCATGACATGTTGAAGTATCATCAATTTAGCCAGGACCAGTTTCATGTTTTGTCCTTTGTTTGGTAAGAACTTAAAGCAACACTATTAAAGTTTTGACAAATATGCTGTGAGATATACATTTTACATGTTGTATTGTTAGCCTTATCATATGCTTTATATCATATAATAGCTTGATAACATGTACATATAAGTGTTAGAATACTGTTGACTTACTGAGAAGGAAAAGAGTAGCACCAGATGCAAATGTTTGCCTGTTTTTCCTAAAGAGCATGGGTAACAGCAGTTCATGTTGTAAAAGATGTCTGCTTTTTTCCTGTTCTAGCAATTGTCAATGCCTCAACACATTAAGATCACCGTCAGCCGCAAAACCCTGTTTGAAGACTCGTTCCAGCAAGTGGGTGCACATCTTCCACAGCAATGGAAGTGTGAAACTGAATTTAATATGAGAACAGTCTGTAGACATCATTTTAAATTCTGTCTGCATACAAACCTATCCCCCCCCTCCAGTGGTTTTCTTCAGTGGGTTTGCTGTTGTGCTTTGCATTTTTTCATGGCTTCAATTAATGTGTAATTCACACCGTGGCTGTTGCAGTATTGGCCGTACACTGTTGATTACGGTTTTAGACTAATTGAACATTTCAAGTGTTTGCAGTACAACTGTGATAAGCTTTCTCAGTATTGAGGTTTTCCTTTTCATGGTCCTTTTAGATAATGAGCTTCAATGCACAAGACCTTCGACGGCGACTCTGGATCATTTTTCCAGGAGAGGAAGGGTTGGACTATGGAGGCGTGGCAAGGCAAGCTGAACCAATCACTGCACTTTCAGCCCTCTCAAAAAGGGTTTGGGTGATGATTTTGGTGGTGGCGATGACAATGATATGTAATTTTATTTTCTTCTCAGAGAGTGGTTCTTCCTGCTCTCCCATGAGGTGCTGAACCCAATGTATTGCCTGTTTGAATATGCGGGGAAGGACAACTACTGTCTGCAGATAAACCCTGCCTCCTACATCAACCCCGACCACCTCAAATACTTTAAGTTCATTGGACGCTTCATTGCCATGGTGAGGTTTTTCATTGGCTGATTGTTTCTGTTGCAACATTAAACAATTCTCACCAAGTGTAAAACAACATGGGATGTGGCTATGCATTCATTCTTGAAGAGATACGGATGTGTTATTTGTCAACATTGAGTTTAACATGGGTTCATTCTGTTGCTTCTCCAGGCTTTGTTCCATGGAAAGTTCATTGACACCGGATTCTCCCTACCGTTCTATAAACGCATTCTGAACAAGCCGTTGGCCTTGAAAGATCTGGAATCCATTGACCCGGAATTTTACAACTCCCTCATTTGGATCAAGTGAGCAGTCAGGCTTCTGTGCTACTTTGTTTCACTGAATTTAAACTGAAGAGGCGTTTTGTTTTCCAGTATCAGTACATGGTGACACAAATTGTCAGATGGAAATCCACATAACAAATTACTTCTGCTTGCGCTGGTTAAGATACTCTCTGACTGCCTCTCTTTGATTTATTGTCCTTCATCCCTTTTTTACTGAAGAGCCCCTGTATATTTATGCATTCACTTTTGTTTGATATGTTTTATTGTGATACTGTGTGTTCGGGATTGGTCTATTTTATGCTGTTGGTTTTATTGTGTGGAACTGGGTTCAGTACAATGCCACTGAGGTATGGATCATTTTTGGTTTTATTCGCTTCTTCAGGGAGAATAACATTGAGGAGTGTGGCTTGGAAATGTACTTCTCTGTGGATAAAGAAATCCTGGGCGAAGTCACCACCCATGAGCTCAAACCAGACGGAGGAAACATCCTTGTCACGGAGGAGAATAAAGAGGAGTACATTAGGTAGCCCTTCGCTCCAACAGTCTCCTTTTGTACCCTGCCGTTTCTGTGAACGTACAAGGATTGTTAACCAACCAAAGCGATAAAACCGCTGCAGTATTCACACCGATTTCAGTGGGTACAGAAGCGGCTAAGAGAGCATTTAAGCATTCAAAGATGACTGTGTTTTTTCCAATCCCTAGACACTGGAAGAAGCACAGCTATCCCTGAGTCCACCAAATTGCTCAGCCTGTAAATGACAGCTCAGCGACAGGTCAGACAGATAGATAAAATGGAGGATTGTCTACAGATGTTGCAAAAAAAAAAAAAAAAAAAAAAAAATCAAAACTCATAGTGTCAAACAAGTATGGGGAGCACGCACGTGTTGAGAGGAAGTTGCAGGAAAACATTGGTACACCCTTTAGCCAGAGATGGTTAATTGCCTTGCTTCCTGTTTTGGCAGCTTCAGTGCCTTCCTTTTTTAATGGTCTTTCACTTCCTTATGGCCTCACTCTGCTGTTGGCTCCCCAGGCTGGTGGCAGAGTGGAGGCTGTCGCGGGGCGTGGAGGAGCAGACGCAGGCCTTCTTCGAGGGCTTCAACGAGGTCCTCCCGCAGCAGTACCTGCAGTATTTTGACGCGAAGGAGCTGGAGGTACAACCACGATCCTGCTGCATTGCATTTAAGGAAGGGGATGTCTGTGATCCGTTTGGATCTCAGTGGTCTTTGTGAATTGTTATGCGTAATCGATTGGTCGTTGTGTCGGCCAGTCGGCTAGCGGATGGCTAACGCACAGTGGCGACCTTCTCACAGGTGATGCTGTGCGGGATGCAGGAGATCGACCTGGCCGACTGGCAGAGGAACACCATCTACCGGCACTACGCTCGCAGCAGCAAGCAGATCCTGTGGTTCTGGCAGGTGAGCACTGAACACCCAAGGCCGTGTAACAAGCACTGTCTTTAGACATGCTGCTTATACTGTCTTTAAGTGCTTTACTCTTTACTCCACTGTGTGTCTTTAGTAACAGGGATTCTTATGTCTCATGTAGGCTTTTTTGTTGTAGTGTGGTCAACGACTCCTACATTAACAGACTCTGTTACGGAAATCACAGTTCACAGAGAATATCTGTAATTGATTTATAATGGAGGAAGAGAGGAATAAAACTTTGTAGTGTTCAGAGGTTCAAAGGTTGCAAAGAAATTTAATCACACACTAAAAATACCAGTGTGAGTCATTCTTGTTATAGATGTTTTTCCCCACACCCGTTGCTTTGGTGTTCGAGTTTCTTTGCTGTGCTGCGTGTAACAGTTGCTGACAGGCTGAATGTTTTATGACGTTCCCCTGCAGTTCATTAAAGAAATGGACAATGAGAAACGGATGCGGCTGCTGCAGTTCGTCACAGGCACGTGCCGCCTTCCCGTCGGGGGCTTCGCGGACCTGATGGGTGAGTGCCGCACGGCATGGCCAACAGATCGTTTACACACGTCTGCATGGTCTGCGATGTCATCTAAACCAGCTGATTGATCTTGATGCATATGTATGCCTTATCTTGTATGCATATGCTTTCGTGCCATTCTGTGAAGATTGTTCTCTGTCATTGTTATCTGCCTTTAGGGAAGTTTGTTCAGTCCATCTCATGTAGTGTGTCTGGTACAGGTTTGCATTGCTTTTCTGTTTTGTTCTCTGTGATACTTCTGCTGTATTTTGGTGAAAGAAACATTGAATGAATGAATAATTTATGTTGCTTTCAGGGAGCAATGGTCCGCAGAAGTTTTGCATTGAGAAAGTAGGCAAAGAGAACTGGCTGCCTAGAAGTCACACTTGGTAAGTTCACTGGTAAAGATGTCAAAGCGTCTGATACTTCAGATTCTCTCCAGATTCAAAATATTAGCTGTACTTGAGCAGTTGATCATAAAAGCTGGTCTGCAAAAGACGTGATACAGATTAGTCTGATACTTCCATTACGTTTCGCACCCTTGCACTTTGCAAACTCTGATGGGCGTTTTCTGGTCCCAGCTTTAATCGACTGGATCTGCCACCCTACAAGAGCTACGAGCAGCTGAAAGAGAAGCTGATGTTTGCCATCGAGGAGACCGAAGGCTTCGGACAGGAGTGATCGGTGGAGGCCTTTGCGGGTGAGCCCGCCCCGCGTACCAGCTCTGCGCAGCAGTGGTCCGGTCCGCGCGAGCTCTCTGGGCTGTGACCCCCAGGGGTTGGCCTTGCGCGGACGAAAGCCAACTGCTGCCGGGAGTAGAGAGGTGACCAGGCCCCCCGCCAACCACCACCGCCACCGCCACCAAATAAGATCTCCAATGTCTCACCTCTCACCTGCCCTTGACCCCGCCCCATCCCTGTGGATCGTACCACTAAAGCCTGTTGGGGAGGGGGCGGAAAACGGGTAGAGTCTACTCAGGTTCTGTGCTCCTCCCCGAACAGGCCATGCAGTAACGTCCCAATTCTTCTGTCATCATGCGCTTAACGAGTAACTTGCAAATGGAGAGTCATGCCGGATCTCATCCATGTATATATTAGATAATGATAGATAATGAGAACCTGACAAACTTGGCCAATACTCTGTCCCCCCCTTTTCCACCCATTTGTCTGTGTTCTCTTAACAGCTTTTGGGACTGTCATACTTCAGTGAATGTCAGTCCAGAGAACTCATGATGCAGCTGCTTTGTGTGCAGGCCATGGTCATGTTTGTCATTTTAATTTGAATCTATTTCTTTCTCATAGGGCATGAAATTAGCAGCATTGTTTTTATATCTCAAACTGTGCCTAAAACCTCACGTCTTTTATTTTCCATTGGAAAAGAAAGCACTTTATTAGAAATGTTCCCTGTTGTTAGTGTGGGTTTTACAAGCTCAAGAGAAGTGATCAATTCTGTTTAAATCTTTGAGGATTTTGGAGAAGACTGTCGGTATAAATCTGAATCACTCTTCAGATTTCCTCCTTGGATGTCAGTATATTGCCAAGCGTGCTTAGTTTTTTGTTGTTTTGGGTGATGTGGGGGGAAAAAAAACTAAACAATGAGTGTTTATGACATTTGGGAAGAGCCGAAGATTAACGAGACCCTATTGTAATGGACAGCTGAACTGGGGAAAAACGCTGGTAGAAGAGGAATGGGTTTAAGAGTGCAGACAATGCTCAGTGTTACCCTGAAACTCACGTGGAACCCGGTTTAGTGTGCTCACCTCAGCTGGAGATGCACCTTAAATAGAGAGGGAAACTCATTTTTCACCCAAGCAGCAGCAGTCATTTGGCTGACAGACAGTGACCAGCCAGTCTGCTTTCTTTCATTGTGAAGGCCACAATGACTGCATGACAGTTAGCTGAAGGTCATTGTGTGTAGGTGGAGCGTTACCCCTGCCCATGTTTGCTACTGGCTAATTGTAATGTCACATACCTGTCAAACAGAGCTATTTATAACGGACTTAGAACTGATCTTCAAGTGCATTTTAAGTCTTGAAGATCTTTGCATCGCAGATTGGTGAGCATCCTATTTCTGGCTGTGCTTAATTAAGCCTGGTAATGTAACACAGAGCAAAACTGCAAGAGGCTTGAAGCCCTGTATTTTTAAATGGTGCGAATGCAGAGCAAAATAATGCAGCAGACAGGACCCTAGTTTTATAGGGACTTGCTCTCTGAGCTATTTTAATTATCTTTTTTTTTTCCTGGGGAGGGAGAGAGGACAAACACTGCTTGTAAATATGTGAATGATTTGTGTCTAGATTATCTACAATGGCGATCCCAGGTAATGTGAGTCAGAACTGCTGTATTAAACTAGGGGAAAAAAAAGCTTGAGGTAACAGTACATTTGAAGTAATATGTGGAATACCAAACACCTGCCATTGTCTTTTTGCGACAATGAAAAATAAATAATCATGAAATCTTTTTCTCTGAGCTTTCGGTTTGTCTTTGATGAGGCAACCCTCGAAAGCCTCTTTGAGGTTCTTGCACTGCCAAGTCATGCAAGTGTAAATAAATTAACAGTAAATGATCTGATCCCAGATCTGTTAACTTTCCTGCAAAGATAACCAAATGATGACTGAAGCCTGTAGTCAGTACAGCATTGAGTGTGTCAGTCTCCCTGTCGTCTTTGTGCAGAAGGCTTTTTGTTATCGTAGAAAGTTTAGCTTGTGTTTGCTGGTGCATTCCACTGGTGTCAGTCAGTAGGTTTCCTAGTAACATCAATAAAAAACATTGATGGAAAGCAATGTACTTTCCCCATTCAATGTGAGGAAGAATATATTTATCCACTATGATGCAGCATTATAAAAACCTTTACAGTGGGCTAATAACACAGTTGATACAGGAAAGGGCATATCAGTTACTTGCTTGAAATCTGGTATGCATTTGTAACATTTTGCCTAATATGAAAAAACCGAAGGTGAAGATACAGACTTATTTAAACTACAGATGCCTGTTTTGTCAGATGGGAACAACTTACTCAGTGTTTATTTTAATGTGATAAGACTTCGTAATAACATGAAACTTTTTTATGGAAGGTTCAAGAGAATACAAACATAGGCACATCTGCGCCCTTGCAAAGGAATTTCCTGAATGACCAAAGTAATTTCGCTCAGACTCTTCACATTATACTCTGTGCTAATTGTGTTAGTCCTGTTGTTGTCAACCCATGTAAGTGCACAATGTAGCTCTGAAAAACCTAGTAACAATACAAGTCAGGCTCTCAATCACCGCAGTGTAAAAATACTAATGTTCCCCACCTCTGCAGCAAGCCTCTATACCGTATTCAGATTCAAACTTCAGACTAACAGGACAGTTCCTCTGCCTCCTGCAACATCAGACATAAAACTGGACAGCAAAAAGGCAAGCATGTTTTACTGGCTTCATCGTTCAGTCATTGTGACGGGAGTAAGCTGAAGTGGAAGCCCCAGATGCACTAACACAAATGGAAACGTCTAAAACCCTTTCAGCTCAGACTCTGTCCCACCAAATTTGTGTTCGGGTTCAGTGCATTGTCGCTACTGTTTTTGCTCGTGTTGCGTCTTCAAAAGACTGTCATACCCAGTTACTTTAATATACCCCCAAAAACAGAGCATCACATGGACGTGTGCTACATCAACTAAGTAGCAGCATGTCAGCAGAGAAACTGCATTCTGTCTTCAACGGCAGATGGCATTGCCCAAATGTCAAATTACTGTGGTTGGGAACAGAATGTCCTCAAACATTTTTGTCCTTCCTTGTAAACAGTGTTTTGTGCAGAAAATTTGGAAACATCATTTACCAGAGTCCAGAAGAATTTTTAAAATCTGATTTGACTCCATATTTGAATGAAATCCCAGGGAAGGCAAATGTACATATAATTTATGTTGCATTGAAAAATGTGCTAACTTATGTGTCCAGATTTATTTTGAAACCAATGTACCAAACTACTCTGATCTTCCCCTCTGTAAATTAAAGGAACATTGTAAATTGTGTTAATACATTCATTTAAATTTTAATTCTGTAAAAACAAAACATCTTTTAGTAAATGGGGGGTGTAATGGTTTAAATGCCATTTCAAAGATTTTTTGTGCTTATCTGTACAGTATGAACCATTGTAAAAATGTTGAAACCTGATTAGCAAATTAAATAAATCTAAAAGTAAGATAAATAATTTGCACATTTTTGTTCTTGAAGTAGCTTAGTATGTGAATGTTTTTGGCACTGAATTCTAAACATAAGTGTATTCACCAACACTTCCGCCGAACCAAGGTTCTGGAATCCATAAGCTTGGCTGAAGTACATAAAGAGGCATGAATACATTCCTTCCAAGTCAAATCATTGTTGATGTTTTTATTGCAAACATTTTAATGCATGCTAATAATTTAGTAATGTCATACTATATGATTTCACCCTCAAAATTCTGACTTTTGAGTCAGGAATGTTTTTCCTTTGCAGCCGTAAGCTTTTACATCAAGTTGGCAACAAAAAATGAAATGGAAAAAAATATACAGCAGTTTTTAATGCTCAACAAAAATTTTGCAAGGGAGGCATTTGATAAATTTCTCATGTTTATAACACAGCAGAATTAATATGCTGCCTCTGAGTAATCTCAATGCTGTCAGCTGAAGCTGTCACGCTCTTAACGTTTTAATGTAAAACATCAGGGGAAAGTACCACACGCCCTCCCCTCGGCAGGAAGGACAAAGTGATTGGAATCCCTTTGTAAACTTGATTGAACACATCGTGGTCCTTTTAGCCATATCTAGGTCCGTTTTCAATGAGTAGGAATGAATCTGTCGGGCGCCCTCTACAGAAACGTCCTCTACAGCATGCTCGGAGGTACGGACATCCTTGTCGGGACTGAATTTGACCTGGTCAGTCCACAGTCTCTATGTACACAGGCACGGTCAGCAGCCTCGCGTTCGCCTCGCTCTGCATCTGGGCCAGCTCCTCCGTGCCCTCCAGCTCTTCCTCGCCCCCATCCTCGTCCCCTCCCCCTGCGGCGCCCTTCTCTGCCCCGACACTTGGCTGCTCCTCCTCCGGGTCCTGCCTCTCCTCCTCTTCTTCGTCATCCTCCTCCTCCTCTTCCTCCATTTCCACCACCTTCCCCTCCTGCTCCATCTCTACCTCGCCGGGACTCTCACTGCCCTTGCTGTTCCCTGCCCCCCTGCGCCCGCCTTGGCCCCGCCCCTTCCGGCCCCCCCTCTTGTCCATGCCCTCCTTCTCTGCCCCCACAGCGTGGGGACACTTGTGGTCCCTGAAGTATTTCTGGCGGGTGAAGCCCTTACTGCAGGTGGGGCAGCGGAAGCGGTAGTTGTCTGTGTGTGAGCGCTGATGCTCCAGCATGTGGGCCCGCCGGCTGAAAGCCTTATAGCAGTACTGGCATTTGTAGGGCTTGATGCCTGCGCGGGAACAGAGGCAAGCTGAGGTCATTACTCCCTACCTAGTAATGAAAGAACTAAAATGACAGTTCTGGGTCAACATCAAAGCATGACTTCTGACTGTCGTCTCTTCAGCTTTTGGTCTGTTGAACTGTCATCTAAATTAGCTCTCTCTCACACAATTACTTTCCTTACTTACATGCAGTATTGCTGCAGGCATTGTTGATGTTCTAACATCTACTACATACCCCTCAAAGAGCACCTGTTTTGTTACTAAAACACAGTGAATCACAGGGAAACAGCTGGTTGGATGTACCAGTCATTTATAATTTGGTTCTATAAAGGCCATCTACTTAGTGGATGTTTGGTGTATCATGTAGACATTTCTCTTGCATTTGTTTTGTTCCACTGAGAAATACATTGGACAGTAAGAAAATCAGTAGAGCTTAATATTAAATTTTAAAAGAACTTTAGGCAAGCGTTCAACACTGCATTATGACTGAATTGGAATAAGTGTTTGTTCCCATGAAAACCTATGCTGATGGTCAGCACTAGAGGTTAGTTAAACATTTGCTTAATTCTTCACTTACCGGAATGGGACAATATATGGGCCTTCAGCTTATCTGGTCTGTTAAACTCCTTTGTGCAGCCAACATGCGTCCTGCATAGACAAGTCTATCTTTAATGATGAATACACTTAAGAAGCATTTGGGGAGATACAATGAGAAAAGGAACCCCAGGAAAGAATTTAGTTGGACCTACAAAGCTCTTACATTCAATGTGACCAACTACACACCTACCATGAAATACCAAATTCCGGTTATAAATATGGAATGGTTCTGTTCTGTGAAAGAAGCTAATGTCAACATCCACTTGTACACGTTATATGATAACCATAAACTGTTTAACTGATCTTACATGCCACTTAAAGAAAAGTTCAAATTCATCCGAAGCTCCATATAGTTATTATATGTGAAATGATGCCTAGGTGACCTTTAAACCCTGTACATTGATAATGTGATAGCAGCTCCCTGATGCTAAGATAGTGGCATCAGAATTACTGGCACTCAGACAAAATGAGGCATTTCAAAGCTTGCAAGAAAAGCAGCAGAACATAGCGGGCACTGACTTGAAGGGACATTTGTACTTCTTGAAGGGCTCGTGGATCAGCATGTGCCTCTTCACCTTGTCCTTGCGGTTGAACGTGGCGTCGCACACTGAGCATTTGTAAGGCTTTTCACCTGCACAGC
This sequence comes from Megalops cyprinoides, assembly GCF_013368585.1. NCBI lineage: Eukaryota > Metazoa > Chordata > Actinopteri > Elopiformes > Megalopidae > Megalops > Megalops cyprinoides. Next base: position 33,800,200 of record NC_050589.1, read on the forward strand.
AGAAGGGGGAAATGGAATTACAGGGATGGGCGATGAATGGCCGGCGTCAAGTGCCAGAACCATGCCGCAGACGCCGGGAACGGCTTGCACTCTCACCGGAGTGTATCCGCGTGTGCAGCTTGAGGTAGTGCTCCGTCTTAAAGAACTTCTTGCAGATCTGACACTTAAACTTCCCGCCGATGCCGTGAGTGGGGAGGTGCCGTCTGAAGTATCTCTCGCAGGGGAAGACCTGTGGAAGGCGACATAGGACCAGGTGCGTTTGCTCGTTGGCAGGGGCGAGCCAGATTGCGCTCTGCGAGTGTGTGTGTGTGTGTGTGTGTGTGTGTGTGTGTGTGTGTGTGTGTGTGTGTGTGAGAGAGAGAGAGAGAGAGAGAGAGAGAGAGAGAGAGAGACGTTTGCGTGAACTTACCTTTTGGCAATGCGGACATGGGAAGTTGTGAGACGCTGTCTGGAGGTGCTGTTCCAAGGCTTCTTGTGTTGAATACCTGCTCTGGCATTTCATGCACCTGCATGCAACACAACACTATATTAAAAATGACCCTATAAGACATTATGCACTTGTCAAACCCCAGCTGTAACAGTTCAGCAAAAATGACAAATACAACAGGAAGGAGGGGCCAGGGGTGTGGGCCGACCTGTAGAAGGTGGGCTCCTTGCGTGGGCTCTGCTGGGGACAGAAGCTGTGGGAGTACTGGTGCACCCCCAGCTCGAACAGCGAGGGGAACACCTTGCTGCACAGGTGGCAGCGGTAGGTGAGCTGCTCCTGGTGCGTGCGGATGTGCTCCAGGAAGAGGTCCAGCTTCTGGAAGGTCAGCGAGCAGGACTTCAGCACGCACTTATACACCTGAAAAAAAGGACATAAACATTATCATAAACCCGGAGGTGCTAGTGAGATAAGTATATCATTTATGCCCCCTCACGTTCTATTGTGTTATAAGTTGCTCTGGATAACAGCGTCTGCTAAATGAATGTAATGTAATGTAATAAATAAGGCATAACACACTCAGCTTTCAGTGCAAAACGTTTTTCCCCAGATGCTTAAACCTACAGAAATGACACTGAACAATAGCCAGTGCCCTTTTTCTGTCGTTTCCAACCTTTAAACTTGACTTTACATTTTAGCAGACTTTGAATGATAATTAGATACACAGAGTACGTTAATAGTCCAGTCTATCCTAGGTGCCCCTCCAGTGGACAGATCTGAGGTGTCCCCCTCCGCACCTGCTCATCCTTGTGCTGGGTCATGTGAGACTTCAGCTGGAAGTAGGTGCTGAACTTCTCGGCGCAGAACTGGCACTGGTACGAGCTGTCAATCAGGATGATCTGCTTGCTCTTGGTTTTCCCAGCATGCTTAGCATCGCCCTGGCTGTCCCCCTCCGTGTGTGGATCTCCATCCCTCTCCTCCAGCTCCCCTGTATAGGCCAGAGATGAGCAGGACCAATAACAATGCAGTTTATGATCAATATTCAGACACATTTTACTCTAGGGACCTATTTATATTGACAGAAAGTGCATAAATATGTCACTCAGAAAGAACCCGCTGAGTTGGTTTGGGTGAGATGTGAGCAGTGTGGGGGGCGATGTGGTACCTGGGTCTCCGTCGTCTTCCCCGGGCTGCTCTGGGTCCTCCTCAGCGCACAGTGGGACCACTTTGACCGTGATGGGCAGCCGGGAGACAGTGCTGACTGCTCCGGAGGGCCACACCTTGTGGGTCTGCATGTGCTTCTTCACGTTGGACTTCTGGGCAAAGGCCCGTCCACACACAATGCACTGGAAAGGCTTCTCTCCTGTGTGGCTGCGGGAGGACAGACCTCTCAAAACACGCCGTGTGACTGCGGTGTTCAGGCAGTGCTCAGTTCCATGAATGCGACACTCAAATATTCTCGCTCAGACATTCAGGTAACAGAACCCTGCTTTCTTCCCCACAAGCAGCACATGGAACTACATTCTTTCCATGCCAAAATGATTCTCTACAAAGGGTGCTGCACTGACTTAGACTTTAGGGGAGGAAAATTATTGAAGAAGGATCCATTACTTTAAATTGCATGCTTCAGAACCTCCCTCACAATTATTTTACCTAGGAAAACAAATTACAAGCATCTGGATGCTGATCTAAGTAACTGATTAGTGACCTCATTGTTAAATATTCATGTCATATATTCAGTCATGCTGAGGACTTTGAGGACAGACTCAAAGTAATGCAGCACTACTCCACTAGAGTTGTGTAGACTTAGAGAGACTACCATCCTCTAAAGGTATAATGAGCAGTTCTGATGCCATGTTAAGCACATGTGGAAGGAAGCCCTTTTCTGGTATGTCTCTGGTTAGGTTGGATCATTACCTACGGATATGCTGCTGAAGGTCGAAGTTCTTTGTGAAGGTTTTTTCACAGAAGTTGCATTTCAGCTTCTGGGCTTTACCCTTCATTTGTCCTGCTGAAAGGCAAGAACAAAGGAGTCAAAATCGGAACACGCATATGTCTGCCTTCTGCTTTTCATGGACCTTTCCAAGAGAAAACACTCTGAACATACCCTCCTGTCCGTTGTTGTCATTTTTGGTTCGTCTCTGGTTTCCCGCTTTGTGGAAGTCCCCGAGTTCAGCCATGTTGGCTGTAATGCTGCATGTCTTGGTTTTGGAGCCCTGCTTTCCTGGACTGTATACTGGTGGGGTGGTGAATGCTGGGCTGTCCACACACTGACTTGGGATCTAAATTGAGGAGTAAACATTATCATGCAGGTTCAATTCTCAGAAAGAGCACAATCTCATTTTAAAATGACACACGAATGCAAGTCCTCACATTTCTTGGTTTTGCATGGGGTATAAACAGTGATGTTTGCAGAATCCTACCTGGACCTGTTGGAATGGCTGCAATCCCAGTGTTTGAACCTCTGCGTTACCACCCCCAGCCATTGGGGGCAGTGTGCTGTAGACTTGGACGACAGAGTTGCTGTTACTGGACTGCACCTGGGAAGACATCGGCTGCGTCTGGCTAGGCGGAAGTGGGTGGGAAGGGTGCTGATGGTGCTGGAGGTACGATGGTCCTGTGTGCATGCTCAAGTTGCTCTAAACAAAGACATGAGATGCAGTCATCAAACTCCTGGAAATAAAGTTCATCAAACTGGTCAGAGCAGGGCTTGCACACATAAACATGGACTGAAACCCTCTGTCAAAGGCATGTTTTTCCCAGTTCCAGGCTTACCTGAATGGGAGGCTGCATGGCAGCCATTGGCTGGTCCATTGAGGTGAACGCTGAGATGGCAGACATCAAGACATCATCGCTGACAAGAACATTTCCCTGGACCAGTGTGTGAGTAAGAGGAGACTGGGGTACAGTGATATATGTGGACACCTGTTGTGGACAAGATGCACAAGTAAGGACAACTATTTTGTTTTCAGCTTCTTGAAATACACGTTGGCACTTTCAAACAGTATCTAAAGCTCACGTTACACAAGGCAATTTACATATGCAATACCCTGAGCAATTTATATGCAACTGTTACAACTCATCTCACAGAGCCGACATTAAATCTATTCTTTGTAACCAATTTCACACAGTATCCAGTCAGCGCCCAGGTATTTGTCATGCACAAAGAGCCCTCTCTCTTGTCACAGGCGACACATTTTTGAAGTTATGTTGCCGTAATTTACAATCCCAGATTCATTTCGGCTCAGAAATGCATAACACAATAACATGGTGTTGTCAGGATAATTGTCCACGTACTTCCCGACAGTGGCTGTAATAATTACTAAACTATGACTACGCTAGTATTGTGGCAGAAATGCAGACATCAATTCAACACTTGCAGAACTTTAATTGGCTAGATAACCTATCTACAGTGGATTATTTGTATAGGCAAGAATTACAGGAAAGAATCAGAAAAACACTCAATTACCAAATACCTTTTGATTTTTTTCCCAAATATGCTTGCCAGGGAATACGCTGATGTTATAGGAAAGAGCTGCCGCTTTTTCTGCATGACTGCAACAGATTGACTGACAACTGGAAATCGCAACTTTTTGTCTTCATGACGAACCTGCTTTGCGTAACGTGGCCCTCAAGGTCGAGATATCTCTTCCACTCACGGGACACTAACAGCATGTAGGCACGCGGGGGTGCGGCCAATGCCTACCTGTCGGTTAGAGGGGGTCTGTGGCACAGAGCTAATGGAGGGCACTGGGGTGTAGGCATTACTGGAGGCCAATGAAACAGTGGCCAGGGACGGGGCGTTGGACTGGCACTGCTCCCGCTTGTGGGTCATGAAGGCGGGCAGCGAGTTGAACTGCTTCTTGCACTTCCCGCAAAGGAACACATCCTCATCGTCTGCAGAAATGATTTCAAGAATTATCAATTAATCAATCAATCACTCAATCTAAATCAGTCTGTATTTGCAGATTTTTACAACTTGACTGTCACAAAGCACCAGACAGAGTATGATTCGCAAAGGGAACTGGGGGAAAAATAAATACTTAAATCCGAGATCAGAGAGGGGGAAAAAAATGGGCAATTGTTCCCTGACCTCAGAGTAAGGTGACTGAGAGAACCTTCCGGAGGTCAGCGACAGATAACATGAACAGCAGACTGGAAATTAAAGACAGGAGTTAAATAAACAGGTCCAGAGATAAGTCTTCGGTGGCCATAGGGATGGACGGTCATCTTGCCACTTGGCAGGATATAGTTTGGAGGAATGCCATCCAACAAGGGCTGGGGAGAAATACATGGGTCTCCTGATCCAACAAGCTGTTCCTTGCCCGGGGAGGTAGAACATGTGACATGTTTTGTGACTAATTGAACATGCCAAGTTGAACAAATCAGCACCATGGTTATGCATCTCATTGCTCTCTAAATCGCTTCTCTATAGAAACTTTAGTGTTGCCCTCTGCCCTGTAAAGTTCCATATGTTGATGCTGTACTGCCTGGAATAAAGTAACACGAGTTCACCAGGTACAGGGCTCCTGCACCTATGGACCATGTGAACAAGTAATATGGGGTGAACCAGATGTAAAACAGGCAAGTTGACCCACCCATTGGCTGTATCGTAGAGGTGCCTGAACCATTCTGGTTGTTTGGATCTGGAACACCTCCTTGTCCATCTAGCAGAGACTGGACTGCCAGGACAGTCTGATTGTCCATCCCTGTGGAAAAATTACGTTTAAATAGCACAGACAACATGCGAACTATGGCAGTATTGTACATCCATTTACCATTAAAAACAAAAAGTGGAAACTGGTAATTACTGGTGTCAGTCCGTTTGACAAACAGGTCGTGACAGAAGTGGACAGCCATAAGGGCAGAAAGACTGGTCGAGTCTCAGTCAGCAACATAGCTACTCCTCACCACGTCCATGGATTTGTTTACAAGCAATATCCAAGCTCGTGCTTACTGTCAAGAAGAATCACGCTTAAAATGTTTAGACCGTTCGCTGTTCGTGTTAATGCAATGCACAACTTCATTCAAAACTGAAATACTACGTAACTGTAATAATACGATTTTAACAGTCATTTCAGAGTATTCGCTAGCTGTTTCGGAAGCCATAGGTATGTGCTGCATGAGTCAGCTACATGTGGGAATGCATTATAAAAATGCAAGATATTCAAGGCGATTTAAATTCTGCAAGACCCTTGATACATTCGCTATCCAGCTTTCTTACTTGTTCCCTAACGAACTAGATAAATGCCATTGGTGCCCAGCTGAGATGCAGTTAGCGTACAAGCTAGCAACTTCTGCGCAAACCGAGGAGCGCAATGCTAACGTTAGATAGCTATAAATACGACGAACAAGCTACTCATTATTGTTTGCGCTGGAGAAACCAAAGAGTGGTAAAATGGGGAAAAAGCTTGCTAGTTATCTGGATGGTTTGCGCAGTTTGCCAGCCAGAATGCCAGTTTGCCCAAAGGATGGTGCGCCACTCAGCTACAGCTTTTCCAACAACATGCCTGTCTCCTTCCTGCCATTTTTTCCGGTGCAGTTCCAGCGGCTGTTGTTTCAGTAGCACCTACTCCCTCTTCTCTTTCGGAAGAAACACTCTATCAGCAGCACACATCAGTCAATTAAAACGAACCAAACATACACACTCCCTAGAACCTACTCGTAGCTAATGAGTTGTTGTATTTTTCTTCAGAAAACGCCCTTCTTTTCCTTGACATTACCCTGACATTGCAAAACTGTACTTTATGCACTTTTTATGTAAACGTGTCCAATCTGTGCATTTCCGAAAATCTTGGGAATGCTTGCATTGAACAGAAGAGGAAGGAAGGCAAATAAACACGCAGCTGTAGCATCCCAAAACAAGTGAATATACAAGAAAACGTGTTTTTAAATTACCTTCAAGCGCTTCAAATATTGCCTGCGCCATCTTGTAGTTCTCGGTATATAAATTTAGCATGCTGGGAAATTCATAAAAGTCGTTCCCAGCTGTAAGCAGTAGAGGGCGCACAAAGACCGGCATTCACTGCAAATGCGTCTGGGACCTGCAGCCTTCATCCGGACGCTTCTTAGTTCGGTCACAGCACCGGTCGCAATGTATGTAAATGTAACATTCCTGGGCTACTTGTGAACATTGTTAGAGATTTTGATGCGCACAACGTTTAATGAAAAAATAAGTTACTATCAGATAAACTATTTTGTTAGTTGCGTTTATTAGAAATGTGAAGCAGACCCTTACCAATCTGAGTTATTTCTTTCCTTCGGGATTAATAAAGTATTTCTTATTCTTATTCTTATTAATCAAACTCAGTTTTTCAAGTTTGGCTTAGAGGGAAGCTACTGGTGGGTTGGTGTAACTGAGCTTGAAGCTGTGCTTAACGTTTCTCCGGCTAACAAATTGGGCGCGTTTCAGGGTCACATATTTTCCAAACTCAGATTTGCTGTGGAACACACTAAAATGGAACATTCCTTCAGAAAAGAAAAAAAAAAAAAACAAAACAAAAACGTTTTAGTTTCATTTGCAACAGCTATTGTAGGCCGTCATTTCATAGGGTGACGAAGTTAGTTATGACACCCTTGATTTTGAATTTTAAGTTAATCAATGAATAAAAGGTAAAATTAGGTGTATTGGGATATTTTGCATATTAAAGACCACTTTTATAAATGTCTATAAAAATAACTGTATAATAATGTATTCTATAGCTATATACCCAGACTATGAAATCATTTTAACCTGCAGATAAAGACATTGTATTATGTAATGTATTAAACACAGAAACTGGGATTTGTAGTCATTTGTGAATCAGTAGGCATACATCTTGCCTAATTTTGGACAATTTCAAATGCCAAATTAAAATTCAAAGTGAAATGTGTCATCCACGGTAGTCTTGTTTATGATCCAATGAATGCTCAATCTTGTATGGATGATTGCTATTGACAGTGTGGGTAACAGTGAAACATATGATGGGTGGTGCACTACTACACAACAAACAATCTGCTACTACAAGGAAACATCCTGTAATCCTGCAACATTGTTAAAGGATTCTGATATGCAGCCTTTTGAGTCTAATGACATGTCCAGTTAATGAGAAAAAAAATGTCAGATGCATTGTTCCTCTATATAGCAATTTAGCAAACCCAGTGTTCAACGGCAAAGTGCAGCAACTGCATATCTGGAAAAATGTAATTTTTATAATTGCTGTTGCTGCTCTATTATGTGTACATATGCCTTGATCCATCTGCATTCTGGTTTGGAGAAACAGAGGAAACACGTTTGCTGTTTTAACCTTTTTTATTGCATGTGGAAATGTGAGTCATGCTTTGGAGTATAAGTCATACATTGGAAAATACATGCAGTAAATACCTTTGAGGCACGTGTCCATTCATAAGCATCACGCAGTGGGTGTTACACATGTGCTGACTGATTTACTGTTGAGTAATAAATGTGTGGATGAATGTGTTTTTCATGTCGCAGCAACAAAAACAGAAAACCAAAGGCAAAATCTACACTTTACTGTTGACGGTTATATAATCAGAAGAGTTATGACCTGCATGGGAACTGCTCTAGAGCAGCTGATGAAGCTTCAGACACAAGCTGCCCTGCCCTGGTCCAGCTCCAGATGCCTCATCTGCTCTCCTGCCTGACCATGCCCAGCCACCTGCTCCAGCCAGCCAACCAATCCCACTGACCTGACCAGCCCTTCCTCAGACCTTTGCTCCCTATTACTCCTCTTATTCAGCTACCTGGTGCTAGCCAGAGGCAGAGTACTGCTCCAAGTTTCTCCCTTGTTACTTTCAACGTAGGGAGGCTCTTGAAGGTTGAGGCCTGGGATCTCTGTAAAGCTGCTTTGAGGTAAATCCCCTTTGTAAAATGCAGTACAAATAAATCTTAAATTACACGAATTCAGTGTTAATATTCTATAGTGATGGACCGCAGTATTACTTCAGAGGTCAATACTTTTTTCATTAAGAGGCAATTCGCTTCATTATATTCAATTTATGATTAAATATTCTAAATCAAATTGTAATATGTGTGAACAGTAAAAAAACAAAAACAAAGGTAAGACCTAATGCTGTTTTGCACATTTTTACGACTCCAGCAACTGAAAGCTATTCTTTTTTTTAATAGCTCTGTAGCAGTCAAACATGGTCGCTTACCAGTAAGTTACATCACTGAAATACATCGACGTTTCAAACACTAACAACTTAATTCTTGGAATTAATACATGCGGTTCCACTAAACATAGTCGACGCTGTCCTTGTTATTTACGACACATGGTTTAACCAAAAGGATCTTGTGGTTGTAGCGTGAAGCGCTCTCCAGTGGCTATGAACACATCTGCTTAATTAGGTCAATGTTCTTGAACGCAAAGTAGCATTTGAAGTGTTTTCCCCTATTTCCTGTATCAATACTGCATCTTGAAAGAAACATGGCTGCGCATAGTTTTTTTTACTCACATTTCACCATAGCTTACTTAATAACTCCATTGTTTACGAAAGTCCGTTTTACATGGACTGTGTTTGTACAGAAACTCAGACAAGTGGTTAATTATCAGCTGACTTAAATATAATAAACCGTGAGCTCAGGAGAAATGAAAACCAGCATAAGTGTTCAGAGGCACTGATGTGAATGGACTCACCTACTGATATTATGTGACAGATATGAATCGTTTCACAAAGTGCGCTCAATGAGTAGAAGACCTACGAACAGTTTCACATTTTGCATATAGTATGAGCATATGAGAAATATTGCACTTGTGACACATAAGATGAACGAGAGATACAATTGTGATTTATTTTTTTATACTTGCAAACAATATCGCTCAACGCCCCTCCATGACACATTGTAAGACAGGAATCCTTTGCATATGATGTTAAAACTTTTATTTTTACCTGCTCACTTAATTGACATCGCATGGCTACTCCCACAAACGAACGCGACTGCCACAGCTCTAACCGTCTGCCCTTTTACAGCCGATCTCAGATCAGTTTACCCACCTACCCTCACCCCATCCATTGTATATGGGGATCCAGCGCCAGCCACTCAGGACGTAATATTCCTGCACCAGTAGTCAGGCAGCAGTTTACACTGTTGGTCCCATAAGAGAAATGTTACTAATGGAAGATGGTTCACCTCCTCTACGTCTATGGGTTGCCAAATATCTAGCTTGCTAGGCTATTTATTTGGGTAAGGTACTCCCGTCAACTAGCTAGCTAACCGAGTCAAGCCATGTCAGTGAAAAGATGGATTATGAACAATATTTAAATAAACAATGTATAATGTTACCAAACGACCTCTGTCGTTGGTATATGTTGGCTCGTATATACCTTAAACTATTATTTATCGTTTTGGTGAATCGTTTAAGTGTTGGTGATTGTTCGTGTTTCGGAATTAAAATGACAGGATAAACTGATGATTTCCATTCATGAACAGATTATCTGGCTAATCTATTCGTTACATGTATGAAGCAGATATTTGACAAAGCAATGGTTAATGGACTACTTTGTTTACTTAATAATCCGGGTAATAACTCCTTAAACAAATATGGAAGAAATACATGATATATGCACAGAGCTGTTTGTTGTATGTCCAAGACTTTTCCATCTTTTAAAATATCAGGATGTTTGTGATTTAAATTCTCCCGTATGTAATTATGTTTACTTCCTTTGCAAGTCTATATAATAAAGCACGTCTCCGTGAAGTGTAATACAAAAATACTCACTTAGCCTTAATGCTGGGCATTTAATGAATATGAAATATTGAATTTTTTAACAAATCACTTCAGTTATTCGTTTGATGCTCTTAAACTCGAGAAAGCAGTTTTCTTGCTGACCTTCCACATCATCCTGTAATTCCTTTAGGGGAGACATCTTGCTCAAACATCACACAGGCATCGAGCTACCGTTAGCTACACTAGCTAGTTCCTTTGCCTACTAAGTAACTGCCTTGTTCGTTCTTCCTTGTGGCAACAATATAACATATCGCCAGCAACAGCAAACTTATACATATGTTATCGTGCTAAGTCTTGCACGATGTCTATAAACGCCAACAACAAAATCTAAAAATGGAAACTGAATACATACAATTTGCAAACAGGTTTGTAAAACGGTACAACTCGAGTCAATTTCTTGTCAAACACAATAACTCCACAGATGACTGCCACTAAATTCCACCAATGACAAACCGCTAAATTGTATTCTTTCAACTAGGATGCCTAACTTCTCAACCAATCACATCGCGACATTCTCGCACGTGCAGGTTTCGCGGCAAAAAAGATTTGGCGCGCAAACCTCAACCCTTGTTCTGATCAGCTGGGACAATAACAACAATAACAGATCCTTTCTGAGGGTGAAGACCGCTGGTGGAGGAGCGCTGCACCATTTGACCGTGGATTGACCTCCAAGAAGTCGCGTTTTGGATATAAGTGACTTGAAGAATCTTGGAAACCTAACATTTTAAATTGTATTATTTCTGCCTGTTTTGGTGTGCTTCCTGGATGAGCAGACAAAAACAAGCGAGCAATGAACTGGGCAATGACTTTTGCGAGCGATTGGAAAGAATGCAACTAGGGCAGCCTTGTCCATGATCAAGCTGTGTAACTAGACACGATAAATTTCGGAATAATACATTATATTGTTGCGAACTTAATTTAGTGCATACTTTTCTGACTAAACTCGCTTGCTATAAGCATCTGGTCAACTAAAAATAAGATCTGCGTCTTAAACGACTCCAACTAAACTCAACCAGAAGGAATAAGCTACCATTTTCAAATCCGTAATAGTTTAGTTTGAAATTTAGTTTTTTTTTAAAAAAAAGAATTGATGAAGATCAATTACTATATAGCCTGATCAAGTAACCTTGCAAGTTACTACCCAGCTAACATTAGCTCAAAGAGACAGATGGCCTCATATATGAACAAAGGGTCTGAGATGAACTGCTAATGTTAGCGAGCTATCGATAACTTTCTGCAGTATAATCTTTGTAATTTGCAATGAGTAGAAAACTAGTTAGCTAGGCGGTGTTTTGTTCATGGAAGTGTGCATAGATTGACCTTAGCTAAAATTTAGCTAACTTTTTCTTAGCTAACAAGTTGTATTGTTAGTTGAATTATTGTAACATAGCTAGAATACAATGATGTCTGTATGATTTACGATTTACTTAGTTACAGTTTATGGGTAGTGGCAACCTTCTAGGCTACCTATAATAGGTAGCGAATCCTTTTTTGGTAGGTTCGCAGTTGCTAGCTAACAAAGTGCTTATCAAGTGTGGTGTGTTTGGTTATTGCGAGCCTCCTACCTAAAACAGCTTGCTAGTACTCTACGTAGCTAGCTGGCTAAACGCTAGTAACTACTAGTTAGCTAGCTAGCAGCTGCAGGGGACTTAATGTAGATAACGTTAGCTTGCTATCAGTGAAATTATCTTCTGTGAACAAGAGTTAGTGTTTTGTCCTCTTCAGATAGCAAATCCAAAAATGCTAAACGCAACGATTTATAATATCACTTTCACTATAGCTACTTGTTTGTTACACATACAAAAACACAATCACAAGTAAGGGCAGTTGGCTAATAAATCTTTTATTGCATAAGGATTGTTGCACTACCTCTAGACAGACCAGGCAGGGGAAACCGCCCGGTGTCCATGCAATGTCAGAGACGCTGATAACAGGTCAGACCTCGGAGGATCTCTTGGCAGACTTTGAGTCTCTCTTGAGTGCTGGGAGCATCGATCTAAGCGAGGATCACCAGATAGTTATTATCTCCACTCCGAGCGATGTCGACATCCATTCCGCCGCTTCCAACAGTGCGGGGGAGATCCTGTTGTTCGCTACGCCGCAAGGCCCTGCACCGGCAGACGACCCACGCAGACCTACTCTAGGTCGACCTCCGGTACGTTGCTGCGGTTTCTCTTCTCCTGCTTGGGTGGGTGTGGCATGGTGCGTGAAGGGTGTTGGCTGCTTGGTACAGTTGTTGCGATGATAACTTTTTTTATTCGCGCAGTAGATTGAAGCAGTCGCGAAAACGAGCTAAAATAAGTTATCATTATTTGGCAGTACTATAAAAAGCATAAAATATATTAACATTCATGTTGGCAGTTCCTGGCTGTAGTGTAATGCGCGTGACCCATAAAACTGATAATTAGTCCGTTGAGAACTTGTTTTTCTTGAGGAATGTTTTATTTGCCTGTGAATCATTGTAATTAATTTAATTTAGTTGCAGTCACACAAAAGTGTTGTTAGTCAGGACTGAAGACTTTATTACAGGACTGATACACCCCCCCCCCCCCCCTTATTAATATTGGCCTGTGTCTTACTCCTGGAACTGTCAGGTAAAACGAAAGCTGGACTTGGACAGTGACCACCAGTATGTGAGCAGTTCTCGACCCGCCCCTGTAGGCAGAGCATCAGCGGCTACTCCAGCACCACCGAGAGGTACGCCAACTCTGCCAGGAGAAGAAACTTCGCTTTCTCTACAGGGGGATTCCCACCCTGAACTGGGACTTTTCCTGTGCCTCAGTCTGTGAGACAGCCGTGTTCTGAAATGTTTATCCATGTCCATGTGGCATTTCAGAAACTTTCCAAGTTAGCATTTTGGAGGAGGCAAATATTGCCTTTTTAGAACCAACAAACCCCCCAGACCTCCCCCAAATCAAATATTTGAGAATGTTGACAGCTTTCTTTGCTTCTACAAAATGCTTGCCTCTCAGGTCTTGTGTTAAAAGTTGAGAGTTCAGCTGATGTAGCTGTATCTGTATATGTGATTTGTATCAAAAATATTTAATAGTTAAGACAGAATCAGTACAGAAAATAGTCCCAAGTGGTCTCTAGCAGCCTGATAAATGGTTGTAACTGAGATGAATGCAGTTTTAAGGAAAACGAAGCAGTGTTTGACACACTGCCTACAGGCTGTCACAATGGGTTTGAGAAGAGAGGTCTGTGTGTGGGTGGGGGGGGGGGGGGCAAGCAGGGTTGAATTTCTTGGGGAGGAAGAAAGGAAGCCTCTTAATGTTTGACCTTTGACTTTTCAGCATCCTTTTTAATGCACAGTTCCCATGTGGTCCCTCTGACGCCCCTCACTTCCCAGGTCCAAAGTCAGCGGTGGAGAAGTCTCGCTATGACACGTCCCTGAACCTCACCACCAAGCGCTTCCTGGACCTCCTGGCCCAGTCGCCCGACGGGGTGGTGGACCTCAACTGGGCCTCCCAGGTCTTGGAGGTGCAGAAGCGGCGCATCTACGACATTACCAATGTCCTGGAGGGCATCCAGCTCATCTCCAAGAAGTCTAAGAACAACATCCAATGGCTGTGAGTCTGGATCTGCCTCCTATTGTTCCTACATCCTTGCCTCACCCACTTGGATATCTGCTGTTCAAGTCTTTGGATTTTGCTTACATCTCATTATTTTGTTAGTTATTTTGCTAAGCATATTACATTTTTACATTTTATGAATTTGTTTAGCTGGATATTTGCTGGAGCAGGTCAAGCTAAATCAAGCTACATCAAGGATACAACAACTGCGTCATTAGCTCATTAACCACTACCCCTCACTGCCACCAACAAGTACTTTATATTTACATTTGGTGTATATTGACCATTAATACTGTATCTGCAGGTCACAGAAATGTTTTGAGGCCAGCTTTTCTGGCAGAAATAAGAAGAGTTGCAATTATGAGAGAGAAGAGGCAGAAAAGTAGCCTTTGTGTTGTGAATGAATGGCTCTGACTGACAGATGGGGCCCCTTGATTGGCACTTGATTGAGCATGCCTTGCTCTGTCTTCCTCTCCGCAGGGGCAGCCGATTGGATGGGGCATCGGCAGTGCGGCACCAGGCCCTGCAGAAGGAGGTGTCTGACCTGGGAAAAGAGGAGGACAAGCTGGACGAGCTCATCGCCAAGTGCAACCTGCAGCTCCGCCTCCTGACCGAGGACACGCAGAACAAAAAATATCCTTTATGGGTGGAGGGAACAGGGATTGGTGGTGTCAGAGAGCGTAACTGTGGGGAACAGGGAAGGGTAGTTTCGGAAAACTGGGTTTTGCCTCCTTAACGGGCAGCACGTTGGGATACGTGATGTGCCAGGACTTGAGGAACACAGTGGATCCCCCCGACCAACTGGTTATGGTGGTCCGTGCCCCCCCAGAGACACAGATGGAGGTTTCAAAGCCCTCGGAGGTAAGGAGGAGGGGCGTTTCCACCGGTGCCGCAGTGAAGGTGTGACTGTGCACGTTGCATAATGTCATGTGGTCACAACTGAGGGCATGTGAGTTTCTGCAGATTCACTGATCTTCACACTGTATGGTTTGGCTGGAGAGGGGGTGCAGTGAATGGAGTTGGCTACCATCGACTGTCTGCATCTGTGGAGCAGCACGGCATTTGTGCAGCATGCATCAAAAAACAAGTCCAGTGATTCACTTAGGCACTTTATCATCTCTTCTTCATAACCCCGGCTGCGGATCAATTGGTTACATCAATAACTGCCTAAAAGTGATTGGCAGTGCATTGATCCAGTAGTATTTTACGAGTAAACAAAGGTTATAGTTATACTGTCTGTGAAATGCATCGCCGGCACGATCATAACATATGTGCCCCTTTTCCACTGGTCAGATAGCAGACTATCTGACAGATGTACTTCTGAGTTGCTCATATGGCAAAAGTGCCAGGTTTTTTCCTGGCTCTGTCACCAGCCAGTGATGGCTGGGAGTGTGCAGTAGCAGAATAAATAGGCTATGTTCTGCCTGGGGTATATGTGTGGGTAGGTTGGCCAGAGATTTGCCCGTTGCCTTGCTCATGAGTTAGCCCACACTGGTGGTCTGCCTGTATAAAGGTGCGTATGAAGTGTCAAATTGCAAAGCTTGGCATCAGGGCTGAATTGGCATACACCCTCCTGGATTGTAAATAAGGGAGGCAGCAACGGACGGCATGTCTATTACATAATTGCTTTTTCCATATTAGGACAGGGGGGCAAACATTGGACAAAAAACTAGTTGACATTTTGAGCATCTCCATTGTCACCAAAACCTGTCCAAACCTGTCTGTAACGTCTCAAGCTTCCTCAAACAAAGGGGGCATGTAGCTTCCCTGAGGGTGGTGTCATTAATGACATGCTAAAGGTGGCCGTGGCTCATTGAATGTCATGCAAATTCAAGTTAACACGTTTCTAAAATGAAAATACAGCTTTGTATTCTTACGTATGATGCCACACTTGTTGAAGTACTTGATTCCAGTTAAAGTGGATGCATCACCTTCCATTAGTGTACAGTCCTGTTCAACATTTAGTTTTAATTGAACATTCTGTTCATAACTGAAAATAATGGCAAAGGATACAAATTGGCAGTGACAGTGCTGAATTATTTCTGTTGCAAATAGGTTAGCTGTGGTCTAAGCAGAACAAAGCAACCGTTGTATGTGTTCTTGTAAATGCATGCAATAATTACTGATAAATCACAGTTTGTAACAACACTAACATTAGTGTTTGTGCAAAACAGCTTCACACAGCTGCACCAACCTGGCCTTTTATACAGACCTTTAAGCTGGTGGTCTAAATACAGTGGCGGACTGTTATATCCAGTACCTCAGCTAAGACCCAGTACAATACCTTCTTGATCAGATAGTGACCACATTTACACACACAATAATGCGATTGACAATACTAGAATTAAGACAATGGTTTCATGAAGCTGTTTTGTCCTCTGCGAAGAGAAGCTTTCTCAAATACTCCTGTTTACATGTACATAATGGATAATGCAGTTAAACAATGGATGTCGGAGGGACCAGATGTTTTTTGCCTCAGAATAACCTTACAAACTGATTTGGACCCCTATCCTGTCCTGCTGCTTTCATCCAGATGAGGAAGGTATAGCCATAGCCATCACCATTGCACATTTGTCTTTGCTATAGGCCTGTCACTTTTATCTAACTCGGAATATTGTCTTCGTTGCATTAAAATTGTATTGTATAATTAATGTTTATGTAAGCCTGGCCAGTAGCTGTTAGAATGCTAAAAAAGGGACTTGGCATTGCTACCTAGTGAAGCTATATTTTAGAAGGCAGCATTTAACATTTATGTTTAACATTATGTTACCACCAAAAATGAAGGTACTTGTGAGTCATCAGCATCTTCGGAGCAAAACAGAATTGCCTGTTCCACTTTTTAATAAAATGCTCCCGCTGAAGTCATCCAATATATAAATAACAATAGTTATGACCTCCATGCTGAAGACTGAAGAGTAAATATGTGGGAGAAAATGCAAGTGAAGAACCACCTCCCTGGTGCTTTGTAACAAAAATATCCTAACTGTTTTAGATCAACACCAAATTACATTTGCAACGATGCCTGACCTGTCTGACCCAATGTGTCCATCCAGTCCCATGGACAGCACTGTGGAAACAGGCCATTAGAGCAGTGAAGCTAGCCTGATGTGTAGAACATTTAAATGCCATGAATTGCAGATGGGGGAAATGAAAAGGTCCACAGTATCCAGGGATACTGCTGCAAGATGGCCGTCTACACAGAAACACAGTATGATGCGCGTTTCTTCTGTGCTTCTCATGGAATGTGAAGCATGCAACTATGTTTGATCAAGAAAAGGGACGTGACAAGGTCCTCACTGTTTGCCACCCCCTGCTCGTTTCCAGGGCTACCAGATCTCTCTGAAAAGCACCCGTGGGCCCATCGACGTCTTTCTGTGTCCAGAGGACAGCTCGGGCGTCTGTAGCCCTGTGACGGGCAGCAGCCCGTCCAAAGTGGCCGCTGAGGCAACCTCATCTCAGCCGGCCACAGCGAGCCCCCGCACGCAACCGCAGTGCATCACCGCTCAGGAAGTGACATCACCGCCGAGCCAGGAGTGCTCCCCACTGAAACTCAGCAGTGATGCAGGTGAGTACACGCGAAGGAAGGTTTCCATGGCGATCTTGGTAGGAAATGGTGACTTTGAAGACCTGTTTAAACCCACCCTTTTTAAATCTGAGTGTGCTACAGGGAGAAAGTCCTTGAGGGACTTGAGTGTAGTAATGTTGGTGACATTATAGGCAGGTTCTAGTGGAGACAAAGCATTGGTCAGTATTTTTCCCAAGTTTTAGAACGGTCTTGCAGAGGTTAATGACCTCTGGCACTGTCGCATCCCAAGTCTCCCGTGGTACTCCTGGGCGCAAACCCAGAACCCAGCGGTAATAGGTGTAATCCATCTCTCCACAGCAAAGCTTCTGGAGGGGGAGGTATTCCCCAGTCTGGGAGAGATGCCCGACTTTGACCTCTCGCCGCTGGTGTCTTCTGACTACCTGCTGGACCGAAGCCTGGAGGACTTCTCCTCGCTCCCCCTCGACAGCTTCATCAACCTCTCCCCACCTCAGGCGCACGACTACCACTTTGGCCTGGAGGAGGGCGAGGGCATCAGCGAGCTCTTCGACTGCAACTTCGGGGACCTGGCGTCCCTCGGCCTCTGAGGGGACACCCTTCACAGCACTTAGGCCATCGAAGCCACCAAGACGGGGAGGAAGCCTGGTTTCAAATGGCCCTTTAATTTATTTATGGGTTTTAGATATTTCTCTTTCTCCATTTCTTTTGTACAGAGGAAAGGTTTTTATGGGCTGTGTGTTTATTTGTGTGTGTGTGTGTGTTTGTTTGCTGGAGGGTGGTGTAAGGTGACAG
Organism: Megalops cyprinoides; assembly: GCF_013368585.1. NCBI lineage: Eukaryota > Metazoa > Chordata > Actinopteri > Elopiformes > Megalopidae > Megalops > Megalops cyprinoides. Next base: position 33,818,263 of record NC_050589.1, read on the forward strand.
AGTGACTCATTAGCAAGAAAAACGAGGTAGAAAAAATGTTTGAAAAGTGTTATACTAGCGGGTATTCTTAGAAAGGTATATAAGCAGAATCTTGGGAACAAGGACTACAAAGTGTCTTACCACAGTGTTCAGTTTTACGGAGTACTTCAGGTAGGGTTCTAGGTAGTTGAAGGAAAAAGTAGTACAGTATGTGCAGACAATCTGGCAACCCTCAGTTTTATGGGTTATGGGTTTGGCAAGTATACAAGAGGAAACAAGCCTGACTAAAGAGAGTGCATGGATGTAGTAAGGACACAATTAAAGAAATCTCTCATTAAAGCGTGCATTTGAGTCATACTACACAGTCAATCCTGAAACTCAGAAGCTTTAACTAGTTAAATCCGCTTGTGCTGCAAATTAAATTGAGCGTAAAGGATGTGGTTTTTAATAGAAAAATGCAAAATTTTGTTAAGTGCTAAATGGAATGCTTAAAATAACTAGGAAAAATATGTTTTATCTCTTTTCCTGTTCATTCTAATGTAAACAGAAGGGAAAATTTGGTTACAAGACAAATGAATAAAAAGACAAAAAATCAATGTAAAAGTAGTGGCCCTAATTAATGGTACCATCTTAAATAATAGATTGTTTCATGTCGTAAGATTATTTTCATTGACATCTAAAACCTGTACCAGAGCACTCTGTAGTTACTCACAATGTTGTAAGAACCTATTGTACTATAATGTTATTCTTACCAGTTTTTTAGTGGTTTTACTCCTGTAAGTGTTTTAATTCTACATAAAATTTGTATTCACTGAATTTTTCTATGATTTAGATTGCTGTGTATTTATTGGTCTTGGGCCTTATCTTGTATCTTTTGTTGTACAGAAACTGTGGAATATTCTGCTGGTTTATTTTCCTTCCAGATTTTCACAAAAAAGTTTATTTTTGTAAGCACGTGACTGGCAACCAAGATTATGCAATAATAAAATGGAATGAATTGTGTGTCAATTAAATTTGTATTCCCCTAGTGTTACCTTTTTTCCCTTGTTAATGTGTAGTTGGTTCCTTACTGAAGGGTGAAATGTTGTACCTTTTGATATAATACCTCAGTGGTCACAAAATCCATTTTCCATACTAACATTTGCAAAATTGTCCACTGGTCATTTTATGCTGATAATGAATAAAAACCATGGTCTCCCATGGTCATGGTCTTATTTACCGAAACATTTTCAAAACATGTACAACCCTGGTAAATGATGTAAACATGAAAAAAAAAACTTTAACTGTAGTGACCAGTGGGGTTAAATAGACCATGTCGAGGTGTACAATTCCACGTATCGAACTTTCCTGTGCTTTAACCGTGGCAGTCAGAGCAATGCGCTAAACCACACTGTCATACTGTACCTCATTCCAAGCATAGTCGCTCGTCAGGACTGGCTTAGAGCTGCGTCCGTGCTTTCTCGACATCCAAGGTGTCACAGACCCCCAGCGGCCAAACGGCTTGCGGTGCGTTACCTCGGCATGTTAGAAATTCACTAATGTGTGACCACGTCTTAATGGCCCAATATTCAAATGTGCTGGCAAGATGTGAATGAGGTCACTTTAGGTGGGAGGAGCCATGGAGCCTCAGAGTCTAAATACCAGCGAAGAGGGAAAGTGTGACATTGTTTGGAAGGATGTTCACAGAGAAGTCCTCACCTCAGAGGCAAATGGAAGGTAAGACTTCTCTTGCAGCAAATAATCTTTTTCACAGTGAACTCATTCAGGTCACCTGCAAACTTTCTGCCCTCTTAATCTGTGATGAAAAAAGATGCCATCTCCATGAAATGCGCATTGACATTATGCAATCCTGCTTGGCATTGATAATCTTTTGTGGTTTTGCCATGTCTTGCAAAAGACTGCTGTCCTTTCTGTTTTAGCTTATTCTATCTGCAGCATTGCAGTGTTGCAAATGATCTGGTGTGTCTTCAGCATAGTGTGTCTCAGGTTTCTTGAAAATATTTATAGAACAAATATTGAGAAGGATCCAAAAAGGAACTCTTGCAAATCTACAAACTGATCTACAACAATGAAATGTGTTTCTACTTGACAGTGTATTTATGATCTGTAATAATAAAGAGAGATATTTCATAACTCAAAGGTGACGCAATCTGCCACCACACCTGATCCTTCTGGCAGCCACTGGACTGACAGATGCAGGGACACAGAATTGACAACATGTCTGCATTCAGCCACATTCCAGTCATTCATAAGAGTGTCAGACACTGTACCTAATGATAAGATGGAAAGGCACTGGATGGAATTTCAGTTGTTTGTACTGCTTGGATGAAGGTCTTAGTTAAGTGAAAGTACAGCCTTGTGTACATTCTGTATGGAAAATTGTAAGGCAATGGAAACTTACAGGGGGTAAATTTTATTGGATGTAGTTCTCTCCCCCAGATCTCTGCAAGATCTGCAGATAAGAAACATGAATTGTGAGATTACTGTAAAATCTTTGTCATGTTCCTCCATTTTTCCCTGTGAGCTTTCTCAAAGACACAGGTGGAAATAAAGTACAATATAATTTATGAAGCATCCTCTCACAATTTTTCTTTCTCTCTGTCACACACACACACACACACATGCACACACATCATACATTTTCACATTTTTCCAGTCCCCTGGGACAACATAAAGACTCTAAATACTGTGTTTTTGTAATTTCCCTTTTACTCCCCATCTCTGCATTATAACAGTTTGTATTCCAGGGAATCACCTTCCTCTGTTTTGATATTTCCAGGTCTGAGGCTCAAGCATGTCAACCTAGAACTGTGGCAAAACCTGGAAGATCATGACACACAGGGGCTGAGCTCCAGTCAGCTGGTACTGCGGCGAGGCAGACCCTTCAAGATCACCTTGCTCTTTGAAAACAGGCAGTTTAATCCCCACACAGACAGTCTCATCTTCAAAGCCTCCCTAGGTACTGGAGCATCACCGTAGCAGAACCTTTGTGTTTCGTGACTGACTCCAGGATCGCAGTGCTGTGATTTAGAGGGCATTGTCAATTGATTGGCTTCTGCAAATCTGTGATTGACAGCACAGACTAACTCCACTCCACTGATACAGCAATCATATACTATCAGTGATTCACTGAGTTGAACTAATCATATTGCTTTGCTATGGACAGCAACATCCATTGTTTGGTTTATGCGAGTCAATGATAAACAGCACATGGTAGCTCCACTGACTATGGGGTGAAGCCATCGTGTGCTGTAATTGACTTCCTGATTTCAACCAGTCATAATGTTTTGCAATGGACAGCAGCTTATGGGTAACAGATTGACAGCACGTGGTAGTTCCACCCATTACAGATCCATCAAGCCTCACCTGTCACTAATCGTTGCAGTTTCAGTGACCGCCGCAACCTGACCAATGAACCCTCTGTTTGATGCAGGTGGACTGTACGTCGAATTCCCAGCTGTCCTCTCAAAGGACTCGTTCCACCCGGAGTGGGGTGCTCACTTTCAGTTAGGGGATGTGTACCCCCTGTCTGTGATGGTCCACATCACTACCTCATCCCGGTCCCCGGTGGGACTCTACAGCCTGCAGCTGCACATTCTGTCCTGGAACCAGCAGCATGACTACATCATCGGGAAATTCGTCCTGCTCTGCAACCCCTGGTGTCAGTGTAGGTCAGGACCGCTCAGCTCCGGTCCTGGAGGGCTATAGTTCAGCTGGTTTATCCAGCTCTCATTAATCCACACACGCTCTCAGAACTGGGGTTGAGTCCTTTTAGTCAAGAGAATGATAAGTTGAGGGTTGTATCTGCCTGGAATGAAAGTCTGAAGACTCGGGCACAGTAGCAAGGCTATAAATAGATTAAATGGTGATGGTGACACTTGGTGATGGAAAAATGGGGGTGGAGCTACTGCTTATTTATGCTAACAATGATGCTGTATGCAGAACTTTGAGTGGCTCAAGTAATTCAATTCAATTCAAACAGCATGCAGTACAGCGGCTCCAACCATTATAGAGTTAACTCTTTTGTATACCTCTTTTATTCAGTGTTTTTTGTTCTGTTCCTTAAAAAAGCAGTTCTGTCATTCCAGCTGATGCTGTGTACATCCCCTTTGAAGACCAAAGAGAGGAGTATGTGAAAAATGACTTTGGCCTGTTGTACATGGGGACACCTCATAATGTAATATCACAGCCATGGGCATTTGGCCAGGTAAGTGTGCAGGATCAGTAAAATTTAATAGGATTAAACCTATTAAATAGAAGAAAATGCATCAAGACAGAATCTTTCTGTTGTTTTTAAACTTGAATGGCCATACTTAATTTTATATATCCACTGTCCTACTACAATATCATTCAGTGTTATCTTTTTTGTTGGTGAATTGTTATGGCTTTTAGTATTTAACCCTTGTTGACCCATTTCTGAGTTTAACAGCAGAGAAAACCCCCTAAATTAATTTTTCAGCATGAATTTTGATTACTTTTCCTGGAGTGACTCTACCATTAGAAAAAGTGAAACTGCTCTTTTTTATATGTTTATAAAAGCTGTAAACCATCAGTGTGCAAAGATGGTCTTCGGGTCAGTGAACAACAACAACAGTGAACAACAACAACAACAACAACAACAATAATAATAATAATAATAATAATAATACACATCACTTAAAGCAAAAAAATCTATTATTATGTGTGTTTTGTGGTAAAAAAAAAAAAAAAGTGGTGTACACTGAATGAATACAGTATCTCTGCACCGTGAAGTAGGAAAGCACAGTTATTCAGCAAGTTGTAGATGAGTGACAGGTTGTTTCTTCATGCAAAATATATTTGTGGTTTAAAATTAATTTAAGAGGCTTTATCATAGGGGTGTGGTGAGGCTGGGTCATTTTTGACCCCGAAGGAAAGGGCAGTATACAGAATATGAAGATTACACAAGGGTTAAGTCAACATAACAACACAAAATGTCACAAAAAAACACAACCGAGCCCACAGCCTAGATAACACCTAACCACATATACACCTATACAGCACAATTATTGTACAATTAACTTATTATTATTGAATTTGCATTCATGATATTTTGTATTTGTGATTTTTTGCACTGTATTCCTCTAATGCGCTTGTGTGAAATGCTTACCATTTTTTGGTAAGGGCATTAATCAGTATAATTTGATTGGTTGACTGGTTGACTGATTGATTGAGCAGAGAGGTGTTTAATTGTTTACCGATAGTAACTCTTTCTCCTCCTTCCCTCTTCCTTTCAAAAATGGAGTATGAGAAGGGGATCCTGGAGATCTGCCTGAATATTCTGCAGGTCAGCCCACAGCACAGCAGGGACAGGCAGAGGGACTACCTGCACCGCTCTGACCCTGTGTACCTGAGCAGGGTGGTGTGTGCCATGGTGAGAGACAGGCCTGGGACGTACACACAGAGAGATGGTGGGGGAGGACTGGAGAGGGCAGTGTGTTCCCCTGCAAATCTGAGTACAGCTTCACAAGGCCTCAGAGCATTTAGCCACTTACAGCCTCTTTCATACGCTTCACACCAGATCAACTGCGAGGACGACAGGGGCGTGCTGCGGGGGAACTGGTCGGGGAGCTACAGGGGCGGGCTTGACCCGTCAGAGTGGACGGGGAGCGCCGACATCCTGAAGAGCTGGGCCGAAACCTGTTTCAGCCCAGTGGAGTATGGCCAGTGCTGGGTCTTCGCTGCTGTCATGTGCACCGGTACGTCTCCGAGCCCGAGTGTCGTTCCCAGCATTCCCAACCCTGCACAGCTATAGAATTACTAGAATGGGTCTCGTCTTTAAAAAACATTAAATTGATTGTGTGGAGTCCCTTGGAGTCCGTATTAGGTCTGTGATGGAAGCAGTAGTAATTCGAAAAAAGTCCAGTGGATATCTTGCATGCATGCATCCATTGGGGATTCCATATTCGGTAAAACAGTGTAACAATAAGTACTATATTTTCATGGCCAAAAAAGATATGGAAAAAAAGATGTACTGATTGATGGCTGCTTTGTAAACCACCACACACCTGGAGTGACTGATGTCCAATTCCCAGATAAGCTATCAAAGAGTCAAAGGTGTAATGCCAAAAGTATTTGAAAAATGTCAGTATGGACAGATCACTTTTAGCAAGCAATAGAATTTTCTATGGTAATCACACTGAGCTGAACATCTGGTAAGCAAATATATAAGCAAATATTTGCTGGTACTCCTTAGCTGGGCTTGGAGGAAATGCCAAGTCCACTTACTGATAAACAGTCTCTGTTCAAATGAAATGCAGCAACCATTCTAGTCATTATACGCGTGTAGTTGTAATCCTCTTCACAATTTTCATGCTGATAAATCTGATAAAAAGACTATCTACGAAGAGTATCCACCCCTAATCATAAGGCAGGGATGCTTGCCTCACCTTAATGTTTCAGATTCCTTTACACTAATCCTCATGAAAACGTCTTGTAGGAAATTCCTAAGGAATTTCTCAGTAAACTGGTCTAATTCTACAGCAATTTATCCTGTCCAGTGGGACAGGTTTTAAAGACATCCTTTCCAGAATAATCTGGCAGCAGCATCTCTAGCGCCTATCCTCAGAGCGGGTTTTATCGTTTTTTTTTTTGTGATTTTTGTTTCAGTCATGAGGGTCCTCGGAGTCCCGTCCCGGGTCGTCACGAATTTCAACTCAGCCCATGATACCAACGGCAACCTCATCATTGAGGAGTTTTACACAGACATGGGGGAAAAGCTGCACATGTCAAAAGACAGCATATGGTCAGTAGTTCTTTAATGCGTGTTCACAAATACTTCCAGAGGGAAAATGGAGAACAGGTGTCCAAAGGATGTGATCGTTTTGGCAGCTCGTTGAGGTCACAGTGAAATAACGATTGGGTGTTTGTTATCCTGAGATCACAAGATAATTACTTACTGTATGTCAGGATTTTGAAATTGCAAAATGTATGTCTCATGATCACAAGACAGATAGAGAATTGAAAATTTTACATGACCAAAAATTTTAGGGTTTTGTTTTAAATCCAAGGTCAGAGTCTCGTGATTTTGTTTTTGAAGAAAATCCTGACGATCAGGATTGACAATCAATGATTGCAATGAATAGTAGTTGATGATGCCTCAACAAACCACTGCAGATGTCACTGTTTATCAAACCTATGATACTATCACTTCTGTCACACAGTTGTGTCCTTTATGACAATGTGCAATACTATGGTGATATCAATATATTGTTTGGAATACACATAAATGAGGTACCTAGAGTTGAATAGATGCCATTGTGATGTTAAATCCTTACTCATATGAACCTGTTGTTCTTGCTGTCAGGAATTTCCATGTGTGGGTTGAATGCTGGATGACTCGCCCTGACTTAGGCTCAGCGTTCAGCGGCTGGCAGGTATTGGATCCCACTCCTCAGGAGAGGAGCAGAGGTCAGATTCTGAATAAGTATGCAGAGATAAAGGCAGATAAAATACATTTTCTCTATTTTCAAGACTTTGTTTATCATGACATACACAATTACAGTGTAAGTAATCCTTTTTGGGCTTTTAGACCCATAAAAGCCCCCAAAATACACAATGTACACAAAATGTTCTAATGATGTGTACTTAGGTGACATCTGTGTGTTATCTCACTGCTTAGACAACATTTTGTCTTTCAGCCAAACTACACAGTGATCCTGTTAATCAGCTTAATCAAATCCAAGGCCACTGTCAGGAGAAGTAGCATGACCTGGTGCTTATCTGGGATAGTTTCATTTTAGCTCTATGTTTGATATTTGAAAGCTAAGCATTTTAATTAGGATTAGCTAAGGCTAGGGCTAGGGCAATCTAAGCTGTCTTAAAAGGTCATTAGTTGGTTAGGGTTATGGTTAGAATTTTAGGGTTATGGTTATGGTTATGGTTATGGTTATGGTTATGGTTATAGTTATGGTTAGGGTTAAGGTTAGGGTTAGAGTTTTAGGTTTAGGGTTAGGGTTTACAGTTTGCATTAGGGTCAGAGTTAGGTTTAGGGTTTTAGAGTTAGGGTTTTAGGGTCACAGTGTTAGTGGTAGGGTTTTAGGGTCAAGGTTAGGGTTTTAGGGTTAGGCTGCTGTCTTAAAAGGTCATTAGTTTGCTACAGTTACTTCACACCTTTAATGATTTATCAATGAAATAACGATATCATTCAATGATTTTTTACATTTCAGTAAAAAATCATTTAACTTTTAAAAGAACAAAGTCAAGGGAAGTGTTTTATTTGCACCAATTGCCAAGGGCTTTAAAAGTCAAATATAAAAAGTCCAAGGTCTTTAAAAGTCAGATGTAAAAACGCTTTAGTTAGCCAACCAACTCTCTCTCACAGGGGTTTATTCTCTCAGGATAGCAGCACTGATTCAGATTCTGAGTTGTGAAATACAGTCAGGTTAAGACATCACCTGAGAGCATGCTAATAGTGACGTTTGTCTCCCTGCCCCTCAGGGATATTTTGCTGCGGCCCGTGCCCTGTGAAGGCCATCAGAAAGCGACGGGTGGACCTAGCATACGACACGCCCTTCGTTTACGCTGAAGTCAACGCCGATGTGCTCACGGTCATCGTGGCCAACGGCCAGGTGGTCGGCCGGAGCTTGGACACAGAGCGCGTGGGCACGCGGATCTACACCAAAAGCATAGGCTCGCTCAAGCCCGAAAATCTGACATGTGCCTACAAGTGTACCCACGGTAAGGTGGAAATATGATGTCACAGTGTCAGACATTTTGGGATATCTGGGTATTTACATTTATATACACATTACATACACGGTTACGGACAGGAAACCATTCACAACAGCACTTCATATCAAGTTATTCATTTCATATAAATTCATAAGACCTTTGTAAAGCGTGTGATACTTGACATCTTCATGTGCTCTTGTGCTCCACTTTACAAAGTCAGATTTTTGAGCCAGTGCTGTACTTCGTGAAAACTAACAAAGAGTGATAAAGCATGTTTTCTCATGGAGTTTCATTTTTTTTTTTGCTTTTAAATGCATTGTATTACTCTGTGTCAGCCATAAAAGCTCCTTTCATCAATTTTGTCATCTTCTTTCAGATATTGCAAGACTGCAGTCAACATCCAGCCAAAGTAAGCTTTTTTTAGGCTAGAGCTCTATTCAATCTAACTGCATTCCACTTTTCCCTCTGAGTAATACTTTTAAGCAAGTGTCGTTGATACTTGTTGGCTCATATAAAACACAAATTTGCTAAAATTGCTGAATAAATGTAGCATAAGTAAACAAAACATAACACTTGCTTAAATTAGAGAGGGTTAGGGTTGTTTTTAATAAAAATAAAATTGTTTATTTTCTCTCTATTAAATTCTTTGATTTCTCAACTTCATGTGTAATAAAATGCCATAATATGGAATGTCATCTGAGGTTTCATTCTGATTTTCCCCACACACCACTGCCTGTAAAGGAAGGAAGAGTTTGGACATTTCCCTGAGCATTGACAAAGTTCCTGTGGTTGGGGAAGACATCTCTGTGTCTGTCACCATCACCAACAAGAGCAGTGTAACCAGGTCTCTGAGAGAGCACATCAATGCCCAGGCCAAAGACTTCAACAACATCTACCTAAAGACATTCTGGGAGCTTCGAAACCATGTGCAGATTGTACCCTGGGAAGGTACATATTGCAGAAACACACACACACACAAACACACATGCACATACGTGCACAAAATGTTCTTTTAGGATGTGAAATTCCTCCTGTAGTTAGAATAAGTAGTTAATAATTTGGACAGTAATTCATTTTAATGTTTAAAAGCTACTTCTAACAATAGCAGGTACCTACCTCTGACAAAATTTACAGGTTATAATGGCCTGATTGCCTGTGATTGCTGAATCTGAAGTGTTGAATAGGCGTGGATGCGGACATACACACACAAACACAAGTCTTTGGTGGAAAGTTCTTCCTGTGGTGAAAAGCTGTTGATGAAATTGTGCATGAGCTCATTATAAGGAAGGCACTGCTAATAATGGCTGATAATAGCTGCCGTTACTCAAAAAATTTACAGGTTACTGCTGTTTTATCTGTGGATTGCCTCTAACTGAAATAACAGGCATGGATATGCTACTGCACGCACACACACTCACACACACACACACACACACACACATACACACACACACACACACACACGCACATGCAGACTGAAACTACAGGGTTTATACCTGCAATTACATTGATCCATGCCTCTCAGTCTTCACCATTCTGGTATAGAATAGAAGGCCCACAGCAGTTCTCACCACCCCCTGGTTTTTTGACATAGCCTTCAACAAAAAATATTTCAGTCTCATTATTCTAACAAACTCATTCTGAAACCTTGAGCAAACTGTCAGATCAGATAATTTCACACGTGAATTGTCAATCATAAACAGTTAAAACCATACGGCACCGGATTCCACACTCCCAGTACGAGGGGGCACTGATGGCGGACAATCTGGTGAACCTGGCAGTGGTCATCGAGGATGAGAGAACCCGGGAACGAGGTCTGGCCTCGGAGGAGCTTAACATCACCACCCCACAAATCTCCATTCAGGTGGGACTCCCCTCCGTAGCAGGAGAACATATTTCCATTGAGGTCAAAGGTCACGGAGCATGTGCTGCATCACAATACCGCCGTGTCATGCTCTAAGACTGCTTGTGAGAGTTGTATCAAGTGGTCATGAATGTAAGGCCCAATAAGATGTTTTCCACTTCTGTGTAAGGCCACCTAATAAAGGGCTGGCAAAGAGCAAAGCAATATGCTGCAGAAATCGATAGCAGGCAGAAGTCCAGAGTCAAACTAAATACAGTGTGATTTATCCTTAACTTTGAGTAACATTCAGACAAGTTTTAATTGTTAGAACTGTTGGGAAGGTCTATAAAAAACCTCAAACAAAATTCATCAAGTTTAGAACAAAGCATATTGTGCTTTAATTGAAACTGGACCATAGTCTGCTTCTGTCTTACAGTCACAATAAAGCCTGTCAGAGTTAAATATTTATGTTCAGCATTTGTGATCTTGCCAGATCTTTCGGGCCAAGTAACTGTTTGCTCACCAACACCCACAAGCATTCCTAGAAGTTCCCACACGTTGCAGGTAGAGCATGTGATTGAGTGGCTTTTGTCCTCCAGTTTGCCGGAGGAGACCGCTTGGTGTGGAACAAGGAGCACAGTGTCCTCGTGACCTTCACCAACCCATTCACCACACCCATGTGCAATGTCCTTCTTACGGTTGAAGGATTCGGTCTGATAGAGGGGAAAGCACAATCAAAGTAAGTGCATGCCACTGTACAGCAAAACCATTTAACCATTATGTTCATCCTTTTGTCAATGATACTGGATGTTCAGTTCTTAAGTCACCATTAGGATTAATGTGAAGATTCTATATATTTCATTTACTCTCTGAACTAGGATAGCATGTACTTGAAATGTATGTCATCCAGTGCTGAAGTAGGGTGAGTGCCTCTCACTACCTAAGGCCTAACTGTGATAAGCAAATTTAAACAAGTCTTACTGCCTTTTTTTGCTCCACGTTTGACAATTTTTTGTTAATTTCAGCAGCTACCAAACTCATAGATTTATTTCTTGAGTGCCTCAAGGCACATAGAGAGTCAAGTCCACACACTGACAGCCTGTTGCGACACCCTCCTGTGGGGCCTTGTGTTTGACAGTAGTTGCTTAACATGTTCCCAGCATACAGTTCACTGACCGAGACGTTGCATATTCAAGGTAAGTTTGTGAGGAGCAGCACCAACAACATTATCTCACGCAGTCAGTTGTGTGCCAGCTTGTGTCCCTTTCATTGATAAGAAAGTGAAAGCACTGTGTTCGTGCCGCGTGGGGGGAGATGAGATTGGGAGATCCCTCTGTTCCCTGCTCTGCCTATCTCCTCGCCCCAAGTCGGTAACCGCCCCATACCAGTGAGCTCAACCCCGCCTTTTTTTTCAACTCTCAGGGTGTATCTCCTGCAGGCGGGAAAGACTGTGGAGAAGACGATCACCTTCACCCCCACATCAGCAGGCACCAAGATGCTGCAAGCCAGCCTTGTGTCCAAAAACAGCTCTGCTATAATCAGAAGCTTCCACACAGTCTCCGTGACAACGGAGTAGGTCCCACGGCTACAGTTCTACAGCTGGTGATTACTGGAATATACCATTTTGACAGGATATTGGGGATGAATTCATGAAGAATGTATTTTCTGTGTGGAATGCTTTTTATTTCCTTTTTTGTGTATTATAAGATACTTGAATCCTATATATTCCTCCTTATTTACTGTGTTGCTACATACATCATGAGAGTACAATAGAGACAAATTCAAATGTTAGCATGCCTGTACTTTTTCCTCTTTATATATGTATTACTGTTGATCAATGTTTTTGAATTGGGGTGGCTGGAAGTGAGGCTAAAATCCACTGCTGAGAGGTGTCACCTCTCATCACCTTCATGGTATCACTTGTAATTTCCAGCAAATATCTGTGTGTATTGCAAGATCAGAAAAAGTCTGAAAAGTTAAGTTTTTTCCATTGGTTTTGCCATGTCAGCTGTATCAGATAAACTTGTTGATTTGTTGCTGTCGAACTGTTTCATGTCCCATGACGATAACTGAGAAAGGCATTCATCCAGAATCGACCGCTAATCTACATCAGGGCTAATTTGTTCCATCAAGTTGTGCTTAATCAAGAGTAATCTATGCGCCCGTCAGTGCGATATTAATTACCACCACGAATGAGACAGTGCACGCGTGTAGTCCACTGCCCAAGCCTAGGCAGCCCCTGCTCAGACCTGTGATGTGACAAATGGAGCAAATCTCATTCCTGTCTCCAGAAATTATTTCCTGTCGCCTCACAGAAATGCCGTCCTCCATGCTGCTCACACGTCCCCGTTGGTGTGAAAATTTGCCAAGCTCTCGCGTTCTCACGTGGCGAGATCATGTCAAAACGAACCCCCTCCAAGCAGACGCGGGACGGCTGTGAGTGCAGGTTTCACGCTAGGAAAACGCTCACCACGAGGTGTGTGTACAAGTAATGACACCTGCTAGTGGCTGACTGCAAAAAAAAAAAAAAGTCAAAAATGACGCTTCCTTTCCCCTCTCTCCCGCTGAAGTTATTTATTGTAATACCCGTCAGCTTGGACTGCAGCAGTTATGTTAGGAATGTGGAAAATTGTGTTACTCAAAGTAAACGGTTCAGTGGCAAAGCAAGGGCCCAACGCTGTGAATGATGGGGGATAAATGCAGACCTCAGTGCACTGCCGCAGAGCCAGTTGGGCTGCTTCTGGTGATTACCGGCTTTTCCAGGGCATAAGTAAACATTCCTCTTATCAGATGGATGAGGCTGGACTGAGGATGTGGTTTTAACCAAAAGTATGGAGGTGGTGCACTAAGACTAAGCTTATGATCCCAATTGCAGATTGCAAGTGTATGGCTTTATAATCACTGCAAAAAACATAACATGAAGAATGTTCCTCTACTATGTATTATGTATATTAATCATTTGCTTCGCACCGTTAAAATTAAAATGCCTTCTGACTACTGACGATAATTCCTGGACATCAGAGTGAATTTGTTTTATACAATATTATATACAATACATCTGTTGACATGCAGTAAAATAAGAAGCTATCAGAGGCCAATGGCCTCTGTGGCTGCTTGTGGATATTGTGTGAATTATGATGTTACAATGGCAAAGCGGTGGTGTCATGTCTTAGTAGCCTTTTGAAAAGCCCCATTGTATTCTAGTGTTGAATGTACCTCCAGTTCTAGCCAGTGGAATAAGATACCAAATAAAACTGTTCTTAGTCTAACCACCATTTGCTCAGCACTGTCCTGGGCTTAGTCATTTGTTAACTCTCTCATGAACATGGCCAAGCTAGTATCTTGGAAATGTTGCCAGTTTGTTGGGCTGTTTCAGGTGTCATTTTCAGGTTGCCAGATTGTCAGTCTGAGATTGCCAGTTTTCCAGTTAGTTTTTAATCATTCATTTACATTTGACAGAACTGTCTTTCACTAAGTTACACAATGTTTCTGCTGGCTAGTGCTGGGTCTGAATGACTTGAAATGGCAAGAAAAAAAAAAGAAACTCTAAAGAGTTTCATTAAAGATACCATTCTGATTTTTGATCAGTATATAAAACATCTGTTATCTTCTGTCAGTAAAATTATGGGTATGGATATTACGGATATATGTTTATATGGACCCACTCTGTTAAAATGGACTACACTTGGACTGTGGACTACACTTGGAAATGAAATACACCTGAATAGAAGATATTTCTGTCAGAGCATGAGAAGCTAACAGAAAAGACATGGGATGAAGTTTCAGGGCTCACAAAGTTTGGAGAGGTGGTTTTCACTGTGAAAGAGAGAACATTTTTGAGGCTAGTGAACATTATTTATCTGTCATATCTGAAAGGGTGACAGACAGAGGGTAAGGCTAGTGCCCCCGTGAGCCTTGTCAGCGAGATGTGTACTCTATAGTGGGTTATGGTGAGTTTTACACAGTAGCTCTCTGTGACACAAAACCGTTGTAAAGGATTTCCGCATAGTATGATGTGTTTTCTTTGGAATGAAACACATCTTTAGCAGAACAGGTTATTTCAGATTTTACCCAAGAGCACTGAGGAAGTTTTAGTTTAGGATAGCACCTACAATGGTGTACAATTGTAGCACCTACAAACTGTTTTTTGGTGGTGAGGGGGAGGGAAGGGGGATTACTCTGCAGCTATATGTGGAAGCTATATGTTTTAAACCCCAAAGAAAGACACAATGCTGTATACTGAATGTGAATCTGAATGCCCCTTATGTAAACATTACAGGCCAGTCCCTGTTCAATGACGCCACCCTTATTTGTGTTAAAAAAGGTCACTTGATGGATGAGTCCCTATTTTAACTGTGAACATACAGTGTGCCCATTCATTGTGAATTTTCAGTGCGTGAATGTCAAATGAATGCAGGGTAAAAACTGGTGGAACATTTAGTCACCTTAACTCTCACCCTGCATGAAATTTGCGACAGGTTTTTTTGTAAAAATTTTTTAATTTTGTTATCATTGTGTTTTGAGTTTTGCCAATGAATATTGTATAGGTCTACTTTACAAAAAAGAGGTTGAAATTGAGTTAGTTAAGTTAAAACAGTGTGTTGTAGTTTATGCTAAGACAATGTGTTGCCTTCAGTTTGGTGGTGAATTTTAAATGTGCTGTAATTGAATCAATCCCAGAGGCCACTTGTCCAAGTTCTAGGCATGCCCTTGACAATATCCCTGCTTGTTTGCAAAACATTTAAGCTTTCCAATAAATCGATAGTGCTGAGGCTGCAGTATCATGACTCCTTGGACTAGAGAGGTCGAAGGAATGTCCAGAGCGCTCTGGACTTGTCTTTGCTCTATGTGGTCAACAGTGCGGCCTTCATCACAGACTGCGTTTACAGGCTTGTTAATAAGTTAAATGATTTAGCTTAATAAGCTAAATAAGCTAAATAAGCTAAGGGGAGGGGGGGGGGGGGGCAATGATGCACTGAAATCCTCCCACAAGAGCTGCAATGCCATTTGTTTTAACCCTGTACGGCTGGGATTTGCACCCAAAGACAGTTTGTTAGTGGGGAATCTGGATCATGGCACTAATGAGCTAATGAAAGTCATGCACTGCTGGTGCCAGAAGAGAGACTGATGAATGCTCTGGCAATGAGGGCATGGAGGTGAACATGATCCATCAGAACGGGGAGTGGGAGGGGGCAGGGCTGTGAATATGCAGGGCTATGGAAAACCAAGGGCAAGGAAAGAGGAGATGCCACTAGAATGGCTTTGGTCTCCTGGAGCATTACCTTCAGTATCCACTGGAGGGCAGCATTGAAACATTTATCACATCCCTCATCCCACTGCAATACCTTCATTTACTTGTGTGCGCTGTTCAACCCTCCATCTCTGCACACGTGCTAACAAGCTCCCAATGACAGTGCAGAGTTTATAGCCTGCCGGTGCCCAGAAGGGTCTCCTCTATTTCTGGTGGTTATCTTTCTCAACGACTGAATTAGATTCTCTCCTGCTGCATTGACAGGTTTCACTCAATAAGCAGAAATTGTGTGTATTTTTAGCTGTGACTAAGCAGCCCTAGAATCAGCGTTGTCCCTTATTCACCAATTTACTGAATAAGCAATTCCCCCAAAATAACAACAATACATTCAGTTAGCAATGAATTTGTGAAGAGGGTACAGATAAGGGGGTCTGCCAAAACTGACTCAGACAGCATTTGTTCCTCCTCACTTTATTAAAATAGCAACATGGAATTGTCATCTGAGGAATTGCACAGAGAGAGAGAGAGAAAAGAGTGACACGATGTGTGAAGTGGGCCTCTTTTGAGCCGAAGCAGAGGAAGAGGTCTGTGAAATGAGGGCTCTTTTGGGACGTCTTCGGGGGGGGGGGGGGGGGCGGGGGATTGGGAGGTAGCAAGAGATGGCACAGACAACCCCACCTGTCAGCATCAGAAGGTCTCAGTCGAACTGCGAGCGGTTGCTGACATACCTGCAGGGAGGTCTCTTGTAGTATCAGCTTGACGTCTGCTCTTTCCAAAGTCATCCAAACTGTCTCTCCCTGTCACAGAACTGAATGTGCATGACATCACAAAGTAATGATTTGTTATCACCACATCTATACCTGGGAAGAATTATTTTTATATTATGTTATTTCTAGGTTGACGGACTATACCAGGCTGGCCAGGTGGGTGGAGCTGCAGTCATGACAACACTAGACTCTGGACAGGCAAATACTGTAAGGGAGATTCAGTGCAGTACCATACTTGTTCTCTATTTTTATTTCAAGGACAGCATAGCTATTTTCTGATGCGTGGACTGCCTTACAATCATTAGATATATGTATCTAATTAGAGCATGAAGTCAATTAAAACATTTTCTAAAAAAAAATTGCCAAGTGTTTGAGATTTGAACCCTTGGGAAGTCAACCTGGCCTTTTCAGGTAAGGTTAATAAATGCTATGTGCGTCAAACCAAACACTATTCCAGGGTTTAATTTTTTTGCATAAAACAAAAAAAAAATCAGTAAGTGTTTGAAATTCAAACCCTTGGGAAGTCAGTGGCCTTTCCGAGGGATATTAATAAACGCTAAGCATGTGAAACTAAACACTTTTCCACAGTTTAATTTTTACAATTAATTCTCCCAAGATGATTGGGAAATGATTTACACAATGCAATGAGCAATTGCCGTTGGATAAGTCTGCCAAACTAATTGATAGCATATTGCGTGTTACCATGTGACAATCTTGCAGACAGCTCATTAGGATGAGATTGGATTGGCACGTGGGTCGGCCATGATTGCATCAAAGTTTGGGAAAAACCCATAGGTGATCAGCCAGTTCACACTAAAACATCTCTTGGCTCTAAATAAACTTGTCATGTTCTCTGCTGCCATTGAGCTGCTCCTAATCACCGGCACTTAAGCCACCGCTCTCCTTGGATTATGCTCAACTATTTTGCCTGCTAAATCAATTTTAAGGCTTAGGGAAATGAATGGATACGCTCAGTCCTAAAAACCTTTATGTAAAACTTTTCTCCAAGCTCAAACACCAAAAGAGGAAAACGTTTGCATGAACAAAGCACTCATGAGAGTACTTCACATTTTCTAATGTTTTGCTGCTAAAATGGTTTTACGCAAGTATGTAATAATTTATTCATGTAGAGATCAAGGTATCCATAGTGTCTAAAGATGTGTGCTTTTTAAAGCAACACAGGTCACAATGAATGGCACAGATGCAGGGAAAGACCATGTTCATTAGATCACTTGTAAGGTTCCAAAGTGTTAGATGCTCTCGGAAAGAAAAGGTGCGGATGTGTTCCAAAAAACTTGCTAAATCTAGTGTCAAGAGTGCCTGGCTGGCTACGCTGGAAGAGAGCAGCACAGATGATGGAGGGGTGGTGAGAATGGGTTAGAGGAAGGGATAGAGATGACAGAGAGGAGAGGCTGGGGGCTGGGGTGGATGGGTAAGAATATGATCAGGATGGGTGAATGAGGGTTCACAAATCATTATATTGTTGGCACTGGCTACCTGGTGCATTGTTTGACTCTCCATATTGAGTCAATGAAAATGAATTGCTGTTGAGAACGAGGTACTTTGATTAGTCCTAATCAGGGTGCCTTCAGCAGCACAGTGCATCTCAAGGCATTTCAGTACTTCATGCGGTCTGACTCTCCCATTACTAGATAATGATGATGATGATACTTTATTGTCAGAAATTTTTCTTGCATCACAACAGCTCCATTTGCAACATCACAAAGAAGACAAGAATTAGAACTAAGAAACAAAGATACATACATTTAACATTACCGTCACAAAAGACAATATTCAACATACATCTTGGATCTTGGATTATGCTCCATATTTAATTTTAGGATTGACTGGTGCACAAAAGATAATGGCCTACCAGGACTAGGAGTGGGTACCTGTGGGCCAGAGGGGGACTGGGACTTCAGAACATGTGTTCGATTTGGCTTCCTGTACTGTAAGTGCAATGGAGTAGGGAGGGTTAGGTTAAACGGGGGGAAGAAAAGAGGTATAGGGGTAAGAGGACCACATTAGTTTGACAGGAGGCCATTAAGAAGGCATGTATAATGGTAAGATTTATAACAGCAGGAAGTGAATGGTTAGCATGTGTACCCAGTCCACATAGAGTGTACATCCTTCATATTTTCAAAGAGCAGATGGACAATTCTCTGGTAAAAGGACAAACATTTCTGCAGTAAAGACCTTTTCTCTTGACAGAACTAACATTTCTCCAGGAAAGACCTGACATTTGTTGTGTTTACTGGCAATATCATTTTAATGGCAGCTCGATATTTTCTCTGAGAAATAATAAACGAGAAGCTCAAATGTTGAGCAGAAGTAAGAAGATAACATTGAAATCTAGTTATCCAGAACTGTGAAACTGTATTGATCGTTCCACACTTCCACAACATCCTGAAATAAAATAAAGGCAAATAAGTGCCTGCAGTTGACTTAAGTTCATCGGTGTACTCCATTAGAAAGGGAGAGGGCTGCTGATAAACGCAGTAGAAAACAATGTATTTTGTTTCAATTTCACAAGAGGAGGTTTGGAGGCAGCCAGAGGAGAATGGGCCAGAAGAGCAATCGAAACAGTTGCGATTTAATTGACCTCTCTGGCAATCTCTCTGGCGGTTCCAACGGAGATCCGTTGATGTGGGAGAGATTTTGATCTCGATGGAGAAGGGTCTGTGAATCAAAAAGGAAGCACTGGAAAACTCTGTGAAGCGTACGGGCAGGGCCGTACCTCAAACTCTAATTTTCTTCTTTTCGCTGGCCCTCAGCAGCGCGGTCAGGTCTGTCCAAAAACCTGACCGGGTGTGGGCGGAGGGGAGACAGGCGGGGCAGGCCGGAGGCTGCGGAGAAAATGCCGGAAAACAGAGTCCGAGCCTCACCCTTTAATAGATTGCTCAAGCAGGGCTGACAAGAGCTTCACGGGTGCGCCTCTATCAAACCGCACCTGACACAATGATAAAAGAATTGAGCTCCCCTTGTGACAGAAATCGATAGGGGGGGAGCAAAGTTACGTGGCACGTTTAGAGGTTGTTCTTTTTTTTTCCTTTTCTTTTTTGACCAGAGCGGTGGCAGAAAACAGTGGGGTGGGGGGAGAAGTATGGGGTGGGGGGGGGGGGTGTGCGTGGGAGGTTGTGGTAATTAAATAAAAACAGCAGCCAGGAGAAGGCAGGCTCCCGCTCCGGGGTAAGCGAAATGAAAGCGTGACGCCACACGGGTTTTGTTTTCGGGATGGCGCGAGGGGCCTGGCACGTGGGGCCTAGCACGATAATCAGACTTGCACGGTAACTGATTTTCAGACAAATTAAATGTCAGGGGGAACGGGAGTGCTGTGACGCATCATAAAGCTGGAGCGATCATAAATTATTAACGGCTGGCTTTTTTCCCTGCACGCTGCCCGCCCCGCAATCACTCTGGAAGGCACTGAGTGAGAGGCGAATTTTCGGAACTTTACAGGGGGGGAAAAGGAGCCAGAGCAGATAAGACCTTGATTTATTTTCTTTTCTTTACTTCTTAACAGGGAGCCACGCTGGCATGGCACCAAGGTGTCTTAACTCTTTGCAGGGAATCCCTGAGAGTGTCTGTGGCAATGACTGAAAGACCATGCTGGCAGCTGAATGTGTTAAGCATTCAGAAGTAAATTGTGATATCTTAACTCGCGGTTGATGCAGACTAAGTGATATATCGGCCCCTGAAACATGAGGACAGTGATACATTATTTAATCCATCCTTTGAATACAATAAAATGTTATGTTTCTGATCAGACGAACACAGAAAACTGACAGTTAGGCGGGATTTGTTGTTTCCTGAATCTGATAAGGCTGAACCAATGGATGCTTTGAAGTTTGAAGATGACAAATTCACAGAAAAATTCATTGTGAAAATACACAGAGAAACCTTGCTGTGAACTACATAATATGTGGTTGATAAATTGACCATACACTTTTAAGAACTGGTATCAAAACATGATCAACACATTCATAATTTTCAATGGTGATAATTGCCGGGTGTGGGCATGAGATATTTTAAAACTCTTTTAACACATCCCAAGAGGGATTTACGTATGCAACCTCATGAAGCGATACTTTAAAATTTAGTGTTTTGTTGAGTCAGTGTTGAGATTCTCAATAAAAAAGCGCTGTAAGTGTTTTACTTTGTCTGGATTTTTGATTTTGTTTCTTTCTCTCTCCCCCAGTCTCTCTCTCTCTCTATCAGAGCTTAACAGTTCGAAATACAGCGGCATGTATTGCAAAACATTACGCAGAGCGAGAGGTGGGTGTGAAAGATGTCTACGGCGATAATTATCATGCTATTCATGATAATGAACATGACAGTAATAATAATCCCTGCATTCCACACGCTGAGATGATGAACACATTGTTATCTGCGCGAGCGAACTCGCCGTAATGATCACCCCGGCGTCCGTCGCCGCTGTTTACGGGCCCTTGGGTCGCGTGTGCCACCGCTTGTCATTAGTGCGCGCGTGAACACGGTGGACGCAAATTGGGCCAGCAGTTTGTTTGCTCTCCTGCACCGGCATTGCTGTGTTTTCCTTCGCCCAGTTTAATCCCACCCCCTCCCCTGCTTCATTAAAAAGCCGCCGCCGAGCCTGGGGTCTGACACGACTGATAACCGCCTTGTCTCATTAGCCAGGCTGGGCCACCTCCGGCCGCGAAAATCGCTCAGCCAACCTGGCTCCCTTTTCGGGGGCCGCCTAATGTGAGTGAGATTGCGGGAGCGGCCTAATGCATGCTGATGGATGGGCCTGCCCCCGGGAGACCCTGCTCCGCCCCTAGGCCGCGGCATTGATCTCCTCACATTGATGAGTTGGGGCGGAGGCAGAAAGACCCTCTAAGTTTTCGGCCCCTGTTTCCGATAAACTCTTTATGAGCGCCTGGTTGTCTTTGGGGCCTTATTTGCGGAGAATTGATATCCCTCAGACTCGTGCAGAAAGGGTATCGTTTACGCAGGCTCGTCTCCTCAAATGAGTGTTCCCTGCCTTTTTCCAGTCTGTGGGGCTGCAGACCTGGCGCCACTGGCTCCATCTGCTCTCCCTCTGGTGGCCTGACCTCTGCAGAGGCCGCCTTTGTTTGCCCTGATTTTCAGCAGAAACACCATCAGTTTCAGACTACTCCTCTTTAGCTCCAGGTTCAATACCATCATGTTGTTTATTTGCTTTCAAAGCTTGCATTTTAGCCATTGCCCATTTATATAGAATCTATACATACACAATTCTGAGGAAGCTGTTTGCTTGAAGGGAACAACTGCAGTATGCTGGCTGAGATGCTAAACCAACAACTTATTGGTCCAGTTACCAACCTTCTAGTCCACAGGGCTGCCCTAGGATCACATATATCCACAACCTTTGCTTCTTGTGGAACACTATAAAGAGACAGTACTGACAGCTATGAGAACTTTTTGACCTTAGCACACATGAGGACTGTAGTCAGGGTTTGTATGTGGAACAAGGTGCAACGAATGATAATGCCGAGATGTACAAGTAAAGCTAATAAAAGCTAAGGTCCTAATTACCAAGCTGGTGCTCCTTGCTCCTTGTAGCAAGGCGTGATTTAGTTTGCAGGTACTGTGGCGTGCCTTTGATCCTCATCTATAAAGCACACGGCCCAGGCTAACTCTAAAAATGATTTACATCATGGGGAATAAAGTTGTTAACATCCGTGACATTACTAGAGAGTGCTTGTGTGTAATTACGAGTCCCCTGGGGCCTACCATTGCACTGCTGTGCCTCAGTACCTTTTGGACCAAGCCAAGCACCACTCTCTTAATATTGTATATGCACATAGAATACTAAGCATCTTCAATACTAAGAGCATCTGCTTATGAGTGTGTACAGAGTGGGCAGTTCTTTGTTAAGGCTAAATTCCTCCTGTGGTATAAAGCAGGTAGCAAAATTGTACAGGTCTTGTAACTGTAATGTGGGTCAATGCACTTTACAGGTTCCTGCTGTTTTAGCAGTAGGGTTCCCGAGATTGCCAGTGCAATCACCCCTGTTGTATATTGTACCATTACCTGAAAATATGTTCCATAAGTATCCTTGTACTTAGAATGCTTGAAGTTTCACCACAAGCCTGAAATGGATGGATGTGCCGTTGCATGTCATCGTGAACGTGGGCAAATGAAGCAGAGAGGCGAGAGGTATGTTAAAAACAAGCAGGAGCCTCACGTTCTCCCTCGGCCTCCTCCAAAGCAGTGTGGCGGAGTGTCGCAGCTCTACCCCTGTAGGTCCCCGAGAGTGTCCGGTGGCCACAGGGTGGCTGGGAGGGCCGCAGCTGGAAATGGGGATTTTATTATGGCCATACATCACACCGCGGGCCCCCGCGAGCCACGCGACAACAGCAATTTCTCTTCATAGTTTGCAGAAAGTGTGAAAGGAAAAATAAATTGATGAGAACATTGCCACTCACAGGGGGTTTGGTGTCGGAGAGGGGAGGGGTGGGGGGGGGGGGTGCTACTGGGACCACAGTGGTACAAAGGTTGAATTAACTTTTTTTTATTTTGAAATTCAATACACAGTAGCTGCTGTGATTGACCCTATGTAATGCTGCCGAATGCCAGGCTTGCAGTGTGAGCAGGCAGGCAAACACATGCACACATTGTCAGTCTACGTTGTCAGGTGAGAGTTATGGATCACAGTAAAGAGAAGTGGAGCTCACATCCATCCATTCCTTTGAAAAATCCAGGGCTATTGACAGACTGTTGTAGATCTTTGCTATACTCTCAGCGAATTTAATGTCTGCTGCAAATTTACGGTAAACAAAACATTTTCAGGACTGAACATCAGCATGCAGGTAGGTCTAGGTAGCTCTAGAACCTTAGTTGAAAATACGAGATGAAATTTTCTTGGAGGTATTAAATGAATCAGGACACCGTTCAGCTATAGGTATACCAACTTTAAGATGGAAAAAATAATTTTTGCACAGGATGTGTTTTATTACATTCATGGATGATTTTGTGTAAAACAACATAAAATTGAAGTACAACATTATCATGACATTTTATATATGTATAAGCCAGGGTTTTCACTAGGATTTTAGTGGAACAGTAACAATTAGGCAAACTGAACAGTAACAATTGAGCGAAACATCTGTAACCTGCGACATCTGTAGCCTGTTTAAAAAAAAAAGGCTAGGCCTACATGGCATCAAATGTAGCCTATAGGCAACCAGGTAACATTTTATTTTCTCCTTTTTTCATTGCAGCAAAGTCCTCTGCTGCTGACTTGAAATCAAACGTGTCCAATGTGTCTTTGTAGCTTGCAATGCGCATGAGCCGCGTCACTCTCTCCTCCAGACGACTTCACAGCGCCATCTTAATTTGATTCTGCAGAGAGAAGTGGGCTTAGTAGCAAGTATCATGTAATAGAAGAGTGCACACTTTTGGGGAAAAAAGTACTGTAGGCTGTTAATAGGCTGTTTTGCTGTCAAAATACAAATGTCCTGTTTAGGGATAGCCTTTGTTATAGCTACGTTTTGTATGAGCATTATTACTGGACATTTTGACTAGCAAGTTTTTAATTTATTGTTTTTTTTTATAAATTTTACCAGGCAAAAACTGGTAATTACTGGATAACGGAAACCCTGGTATAAGCATGTGGTACATCCTACAGTCCAGTGCTTATCCACTAATGGCATGGAGAAACCAGGCATTTAGAGCATGAAAAATGCATCTCATAATATTTTCAGCTAATATTTATTCACCCAGGGCTCCCACAGAGTAATAAGTAAAAAAAACAACCTATTTTTATCTGTTTTCCAAAATCATACACCATGTCTGCCCAAGCTAAGCTGAGAATTGTCTTCATTTAATGAGGAGTCAAGTGTACCATTAGGCAATATTCAATTTAGTCGTCACCAACTGAATTTAGCTTCCAGCCAACAAAGTGACCACCAATTTATTAATCTGTGTGACACTTCTATGTAATAAAATTCAATTTAAATTTGTAATATCAAAACATTTAGTTTTATTCATATTTACAAAAGAATTTAGTGCTCCAGGGGGCAAACATGCCTCTAAAACACTTGTTTCTCTTTAACAAAAAGTAAAAAGTATACAGCAGGTTCATCCTAAAGATGTCAAAGTGTCGTACAACTAGTACAAATATAATGAGAAACAGAAAGCTCTTGCTGGTACATTGTCACAAAGAATTTCATATTAGTAAGTAGATTTTCATTTTCTGTACATTTGTAGTAATTTGTACACAAGGCATGTAAAGAAAACTGTTTTAAATGTCCTTGGTCATGGGTTGTATCCAAGGAATTGAATTGTTCATAGGCGCAGCCTAATCCTTGATAATTCAAAATGTCCAAATGTGTGCATGCTAGTTTAGGTGCGATAGTATGTTGTACACTGTTTTTCTCTTGATCTTAATTGGTCTTTTTTGTACTAGCAAAGAGGAACCTGTTGTCAGTAGGTTGATATATGTACCATTACCTCTCACTGAAAGACATCAGATATATCTGAAATGGAACAAGTACATGGCAGTGAAGTGCTGAATCGTTTCCACTGCAATTTCATTATTTGAAGGGAAATTGGAACACAAATGTCATCAATTTACATGGCTTGCCAAATGACTAACCAAATTAATATGGAGAGTAATGAGTTTATATTAATAAGAAAATCCACACTGATTATTTGCCTGCAGCTACGCTGGGTGACAGTAAATAAGGCCTTAGTTATTCTTTGTGAAACCATTAACTTGCATTATAGAGGCTGAAATATCATGAATGAAACCAATTATTTTTTTGCTGCTAACTCTGATAATACCGTTTTCTTTGTTTGAGATCTCTGCTAAGACATCGCTTTTTGCTTTGGTATGTGTGTCCAAGAAGGTCCTCCTCTTTGTTCTCCAGCAGTGGGTTGAAAGTGATGTTAGGTTTCAGGATCTGGGGAAGAGATGAGAAATGATGCATACATCACATTTATAACATGCAATCTCCTTAAAGCCACTGACAGCTCTCTCAAGGACGACAGTGCATGCACTCCCGTTCGCAGAGAAAGCGAGACAGGACAGCTGTGGAAGCCAGGGTGACATTAATTATGAGAGCACGCATATGCTAGCACACATTTGAATAGCCCTGCTGTTAGCCCTGCCGAATTTCTTCAATTTTAACTCAGATTGTAAATTTGAAAACCCTCTGGATTTTTGGACTTGCATGTGAGCTGGTCTGCGCCTGATTGGACGACAGAGCAGCCTCTTCTCCCTGATTCATGGAATTCGTTTCCTTGATGAGAGCCCTGATTAAGAGCCCTGAGAGTTGGCTAATGATTCCAGCGCTGATTGGCAATGCTCGCTTTGATCGATATCAGGTCAGCGCCCCTGAGGATGAGCCCTTGTCTTCATTACAATTACGGTTGTTACAATGGCACTTAAGTATGGTAATATCAGCAGGCTTCATGAGGTCTGACTGACACATTTCAAAGGCCATGCTTCACCATGGCAACAGGGCACTTAGCAATACAGACTCTTTCAATCGAATGTTCTGCAGTTTTGTCGTGTTTCCTTGGCTTTTTTTTCCATTTAGTTTTCAATGGCTTTTCAGGGACTGCTTCAGACAGACCTTGAACCACAGTTCTCACTATGCGGATTTTGTCATACTTGTCTCTTTTGTGAAAAGTTGCATCCCACTTTAGTCATATCAGTTCAAAGAAGCCATGTATCTAGGCCAGCGTTTCAGTGACTTAATGGTTCATTAAAAAGTACTGAATTGACTACGTTTGGAGTGTTAAAGCCTGCTTATAAAAATCCTCATCTCACTGAGGGCTGCTGTCCCTTTTTATATTTTTGATGTGCACAAGCCCATAATGGTCCCAGTCCACTTAACTGCCTATGTCTGCCAAGAATACCCTGCACTGTTGTGTAGTGGTCTGAGAATTGGCTTGTAACTAGAAGGAAGGTTGTTTGAATCTTAGATGAGACGGGAGACAGAAGTCAACCTGGATCTAGGCTTTAGCAAAACAAATGAGAAATGTAAATGACCATTTTAAAAATGTCTGATTGGATTAATGACAGGTTTCACAAGGCATTAATGTTTCCTGTTCCTCTGCAGATCATTCAGCTCTTTCTGCTTCTGATTTCCATTATTCCATGTTTCCCTCCGCATGGAAAAGAGAATATCCTCTCACTGGCGGGTTTCTTTAATAATGGACCCCATTCCCTTGAGGCAACATATTTATTAGATCCCACATCCTTCCTGAACTCCAAATCCTTGACTATAACAGAGGACTCCATTTTTAGTGTGGATCTCTGTTATTGTCCCGAACAAAACATTCATTTAGGCCCAATGGCAGCTCTAAGGGGCCATTTTGGAGTACTGAAGTCATGCCTAGAAAACCCCTAGAATATCCTCAGTCCCTGCATAACTCCAACTCCATAACACTGGGAAATCTGACCAAGAGCCTGAGGTGCAACATCAGTAAAGCTGTGGTGCAATGAAATCCATGAACACATTTATTGACAGCCATCAGACATCCCAAGTTTCACACTTATGCACATCGCAAAAACTCCCTCAAACTTATTATTCGTTATTCATTGCTGTTCATACACAATTATTTAAAATAAGTGTAGCGATATCTCCAGCTTCAGTGAAGAGGTCATACTGATCAATTCATTATCCAATAAATGGGAGGTATGCAAACTTAATTTCCCATGATGCCTCTCTTCCTGTTCAGCTGGTGTATGCTAATTGGCTTTGCATCCCCCCTCCTGCCTCCACTGGCTTGAAGACTGTAAAATAGAGAATGAGAGGTTCGACAGCAGCAATGTCTTCCCTTGCTTCCTCCATGCATGTGATGTACAGCAGCTTGTTAGAAGAAAGAGGTGTTTAATGTCAGTTTAATGGGAGCTTTCAGACTGTAAATGGAAGAAACAAGTTGTACACCAATAGGTTTGTGTCTCAGCAACATGTATGCCTTACGCCATTAAGGTACTTTAGATAAAATTGTATTAGAATGGCAAATGTACTGTCCACATCAGTTAGAAAGACACATTTGATTTCCCTTGACAAAAACAACAAGAAATTACACACACATGCTATGTGGTAAACCCGTAAGATTTCTTAGGTGTGATGAACGCATAAATTATAGCCATTGGCTTCATCTGTATTTGTGTACTGTATGTGCATATGTATGTATGCTGTGTGATGTGTGTGGGGGATGAGGGGGTGCAAAATTGAATTCTATAGCAACACATCTATAAAAATAGTTTACCTTGGTATTATTATCATGACATTGTTTTGTCAAACTTTGTTTGTATCATTACATCCTTAAATAGATAGGAATACATGGACACACAAACTTGTTCTAAAGAGAGTTGCAGTCATTTGTAACAGAAAAGATTGATCTTATAGTCTTTCTGTTTTTATTTTAGAGGGACATAAATGCGATGCTCAATTGTTTCCCTGAATACAATACAATGACAAATCTGCTCTTTAGCAGGTCTTTGGCATAGAGGCACAACTGAGTTCTTGACGAATAGCAAATAATCATGAGCCAATAATTTTTTCCATGAGGAAAATGTAATGTTTACACAAATTTCATCCCGGTTCCTTTGGAGTTACTCCAAATTCATCAAAGGAGCATATTTAGTTTGGACTCTTTTGGCTTCTTTTAATTTCACGCTGAATGCACTGATATGAGCACGGAGGAAAAGTATAAAGTTTAATTTTCTGCCAAGAGTTCCGACTGACCGAGGAAAATGAAACTGCTACAGCAAAAAAAGATACAAATAAGTTCATTTCAAAGGGTATGTAAATTAGTGCTCAGAAATGATATACATATTTTGCATTCTTTTGCTTACTTGAGTATCTCAGATGTTTTTCTTTTTTGGAGAAAACCTCAGAAGCTGTATTCCATTGCTTTGTGAAAGAAGAAAACATACACTTTGTTTTGTGAATAACAAACATTGTGCAGATGTCACGCAGATGTTTATGGTGTTGCATTTGTCACGTTTCTGCTCCATTCATAATATTCAGGCTGTCTGCTTTTTATCCAAACATGTCTTAGTAACAGGATAGCCTCTGCTTCTGGGAAGTAATCTCGCCATATCCTACTTTTTTTCAAAATCACTGATTTTTGACTTGCCTTTGAAATTCAGAGCAGCTGATGCATACATGTAGCAGAATCCCACCAACAGCAGATTTCCATGTTTTATCCTAGAGTGTTTCTATTTTCAATTTGGCGGTACAATAGCCATATAGGCCTTTCATCGGACCTCATTAATGGGTTGGCCGCTTATAAAGAGGCATGCGTCTGCTTGCTGTCTTTCACAGCACAGTTAGTTCTTGTAGGTTTTTAAAAAGACAGCTACGTTTCAGTGGAACCAGTGGTGCCCTCTACACCTACCCTGCTGTCACCACTTGAGACATTTTTCCCCTCTGCATGAACACCCAGCTTAATACTTTCTGTTCTGTTGCTTGGTGACCGCTACCCCGCCAGAACAAGAATCCATTCAGTAGCCACCAGTCCAACCCACAGACCCGCTCCAAAATCCTGATGCACAGTGAACTCACCCTGTTAAAATCACAGCCATCAAAAACGAATTGCTGCTGACAGAGTGCGGTTTGGGAAAGGTGTTGCTGTACACTGAGGTTTTCTCAGGGGAGAGCAATCTCTCTATTTTTGTCATAAGAGAATTTTTGTGAAGGGTTGCCTGTTGTAGTACCTATTGCCTTCCAGGGGCAATTAAATCTGGTGTCACACTGAGACTATTTTTTTATCGAAAGAAATAGAAAATACCTTTTTGGTTGTAGCTAGTGTCCCTTTAAAGTAATCGTTTTGTGTAGCATTGTACACCCTTATTACTTGCAAGATTAAATTTGGACTCTTAGAACCTGGCTCTAACAAAGGCCTACCCCAGCGGAGGCATTATAATTCTATTCACAACAACAACAACAAAAATCACTTTTTTTTTTCCTCAAGCAACACAAACATCTGCCAAATTACTGCTCTCAGCCATTTGTGCAGCACAATGAATCTTTTTAAAAGCACATTGTCGTTAGAATGCCTGCTTGCTGCGGGGATTGATTAACAGTCTTCAGACACAGAGATGTTTTTGTTCACTGGAACACTCTTGTGTGTTTGGTTTGAGGCCTCTCTCTTTTGCCTTGCATGCGAAACATTGTAGGCATTTTCCCTGCAGGTATACACTCCACGCTTTTGGGTTCTCGACTAATACGAAAGTACTTGTTCTTTTATGCCTTTCCCGCAGATGATCTGCATAATGGAATAATGTGTAAAACGCTGATGGGACGCACGCTTGGTAATTGACTTCTTTGCGCAGTGCAGTCCCGCGGGTTGCGCTAAACTCGGGGCAACGCTCTCCAGGTGCTGTCATCTTGTTATTCACAGCGTTCTCCTGGGTCGATCTGGCCGAAACCCGTAGGGCCTCAGCAAAAGCCCCCGGTAATGTGCTCAAGCTGGCGCGGAGCCTGAAGTCATTGATAAGAGGGCGATCTATCAAGGAGGAATGATGCTCGCTAGTCCTGAGGCCAAGAGTAAGGAGTTCTCTGGCACAGGTGTGAGATTGCTACATTAACGGGTGGCAGCCTGTGGCAGCGGAAAGACTTTGGGCCCTGTTTTCACAATCTCTACAAAAGTGGTGAGGACACAACAGGGTTCCGAACTTGAATGCAGTCACAGATGTCAGCTTTGGCTTTGGAACTTAGTAACTTCTTTATGTTTGCACATCATCATTGCTTCAGAGGTCACTGAAATTTTGGAAAGGTTTATATAACTGAAGTTCAGAGGATTGCCAGTTAAAAACCTCAGCAAGACAGAAATAAACTGCCTGCTAGCCTCTCCTCTTCCTGTTTGATAAGCTGCTTCTTTTCCTGCAGAGGACTGATGGCCATCCCTCCAGCTGTCTGAACTTATGTACAGGCTGACACATTCATTCCAAAGTCTTCATGTATGTTCTATTCCAGTTTGTTTCCTTTTTACACTGCTTTATTAGAGTGTTTCTCAACTACCCTATCCTGAATTCCAGTAACAATCTTCCAGTTTTTCCCTAATTGGCTGGGACTTTCTAGTTTTGCAGTTCCCTCTGGAAAACCTACTGCTTTTTGACAATACAACTGTAAAAAATGCATCTTGCATCAAACACATCTTGATTGATTTGTCAGCTGGTCCCTGTTTGTGGTGTGTCCAGGGGTTTTCCCTGTCAGACTTAATGGAAGCTTCACCTTGGTGGGATCTGGGCTTCACCGTCCTTGTCTGTTATTCAGGATTGACTGTGTAGCACCCCGAGAAGATCCTGTTTGTACTGCATGTACTGAACAGATTTCTTGACAGAATAAACTAACAGTAAAGCATAAGATTCTGCAGTGCTGCTTTGTTACATATTAAATTATACATTCCCAGTAATTATACATTCCCCTTAAACCTGTTCAGGCTTTCTGAAATTTCTTGTCCATGTGATATAAATACAACTATACACATATTTTTTTAAAAAAAGATGTCACACTTCAGTGTCACTCCCAGTTATGGACAAACCGCCAGAGCAGTTTGACTGAAGTCTCTCAGCACGCCATTAATTTGCTATTTGTCAGAAACCACATATCTTGGCGATTGTCTTACAACAGAATAGATAGATTGATATCTTCCTACGCAGATAGTAGCAGCTCGGAATATCACCCAGAGGTCTAATGCAGGCTTCCTCATTCTTTGACTTCTGCAGCTGCCCCAGAGCCCCATCAGACTGATTCATGCTGCTGCCCAGTGCTGTCATCATTTATTCATCTGAACTTTCCCCAGGACCACGGGCACTTTTCCACTGTAGTTTTTGAGGCATGAATAATGCACACTGTATTGTTCCTGGTAGTGCGTGAAATATATTTGTTTTATTAATAAGCACATAATTTACAGCCAGAGGGTGACCTTGCTCCTGTAAGAAAGGGCGAATCAAGGCATGTCTCTCAGTTCTGCCCGGCTGAAAATTTATTGGATTTCAGCATGCTGTCTTTACGAGGAAGGAAGACATTTCAAGATACTGCACGACACCAGGGCTCTGCAAGAATTTAATCTGAAATATAACTTCCAGCAAAATCTGGTGGACTGAAAATGCAAAGATATTCACAGGAAGGAAAAAGACAGAAGGGAATGGCATGTAAAGTATGTATGTTCAAAACTGCAATGCTTCATCCATAAATACATGGGATAGATGAATACAAGCATTACAACCATTTTTTCCCTTTGGAACACGTTGTGGTTTAGCACGGTTGAATTTATGTGCACTGTCATTTTATTCACGCCTCAAAAATACAGCTGCATTGGCGTTGCTTAGTTTCTTTCATTAATGACCTGCTGAGGGTTTTGTTCACAAGTTTGTTGTTTAGACCTCTAGCCAAGCCATATTCAATCACATTGTGACCTTTTTTGTTCTTATGTGCTGCGGTGCATCTTAAACATCCTCCCAGTGATTTATTAATAGAGTCCATGCCTGCAGCAATTTGTCCTTTGTTTGATCGACTACTGTCAAGCACAGCCAACTCTCCCCCGAGACAAAATGCTGGTGAGTGTGGAGTCCATACCGGTGGATGAGGGGAGCATTGTGTTTATTTCATTTGTGTTTGCTGTGCAATAATAGTGGGAAGCAAATTAATGAGACATTGATCCCAGGTCCTTGGGAGGGACCGCCAGAGTAATTGGGGGCCGACCCTGCCCTCAACCTCGGCTGTCATTCTGATCGATAGCCATCACATTTTACATAAATCCTGATAATGAAATGGATCAATGTGGCAATCATTGTTCCTTCGCTGAGCACTGAAGCTGGGCAGCATGTGGGGATGCATGCCATGCGTTGGCATAAATAGCATCAAATAATTATGGGGGTCCTTGGTGCTCCCTCATTAGAGCAACCAGCAACTGCGCACAGATCTAAGCCAAAAGCATTTGCGTGAATTTCATTTTAAAAATTGTACATGTTGCATTGTACTTTATTCTTCTTCATAATGATAACAACAGTAATTACAACAACAACACATTTTTACTCATTTGTTCATTTACGTATTTAGGGGATGCCCTTCCTTCTGTAGTGGGAAATAAGGACAGGAGCACTGCTTCTCCTTCCTTTCTGTGGACTACATGTTCTTGGCTCCCCCCTCAGATCAACCCACTGAACAGGGGGAGGAGGAATATAAAATTACATTGTTTTTAAATGACTCTGTATGCCTGTCTGTAATTTTTAATTTTAAAAACATGCAGAAAATGCAAAGAACAGTGCTAATAGGTAGCCAGCCAAATAGCTAGGGACAAAACTGTACATTCAGCACTCTTAACTGCTCACTTCTTTTGAGGAGTACAATTAAGGAAGACAAACCTCTCAGAGTTAAATGCAAAGTACATCAACTGCGCCACTTTCACTGTTTTTATCCATCAGTTCTTGTTGAAACCCAGGACTACTGATAGAAACTTAGTGATAAAGCTAGCAGTAGCAGCCTAAATAAGTGAACAATGCTAGCAACAGCACATTGCATGTCATCTGGTCATAGTTTAGACAGGTGACCCTACATGAGATGTCTTGATAAGCTTCAAAGCAAAAACATTGCTACAACAACAGCTGCAAAACAGCTGAACTTCAAAATTAGCTGAAGTTAAGGCTTATTCTAAAAAAAAAAAAAAACATCAAAATTACTTGAAACAATTCTTTGATTCCAGTAATTGGTGTGTTAATTTACATTTTTTTCATTCACATGAGATATTCATATTTCATTCATATTTCCTAGATATATAACTGGCAGGCTATCCCACTGGCCCCACTCTAAAACTTTCTTAAGTGGATCTTGGGTGGTTCTATGAGACAATAACACTATGCAAAAGTATTGGGTTAGACAATGAAAGCATTTGCACATCAGCCTCATACTAGTCACTGACATTTTATGTGCTTGATGCATCCAACAAAATACTTTCCTTGTGATTCATTCTCCAACATGTATTAACTTTTTCCAAATAAATAAGTTCAAGTTTCACCCAGACATTTATTAAATGACCATTGTAAACTACAGTTAATTGTAAAGAAAATAGGACCTGGGGCCCTTTAAGAGAAAGAGATCCCCAAAGAAAGCCTTTAACAACAAAGATGAATCAATGATCTCCCTATATTTAACTATGAGAGGGCTTGCTTGTGTGAAAGATTAATGGGGACGTGAAATGACATCAATCCATCTTAGAAAGTGACAAGCGGCCATCTGTGTCTGACACGTACAATTTCTGCTTAGTAATCCCATATGTATACCTTGGCCCATAGCGCTGTGGTACATGCTCTCAGCTCTATCCCTGGCAATGTTTCTGTCCCAACTCATTTCTTTCTTTCTTTTCCAGTTGACCCTCATCTTGTCTCCACTTCATCTCTAGTTGATCTCCAGTTTGTCTCCAGGATCTGTTTCTCCCTCAGGGTTTCACGGTGACTGCTGTCTTCTCATTCGCAGCTCCTGCCATCTCCACTTCCTCCTTCCTCAGTTGACCTCTTCAGCGAAACTTTCACTGCCTTGCTTAATTCCGGCACATCGTTGAAACCTTTCAATTTCATTTCTGCCATTTGCAGGACGGCTAACCATTCTTTGATGTCTTCATTACGTCTGGAGCCCCACTCTGGCATATGATTTGTACTGGATTCCTGTGTAATTTGATCCCTCTCTAACCTGTGCATCCAAAAGCTCAAGAATAGGCTTTAGCTACAGCAGAGACACACAATTTCACTGCATGAAAAAGGCCTTTTTTCCCTCAGAGAAACACAGCCCCATGGTGTCTTCATAACAGGAGAGCAGGAAGAGGTGTAGTGGTGTAGGATACTCAAATTATTGAGAAAGTAGACATTTTTCCTGAATCTTTTTACCTAAACAATAATTATTTATTACCTCATTTGTAGACCAGTTAGGTATAGCCCTCTCAGACGAGAAGATGATTAGTCATATTCTATGGGCCTTGTTTGAGCTTTATAGCTACCTAAGTATGCAAGTCATTCCATTTGGATTCCACCCAAATTGATAATTTGCTCCTAAGCATTGGGGGGGAGGGGGTATATTTTGGAGATGGCACTGTGTCCAATTTCAGTTGTTTTTAAACCCTGCATCAGTTACCAGATCTGGTCTTATTCTCTTTTATGTTTGTCTCATTAAACAATAAGGCCCTTATGAGGATTAGTGAATGCCAAATGGTTTCTCTGCCTCCCAGAAGGCTTGCCGTGAGGCCTAAGGAGTACATGGTTATTAAAGTAAAATGGATCAAGTCTCTTAGCTCATTATTTTATTATTTCCTCCCCTCTGGTAAATCAATAACACTTGAGCTAACACCTATTAAGCAGTCGTGCTCATCAACCATATTATCCAGTGCAATCCTCCAAGGGCTCAATACCAGCCTTTGGGGCAATAAGACTTTCATGACCTCAATAAGGAAAAGGTATTACTTCTTCCCTGAAGTAGTGAATTAAGCTGTGATGAAGCTGAACAAGCAGTAACAGCTTTATCCAGGCTTCGTTTATTTTACCTAGGCCTATGTCTCGTAGACTGCAGTCAATGCAGAGCAGAAGCCTTCAGATCTGAATGTTTTACCCTAAGCCAAACATCAGACCTTTTGACATCGTCACATGAAGAGACTTGAGAAAGAACAACATTTTTTTTCCAGAAGAGTAGAATTTGCATTTGAAAATTTAATATAACAGATATTGGGCAATGCCTGACGTGTGTATCGAAGACTGTGCGATGTGGAATAACAGATGGTACATTAGGTGAGGCCTGCAGTTTGGAGAGGTGCATCCTGGGAACTTGGAGGCACTGGGGGGAAGGGAAGGAATGTTTTTTTCAGAGTATACTTATTTTGGAGTTGCTGAAAATTCATGTCTTTCTATTATGAATGTACAAGGAAATGAACTTTCTTTTTATTTGTACCACAGTCTGTTCATTTCTCATTATAATTATACAATTAAATAAAGGATAATACATAAAGGTTGATACATGAAATAAAAAATACACAACATGGTCAGCTAGACAGTATTATATATTTATGCTATTCCTACTTTCTTGACTAAGCGGAAAAAGTTTTTAGACTAACTGATAAGCATACAACACTATTGCCATGAAAGAATAACTTTCTATATAATTTTCACGCTTCAGTGTCCCCATGTGCCACAATTTTATAGCAGTGAATGAGCACATCAGTGCCGCTAATACAGTGACAGCTAAATTAATGCGATATTGACTATTTTATCCAAGCAGACCCAAAAACCATCTACAGGGTAATTAAGGTAAAACGACTCCATCTCTTAGCCCATTGTTCTATTACTTTCCCCTCTAGTAAATCAATACTGCTATCACAATAACAAAGCTATCATCTATTTATTGGTAATGCTCATCAACCAGCTATGGACTGACAAAATTTGTGTGTCA
This sequence comes from Megalops cyprinoides, assembly GCF_013368585.1. Taxonomy (NCBI): domain Eukaryota; kingdom Metazoa; phylum Chordata; class Actinopteri; order Elopiformes; family Megalopidae; genus Megalops; species Megalops cyprinoides. The sequence continues at coordinate 33,854,194 of NC_050589.1, forward strand.
TATTGAGTGATGGCTTATGTCACAATGCACCCTACCCAACCTGCCCGTGGTTTTGCGTTTCATTTGGTCCATTTCAGTGCAATGAACCATGAGTCAAGATGACCAAAAGTGGAAAGACAGACAGGGCAAAATTACCCCTGCACAAACACTTTTTTGGCTTTGCAGCGTGGAGCAATGATCTCATGCCACTGCATGTGCACAGCCGACACGTGTGCTTTTTCAGCCCGCAGCGCCACGGAACCTGGTCACATGACCCGGTCGTCAGTCATCTCATGCCCATGCTCTGGAATGTTAATACCATCGTTCGTCACTCCTGCTTGTGTGCATTTGATGTGGACACCAAGAAGGACTGCTTCACAGCTAGGCATACAGGATTACAGTGTATGCCTTCGGCATGTGTATGTGCACCTGCGCATGTGTGTCTGTGTGTGTTTGTCTGTATGTGCACATGTTCCTACATATTTGTGTGTGTGTGTGTGTTTGTGTGTGCGTGTGTGCACGTGTGTGTGTGTGGGGGTGTGAGTGTGTATGTGTGCATGCGCACATGTGTCTGTGTATGCATGTTCCCGCATGTACGTGAATGTATGTATGTGTATGTATGTGTGTGTGTGTGTGTGTGTGCTTGTGTATGTGGCAAGGAGATTTACTGTAAGAGCATTTTAAAGCCCTCTGGCTATATGAACCATGGGGATGTCATTAGAGAGGAGTCCCGCGTGATCAAAAGGCTAAACCTGGTGAACGTGTGAAAGGCTGGGATGGAGGAGTGACAATGTCACTTTCCCATTTTGCCCTAATCAGTCTCCACAAACCGACACTTCAGTGCAAAGGGCCGGGGTGTGACCCAGAAATTTGCAGGACTCTGAGCTGACAAAATGACAGATAGGCCTTCCTGGCATCTGCGCTAACAGGATAGCTGGATGAAGGGATGGGGCTCACAATTACAGGTTATCTCACAGCTGGGGCGGGGGGGGGGACACATCTGTCTTACCTTATCTTGACAGCTAACATGGGGCAGTTTGGGGAAGCAGTGGTTAAGGAACCGTATTGGACTGGGATTGTTATTTGATGGTTGCATGGACTGGAGTCGGCAATTATATCCTTGGTAATTGTCCTTCATTGCTTCTGTTAATTGCTAGGTTAGCATTAAAGGATTCCACCTATGGGTTATTGAAGAGTATTTATGACCTTTTAACACATTCAGATCAAATACCATAAACTGTTTAACATTGCATCTCTTTGGTCAATTTCCTTTAAAAAATAATGCTACTCATTTAACCTTTTCTGTTTTAGTAAAATGACATAGAAATATCATTCTTATATTAATAACTAATATTGAGAGAGTCAGGGGGCTACACACTCGGGCTAATTTTGAATGCGAAACATTGCATGATTAAAGGAGACTCAGTATAAAAATGCCACAAACAACAGCTTTAATAGATCCTTGTTACTGTATCCATAACTATAATTCATCAAGGTTCACAGTATAAAACCATTAATAGATAAAAGTTACCTTTGCAAAGATGCATTTCCTGTCTATCAAGTAAAATATACATTTATGTTTTTAGTTAGTTAATTATGATGGTAGCATAGAGGATAGCATTCTTTACACTGTGAAACAAAGTGGTAAAGTAACTTGGAGCTGCAGAGGGGTTGCTAAAACATCTTTGTTCTCATCGGTGTATATTTGAATATTTGAATCTTTAGACTGCTAAGCCAGGCTGTTTGCAAGTTGAAATTTAAAAATTGGGTATTCTATAAAATAACTGACAACTGTGTATCTAAAAGCTACTTGTAATACAAAGAGCCCTTGCCTGAAGACTAACCTATCTGCTTGATTACCTTTTATGGTTGGAGTGGCATATAAAGTGCACTTGCTACCCAAAAGGCTACCCTACCCACATAATTGATTTTAATGGTTCAAGTGGCATGCAGAGTGTGAAGTACTGCAGTTTAATTATATATCTGGCCTGCAAAACTCTAAATTATGCAATCAGCTCCCCCAGCCTTAACCTTAACCTTAACCCTAACCTCAGCCCCCCTCCCAAGATGTATATAACAGCTAGATTTAACTAAAAATTATTGTGCCCTTTCTGTCTAAAAGCACAGCCCCCCCATGCCCATTTAATTTAATGAGTGGAGTGTATTCTGTTGTGACAGGAATTAATATATGTGTATCAACTACAAGGTCACAAAGCAGCCTCTGATCTCTTCCTCAAATTTAATTGCCACATGGTTAATATTTTCTGAACTCGGGTTAGGGGCGGAAAAGAGACACAAACGTTTCCTCTGTGTGTGTGCTCTTTACCTTGACTGATGACAAATGACTCGTCTTTAAAGATCATGCTGTATCATGTGTGGTTTGTTAATTCAAACTCACATGAGAATCAATTCAGCAGAATGATCATCTGTGAGCTAAAACACGTGAGTGTTACGTTATATTCCATAATTACCTGGCACACAGATAATTAAGGTGACCAAGTGGATAACTCCACTGTTTTAATACGGCCAAATCGATCATTGTTTCTGTCTCTGATTCAGCTGAGTGTTCTGTACCTAATCTACTCTTTCCTACACCTTCACCAATAAAATTGCTGTCCACCAATGGAGTCTTTGCCTTTGCTTTTTCATTGAGGATGTTTCATGTAACATACCCTAAAATAAACTTACACCTCACAATTAATTTATTGAATTATTTATCACGTTGATGTTATCACCATAGCGATAACATTTTACAGTACTAAAACTAGTTTATACTTTGGGCCAGACTCAGTCAGAAAGTCCTGATGGCCAATCATAAGGCCCCAAATTAGCATAACCAGCATAACTATCAGGAAGCAAACACAGGGTAAAGGGACAATTGCCACAATTCCACCATAACACAACACCATTGCGTATGTGGAGGCAGGTGGAAGTGGAAGTACATTTTTAACAACACAGAGCAGGCATAGAGAAGGTAGCATACAACAAATGGAGTCAACGTGTTGTGACAGGTCTTTGTTGGCCAGGGAGGCCTTACTACCACCCCAGTAATGGCAGTAAGGTATGGAGGCCCAGGAGAATGTGCGATTCCACTTGTAAGTGGCCATTAAGACAAGAGAAGAAATGAGGAGAGCTCTGTGGAGTGGCAGTGCACCTCAGTGTTTAATAAAGAAATTGGTAGAATTATAAATAACTGCTGACTTGGTGGTTTCTGTCACACTTCTTGTTGTACATGTGGGGATAAAAGAACAAGCAACATCCTCCCAAAAGGGGATGAAAAACAACAGAAAAGAAGTACAATTTCCCAACATTCCATGCAGTTTTGTGTCACTCTTTTAACAAATATACTGCAATGTTTATAATAACTCTTGAAGAACCAGGGTCAAATGAAAGGCAAACTGTCAAAATATCACTTAGCAGTCAGAGAGAAAGAAGCAGTCATACAGGAAGTAGGAGTCATACAGCAAGTATAGAGTAGATCATGTAGCAGTTGTACAGGAAATATAAAAAGGCAACAATGCAGGTGATGTGACATCAAATTTAATTGGCACTCGTGAGAATATGATGACAGAAGTAACATTGCCTCTCTGCCAGTGTCTTGCAAGATTTTGCTTTCCTTTTCATGTGACTCAAGCAACTGACTGATTTATGTGTTGAGGGTGCTGAACAGGACATGGCTGCCATTTTGCTTGATCGTGTTCGCAAACCCATTTATTTATATGTGGGATCATTTAAAACACACATGTGGATTTAGACTGCCCTTTCATGTGTTGCAGAGAGAGATTGCTGGTGTTAAATGATGCATTGCAGAATGATGCATTTTCGCCACGCTATGCAGTGTGCACAACATGTATCTCAATACATTCCAGCAGAAGGTATATAATACTGCTAATGAGCCTTTGCATGCTATAAAGGTGTCCTTGGGCAAGACAAAGAGTGAATTCAACTTGACAAATACGCAGGTCAGCACCATACCGTCAAGTGACATGCACAAATGATTAAATTTTCATCAACCACTGGTATGCATATTCATGTAATTAGATGAAATATATCAGTGTTATAATTTTACACATAAAGTAATCATTTATGTAGATGTATGAATGCACTTTTAGCAGTGAAGGCACTAGGTTTTCAGGAGGTATGACTTATAGTCAGTTGTTGCTTCATAATTCATAACCAGTTAATTATAGCACATACGCTGGTTAGAGTATTAGTATAATTAAACACACAAATAAGAAAATACAACTAGTGGAGGGCTTTGTCTGTAGAGAATAGTTTCATGCAGATAATTTTTGCCTGATCATATTAATTCACTTATGTAATTAGTACATCTGAATTTATTTGAATTTTGGTTACATATTTATATTTTCATCAAATAAAAAAGTATTTTCCATCTGTGCATCATTATCACAATTATTTATTTGCTTGTTTGATTGCTTAGCAGATGTTCTCATACAATGTAACTTGCATTGCTTGTGTTCTATCCACTGATGTCTGTTCTAATACTTTAGGTTAAGCTCTGCACCTTAAAGGTGTCTCTGACAGGATTCAACCTTCTAGTTAAAGGTCAAGTTCCTTAACTAATCGACATTGCCATTAACACACATACTGTCACGCCCTCCCTGAGCAGGGATATTGCAAGCCTATCAGCATTGGCGGTCTACCTTCCTACAGATACGCCAGGCAATACCGTTGTCTTAAGGGGTTATCAAAACTATCCCCGGAACCTCTCAGGGCGGCATGCAGCTAGTACACTGCGCTGCGCTATACTTGTTGGTGCTCTTTGGTTGGTCGCCGTCCCAGGACTTAACACAAAGAAAAGGAAACAGCGCAAAAACAACGTCGCGGTAGAGTGGTCGGTCACAAACTGCAGTAGGGTACTCAGTTTTCCCGTGGGAGACCAGCTTCAGCAGTCCGCATGGATCCACAGTGGCAGCCACACCAGTGCATGCGTAACCCCACCGGAAATAGCCTCATTCCACGTACCGCTCAAACCACTCATTAATTAAACGCCAACCCTCCTTTCATATTGTACCAAGCAAGCCGAAGTGTTTTAGGGACCCACTAATACTAAAAATGAAATTTACATAAATAAACCTGACAAAACATGTATCAATAATAACAGGCTCATCTGGGGACTATTAAGATCTCCTGGCACTCTTAAGGGTCATTTTAGATCTCAAAGGAAATGGCCTGTCCTCCTAGTGTCATTGTGCAAAAACACTTATAAAGCAGTGTTGCTTATGTAAACTCAGTTCATAGCAATCAGTGCTGTCGCATTACAAGCATACTTGATCTCCAGGATCAGTCATTAAGGCCTTCTCAGATACCAACGGACTATAACATGCTGTCCTGCAGCCTGTCACCTGCTTTGCAGAGGAATAAAGTGGGGTGGAGTGATCCAGCCTAACAGGTTAACGTTCAGCTACAGACCTGGCCTTCATGTCATGTTCTCTCTGCTGGTAATAAATCTTCATTCTCATAATGCCTTCAACCAGCAGGGGTGATCTCTGAATCTACTGAGGCAGATTTTCTTGAAATATTAAATTGCTCTGCTCTCAGTTGCACTGTGTAGAATTTAGCCTAAAACACATTCAATCAATCAAACTGTACTTGTTGTAGGGCATTTTTTAGAGCTGTATTGTCACAAACTGTTGGATGGAGTACATTTTCTAGAGGGAACTGGAAAATGAGAAAACTCAAGCCAATTGCAGAAAACAGGACAATGATTCCCTGACCCCAGGTCAGTCAAGAAACACTAGAGGAAAGCAAAGAAAAAGGGAAAAACAGCTGAGTGGAAATAAATGAAGGTTTGAAAATACTCACCATTCCAAAGTCCAGAGCCTGTTGGGTAGCTGGATGGATGGCCAATGGCAGGTTATGACAGGCTTTGCGTGAGGTCTTCCCATCCAACTGTGGCCAAGAGATGGATATCAGGGCTTCCTACTCAGTGACAGCTCTGGCTTCCTGTCCAATAGAATGCTGTTCATGGTACCCCATACTTGAACTAAAGATGGTCATCCCTTGAATACCCTCCATGAAATGCGCAAAATGCAGATATCAGAGGGGCAAAAAGACACCCAGATATTCAGATCATGCCATGACAGTGTATTGCTTCTTCTGTGATATAACAAGTATAACCACTGAGGGAGTATATGTACCAGTGTCACAGGAATGATCAAGCAATTTTTTCTTTTCATCTCTGGGTGTATTGCTTTATATTTACTTTTTAATGTGTAATCTTTTTAGTATGAGCCTCCCCATGGGATTCTCGTGCTTAAAATGAAATTTTCATTGCTGGTTAGTAGTTAACATTTATGCACGACCATGAGAATGCAGATGTCAAGCTTGCCAATTATCTCTGTGCCAAGGACAGCCGCGAGGTGAGCATTCTCCTCTGCCATTGTAAAAGGACAACAGAGGAACGTGCGTGTGTCGTTCTGACACGCGCAAAAAAAAAAAAGAATATAGGATTGGCGTTGATGTTTCCATGCTGCAAATGGGGAGGATGAAAACTAGCTTTGCCTGGGAACAGCTGCTGCTATTGCCGACGACCCCACAGCGACACACCTTCTGAACAGAACACACACTTAAACAGCAAGAACAACACGTCCCCCCCTCCCGCCCTACTCCCCATTCCCTGCTCGACACCCCCCGTCATTTTGACCTCTACGGCCACACTTCTCCAGCAACCCCCTCTGAGAGCTGTTTGAAGAAGGCTCTCAGGAGTCTACATGTGCCCCTCGCTTTGCTTGTGGTGTTTTTTTCTCTGGCACCTGTTTGGGTTTTATTTCTCTGTGCCGTTAGCGGCCGCCCCGCGGCAATATTTCCCCCCGCGGGCTCCCTTTGTCACCCTGACAGTGCCACACGCTTGACTGATGGGCTATTGAGCCGGGACGGACGGGCGCTTGGTGACGGATTGCCCCTGCCAAGCTGTGACACAAAACCATTCAGCCCGGGGAAATGATAGATGTTAAATCTAATTTTAAACACCCCGAACTAAATTCGTGCAGACAGATGCTCCACTCAGTAACTAGGCCACAGCTGTTAGGTTCAGATAAGGTGGAGAGTCACCTGTGCTTCCTCAAACGTTACATAAAAATGATGGGAAATTAATGATTAATGATACGGCAGCCCCAAGAAAAGAGCAAAAAGAGAAAACACGGTCGGTTTATTAATGAGCGCACGGGAATCAGATCTGCTGAGTGGCCACTGCTGTTGTTGTGTGGCGGGTTGGTTCTCTCCAGACGTCTCCGTGCTTTCATGGCTTCAGTTTAACTGACTGCACTGACAGGAACACAAACATTGTGATATTGTCTAACACGTTACCATAAATCAGTTAATTACATGGGTGGTATTACAGGGTTAGGGTAACACAGAAGTGCCTGCACAATATTAAACATATGGATAAAGATATTAACTACATGGGTACTTTTATAACATAGGAAATATAACTTTTGAAACATCAAGTGTAACAAAAATGACATAATTACATGGGGACTCGTTTAACAGTGATCTTGCACCTGTTTTTTTTTTTCCAAGTGTATCCAAAAAATGTGAACTGTATGGGCACCATCAGCTCTGTTCAGATTTGTTTTCACAGCAAGACAAACAACTCCATTTGACATTTTAGGAGCCAAACAATTCTTCCTCCATCTCATATTACCAGCTGTGTCTTGCCTTCCTGTGTCACAGCATGCAGTGTTGTGGTTACTGCTGTGGACTTGAGAGTTGAGGGTTTGAATCCTGGATGGGACACTGCTGGCACACCCTTAAAGGTCCTTTTCCCTCTGTAAAAGTCTAACACATTCATTGTATTTAGTGTGTACAGCATTTACATTACAATCCCCACAATTGAGAGTCACCCTAAGAGAGGGCATCTGCTAAACAAATAAATACAGTAAGGTTAAAAAAAAACATGGTAGTTGTTTTGTCCTGAGATTTACAAGTAGTTTGGTGTCAAGTGCTATACTGTCACTTTCAATACCCTCCAGCATGTCTGGGGTTTTGAGATTTGTAGGATAGCCATGAATTGGTTTGTAAGCTTGAAATCAATACACTGACACCTGGGGCAGTTAATTTCTATCCCCGGACATGAAGTCATCTCTGCTACAAAGTCACCTACACTCCCCTGTTTAATTACTGATCGCAGATTTCACATCCAGCGTCATTCCTGCATCCAGCGTACTGCACCTCCAGACTGTATGCGATATGATGGCAGAGTTGAGAGAGTATGATTGAGTGGCAGTCAATCATAACTTGACTGCCAGTTTATGGTAGTCAGGTTATGATTAAACATATTCATGTCACAATATATCTTAATTTATCAGTCAGAAAAGGTGTTTATTGGCTTCATTATCAACAACAATCATTGTATCTTCAGACCATAGTCACAGCATTCAGTGGATGATTGTCAACGTCATCTTTGTATTTACTTTGTTACTTATGTTAGATCCATCTAATTTAAGCTTTCTCCCTACCAAGAAGAAGCTTGAGTGAGAGTAAATGTTAGAAAAGGAGGATTTCAACATTATTGACATGCTATGAAAGGAATGATGTACAGGCTGAAAGGAATGAAGTCTACAGTGTGTTTCTGAGGAGATTCCTGTAGTGTGAGGCACATGGGCAGGGTGTCTCTTCAGCCGATAAGCTAGCAGCCTTAAGGGAGGCCAAAGTGGGCCTCAAACCCCTGAGACAAGATAAACTGTCTGCTTTAGAGAGGAATACTCTGGCAGTGACAGACAATTCTTCAGCCCTCTCCTGATCCTATCGGTAAGAACCTCCAGCCAAGATGATCCCAGGCAGGCAGGCAGTCGGTGACACAGGTCTTTCTGTTCTATTACTCTGTGCAGCCAAGAAGGTTATTTTTATGATGTAAATCTCTGCTGCTGAATGGAATTATTGTAAAATTTTAATGACAAGGGTTTCAAGTTGTATATGTGAGCCGGGGGTGGGGGGTGGGGGTGGTGGTCGGGTGGGGTTAAGGAGAGAAGATAAGGTAATACATTTTCTTCATGCAACCTTTGTCTGTCAGCCCATGACAATAGCTGATTTACTCGCACATCAGGCTCTGAAATGATCCACGGGCGAAACAGTTGGTTGTGCACGCCCAGTCCACCTGGCTTCACTGCCGAACAAAAAGATGGGTTCATTTTCAAATGTTTAAGCTTTGAAATAAAAATAAACGTAATTAATATGCAAGAACTGCTTTATATTAGAGCATTATCAGTGAAGGGAAAAGTATTACAAGAACAATTCATGCTCAACTGCCCTGCTGTGGGTGTGTATCACACTAATTATGAAACACGATTTCCAGAAAAACATAAAATGGAACACCTGGTGAACCCACAAACATACATTGAACAAAGATGAGTGGTACTCCCTACTCCAAAATATGAGGCTTTATGAAGCTTTTATTCATAACCTGAAAGGCAAAGATTCTACCCAACCATCATGACTTTGTTGTGGTTATTGATGATATCTATGAATTACTGACAGCAACACTGATGACATGTCAATATATTTGTGCGCTGAAATGTTTCTCAGCTTTATATTAAGGACTTCAATGTCAATCAATCAATTAATCAGTATAAGTAAGAATAACAAAGAAATTAATCAATCATAGATATGTCACATTGATCATAATAACAGCAAGTAATCATGATGATAGTATTGAATATTAAATACATATTCTGTTGTTATTGACCTTATATTTGCATTCCTTGCATTTATCATGAGGTACTATGTCTTTGGTAGTGTCAGACAAATTTCTGAGTTGATACACAGTCAATGACAGCAAATTATAGTTCATTACACTGTGGTGATTGTACCACAGAATGTCAGATGATATTAAAATGTGACAAAAGACTCACTATCATCAGAGAGAATCCACAATTTCTGTGCTTCCCCAGCTCATCTAAGGGGTTCCAGTCACTATATAAATTGTTGGATTGACGAGTTCCTGTGATGGAACTTTTGGTTTAATGGTGAAGGAGACGGAACTCTCAGTGTCAAGTATAGATGGGCTGACATGCTGTTATACTGACAGAGAATCTTTGGTGTGGTTGCTGCTTAGTAACACCAGCAGGCTTTAAGGTGTAAAGCTGTCCCTTTATAAGGTGAGACTGTTGCATGGCAACCCCTGGAGGAAGAGAGAATGAACTGGGGAAAAGGTTGTGGAGGTGTTTTGGGTAAGCAAGCCAGCACAGAACTGACTGCATCTCCTCCAATCTGTTCATACAGTATATTTATACCTTATCCTGGGATACATTTGCATTATAAACCGAGAGGAAATCTACACAATGCCATATATCTTAATGAGCATGCATTATACAGCTCCATCTTAGAATTTGGAGCTTTTAATAATAATATATCATAATACCATAATATTTTGCTACTATAATATTTTACTTCTGGGTTTTTTGTTTTTTGATTCCCTCTGGATAACCTCTTTACAGTGCCTCATGACAACATTGGTTGTAAAACACACTATATTAATTGTATCTTGTTGTTGTTGTTATACTATACTAATACGCTTGTTCTTTATGACTTTTGTTCCACATATTGGAGGTAGCATACACCTCTGCCTCAGAAGTCACTTTATGTACTAGTTAACTAGAACCCCCACACACACTTCTCCCTAAATCCCAGATCCCCCCAGCTCCCAGCCCCCAGCCCCAAATCAATGTGTTATAAATTGTTGATCAGTGCCTGTGGGCTGTCTCATTCATTGATTTCAGGAGAATGCTCACGGGCTGGTGTTTCCACACTGGTGAGGTGAGCCCCTGCATATGAATGAGGAGGGTGGGCTGAATACACAAACCAGCCTGGGCCATCGTTTTCTGACGCCTTCGCTCTGCATGTCACTACTGCCAAAAGCAGTTTAGCGAGCGTGGCAGACGTAGCAAGCTGCGGCACTGACAGAGGAATTCCAGACATTTAATACGGAATGCCTATAATATAGAGAGATATCTGCAGTCACAGTTAAGTCGTATGTCTTGGCTTTCTGCCAAATGTTAATATTTAATAACTTATTTCTTACACAATATGACCGTGTGCTCCTCACATTGTCCCTGTCGACAGGTAGCACAATTTTAAAGAATCTTTCAAGAGCAGACAATGTTGGCCAGAAAAGCATATGAAGGTGTTTTTCATGAAAAGTAAATGAATGAGAATGGGAGCTAGAGAGAGAGAGAAACACTGGCTCAAAAATCTGGCTCAAAGGCTGATTCTAGTGGGAAATTAAACTTGATTGCAATGACACAGGGTGTACAGTAGGAAATCAATGCATCCTCCAAATTTGTGCAGCTAAGTCCCCCAAAGCCTCCCCAAAGACCAGCAAGCAAAGCCTCTCGCTGGATTCTTTTATGATTTCTTTCTTTATTGGTAAAATAAAGTTTGGAATGTTGTTCTGTCTAGCACTGCAGTTTACAGCATTGCATTTAGGTCTTTGTGAAGATGAACAGAGTGAGAATAACCATTGCAGGGGCTTGCTGGAACGTAGCGGGGTCTTTTCTTTCGTCTTGAAACCCTGCTGCTGTACAAGATGTTTCTCCTTCTCACGATAGTGCTGTCTGAAAAACACGACTGCGGCATCCACCATCACTCCCACAACATACAATCGCACCAAGATTTATTCACAGGAAAATCTTTTTCCCATAGATTTTCATTGGTGACCTTTATTTACCCAATAATCAGCTGTCCTGCACTTGAAAACAGGACCCATGTACATGAAATCAAGTCAAGAGAATATTGTTCTCAGCACATCCACATACAAGTATACAGGTATAGGGTTGAAATAGCATTTTTCTGGGACCCATGGTGCTACATTTAGATGGTGCAAGACAAACAATAAAGTGCAATCAGAGTAGTGCAAAAAGACAAAAAGACAGTAGAAAGACAATAGAATAGACAATAAATAACAAGATAATAAACAGACAAAGTGCAATTGTAAACAACTGTAATGGCGATGTGGGGAACTTGACTTGAAATGTAGTTCTTGATTAAAAGCGTTGCTCAAATGAAGGACAAAGCACCACAGTGGTCATACAGAAAGGCACTCATTTTATCCAAAAATGCTTTTTTTTTTTCATAAAAATGGGTGAGGCAGGGTGAGCCCCTTCTTTTCATCTGTGATACAAAAAACACACACCACTTAATGATCAGCTATTACGCTGTAGTCCTCTGTGCCCCTGTGGTGTTGAAACTTGTGACACGTGTGCTACTGCAACACTAAGAACACTTAAAGGGCACTCATGTCGCCGTCTCCATAATTAAGGTGCCATTTTGCCCTTCTGAAAATGGCATCCGCCGCTGCTAGGGAAATCTATAATTGGGCTAAGGGTGCTTTCAGTGATTTCTGAGTGATTGCTTTATTCTGTCATTCCTCTGCTCTTTTCTAGCTCTCACCCACTACCTCTCAGAATGTTGAAGTAAGAGGCGAGTTGAGTTTAGTCCGGGGGAGGTGCTGTGGTGTACCAGTTGGACTGTGTCAACTAGATCTGCTGCATACTTGCATTCTCTGACTGAAACAGACCCTGTTGAAATGCACTGACATGTTTTAACACTGACTGCTGGGCATATGTATTGAACCAACCAACCTTAAGTATCAGTCTCCTTTTACTTTGGTTTCATTTGATTGGCACTCCAGACCTCCATGTTTTGGTGCCTTAAGAAAATAAAACAAAATCAGTAATATCTTAGCTGAAGCATATTTTAACAATGTACTATCACAAAGCTGGTGCATATGGCACTTTTTCCAGGGGGAAATGAAACACTAGAATAGCCAATGTCAGTTTGAGAAAAACTGGAAAATTATTTCCTTACCCCATGGAAAAAATCCTAAACTTATGTTTAAAATGTAGGATTAAGATTTCTCTAAGATATATGTTTACACACACAGATATGAGTACTAGTGCATACCAGGGTCATGTCATAGTGACCCTCTAATCTGGGGGAATGACTAAAATTGGTTAGGAGTGGAAAAAATGGGAGTGATGTTATATACATTGCATTATAATCATTCTTCAAATGTACTATTTGTGTCAAAACAGGTTCATGTAAGCACTTGCATTGGAATGAATAATTGCTCATAATTGGCATTTGAAAGGTGTATTATTGTATGTGTTCCTACCTTTTCACTTGGTCAGGGCAGGGAGGGGAGTGGGTATTAGGTATTCAACATTCAACATTCAACCACTTGCTGTGACATACGCTATGTCACATCGCTTCCATGTGCAAGTATTTCCCCAGCCTCTGAAGCTGACTTCTGTCTTTGGCTGTCTCTTACTGTGTTTGAGGGAGACAGTCATGCTTGCATTGGTCTGACATTACATGTGAAACAACCTCTCTGTCAGTGTGCCGACAGCAGGGGATATTTCCAAGTGCGCATCTCAGGTAGTCATTTTTCATTGTGTGCCTGCCGCTGTGTTGTTACTGGTTTAGAACACAAGGCAACAAGCATCTTTAACACATCATTAATCACAACGGTCCCGATATTCCCCATAGCAAAAGGCCATCCATTTTGCCTATGTTAATGTTTTCTCTAGTCATCTCACATCAATTACATGCCACTTGTACAAATCTTTCAGAGATCTCTCAGTGGACAGGCTCGCTACAGAGTTGTAGGGAGGTATATAAGAATTATATTAGGGTTTAACGTAAGCATTACCTTATGGTTACATACCTGCCACAACAAAAGGGTGATTTTCGCAAGGTTTTAAAAATTACAGCCACACTCCATTATATATTTTCTCACCCCCTCTTGTATAGAGAGAATACAATTATATTCCAGTTGTATAATATGAATTCTGCTCATTGCTACAACAAATGCTAACAATCTGGGAACATGCAGGCAAGCATGTGCTCTCCTCGAAAATACGTGATGCCGAGCGTCGCTTCCTTTCACACCATAGTCCCCATGCCAAGCTTGCGCAGGCATAATGGAGGAAGGCGCTTCATGTGCAGCTTTATACAGACTGTGAGTGTCTGATTCACCAGCAGGTGTTGCTGGTGTGCACTGAGATGAATAAAACCGTGCCCTACCACCATCAGCAGTGGAACCACCATCATTGGGATCACACTTGGGCTGTAGAGCTCAGCTTGTTTTCAAAACCAACATCTCAACCACTAAACTTTGACCACAAAGACAGCCATGACCACATGAATATCTTGACCATAAAGAGCCATCCCTTCTCTTTCTGTATTGTCAGTTGATTATTTCTACTCCGCCTATGTAGGCATCCACCAACAGCTTTACAATAGGCTACAACCCTTAGATCCACCCAAAACCTGCATGGACTACATGCATGCATGCTCTGGCATGCAAACACAGTGCAAAAATTGTAGCTATCATAAATTACTTGTGACAGGAGAACTGTGTGATGTGTGGCATTTTGGCTCTGAACACCCAAGTGTTTAATAACCCTGTTCATGGATCAAGCACGGATATGAAGCTTCTTACTCAGTTGTATCCACACTGAGCATGGTTCACGACCATGTTCGATAACCTGTTAAGTGTTCAATGACTTCTTATTGAGCTCTCCTCTGGAGACGGATCTGAAAATGTATTTTGACTCACAAGCCTGTAAATCCAAATTTTCTGACCTAGTCTAGTGAGCTAGTTGAAGTTAATATCAGCTGACATCATGTTATAATACCTAGTAAAGTGTCATTTGAAGCTAGGTTAGGTTAGTGACTGACAGGTTAAACGTCTATAGTACATTTTCAGATCTATGGTGATGTTAACAGTCCTTGCTAAGTTTATGATAAGCTCTTGCACAGAACAGAAAATATAAACATTGTGTGCTAACAGGCTAGTATTTGAATCCAGAGCTGATCCTTTCTGCTTCGTCTTTCAGTAACTGTATTTCATGGTATAGCATGATGATAATGTGTTCTACAGAAATCACGATTAGCAAAGAATATTAATGTTGAATATACTTCCGGACAAGACCTTTGCATCAAATTTAAAGCTCTGGTTCATAACTACACTAAAGACTATTACAGTATAAAGCATTAGGAGGAATAATTTTCCCAAATAAGAGCAAAATACTTTATTGTGTATAAATTGTGTGTTATAAGCAATTAATGAAAAAAATGCAGATAATCAAAATGCAAATTAATTACAAAAATAAATATGAACACAATAAAAATGTTTGGACAGTGATGAACCTGAAAATAGACAACCCCAAAAGAAAAAAAAAATAGAATCTCTTTGTTCTCTCTTCAGTTCTTTGGTCCTTTATTCCTTATCCATTCTTTTTGAATCCTTACACGTTGAACTCTCCCCAATGCCCAGAGTATTGATCTTGCTGTTGAGAGAGTATTAGAGAATCACCTGGAGCTTGCTGATATGCTGATATACAGGTCCATAGAGAGCTTGGAAATACTTACCTTAAGTGCACTTAATTTACCCTTAATGAATTAGTTATTGATCAGTTATAAGGCATTTGCTGATAGTGTCATTGCCTGTTAGCAACTTATCAGTAAACATCTTTGGAGACTTCTTATAGTAATCCAAATTAGAAAATCACACAGGACAGTACTGGTAGATTAAATTATGTTGGTTTCTCACTGGAGATCAGCTAACAAAACAATAAACTTTCACGTTGCACACATTTTTCATATGCCCCTAAATCAGCTGCCACATCTCCATTTCAATTATATCTATGCACCTACAAATAATTCATTTCTTCAGTCTCTGTTCTCTGACACTAACATGTATTTTGTATGTACTGTTGTTTTTGTGGACTTGTTCGTAAATGCACCTATGTACCTTTTGTTTTACTAGTCATTCTGTATGACAGCATCTATCAAATTAATGAGTATGAATGTGGTATCTTGGATGAAAGGACCCTCTCCAACTTACACCCACAGATTTATTCCTGCCCAGGATTTCACACAATAATTTTGGTGGATCCTAGAGGTAGAGTTTTGCCTCACATTTGTCCCTGATGCTGAATTGTGTAAAAAAAAATCTTATTAGGGTGACTGACAGGCCTTCAGTCTCCCCTATAACATTCATATTTTACAAATTGTCAGTTAGCAGATGTGGTTTCTAGAGTGACTTACAAAAGTACGAGTACAACGTGCATTTATTGTATCTGCATGAAAGAAAAACAGTAAACAGTACACAACTTATCACATATGAACATGCCCCAGCCCCCATACATGGTGCTGAGATAACTCGTACAGACATAGTTCTTATAAATACACATCCTCCATCCATAAGAGGAACATAAGACCTATAATGGATCCTTTTATTCTGGGTGTAGTGAGCTCTCCTGTTGTGTGGCTTGATCATATCTCGTACACTGTATCTTATTATACAGCATGTAGCTGTAAGGTGTTGCATCAAGATAACACTTTGTTCACAAACCGGAACAGATTAAGTATCTCTCTCTAGCATAGTCTCTGTGTGTGATTTGTCTTGTAATGTCATTGTGTAATTATTCATTTTGCCACCTAATTCATGTTGTATAGTATTTGATGAAACTTCACATATTGGCACAATGCAGAATTTGTTTATTAACAGTGCATAAATTTACAATTGGAGGACACTTTTTTCAGTTCTTCTGTTTGATCGTGACTGTATTGTTTCAAGCAGTTTCCTTCTACCATTTAAGTTACAGCCCATTACAATTACTGGGATCAATTTGGCCTGAAATTAAATTGTCAATAAACCTACAACAAAAACAACCCCTTATAAAGATGTTCTTGTATTTTTTGTAGGACAGGGGTGGGTTGAAGAAGAGAAAGGCATTGAAATGACAGTTTAAATATAGTGCAAATACATATTGTGATAAAGGTGTGTGACCAGGGTGTTGATTAGATTAAGCACTGCAGAATGCTCAATGCCTTTTCATTCTCCTTCATGCAGGAGGAGGAAACAGAAGGAAACAGGAAAGAATAACCTAGGTTAGGCACAAAAACAGACTATGCTCTAATAACGGGCCTACTCAAAAGGAAGCCCTCCCACAGCAGCTGGAAGAATAAAGTCGGGGCAGTGGACAGAAAGCCCACGCAGTGACTGTGTGTCTGTGTACATCTCTGTCCAAAGGCCCAGCAGGCTGTTTCTCTATCATGGGCCCAGCTAAGGCAGCTCACAGCACTTGGGCTGATCTTTGATCATCCTCAGTGGCGCATCCAAACAGACGCAGCTCCCTCTGTCCAGGGTCCTGAAGTTCTCCCAGGCTTTGTGAAGCAGCAGGAAAGTCAGCCTGTGCACAGAAGCGGCCCTCCTATTTGCAAGATGCAACTACGCATGTGCTTTGTGTGCTAAGTGCCACGTGTTTTTTGGGACAGTCAGACGAGGGTCACAATGTCTCTCCCTTTACGTGTCCCAAGAAAACAGTTCTGACGCAATGCAGCGCCAACAGCCATTTTCACATGGACTCTGGTCACCCTGACATATGTCCCTCAGTGCGTCCCGGTGTGAGCCCCTCTGCAGACTTATGTAACAGCTGTTTTATAAGACCCCCATTGCCTCTAATCGCAGAGAGCCGCATGTGGAGGTATGGGAGCATTTTACCACCCCATAAAGCAGCACTGCAATTTCCTGCTTTTTATGTGGTGTCACATTGTTATCAAAACCCTTCTTTGGTTCTCCACATGGTTCTGTTTTATATATACTGTATATATAAGAACTGACAACCATTCCATCTAGCTCTAGAATCTGGACCTGTACCTATTAATTAAGACAAACATAAAAGTTTTATGGCCTGTAGCACTGCCATAAGCATTACTGGAAAGGTGTTGTTTTGGTGTTCCTTTGTTTAATGTCACCATGCCCACCTACATAGGTACAGGTTGCTCACCTATAAGTTATGACATCATGTCCACCCACATGAGTGACAGCAGGGGTGTCCTTTTGATGACTGTCTGTGAAGCTCAAAGTCATTTAAAAATTACACCTCTTTTGTCCTCCATATGTTTTTTATATTATTATCATGTAATGTAAGAACTGAAAACATCTGCATCCATCTGGGATTAAGACAACCTCCTGTACACCCACAAACTAAGATCTAGAATTAAATTTGTTTCTGAGACTTCTCAGTGCTATATAGTCTTTTGCCCTTGTTAGGTGTTAACTGCCATTTTGTCTTTACTATTAATATAGCATTTACTGTGCCATATTTATTGTATTGCATTTATTGGTTTTGTATTTTTTTTGTAAAACTGCTATTAAATGCTATCTTGTATTCCATTTTGGATACAATTACTTGGAGGAAATGAATCATGTTCCATGGAACATGAAAGGTTTCTGATTGTGGCTGTGGTTCTGACTCTTGATTCTGATTACAATTGCAGTCCTGAAAGGCATGTGTGATTACTGTCAAGGTAAAAGAGGTAAAGGAAATAATCCAAGTGTCTATACATAGATACATAGAATATATTAGTCCTGGTTTAAGTGCTGAACAAAATTTATCAGCACACTCAGGCTTTAAAAAAGACTTTTTAAAGAAGTATTAAAAAGTCACGACAATATCAGAGCTTGTGGTTGCCTTCATTAGGAGGCTCCGTCTGAATCTCCTTTGAAATGCAGCACTGAGCGCGCGATCCCTCCAGTGTCAGCAGTGGGGCTGTGCATCAGGCTCCGCTCTGCAGACCTCGAGCTCCCTCCACCCCCCCCCCCCCCGATGCCGTCAACAACAAAGCGCTCCTTCTTTTCTTTGAGGCTGAAGAGCGGGAATGCTCATGTGATGAATGTTACAGAGCCTCGGAGTCAAACAAACCCCCTTCGATTGTTTTTCGGGCCCGTGCAAATATTTTCCTACTCTGCCGTTTCGCAATCAATAATTTACACAAGCTGGTTGCCTTGTGACGAGCCATCACACGCTCGGAGAATACATCTTTTTGAAGTGGAGACATGGAAAAACACATACCATATTATCTAAAGAAAGGGTGGGAGGATGTTAACATCCACGGAATAGCCTTGAATGATAAAACAGCATTTATCATAAGCCTGTCAAGCAATGCATATCTATTTTGCTCCAGGGCCTTCATTGTCATTGTTATATATATATATATTTCACAAAGGCTTTATTGGCTAATTATGCATTTTAGACCCATCAGGGCAGACTCAGTCAGTTGCAAGACAGGAGTTATCTCATTACCTCAGCTGATTTTTCCCTCAAGATGTTCTCTCCTTGCATGAAAGCAAAGCAAAAAATTAATTCCATGCATGCATGACATACTTGCTTGCAATTGTATAATATTATATTGTGTATACAGAAATACTGTATATAGAAGATCAAGGGACATTAATATTTTGTTTTAGTTACTATAAAAAGTCATCTACTCAATGTTTTACAGAAAAGCTTCATCATCAACATGCAGTTACTGTTAGCTAAAATACATAAAATAAGGAACTAAATTATAATATGTAATAACATATCTATAAACAAGTATAAACAGGTCCTTAAAATAAAGTGCAGCTCTTCTTGGTTGTGGAAATGGCAGGGACTTTTATCCATTCAGAAGAGAAGGATTTTGTGGTGTTTGTGTGATAAAAACCCTCCACGCCTGTCACCACTCATTCCTTCCTGAAGGGTTTATTCGACAGGGGCTCTCTGACAGAGGCAGGCGACACCTCCTTGGACGTCTCGTAATGAACCTGTCACTTCCATCAGTCGGCTGGAGTTGGGGGCAGGTGAGCATTGTGGGTTTTTTTTGTTTTTTTTTTACACCTCTTGCCCACAGCCAGACTATTTCATTGTCAGCAAGCCTGTCAGCGCTGGTGTTCCACAAGGCATGACTTGGGAGGACGAAGGCACGACTTCATTCGATAACGCACCCAGCACCTGTCTCAGCGGCTGGGGAGAAAGAAGATACACAGGCGTGGGGTTTACTTATCAACAGCCGCAGCTGGTCAGCAGCACGTATGATGGATTTGCAATGCTGGCTCTTCGGTTCTGTCGATGTGTTTTCTCCTTGCAGAGTATTGGACTGAATCTCTGTAAGAAGGTGAATCTGAATGTGGATTTGGGAAAGATACTTCCATCAACAGTATAGATCAATTGAATATTGAATGGCATTGGCAGAAGTTCACTTAATGTTCCCGTGCAATTTAACCCCCCCCCACCCCCCACCCCCCACCACCACCACCAACACCAACACCACCACCACCACCACCACCACCATCACCATGACAGAAATGGAAAGTTTGTGTTGCAGTGTTGAAAAATACCCACCAAACATGGACATGAATCAAAAGACAGGACAGATCTTGATAATTCCTAACCATCAGACCATGTTGTCCTTGTCAGTACTTTAGAATTAACCTTAGACATTTTGAACAATAAAATGTGTTTATTTGTTTATGGTGATGTTGTTATATTAACACACAGTTTTTGTAACAATTGATATTCTCTGCACAAGCAAATGCTCCTTATTGGTGCATGTGCCTATATAACGAAACTTCCAAGGCTTAAGTGATTTTCCTGAGATTATTTTAAATGTATTTTTTTATTTGTCATATACAGTATATTTTTGTTTTCATATTTTTTATAGTGACTGTGGAATCTAATTGTTTGTTAGGCTTGCTTCACTGTGGTACCCGATATGGATGTGATGGAGTTCCAAAGTGAGGCAATTGCCATCCTCTGTATCCTTTTGCCTGTTCAGACTCAAGCTTGTAGCAGGGAGCCCTTTTGACAGTTAATTCAGTGAAAATATCGGTAAATAAAATTCAATATAACATTGGGTCATAATAACTGGCACAGCAAGAGACCTGGTCAACCCACAATTAATCTCATATAGTTAATTAATTAATCTCATCGTTTCTCATAGTCTGCTCAAATGTGCCCCCTATTGGTCACATTACGCTAAACACTGAAATGCAAGTTTCTGATTGGCCAGCTTTTGCGAACAAATGCAGAATATCACTGGACATTGGAAGAGGTGCTCTGCTCTGCTCTGCCATAGGTGAAAGAGCAGAGAGAGAGTAGGATAAAATTCCTGACTTATTGCTGTTCTTGCTGCTATCCGAATGATGGAGAGCTTTCATGGGGTGCTCTGATAATGAGCACACCGAGTCCAGGGGACGGGTGTACCTCATCTGTCACCCATCCCCCCAAAAAACAAGAGTTCCCAGGCCCTGGGGCTCACTTTCTGAAGGCAAACTGATTTTTAAGGGAGACAGATGAGCCCAGAGCTTATCAGGTAATAGATGTCCCGTACAACAGTGTGGGTAATTACACCCAGCGCTCATTCCTTCATTCTCTCTACTCCTACAGAACTCCTGCAGCGTCCAGAATACTGCCTGGCATTCATCCTCTCAGCGGAGACTGCACTTCAAGGCATCTTGGGCGTGGGCATTCATTTCAAATTCAATGTTCCAGAGTTTTCAGTGTTTCCTTATTGCTATTTTTTGCACAATGCCCCATATCAAATTAAATGTGATTCATTGCATTTCAGTCAATCACATTTTATTTGATGTGGCACACAATTTGTCACATTGTGCTTTACAGTAAGAAAAGAAACACAATGGAATTGCAAGCAGAGGTTCAAACAGTCAATCAGTGATCAAAGCAACATACAACAGGACAGATTGGTGAATTATATCAGAGCATCAGACAGTGATTTCTAATCTAATATATATACAAGATGGAGATAACAAAACCAATGGGGGAATATCAAAGCCCCCCAAAAACAAGCCAGGGGTCAGAGAAGACGAAAAAAAGCCATCTTCACTAGAGAAATGAGGGAAAAAAAACCTTAGTGTGGACCAGTATAAGCGAGGGAGCCATTCCCCTCAGGGCAGATTTTATCATGCAATGGTGTCAGTGAAGGCAATTATAATTCAGTTGATCAGCAGATTTTTGGAGAGCCAGTGTAAAAGGTCGAAAGGTAACAGGGCTGGTAGGTGGCATATTGATTTAAGGTTGATGTCAGTCAGGGTGAGGATGCGGTGAGGTCCAGGGTAGCATCTGCAGTTAATTGGTGATCATGAAGGGCAGCTCCTTGGAGGATGACTGGGGTAGGGAATACACTGAATGGCCCAGGTAAGTTTCCTGAATAGGGAACATTTTTTTCCTCTATTTATATGATACTCCTGGCATCTATGCCATAGGCACACCAAGGAACAAAATTCACTGTATCTTCTTAGCTTTTCTTTTTCATTTAATTACCGCCCAGTGAAGATGGCTCCTTAAAACTTTACTTGAAAGGTTTATCAGAAAGCTTACATTTACAGCTATGCACTCCTACATTTCTTGTCACAACCTCAAATTACTATTCAAGTGACTTGGCACTGGTGTCAGGCTTGCAGCAATATGTGTTGTGACACATGTCAGCATAACAACACCACAGCCTTAACATACATAGAGTCAGCTGGTTCTCAGCTTTCCAGAGTAAGCCGTGTCTTGCCTTTTCATGTGCTCCTCTTTGCTGATGACATAATTTTTCCAAATCCCTGTCATTAGCCTGAGGTGCAGCGGAGGGTACTGCTCATTTCCACCTTCAATCCGTCATCAGACCACACTCTGCGTACTGACTCTCCTGCCAGATGCCACTACTTTAAAGATTCAGGTGACAGGAAAAGGGCAGCCATCTCTACCATGTCCCCTGTCACTGGCTTTTGGGTTAAGCCACGATGTCACATCCCATTTGTTTTTGTTGTTTTTGGTTATTTTGGTGATTCATAGACTCCTGCAGTCTGGGCATTGCTAATATAGCCTGTCTCCCAATCTGTGACAGGAACAATAATGGCTGTCTGTCTCTGGTGCGGCTGTGAGCCAAAACCTTTCTCAGGCCAGGCTCACATCTATGGTATAATATGTGACCTGCACCTCAGCTCTACCCAATCTCTTCACTCTGTCAGTTTCTGTAAGTACCACTGCATAGACAGCACCTAAGGGCAATTCTTTTCAGCAAAGTTTCAACTGACAGATATTTAATGGCCATTCTTTTGCTCACTTTATTTCTTTGAACTTAAACTAAATGGAACACACAACTTTGCATTGGATGACTGCGGAGAAGAGTCCGAATTAAGCCACCTTAGAGAGACCTGCGTCTCCAGGGCTTCGCTGCTGTCAAACCAAGTGTGCATTTGCATTTTAGTGAGCCGGACGACACAGACAAATGGTTGAGAAGAAAAGACACAGATTCAGTGCAATTAATTATTAAGACATTAAGGTGAGTCAACAGTGAACGTGGGCCTTTGATGCAACTTCTGAGCGTGAAAAGCAGGCAGTTAATAAATAGCATCGCTTCTGCAGCACACCACATACAATTTTTCAAGCTCGCCCTGCTTACGTCTGTGAGCTGTACCCACCCCACCCCCGTCTAAATGCACAGCTCAGCAAGTCATCAAGAGCTTTCAGGGGGAAATAACTAGTTCCCAGGAGCAATGCTATCGAACAAATTCCGACACTTTAAAAATTGGCCACCCATACACATCACTGGCAGGCTGATGATACACAAGACCTTGTGAAGGAATCTTTTTTCATTTTTTTTAAGTATTGGCTGATCGTTCTATTGGCAATCATAAGTGCTGTGCTCTCAGCTGTGGACAGATAAGTCATTTCTAGCTGCAAAATTTTGGAAAGTTGCTCCTCTAATTGTTCTCGGAATACATTAAATGCCCTGTTCTACTTGCAATATAACAGAGTGTTTCCAGTATTAATAATAAATATTGCTGTGTTGCATTTTTCTGTAATACTTAATACTTCTGATGCACATGGGTAAACGGGTATTTTAATTTTCACCTTAAACTTCTTCAGCCAAGATTATTTATCGTTCATTCTAAAAATGATGCATAAATACTTGCCATTACACTTGCAGTTTACTGGTAAATTATTGGCAACTTGTGTCATGCTCATTATCGAGGTTCAGTAGGCATACAGTATCAATATAATTTACCTTTGACTGTAATTGTGTTACACAAGGCCTTATACACTTTGCAATTTTTATTGATTAATATGAAAAAGAACATTAAATTACTTGGACTACTGTGTATGGTGAAAAGAGAAGCAGTTGTAATATAAAATGGTGTTAATGTATAGTTCACTGACATATCTGGATCAGAACATTTTCTTTAATAGCCATCATGGTAACAGTATTACAGTATTATACCCCAGCCTGGGCTCAGGGCACTTCCTACCTCATAATATATTGTGGTTATGAAGGGTGCAAATGGAGTGTAACAGCAAAGCAGTCATCATTGTTGGTGCAAATGGGGTTTCACAACAAGGCCTCCGAATTGATGGCCATAGAACCTGGCTGTATTTCAGATGACAAAAAATATGAATCAAAAAGGTCAAGTACGGTCAGAGACATTTCATTTTTAACGAGACCCTTTTTAAAATTCTATGGCGCTGGTTTAGTTGTATGTAATTATATCCTCCAACTGCGTGAGACCCAAGGTGATGCAAATGAACTTGAGTCTTAATCAAGCCTGGAGCTGCGCCATAGCCCCACTGTCATTTCCAGGCAGCACACATAAACAGCAAGTTTATTTCATTAGTGAGTGATCCATTACCTAAAGTTTTACTGAACCCCATCAATTACCTATCCCTGGCTATTGATCTATCACTGCAATACTTGCAATGGAAAAAAAAACAGATAGCATCAAGCCAAAATGAAAACCTGCTGGAACAAAATTAATTGCTTGTCAGAAATATCTATTTTTTTTAGAGCGAAGGACAACATCAACCCAGAAAACTTTTCCATGATTTCTGTAACACAGCCAATAATGCTGGATTTTCATAATGTTCCATTTCACAAAAATATAAGATTTAAAAGATAGGATGGTCCTCTGTCTCAGACACATAGATTTATACAACCTATCTTTCATTCCCAAAGTGAATCTCCTTGTGATATATGAAAATAATTAGTTCTATCCATTAAATCATCTGACAACATAAACCTGAGACTGAATATTAGTTTTTGTCTGGTGAATAATTACAAAATAATGTGAGTGAGAAAATGGTGGTCATATTTGTTTCTAAGGCCACTGGTAGATCACCATTTTCAGAAGCAGTTAGCATTGTGTTTTAGGTCTATTCCATTTGGTCCTCATACTGTCTAGTCTTCTGTCTTATTTTTTCTATGAAGATCCAGTTCTCTTCATGTTTATTCCATTTGGTACTCACTCAGTCTTGGTTTCATTCTTCTTTGAAGGCCCAGCTGAGCCTTGGTTAATTTTATAAGCAGAGCTTTCAATTTACTGCTGAAAATTGCTGGTAATTATGTTGCGTCCTTGCTCAGCAAACGCCCTTATCTGGGGTGACATGCACAATATATATACACTCTTACATGGAATCCATTTGTGCAGAATATATGCTGAAGCCACTCACACTTCACAGGTACAACAGAGGTGCTACATCCAGCATTCAAATCTGCAGTGTTGTTTGAGACCCAGTTCCAAACCATTCTCCTATCCTGATGTAAGTAATGTAAATAATGAATTGGGATGGACAACCCGGAATAGATGTAATTTAACAATTCGTTTTGGGTTTTGGTTATTACTACCCTCATACAGTATGTTTTGTCCATAAGTACAAAATGGTATTGCTCATTGTTGTCAAAATATTCTGCCTTGGTGCTCCTGTATTGTTGTATTCATTTTTGCCTGACTATGACATGCAAAATAGTTTTTTCATGTCATGTATTCACTCTGAGGAACTTTATCACTATTTTACACTTAAAAAGGGGGTTTGCTTTCTTCCTTGGGCTGGACGTGGATCACGAGAGTCCTTCTCTACAGTGAATTTCTTCCCAGGCAGCAGAACAATGATGCGCCTGCATCAGCATTACCATTTTATGCTGAGCACCCTCTCCTCTTTTGTGCCATAGCCATGCATACTGCACCACATAACATATCTACTCCACTTGTGAGAGTAGGTTGGTGTGTGCTGATGTAAGCACGTTTCCATGGTTTGCTTTTTTCTTGATGCCATTTGCTCTTGTTTCCATTTTTCTATTGTGTGGCCTTTTTAACACTCCATCAAACAGCATTGTAACGGTGTCACCAAATCAGTCTGTTCTATCCCTAGGGGATGGTTCTTATGATACGATCAATATTTGCTTGTTAAGATGAATTCTGTTGATGTGGCATGATTATGATACTAGTTGATGTTACTACATGTTTCTACATGAATGACAAAGAGCAGCTTGCATTTTCAGGTAGAAGACCTTGCATTTCATTTCATAGCTCCCCGCTCATTGTGATTAGTGTGAAAAGGAGCAGGGTGAGAACAGAGATGTCCCAGGACACAAAAGGCATGGTTCTAAGAAAGTAAAGCTTCCTTCAACCCAAGACATTAACTAAATGAGACATGGAACACCGGAAATTATGAGGCCATCTGGTGGTCATCCCTGGAAACAGCAGCCATATCCCTGACAATTAGGGCCACATTAGAAACTTTCTGGGCGTGTACTGGCAGCTAACATTTTCTTAGCCTTGCAAATTAATTTGGTGATTACCTATGGCTGAGTCACAGGAATGCTGAAAGGAATGATATGACTAGAAGTGCTCTTCCTCTGTCACAAACCCAAATCTGTCACATAAACTATTCATCCAAGTCAAATTCTCTTCCTCTATTGGTATTGTCCAGTTTATGAATTCCACTATGTACTTACTTTGTGGTTGTGCACAGAAATAATGTGTTGTTAAGCATCCATTCCTAAAGTAATTACAATGTTGGTACACTGGTGTGAGGTAAACTTAATATGAAGTGTTACCATGTCTTGTACTCCACGCTGATGGATACTGAAGTCATTCCTTTTCACTGAGGATGCATATATCACACTGGGTTACAAGACTGGTGTGGTTCATTACTTTTCTGAATATTTATGGTCCTCAATAGTAGTGTTATTGGCAATCATATCTGTCGTGATAATGTAAATTATGGTGATAGAGGAAAGCAAATAGGGCAGGAAATATCAGCTCAGGTTAAACCAATATTCTCTCACCGGTCCAGTTTTGATTCATTGAGATCTCATGCTACTTGCAAAGACTGTAGTTTAACCCTTGGGAGTGGACTGGAGTTTTAGAATAGGATCAGCTGTTTCTAGCATAATATAGTTCAGTTGTTATTACTTGACTCTCAGCCAAGCACGACTCCATGCTGTCCATTAAAACAATCCTCTTTTGCAAAGAGCTGGTTGCAGTCACAATTAACACAGCTCTCAAAGAAGACTGTTAAACTGAGAACTATGGTTATATTGTCTATTGAACCACCATCATTGTGACTGCAATCAGTGTGACTTT
This sequence comes from Megalops cyprinoides, assembly GCF_013368585.1. NCBI lineage: Eukaryota > Metazoa > Chordata > Actinopteri > Elopiformes > Megalopidae > Megalops > Megalops cyprinoides. Next base: position 33,881,387 of record NC_050589.1, read on the forward strand.
TCAAAACTCACTTCACAGAAAATTCAACCATAATCCTGCGAGTGACAAACAAACCATCTGTCATGTGCCTTTTAATTGATCGTCTCCTGTTGCAGGGCGCTCAGCTGTTTTACAAACCACTGGAAAATTCAAAGCGACTGATGGCTTGCAGAAACTATGATAGATGCATATGGCTGGGGAGAATCTCAGCTGTGCAACGGCAAAAATCTTACAAGGAGTCGTCATTCATCTCTCTAAATAAGAGATGAAATCAATCGCAGAATGCCATAGCACACGCAGTGATTGCTCGTTTCACGTCTCTTGACCTTGAGCAGGCATTTCACGTCTCTCCGACAGAACGAGTCAGCCGTCCTCATTGATTTTGAGACAGGTTAGCTCATTTCTCAGTGTTACTGTGAACAAAGTCCTCAAAATGCAAGGCTTCAGACTTCTTTTCTAAGGGAACACCTTTTAATCATGCTTGCAGAGGGAAATTTGACTACATTCCTTTAGGATCTTCAGGCAGAATTTGTCTTTCATCATTGCCTCCCCGAGAACTAGATGATCACCCGTATTTGTCATTCGTGTCATTAACTGTGTTATCAAGGAAGGAAGAACAATGGGACAAAGGTGTTTACTTCTTCATTCACTGTAATTTAGTTTACTTTCACGTCGAGATTTCACCTCATTTTGTTTACAAGTGGCATAGCTTTTAAAATGAAATATCACACATTCCAACACAATTTAATATTTAAAATGGTCCAGCCTCAATTCATTATTTATTTTAGAGGGCATCAGTCCATGTTATCACCTCTTCTATAAAAGACAATGCAATTTAATGTAATAGATCCTTGCTACAGTCACATTGCTTAGAAATGTTATATGACATTATATGACATTTAACATGACGGAGAAAAAATGTCTTAGAGTGATAGCAAAGATGTTATGATCAAGATGTGCTAAGTTTTAGGACTCTCTATGCTATTAAAAATAGACTTGGGCTTAATTTCAAAATTCAGTGATGAAATAATAGTGGTCATCCCCCTGGTTATAGTTCTTGCTCCACAGTGGCCTTGCATGCCACACTGGATAAGACTGAAAATAAAAATAAAGACTAATAATTCTCTCAGCATCAACCAAACTTGTCTTTATAACTAAGAGGGGCATTTTCTTGCATGATTTTGCAAATTGCCATTCTGAGCAAATACATTCCTAAAGAATAATGTGAAAAGACCATCATGACCAGGGGTGCAGACAGTATGTCCGACATCCGGCTGACCCTGTTCAGCTCAAAATGCTATCAGACCGATAAGACAGGAGCATCTAGGCCTCTTCTGTGGCCGTGAGATTTACTTGCTGGGCAGTAAAAGGAGCACAAATTTTCCCCTTAATCTAAATTGAAAACCGCTGGAGTAGAAAATAATTTCATTGCGCCGTCTACAATGGTGTCATCGGTGGGATCGTTTTTTCCGAAGCCTGTGATGCGATAGTGCACCAGAACCCATCAGGAATAAATGATTACCTCTATTAAACTAGAACACTGAGATGGAAGGGTAGGGGGGTGGGGTTGGGAGCCCCCACCCCCGCCCCCCCAATTCATTTACTATACACACAGTAAAGGGGAAAAAGAGACTTCAACTGAGACTGTATTCATTATGAAGTAGTACAAAAAGGAAGCAGGGCTTCTTGCCATTACCTGTAATCTCTGAAAAATCCAAAACCTGAAATTAGGTTTGTCTTGAAGTTTTGTCTAGACTCTATGTCCATGTTTTTAAGAAAATGAGATATCGATTTGAGAACAAAAGCAAACTCCACTACAGCAAAGGGGAAAACCTGTCTTTATCCTCTTCCAATCAGAAATAAGATGATTCTAAAATACAGAAAAGGGCTTTCTTTTTGTTGATCACATTACTTGCAGCTACATAGTGGTAAAATATTTAGCAGTGCTTTTTCAAATTAATTTGCATCCATTAAGGCAATAACCTTGCAGAGGTGGTACAAGTTGGTGCACCTCATCAGGTTTATTCTGCTTTGGAACATATTTGGCATGAGATTCTCCACAAAAGCATATTGCTTTCAACAACTTGATGTGTTATTCAGCCACTGAGGTCTAAGAAGTTATGCTATACTGAAAGATACTACACAATAGGCCATTCTCAAGGTCACACCCACTCACCTTCTGAGCCTCAGTCAACCAAGTGAAAGGCAGGATGTGTGCATGTGCAGTGTACACATGTGTAAATGTGTGTTCAACAATAGCTTGTTCAGGGGGGGAGTGAAATACTTTCCAATGTATGACATGCTTGTACAGTTTTCACAATATATGCACATTTTTATAGGACTCCTAGATCTAATTAATGCAGGTGGTGTGAAAAGCCAATTATACTCATATATCTTATTTGCATGTTAATAGTAATTTTATGTGTGTCTGGTATGTTACCAACTGAAAAAATTCATCTGCATAATAATGACAGCAGTTGTAAAAGACAAAGGCAGAGACAATAATTGCATGGTCCTGAAAGATAACAATTATAGGCACAGCCTTCTGCCAGTAATTTATATACTTGTTTACATAGATTAAATGCACTCTATATCTTACATAAATTATTGCTGCAAAAGAACTATTTGAACTGCGCAGGGAGTTTAAGCTTCTTGCCTATATGCAATATTACTATAAAACTATCACCAAGATTAGTGTAGCTCTCTATTCAGTGTAAACATACTGTATCAACATGCCTTTGGTGAAATCCTCCTGTTTTGCAAAGAGACAAAGTGCATCATTTAGAGTCATCAGACAACCCAATCTGTGTTCTTATATCTCTGCTCTCAGCCAATAAACAAACAGACAGTGGCTATAAGTTGCACCAATAGCAAGAGATCTCATCCGAGGTGTGGAATGAAGAGCCTGAATTGTAAATGAGATAACAACGAGACAGATGAACCTCAGCAGGCTAAGGAGCATAATGACAATTGCAACATCCTCTGCTGTGAAGCTGGATATGACACCAGAGCAGCCTGTCTTTCCTGCTTCTGGTGGCAGTCTAAAAACAGGATGGGTTGTAGGGTTGTCCCTGGTGTGCATTTGTTCTTTGCCACTGTTGTCCATCAGTCACTGTCTATCCACTGTAAGATTCAGCCTCAGGTCCTGATTCATCTCCCTCAGAGGTCTCCACAGTGGAGCAGAGATAATTGCACTCCCTACATGCTCCCATGGGGTGTTGTCTACCCATATGTTGTGTGTAGGAAGCAGGGGTAATTCTTCAAGTCCTTTAATTTAACGTTAGAACATAGGTACTGGAGACCGGTGAGAGGTAGGTACTTGCAGAAGGCACTATTTTTACCCACTGATGTCTACAGAGAGAGTGGACGACAAAGATGGTGGATGGGACCTATCAGAAAGATGTGTTACCAGCCCTTCATGGTACTCCGTGCCCAATGGTACAACTTAGCACTACATGTTTCGCTGTGACTAGAATGAAGCTCCTTCACTGTACTGGACCCTTTGTAACATCACAATTTTTACAGAGGTTAAAAAGTTCTCTTAATACAAAAGAGCAGTCATACTTTATAATGTGGATCAGTTGTTAATGCTCTATTAAGCATCATTAAAAAACACACCGTTGATGTGTGATGGGTCAAATAAAAACCCTGTTTCAAAAGGAGATAGATGCAGACACTGCCCACAGTGTGCCAGCGGCAGAGCACAGGGACAAAAAAAAAAAACCAAGATGTGAAGTGAAATCGGATCCGTTAAGAGGTCACTGCGCCTTGTTAAGTAGAAGAGGCCCATTCGCCTGTCATGGTTGGGGGGTTGCCACCGTATTGTCATGATGTTAGGAGCATTATGAAACTGGGTCACCCTTACACTCTGACTTCAGGCTCTGCTTATCTTAATAAGTCTGATTTATAGCAGCCGTGAGAGAGCCAGGCAGAGAGGGGTTGGTGGAGATGAAATAAAATTGGACGGTCACGATGCTGGGATTTTACAACCCAACTGCATAATTTGCACATTGTTTGTGACTTGTTCTTCAGAGGAAAGAACAAAAGAAGAAAAACAAACATAAATATATCCAGTATATACATACAGTGGATATAAAAAGTCTACACACCCTTATGAAATTGCAGGTTTTTGAAATGTAAAGACAGAAATAACAACAATGTAAATGTCAGACTTTTTCCATCTGTAATGTGATCTTCCAACAAACAAAACCAGAGAAAAAACAAATAGTTAATTATTAGGAACATTTTAAATAATAAAAAAAAACTACAACACCCTGATTGCATAAGTCTGCACACTCTTTCATAATGGAGGTTCTAACTGTGTTCAAAGTTAACCAATCACATTCAAAATCATGCCTGTAGGTAAATAGCATACATCTGCCATCAATGAAAGTGATTCTGATTAAACCCAGATTAAAGTCAGCTGTTGCTGAAGGATTTGCTTGAATGTGTGGGGTTGCATCCTACTGGGAGAGCCATGGTCCGAAAAGAGCTGCCAAAGAAACTGCAAAAGCTAATTGTTGAAAAGTACAAATCAGGAGAGGGATATAAAAGAATATCGAAGGCATTGGATGTACCATGGAGCACTGCCAAAACCATCATCAATAAGTGGAGAAAATGTGGCACCACAGAAACATTGCAAAGATCAGGAAGACCCTCCAAAGTTGATGAGAGGACGAGGAGAAAAGTTATCAAGGAGGCTACCAAGAGGCAAGCAGCAACACTGAAGGAGCTACAGGAATTTCTGGCAGGTTCTGTCACTCCTTGCATGTGACCACCATCTCTCGTATTCTGCACGTCTGGGCTGTGGAGTAGGGTGGCAAGAAGGAAACCCTTTCTTATGAGATAGAGCTGTACACAGGAGATCCCCTCGCAATTTGAAGGAACTTGAACTTTTTTTGCAAAGAAGAGTGGGATAAAATTCCACTCCATAAAAGTCTAGATGAGCAAAGTTAATAGAGACTTATTCACAAAGACTTGCTGCTGTAATAAATGCAAAAGGTGCTTCCACAAAGTATTAGTTGGGCGGGGTGTAGACTTATGCAATCAGGGTGTTGTAGTTTTGTTTTTTTTTATTTAAAATGTTCCTAATAATTAACTATTTGTAGGTTTGTTTGTTGGAAGATCACATTACAGATGGAAAAGGTCTGACATTTACAAGCCTTTTTTGTTACTTAAGTGACTCTAAGTTAAGTATTTTAGCTAAATGACAATAATAATGTAATCTACCCTCCTTGCTTTAAAGTAAATAAGCTCAAATCTTGTTAGTGAATACTCACATTCATACTCCTCCAAAAACATTACAAGATAGGTCGGCACATTGAAATTAATAAACTTAAACTAGTGTAGTTGTCCTCTATTTCAGGGGTGGCCAACCCTCTCCTGGAGGGCCCCCTGCCCTGCATGTTTTAGATCTCTCCCTGCTCCAACACAGCTGATTCAAATGACCAGTTTGCTATCCAGTAGCTTCAGGAGTTCATAACGAGTTGATCATTTGAATCAGCTGTGTTGGAGCAAGGTGACATCTAAAACATGCAGGACATGTGGCTCTCCGGGAGAGGGTTGGCCACCCCTGCTCTATTTGATAGTGGCTTCTTCTTATCTATTCTCTTATCTTTATGTTAACAGTGTTACTGTACATCCACACCACTAGCCACCGTGTCTTCACTCCATCTGCATGCATTCAACAGTAACTTACACCAACCTGATCTCATTTCCCGTCAAAACACAACCTCATCACATTGCACTGATGCATTACTCACCCTGGTCAGGTTTCCCACAACGACTTTTGGGCCAGTTTGGTTATACACTTATGGATGATTGCCATCTGTCTTCTAAATTGGCCCTCTTGTCACGCTAAGTCAAAGTGGGTGTGGCTCCACAAGTCCATCAAGCAGTGCACTGGAGTCCACACACACACACACACACACTCAATCTCTCATTTCTGTTTGTGTCTCCATTGGCATGTGAAACCATACATGGTCATTGATTAAAAACGTGATGTCACGCTGGTTTGCTCTGTGCCACTGAACGGGATGCTGTGGAGCCTCTGTTTGGCCAACAGTGCCGGGAACTCATGTAGAAGTGCAGTTGAACTCAGTGTCATAGTGACCTTCAAACTTAGTTGTTTTGGCAGATTGCTGAAACCAATGCCACCATGCAACCTAAATCCATAAAGTTTCAGCCTTTCCCTGTGCAGATGTCTGGAGAGGCAATCTGATAGAGGCTTGGGAGTTTAACTCCTGTTCCCCCATTCTTCTCATTTCTGACTGCCGCATGGTATCTCAATATCCTATCTCTCTCTTTTTCTGCATTTCTCACTCCCAGACCGAGGAGGGACAGATTCATTTCACAGGTCAATTAATTTTAATCATGGTGTGTCAATTCCATCTCTGTTTAAAGCGCGAGACTGACACTTTATAAAAATCTCATTAACCTTCCAGTCCCCAGCCTCCTCGCTCTGCGGGATGAGTCGGGGTGTGACTCATTTAACGGGACCACACGGTGCAAACAAACAGCCTTCGTACACACACGCACACGCACACACACACACACACACACATACACACCCACCCAAACACACACACACACACACACACACACACACAGATTATTCTATACAGCCTAAGAACATTTGGCATGTTGAATACTGAGCACTGTGACAGCAGCAATGACTTGTTCCTGACGTCATTTCAGTGTTAAATGTATTATGTATTTAAATATGACAGAGGAAGAGTTCTGTGGGTTTTACAGCTGTAGGACCTTTGAATGAGCAACTGACTCACGTTCACCAGGTGAGCTGCCCTCCTCATGAAATAGTGACTTCAGTTAAACAGTTTAGATCTGAGCTAGAAGGAAGCTCAGCATGTACTGGCACTCCAGAGCTGGAAATTTCCCTTTCCTGAAGAAGATCGTTGAAAGGGCCATTTGTATTGAAGAAGTCCAAACAGATTGCCTTGCTTTATAACCTAGTAACAATATCCATGACCAAATTCCAAACCATTTTAAAGTTTTCTATACTTAAGATTCACTTTAAGCTCCCAAAAAGGAAATTCAAGTTCTCCCAGTTAAAGTTCTAGCTTCTTCAAATTAATGTACTGGCATTTGTATAGGGAGATAATGTATGACCATGCATGCTGCATTATTCAGGTTTAGATACAGTTGGCTGGTTATCAGTTCTGTTTCTTCTGCTTCATACATCATACATTAATTTGATGTATGAACTAAAACAATATATTCGTTTATATTAATTTACCAACATATAGTCTATATATTGTCTTGATCGAATTAAGTATGACACATAGTACTGATGCATTGAAATAATTAATCATTATATATGGTTATCAGGAATTTAGCATGTGGACACTCCAGCATATGATTTTGTGGAATTCCTAAAATAACATACAAACATTCCAGTGACAATCATTTAATCATTGCAATGGGAATGGTTTGAAGGTAAGAACAGCATACTGTAATCTAGAGAGGAACAATTTATTTACCTTCACCTATAGTCTCCCTCGCAGCTGATTTCTTGCAGGACCACAGTGGGAGGGCCTCTAGACCCATAAAGTGTTAAAAGCGCTATCACCTGCCTCTACTTACAAAGCCGATGAGGGGTTAGCAAGAAGCAGACTGATTTAGATTAATGCCACCCACTGATGCGATAACCAACATCAACCACCCACTGTATCAATGACCCCACTACTCTCTCCTGAATCATGATGAGGTCTCCAATCCTTTGTCTGCATGTGACTGTGAATCGCAGGATTGCTTTTTTCCTGGGGGGTGGGGGGCTTGTGTATGTGTGTGTGTGTGTGTGTGTTAGTGTGCGTGCTCTTGTGTGCATGTTTATGTGTGTGCGCACACAGCGGGGTGGTCTCTTGTGGTTCTTATTAATAGGGGCAACTGGTTGTAAGTACAGCCTCACATTGACAGAGAAGCAGATCCAGAGAGAGGGAGAGACAGACTGTGATTACCATCCTATGCCTGACTAAAAAAAAGACGCTGCGACTTTAAAGTGTAATTTCATCTTCGCCAAATGCGGGGGTTAGAAAGAAAATCACACTAGGGGGATGTCTGTAGTCCCTATTTAGAGGAAGCATGGCGAAGACTTGTGGTAGGTGTGATTAACGGGAGGAAGAAAAACACTCCTTCGCTGCTGCTGCAGTGGTAATGAGGCAGATGCCTGCGCTCTCAGGATCACAGGGACGGAGGAGCCTGTGGCTGAGAAAGTGCTTTGGGCATGCATACTGAATATCGCGAACACACGTGGAGATATCGACCCAAAACCTCCCGAGTGTGTGGGGGAGGCGGGGGCGTGGGTGTGGGGTGGAGACTGGGTTAGTTCTCAGATTAAAGAAATCAAGTGGGTTTTTCACTGCTTATCTTGTGGTTAATACTGTAAGAATGCTTTTTTTCTTTCAATTTTGTATTGGATTTTATAACACTCTACTGCAATAAAATATATTTGACTAAATTAGATTGGATTATGCTATTTTGCACAAGTATTTAGCAATGAATAGTGCAACAGATTTAGTTAGTAAGGAGTCCACAGGCAATTCAGTTTGCCCAAACCATCCAGGGATACAATAAAAAGAGGTCTCCCTCTTTTAAGGTAAATACTGTAAAGACAGGAAAGGAGCTTTTCTTTACCAGCCTTTTTGCAGCAGAAACAGTATGACAATTGCCTTTGTATAGATGTGGCTAGCTAATAAACATGAAATTATAAACCTGTTTTGATGTCCATTGTTTTTTTTTTCCCTGCCATCACATAGAATTGCAGAGAAAGAAAGCAAACACGAAGGCAAACTGTTCTTCAGATGTAAATAAATGAATCAAAAGATTTCTGAGCAAAACTTATCTTACAGCATTAGCCTGCAATGATCCTGCCCCTTATGGGATTTCTGGAAAGTGCTCAAGATGTAGCAGATGTTATTCAAAGATGGTGAGACATAACATTGTATTATTTAATGGTGTTCTTTCCATTGTTTTTTTTTTCTCTGTACCAAATAGAACTAGTTGAATACCCGTTAGCTGCTTCTATTAGCCTCGAACACTCCGTTGTATAGAGACATGTTCTTAACTTCACCTCCTCATAATTTTTTTTTTCCTTCAACTTGAACTGCACATAGCCTACAGCAAAATATGAAAAAAAGAGTTTGAAGCTGTCAGTCTACACATTTGAAGGATGACTCAAGGTTTATACTTGAAAAAAGTCAAATATTAATCTATAGTAAAAAAAAAAAATATATATATATATATATATATATATATGTATATATATATATATATATATATATATATATATATATATATATATATATATCTCCAAACAGGCAACTTTTCTTGAAGGAAACATTTTCTTTTTTCCTCCTTTTTCATTGAAGTGAGAGTTTTAATTGAATTTTTCAGTTGGCCCCTTATCGCGTCTGCACACCTGACCGAGCCTTCCTCTTTCTGTAGGGCCCTGAGATCCCGACCTCAATGCCTCCAGCCTTACTCCTCTCCCTCTGCTGCAGTAATCACTTTCTCAACCCCCACCTCTGCTGCCTGTTATAATTAGCTACTGTTTCCATGTGCATTTCTCTAATTAGCAGGCAGTATATCTTTAAAACAAACAAGGAAGAATAATGCACTGCTGAAAGGGAACCGTTAACGAGCAATTTGGGGGAGGGTGAAAAGTTTGAGATGGAAATCCTTTCCTGCATGCGTGCAGCAGCAGAGAAGGAATAGAGTGATCCTTCTTAGAGATGCAAAACACAGCGGATCTCATATCTCAGCGCTGCTCTCTTTGAGTCCCTTTGGATGTTTCCGGATTCATCACCCGGATCATCCTCGTGATGAATGCCATCTAAAATTTCTGGGGTCTATGAATATTTTATTTTGATGTCATTTCCATTTTTTTCATCTTGTGCATAAAAAATGCTGCTGCTCAGTTGATCGTGAAGCTGCAGGAGTGGGATTCAGAGAGCAGTGGGAGGGGGCAGCTTAAAGAATGTATGCTTGCCTGTAAGGCCACTGTTGTGAGAGGGAAATTGCTATTAATGACTGCTGAAAAAAGGACTGTTTGTGTGACTGTGAGGGCATATGTGCACTTTCTATCCACCTGTCCCTCTAGGTATCTGTTTGGCTGTCTATATATTGTAAATAGACTGTATATGTGCAGGGTTTGTGTGTGCACCCACATTTGAGTGTGTGTCGGCACGTGTGTGAGCACATGCTCTGTATACATGAAATCATCGATGATGTGCAGAGTTGAAGTGCTGATTGAAGTGCTGCAAGGCTCTCAGAGCTTCTGCATTTCATTTTCTCAGGGACGTCGATCTTGCTGACATTTGCGTGTGATTGACACACTGTGTCTTCATCGCGTCTGGCCTCTCACTCAGAAAACCACGGACAGGCATCATTCAGAAGCCCCCGGCCTCACGAAATCATGCCTTCATCTCACAGCTCCGCCCCTGATAATTACTTCTTGCACCCTCTGGATTCAATTTACTTCACCGCTGCGCTACGGCATACATGACAGGCTCACATGTGGAAATGACGCACAATAAACCCTGACTCTGACTGCTGAGCTACTTAATTTCTTTAACCTGCAATGTAACACTCATTGAAAAAAGCAAAGAACATTTTCTTCTGGATGTTTGGTGTTTCTGTAATGGTTCTGGGATTGTGTTATACTGTCATTTGGTGCTCTGTTTCCAGGCTTATCTTCTGAAATTACAGAGTAACCAGAAGAAGACAATAAGCATTTTCTTTCAAATTATAATTTGTGGGGTAGGACCAGTATACAACCTGTATGTAAGGCTTCTGCACATTACAGAGCAGAGTACATTCCTTGATGCAGGAATAGTTTAAATGTAAGCAGTCAAACCAGATGGTAAGAAGAAGTTTAAAACACACACACACACACACAGTTATATGCATATGAGTGGCAACAAACCTACAAATGCTGCAACAAAATGTTTTGTGTTTTAATTTCATGTTGTATCCTGTGTAAAATTACTTTAAATGGGACGAGTGTCAGTATCATATATTGATTCGGAGTTTAAAGTGTCAATTTAAAATAGAAGTTTGAAGCTGAAGGGCATATTGGGGAGGGTTTTGGAATAAATGATGAGCCATGAGGGATGCTGGCCAGCTTGAGACATGGTGTGCAGCATGCCAGAGGATCAATTCTGTCCTTCCCCGGGCGGTCACCATGTAACTCTGCAGCACTACCTGGCTCAGACATGAAGGGCTGACCCGGGAGGAGGGAGCTGGAGGCAGGTTTGGGGTGGGAGGTGTAGCTTCGACTGCCACGAGTGCTGCATGCGCCGCTCCAACCATGATCCAAAGCATGGACTCCAATGGCACACCGCAGAGAACGCATTTACTGTGGAGATAAAATGCATCAGCTTTCCTCTGCTTTATCGCAACACCTCCTTTTTTTCTCCTTTATGCATCTGCGCCCCCCCACCCCCAACACGCTCACACAAACCCACAAACACACACACGCACACCTACCTCCGGCTCTACCGTGTTAGACACAGACACCCTGCAGTCAGAAACCTGCTCTGGGTCACATCCTGAGAAAATGAAGATGCATGAGGAGACGAAAAGCTATTAGGCGTACCCTGCCTTAAAGCCTCCATCATTATGCACTGAGCTTGTTCTTGCTTATCGGAGAAGGGCCACGGCAACCTGCGTTTTCACACCGTATGTCAAATTCCACCCGTGTTTTGGGCATGTCATTTGTGTTGATTGCAACATCTTACTGCCTCTTAGTTAAAACTGTGCATTCATTTGTAGCCGACATGGTCCTCTCATTTCCATACTGTCAACCAGAATTTGTGGGAAGAAGGGAATGTTATCAGGGTTTGCTGAATTTCCTTTTACATTTATTCAGTTCTGCCAAGAACACCCTACGAATGAGAATTAGATATGCTATCCTGAGAATAAATCTACATGCAAAAAAAGCTTTATTGTAGCATTCGCCCTCTTTACATTTTTTTTTATAATGGAAGGAGTGTAAATTCCTATTTGTTATGCTGCTAAAAGAGCTGACTTCAGCTGCATGGTGCTCGAATTGCTTCAGACTCGTAATTCTGGGGAGGGTTAGAATCCCTCCTTGCGGCATAAGGCCGCTGTCACGTCCCTTTAGCGTTAAATAATGGAGCGTGCGTGAGCTGGGGGGGGTTTCAGAGAGTAGCAGCCCAGCGCGCGGTCTCGCCTAACAGCCGCGTGTCAGACCTGCCTCGCGGGTGGCCAACGAGGCTACCCCGCACGGTAGCGATATGATCACCGGCGACCTTTGTGGATTAGCGTAATCAGCACTCAGAGCTGGTGTGAAATTATTTTGTTCTGTCTGAAAAGAAAGAAGTGGAATTAAATTAAACGATTTCGCATGCCACCCGACTACAATGGAGTGAAAAGGACGTCATTAGCGCGAGGCTGGGTTCGGTTAAAACCGGGCTCCTTTAGGGATTGCTGTACAAGTTAATTTGGTTGAATGTGGGAGATTAATGGAGAGGCTGCACAGGGTTTAAGGACTAAGAAAAAAGCTTGATTTAATTCAGCTCATTTTCTTTAACTTGTTGATACCCACAAACCAATTTGTCCTTGAAAGTATTAAGCTGTAATAAAACCCTCAGCTGTAAGGGTCTTAACAATGCTGGCTGCAGCAGAGTCGTCTCATGCCTGTCCAGACCTCCTCAGTTGTTTGCGTTTCCTGGAATGTGACTCCTCATTTGGTTACGCTACAGGTTCACTGTTAACGTGGTCAAACCTTCAAATGGCAGTCTATGGGGGATCCTTATTCCTGTGAATTATCTTCAAATATATGGTTTAATCGGGCAAAATATGCTTTAAAATACAAGGGTTAACTTTTTGTTAACATTCTTCAGTGAATAGTTGCAGGTCTGTCACGGAGGTTCTATGGATCATCAACACAGTATCTCACATTCAGTTTAGTAATTCATTGTTTTATATTCCCTGTCTCCTCGACCCAGTGCATCATGAGTGAAGCCTCTGTTTTTACTCCTTGCAGTAAATGACTTGCATTTCGTCATTTTAACATTTAGGCCTGCTGTGCGTGAATCTGTCCTTAACTTTGCCTAACAAGGAACTTCAGATGTTGCTTTTATTTAAATACAGTTGTTGTCATGAATCTTGGTGATGGCAGATTTCTCTGAACTGTATTAGTGACAAAAAAGTGTCACTTAAATTTAATTTGAATTCAAAATTAATGACAAATAATGATCGAATCTAGGCCTTAGTATAGCACTGTTGTTGAGAGGAGACTTATTCTGCTACCTTTCTTACCCCTCCCCAGTAAAGGAATGGCACATTACTTCATTGGAAAGCACATGCACCTGTGGGAAATAAGTGGGGTAATAGGTCTATTATAATAGTATCATAAACCTCCCCCAGTGTCTGTACCCCGTCTCATTCAAATTCAGGGTTAAAGGCTAATGGGGAAAAATATCATGCGTTTAATTAGATTTAGGTTCAGTTAGTGTTGCAGTTAATTGCTTAGGCTGGGAGGTCGCTAAAAGAAGTCCTGCCCCTTGCACGTCAAACAAGCCAAGTCAAACATGGCCAACACAGCAGCAATTTATCTCTGATCATTTCTTAAATGCGGCATTACAAGCGCAATGTATAGCTCTTCACTGAACTGAGACATGTCATAATGTAGAAATATAGCCAGCTAGCTTCAAGAAGTGCATCTTGTTGACAGCATTGAGAGATACAGTATCAAAGGCAGGGTATACATGAATGAATCAGAGATTCACCACTCTTGCTCCTCAGCTCAGGATATTGCCATAACTTAAATGTCTTCTTCTAGGACACGATCGTTTTTCAGCTAATTTTAATGAGCACCAACCGCAAATTTTGCCTGCAGTTAGACTTAACTTACTTTAAACACTAGTCTAAAAGAAGGCTCAGTGTGTACAGTTGAGGAGATAGAACACAGCTAGAATCCTCAAACATGCACAGCTTGCTTCATATTATTGCATTAGCAAAGAACTAATAGAATTTATGACACCAGGCCAAACCACTATGGAATGTGCTGGTTATTAGAAGTCGGGAGTCAGCACTGTAGATAAAATTATGTAATTATGAGAAACGATTTGAAAGGAAACATATTTATCTGGTTTTACTATCTGTTTTTTTTCAGTCCCTGGCTTTATTTTAAATCTCCTGTCTGAAAACCCCCTAAGCTACACAACGTCTTTATTGGTTGACAGTGTCCTGAAGTTACCTTTTCATCAAACAAACTGTCTCTCAATCCTGTAGACTGGAGGTTAGACTGCTTCTTTTTTCTTCATTTTCTGTTTTCATGTCTCGATTTGTCAGAAAGTTCAACTTTGGCATTTCTCTCCATTGCAGACTGATTCTGAAAGTCTTTCAGAATATTACTTTCATAGACATTTCAATTCTATGGATATAACCAACCAAGAGACATGTTTGAATGACGTATCCTTTTAGCCTTTTTCTACTGTAGCCATGGAATCAGACAGGAGCTCAGATTCCATTACCTTCCACTTCAGGTGATTTTCCATTATCTTTTTTGTTGCGCTTAATGAGCAGGAACTATGTCAACCCTAAGCTCCACAAGTGACCTGGTTAAAAACAGGCCTGGAGCAGGGACAGCAAATTATGTAGCAGTGTGACATCCATCAACTCCACAGCTGTCAGGAACATGAAATCGTAAAGGAGGCTGTTGATAATATGTGAAATATTGCTATTGATGACACTACTGAACGATAGCATATGTATCCAATGAACCTTGTAATGTTTGTCTTTGTGAAATGTTAATTTTCGTCCTCTCCATCAATACATGTGTGATAGCTGTAGCTACCCATAGCTACATTTATCACTAACAGCACACACAGCTGTCAGCCTATATATTACACTGCCCTATGATAGATTAACACAAAATAGAGATATTATTTCATATTCAATAATATAGTGAAAGTGTGAGGTCTTGATCTTTTTTCTTCCTGCTTACAAATCTTTGACAGCATTCTTCTTCTATTATGTGTGCACATGTGCTATAGACCTATATATTCCACCTGAGGAGCTACAATGCAACTGACTGAAACCTGTCAGCCAAGACCAGGGAGGTCCCAGCAGGGATTAGCTCAGTACTCTTCCGTCATTGGACAAGAGACACAAATGTTTTTGTTTCATTCTCTCTCTCTCTCTATCTCTCTCTCTTTATTTCTCTCTCTCTCACACACTTGCAAAGAGGATAAGAATGGTTCATTTCCTGAATTCTTAGGCCTGTGAGGCTGTTTGTTTTTGAATATTGTTACACATTTTCAGTTGATACTTTCTGCAATATGCTCATATGCTGTTTTTAAAATGTTGCTATAGTAACAGCTCATCAGAGAGAATTCAAACAGGAGGTGATGTATAAAAGAGCTTGATGAAATATTAATAAAGCTTTTCTCCAACCGCACACAGAATGAGAGAGATGACTGTCTGTTTCACAAAGAAAACTTAACTTGTGGAAAAATAATCACAGCCCACCCAGCTGTTGCTGTTTAGTCACACTACATTAAGACATTTATGAAGGGATGCAAAATCTGTGGTTTTATCAATGGTGTTTACCGTGATAATAATATTGTTTCTTGAAATGAAATCGCTCATGATATGTGAAATATTATATATTTTGAATATAAATATTTTTTGACATTGACATTTTTTCTTTCAACAAATTCATCCCCTAAACCTATTCAAATTTAGATCAGTGATATCTGTGGTCCAACTGTATTGCACTAATTTCAAGTTAAAACAGCAATTTGTGCAATAAGCATTCAGAGCATAACTCTGTCACATGATTACCATTTTGCTGTTGAAGCATGTGTGCTTTGGTGGGCGTATAGAGGGGTGCTTGTAGGGCGGCAGTGTAGCATAGTGGTTAAGGAGCAGGTTCCCAGTTTGATTCCCCACTGGGACACTGCTGCTATACCCTTGGGCAAGGTACTCCACAATCGCCTCAGTAAATATCCAGCTGTATAAATGGATAACATTGTAAAAACCATAGCTTACGTAAACTGCTCTGGATAAGAGCATCTGCTGAATGCTAATTAAAAATAAATAAATCTGTAGAGATGTAGGGTCCATCTTTGCTGTGGCTGCTGGTGACAGTCATTGCATTGTCAGAGAACCTTTGCTAGCGTTCTTTAAGCCTGGACTTCGCTGCCCATCAGCAAGGCTTCAACACTTGACACATCCATTTAGCAGAGCTGTTTCTAGTGCAACCATTTGTGAGGGGGAAAAAAATCGGTCTCTTAAACATACCTCTGGTATGTGGATATAGTTACAGCCACATTCACAGCTCATTGGATTGATATTTCACAGGTAATATTCACAGTTCAGTCCTGGTTGAATTTATGACTATTATCTAACAGCTAATATGATCTACCTCTTTGATTACTTCGCTGTATCATTATTCCATACCTAATTAGTGATAAACGAGGCACCTGTAAGGTGTACTTACATCACCAAAATGGATTTGAGTCTACAGTGACCTCTGCTGGAAAGAAAGCTGTAAACCGTAAAGCGTGACGATCTTAATTTACATATGGGCTTCCTGTTTGTTATTCACTAACTTGTGGACTGTTGAAAACAAACACATAATCATTAGAAATCCTTTACAGAGTATCACATGCATAATTGATATTAATGCACTACGGAAATCGCAAGATCATGCTGAACATGCTCTACGTAGTGCCATTCGTTTAATGACAAAACTTTAAGGGGCGTCTTATTTCAAAGTTGCTGAGTCTGTCAGGTAATAGAGGATTTTTTGTTCTTTCCTCAGATTGTGAAGCTACAGTATGAAGTTCTCAATTTCATTTTTTAACATCTAGTCGAGCGATTGAGGTTGCTGTGCTATTGAATCAAGGGATAGCAGCAAAGTCCTTGAGTCTCTGGGACAAAGAAGTAATTGAGTTGGCTCTCGAATGACGGGAAAGTTGGTTCCGTCTCTCTTTTCTCAGCTCAGCTACCCAGCTCACTGCTCCGACCGCGGCGCGGCCAAATAAAAATAACATTTGCCGAGCCGTAATTTAATTTACCCTTTTATGTTTGCCAAGGTTATGAGAAACGCCACCTCCAGCAGCGTGCGTGAGACTCTCTCGACAGATTTTTTTTTCCTCAGACAGCATGTGCTGAGAGAGGAGGCACCGGTTTCTAATTATTTAGACAGCAGGGGTGTAGGAAGTGCTGCAGTGGAGAAGAGCACATCAGTGCTGAGCGGATCCGCCCAGTGCATTCCTGTTATAATGCACGGGAGCTCATTATGTGTTTCACCTGTTAATTATTGATTGAGTTCATGGAGAGGCTGTGCCTGTGTGTGTGTGTGTGTTTGTGTTTGTGGACGATTGCTCCCGCCCTCTTATCTGTGCATGTCTGCTGTACACCATGGTCACAGATCTACTGGTCTCCCCAAGGAGATACACCCTAGACAGAATACTAAAGCTCATCCTTTCAGAATGATATTGCTTTAAAGGGGACTCTATGTTCCTCTGACAAGCCTTGATTTTTCTGGAAGAAAAAAAAAAAACTTTACGGGGGATGTTTTATCAGACACCTATGGATATGTGACACGGTAACATGGCATTTTCCATAGCTACTTGCACATTCACAATTACCTGCAACTATGAAACAACAGAGTAATTGTTTATCTCCACCACCTCCTCCTACTGTATGGCTTGGTGGCTTCATATTCAAAATGGCAAAATAAATATATGAATATTCATTCATATATAATGAATGATTTGGCTTATAGCAGCAATTGATTCACCATATTTTGGTTTGTTTTGCAAGATCCATCTTTTGATTTCCCTCTCCTTTTATAATGAGTGACTTTTCACCATGAAATATCCAGTTGTGTGTGCCACTCACACAGGGTACCTTAGCCTACCTTAATTAATACGAACAAGAATAC
Organism: Megalops cyprinoides; assembly: GCF_013368585.1. Classification (NCBI taxonomy): domain Eukaryota; kingdom Metazoa; phylum Chordata; class Actinopteri; order Elopiformes; family Megalopidae; genus Megalops; species Megalops cyprinoides. The sequence continues at coordinate 33,899,307 of NC_050589.1, forward strand.
TCTCTTTGAATATCCGAGGTCTGATTACCCAATATTTTTCCCTGGTTCAGTTTCATATCTCCTGTTTATGTTTTGGAACCTTGTTAGTGGTACAAAAAATAGTGTTGCTGTTCTGCTTTAGTAACTGGACGATAATTGTCCTAGTTAATGTGGAAACAGACTCACTGTTGTCACACAGCAGTAATTAGATGTGCTCTCATGGGACATCCTGAGACACTGTGTTTTGTCAAGCAACAATTTATTATGAAGGCACTGAATTAAATTCTTTGAAAAACAGTATTTTATCAGTGCAGATGACAGAAAACCCACCTTCTGACTTGACAGTGATGAATATCTCACAATGAACGAACCCAGTGCGTCCCAAAACAAATTAAATCCGTACGCCAAAAAGATCATTTCCAAGGAGATGCAGCATAACGTGTTCTGTTCCACAACAACACCACTAAACAAGATTGCTTCCAAGGAAACTGAGACGCCTTATTCACAGAAACACTGACTGATGTTAATTACTTAAAGGGCAAATCTTATATTATTTCCCATTCTTCCATGAGACACCTAAAGGTTTGAAGGTGGGTGCGGGAAAGCAGGAGCCAGTTGAAGCTGACAGTTGAAGGTGACATGAATGAAAAGCGTGATGAAACGTGTGGTGCTGGAAATGAGACAACATCATCAGCAAAAAGTGAAGAAATGTGGGGAGGAACTGTAAGCTGAGAAGAGCGGAGGGAATATAGAGCTGGATGGGAGTAGATGCCCTTTGGAAACACCTTGACACAACTATCATCAGTTAAAAAAAGGTCTGACTAAAGACTGGAATTTTCACTATCGCTATACTCATAACTGGTGCTATAACACTGCACTACTATGGTCCTCCTCCTCCATGCTTGCTTGGTGTGAATCCTACATGGTCATCTAGTCCCGTGTTTCCCAACCCTGCTCCTGGAGGCACACTGTCCTGCATATCTTCTATGTATCCTTCCTGCTTGACTAAATCAGGTGTGCTCAGCTAATCAAAAGTGCCACTGATGAGTTCAGTCAGGTAGGTAGAGCAGGGATAGATAGAAGATATGCAGGACGGTGTGCCTTCAGGAGCAGGGTTGGGAAACGCTGATCTAGTCCACCAGAGGAGAGAGGAGAGAGGGAGGGGAAAAACTATAATGGTTTTCATATGACTTTGCTCCCTGTCTGTAATCCATCTGTAGATATTTTGAGAGATGACCTTGCACAAGGCCCCAAGCCCCAGGTCTGATTTTGTGCACCTTGGTTCAAGCTTTCAATAAGAGATCCATCATCTGAGAGTGGAGCTGCCCAGCTAAGGATGAGCAATTTAACCCAATACTTTGGAGGGAAAAGGAATTATGGGGGAAAAGTGGTTCACTCAATTTTATCTTCATTCCCTCGACTTTGACAGAGTCAGTGCACCAGATTTGATGCTATTCATTTCATTTATATGTATATTATAGAAACATAGCTTAAATATATATTTAAAAAGATGTATATACCCTTATTTGGCAAACATGAAATCTGCATACCTCCTCCTGTTAAAACTGCATTGTATCATGTAGTTTTGTATGCTGTGCTAAGTCTCATTTTGCAATAATTTCAAACAGACTTATCTTTCTTTACCTCCAAAACAAAACACACAAACATTAACCTCTCGCAGATGCTGGCTTGCAAAGTAAAATAACACAAAATAAAAAAGTGTAAGCGTGTGAGGCAGAAAATGCAACGTTCTTCCATTTTAGCTGACAGAAGGCAAACATTAGAGTTAATAAGACCTGTGTCAACAGAGCCATCGATCACAGATGTGGCTTCTTCATGCGGAATGTCTCTGAGAAGAGAGGGAAGGTTATTTTAGAATGGGTGACTGGATCATATTTTGTAGCGGAGAATTTCTGCACCGCAAGCTCAAAATCACCTGAGGCTGGCGGTATAGCAAAGCCAGCATACAGAAAACCTCAGACCCACATATGGCAAGATGTGTGTATATGTTCTTTGTGAAACTCAGCTCTGATTCATCTTACTTATTAATGGCACTGTGGCATTTCCGGCTGCATCTTAGCTCACGAGAGGATGTGCTATTTCTCTCATTTTTCTATAGCACATACCACAGTGCAGCTATAACAACTGTTCCACTGTTACAGTGGCATTTACTGTACACAGACAGGGAAAACATTTTCCTTTGACTGTGAAGAGTCATTCTTGGGTTGTGCGTTTACCTGAGCTATAACTGTTCATATTAGTATATGCATACATTGCACACAGTGCTAATTTTTTGAAGTTCTGTCATCATCAGTATACTTTGGTGTATGTATTGGCCATAATGTTCACAAGATATACTATTTCACAAAATACACTTATTTCTATTCTTTTTTATTTGAATCACATGCTGACATAAGTCCTTAGCTGGTCAACAGCCAAACAGTTTGGTTGGAAGCACTGCTCTAAAGATTTGAATGGAACCCTCCAGATTCCTGCTCAGAGGCTTAGGGGAACTGTATAAAATAGGGGAAAACATGAAAAACAAACAAAGCTTTTGCTCCCATCACTCAATTCAAAATTACTCTTATTGCTTCTAATCATATTTGGTAACTTACAACCTGTATTCTGGGTAGGGAAATCAATCAGCACATTGACAATGGACATACAGTACTTAAATGGGTTTAAATCAATTTCACCTGAGATATATAAAAGCACCACACTGAAATACATTTTTGGGAGCAGTGTGGAGCAGTGACAATATTTACTTAGAGTAAAAAAGACTTGAAATTAGCTGTTCTGTTAAATCACTCAAGATGATTAGTTCAGCTGACTGACGACATTAACAGGTATTAGTGTTTGAGAATTTGTGACAGCTTGGAGAATGACACTTGCAAAAAAAAAAAAGAAAAAGAAAAAATACCGTGCTGGTGTGGTGAAGCACAGATTCATTTCAGACTACAATAAAAACTCGACCACAGATGTTCATTGATTGAACAAATCCCTACAACATCATCAAGGAACAGTAATGTCGAATCCAACAACGAGAGCACAAACCGCTTTTTCGAGCTGAGTAAATTACGACAACGTTACGCTTTACGGCAGCAGTGTGGCTAATTGTCGATTCAATTTGTAGGCGGGAGCCGGTTAGTTAGTAATTTTAAAGTTCGAATAGCTGGCTGTTTATACATTAGCGCTTCGGTTGTCATGGATGTTGGGGAGCTTTTGAGATATCAGGTAATCAGCAACGTTTTACTACGTGTTTTACAAAATCTCAGATTAGGTCTCATTCTCTGGTATTCTGCTCTAGACCCTAGGTAGCTAACTGTAAGATAACGAGGCCTGTAGGCACAGGGCTGCAGTTGCTAACAGAAACACGGACGATAAACCGTGACGACTAGCTGGCTAATGTCTCTTCCCCACCAAACGATTCACCCCTTATCGCACGCCTTATTTTATTTTTTAGCTTTATCAAGAAATGTAGCTAAGTGGCTAGCTAACCTTGCATTTCAAGCGAGACGGTTCCCCCTTGGAACTGCAACGGAACGCAATGAATAGTTGCAGCTAGCGATAGCCAGCTGTCCTGCTGATGATTTGTAGCTAATAGCTAGCTAATCGGCTGGCAAAATGAATCGTATTTTGTAAGTTCAGTATGGCCTGGTTCTCTGTTTATGAATTGTATGCCTAATCATTTCTTGTTAGGTTTCATACCACAAAGGTGGTATGAAATGGACTGTTACGTAAGGCGTCTTGATTTGGGTAGTATCGAAAGTGACCTGTATAATGTTGCTGATAGTTTTGTTGTCGTTCGCTGTTTGCAAACAGAGTATTTACGGCGTTATACAGTAAGTATAAGTAAGTGCAAGTGTGTTTTCGTCACAGGAATGCACTCTGCTGTGGCAAAATGACGTCTTCAGACTATCCTATGTAAATATTTACTTTTAAATTTTTTTTAAATACGACATGTACCTTATTGGGGCAACTGTGAGATATTGCCACAGATATTCTATATGTTGACCAGATAGTCATCTCCCTGTATTCCACAATGTAACACTAGGTTGTTTCTACAGTTGTTGATACTAAGTGTTCTGACTCTCTATGAGCATGGTCTAAAACAGAGCAACGACTAGTAGCATAACAAGACATAGCACTGGAACCATCTGCTCCTATTCAGAACAAGACAAGGACGCACAGAGGACAGAAACAGTGGAGCCTTATATCTCGTCTTGTTGTAGAATCTCTTTGATACAACAGTAAGCTTGATACTGTTGTAACTTCTGAATCGAGTGACTTGCCTTACCTGTGCCAGCCGGACAGAGGGGCCAAACGACCTCGAGAAGAGGAAGGGGATGAGGACCCGAGGGCCAAGCAGAAGCCTTCATCTGGCCGTGAGCATGTCCGACACCAGGAGGGTGATGAGGACAGTGAGGACACCGGCGCGGACAAGAAAAAGGTTCTGGATAAGCTTATGGACCATGACGAAGACCAAGAGGTGGGTAAAACAAAGCCCCCATTATCGGTGCAAAACAGAATGCTCATCTGATCATAGGAAACTACAGGTAGATATTCAGGCATGGGGTAATCAAGAGTATAAATGAATGTTTTGTGTTTTGCATATTTTTGGCAGCACTTTGCAGCCTTGCTCCCATTCCCCTTCTGTGTTATTGTTACTTTGTGCCCTTTGTTACTGTATAATCATCCATACACACTGGAGCATTCAGGTAATTGGAGTTTGCAGTGTTACCCCTTTATCCTGAGCTGTAATGTTCTCTGCAGCCATTATTTATAGAGGTATATGATCATGGCTTTCACATTGCTGCTATCATAGCGCCATTAGAGCATATGGTTGTTTCATTCACTTTTAGAAGATGCAGGTAGACCCCAGAGCTTAATCTTACAGGGGGTAATCTATGACAGTTTGGATTCTTGTAACACACTTTACATTTACATTTCTCATCACAGTTATCTTCGAGAGATGTAACAGGCATCAGCTGTGTTTTAGTTGTTCTGTTCTTGAAATGTGACCCAGTGTCAGTTCTGCTGTGTTTCTGTGTCAGTGGAAACAGAGTCACTCATCGCGCACTGAAAATGGAGGATTCGAAGAATCACCGCTTGTTTTCATCGTGTGACAACGGTCTCGTTGATATATTGTGTTAATAGCCAGAGAGACAGTTCGGTCTGTGTGTTCTGTTAAAGTGACAGCTACCACTTCCACAAAGGGCACTGTGCTTTTGTTAATTACACAGGCTGAACCGCTGGATGAGAGCTCTGTGAAGAAAATGATTCTGACCTTCGAGAAAAGGTCGTACAAGAACCAGGAGCTGAGGATTAAGTTCCCAGACAATCCAGAGAAGTGAGTTAATGAGACTTGAAATTCGCCCTGCCCTGTCATTGACTAGGCCAAAAAATTGGATGAACAACCTAATACTGCAGATTTTATTTTTTGCAGAATTGCAGAATTTCTGTGAAAGCTGTTGCAGAATTCGTGTAACATACCGCACTAGAAAAATACCTTGATATCTTTCAGCACACCTGGTGTGCCAGTAGCCATAATATCCTGAAGCTGTCTTGTGCCTGAGAGCTAAAGCTCAGCGGGATTGTACTTGGATGGTAGACGTCCTCAGAAAACCCAGAATTTGATGTTGGTGGACCAGCAGGTGGCAGTTTTTTCTTGTCGTCTGTTTTTTTTTCCCCTCTCTCAACAAAACTCTATATCTGTCAAGGTTCATGGAGACGGAGCTGGACCTGAACGACATCATACAGGAGATGCACGTAATCGCCACAATGCCCGACCTCTATCACCTGCTGGTGGAGCTGAATGCCGTCCACTCGCTGCTGGGGTTGCTCAGCCACGAGAACACAGATATCCTTTTTCTTGAGGACCCCTGTAGGTCGATCAAGGATAGGCTGCCTTAGCCATAGAGGGCTGTAATGTTGGCTGCCTTTTGCTTTGCCCCCACTCTCACTTGTTTCATTGAAGTCATGTGAATAGGACAGTAACTCGCCTGGTTTTGCTGGTATCTGTCAAATACTTGTTCAGACAGGCAATAGCTGAAAGATGGTGCCTCCGAAAACTGAGCTGGTTAGATTGGGTATATAAAGGTGCATATAAAGATGCAAAGATACAGCCGTGTCTTTAAATAGGTGTCACCTATTAGTGAATCCAGCTATACATGATGGATGGCATACAGTGTATGACCTGTGAAACACCTGTGTCAGCCAACCTGATAATATGCAAAGCACAGTGATTTTAAGTGTGTGAATTTAGGCATAATTATTGCAGACTACGGATATTGAGACTCGTTTACTACAAATGTGTGGGGCTTTGTCTAATAGGCAGATGTTTGCAGCCTGCTTCTTTTTTTTTAGCTGATGAGGAGGCTGTGCTTGTCCATTGATACTGCGTGTAGCTGTTAGCATCCTTAGCCGCTCTCACATATCGCCATCGCAGTGGTGGACCTGCTGCAGGAGCTGACAGATATTGACACGCTTCACGAGAGCGAGGAAGGCGCAGAAGTTCTCATCGACGCCCTGGTGAGTTCTGGCGTCGGCTAACACGCACCTCAGACTGCCCCGGATCAATTATCAGGGGGGAGCCCTCTCCATCTGCGTGCCAAAATGAACCCGAAGCAGCCCTGTTTGCCGCGTACAAGCGTGTTACTTTATTATTATGAATTAACACACATATGTAATCAGAGCTTGAACTCAAACATCAGTAAGTGAGTGAAAACGTACCCCTGGGACAGTTCTTGGTCAGCTGTACCAAGCACATGTCAAGCCAGGCCCTTAAAAGGCTGATATGTGCCAAGCAGATGCTTTCCCTGGGTTTTGACTGTGTAATGATGTGGTTTTAAATATTAAAACCTTTAAAACCTGTTTTAAATTGGCAGTGCATTTTCAGTAGGATGGCCAGTATATGGCGTGAGGACAGTTGGGAATGATATGTGGGGTGTGCTGCTTTTGGAGGCACACAAGCTCTCAAAGAGGGATTAAGCATTCTGTCCTTTGTTGTTGTGTTATATTGTTATGCTAAATTTCCACAGAAGGCGTTTTAGATGGCCATCGGTCACTTTTGCAATTGATCCATCAGCAACTTCGCGTTAGAGGGTAATTAACTTTTGATTTCTCTTGTCAAGAGAATGAAAGAGCCAGACATTTCCTTCCTTTCCACTCTTAATTAATTCCCGCAACACCCGGGCGCCTAGAGATACCCCAGACCCATCCAAAAATATGTACCATTATCATATAAATCACATTCATAAACAGAGTGTTGCAAGCTGTTCCGGCGAAGACAATCAATCTTATCTGCTCCCAACGCATTAAAGACAAGAATGGTTAGTATTCAGATCGGAGCGGCGCTGTCCGACTGATGCCTCTCCGCGTGGTCTGAAATCCTGATTTCGAATTGCAACGCATTCGCGGTGTGGCAGAAGTGTGTCTCCTCATCTTAAATCCGGCCGCCTTGGGCCCCGCATTACATGCGGTGCCACGCTCCGTGGCGCAGCCCTTCTCTGGGCTTGAATTTTAATTGCTGCAAGGCTCGGGGCCTTTTCCGCTTTTCAATCGTGCGTGTCAGGTGCCGTCTCCAAGTAGGTTAGTCATGTTTATTTGTGCAGCAGGCACCCGTATTAACGATGACTTGCATCTTGTAGTTCTTTGCACATCATCCACCTCTAGCACTGAACATAATCTGAAGCAAGCCAGATTAAACATCTTGCCAGATTCCATTCTGTTAGATATTAAAGTTCGATTCCATTTCAGTTCAGTTCAGGGAATCAACTCAGGTTCAGCTGATGAGGTGAAAATCATTTTCTGTGAGGATTTGTCAATAATACTTTCATCAAATATTTAATGAATTGTCTAATTATTAATTGATAATTAATAAATGAATTTAAATGAATAAATCCATTCTTTGATTTTCAGACAGTGAATAAATATCAGTTCATTTCCAGTGTGAAATTGAATTGACCCCAGTGTGTAGCTGTGTGGAGGGTGAACGGAACACCTGGTTAATGTGGCGACAGAATGAGTTTGCTTGCTCCAGCATGTGCTTGCTTTTTGGCCTGTCCGCGACCTGACTGAGCCCGTTGGAGCCTCCGCTCTTTGTTTGGCACAGGTGTCCGGTGACTCTTTTCTTTTTCACCGGTGCCAACGGTTTAATTTGGGCGAGCTGGACACCATCTCCAGTCAACAGCTGCGGTGCCGTCAACACCATCTCCCCCACATATTTCTTTATATTCCAGAACCCTTGTGTGCTTTTTGTCCTCTACCTTGTTGTTAGGCCTTTATTTTTGTTGATTTCTTTTTTTATTTGTTTTTTTTCTTTTTGTTAAGACTTTAAGTTTATAATTGGGCATTCAAGCTGATATCGAGCTGAAAGGCTTCAGACGGGAAGCTTAAAGCTACAAGAACTGAAATGACAGCAGTGAACATGTCTACGTGCATAAGGATGAAGCAGCTCCTCCTTGCTTTGCGTTGAATTACCTGGCCCTAGCAGCTAAAAGCCAAGGTCACAGTTTCCAATAAGAGGCGGCTGTAGTTTTTCCCAACGAGCACTTTTCCCGTGCCAAATCAGAGTTCGCCCTGCAGAATATGAGTGAAGCTTCAAATGACATTTCCCTCCATAATTTGATCTGTGATGTAACAGGACCTGCCTGATCCTCAACAAAGTGCTCCCTAAGAGGAGTGGGAAATTAGTCCTGTAAAATATGCTCTTATGATGTAGAGTCAGTCAAACTTTAGCTTTTCGATTATCAGTCCTGTGTTATTACAGGCTGATAAGCAGAAGTGCTTTGTAATTCTGATGTCCTCCTTTTACCTCAGAAGAGCAAATCCTGCTGCAGTTTCTCTTGAATACCTGATGACCCAAGCCTCACGTACCTTAAAAAGGAAACAATATTTTAAGCATGTTTTAAAACATAACCAAGGGCATCTGTGACATGTTCTAGCAATCTTCCACCAAGTATGTACATATTTGCAGCAGGAAAGTTAAGTTGAGAAGTAAACAGGCAATAAGGTGTTTCATGACTTGGCTCACTTTTTTGGGGGGGGGTGCAATATCACACGCAGTGCCAAAGGTCTGGGAAATGGGGTGTGGTTGTGAGTGGTCATGCTCACACATGAGTAGAGCACTAAAGCTTGTTCATTAGGGCAAAAACCCTGAGTGATGTACCAGGAAACTGACATTCTGTGCTGTGTTGCATTCGCTGTGGTCAATTTTTCAGCATAATCTTATCTTGGTCCCGACAATCCCTGCTGCATTTTACCAAGTGCATCGTTTCATCTGGTACATGATATGTTCCAGCTACTGTATATCACTTTGTGCCAGCTCTGTTAAAGCTAAAGTTAAAATGCTTCGTAAAGTAGCAGTGTCATGCTCATGAAGATATAGGTCTTTATGTGCTACATGAAAACCATGTGAAGTGGTAATAGAGAGTGTGACCAAAAAAACGTGTTGAAGAAACTAAGATTGGAAATGTGTCTGTTGTAATAATGCGTTCACTGCCGAACACATACAGATGTCAGGGCGTTAATTTCTTCAACTTATTTCATGCAGCGGGCGTTTGAGCACGGGCTGGTCTGTACCTCAGCTTGGCTGTTGGAGGCGAAAAATTGTTAATGACTTTAAGTCAGGCGTGTCGCAGTCAATTCCGTGTGGCCCGTGTACACCCCGTTTTTTTAGCCCTCCAACCTCTGCTCTTAATTACATAATGACTCAGGCAGTGATCTGAGGAATGCCGAAAGCATTTGAAGAGCACTGCATGCTGTGATGGCAGGCAGTCAGAGCCATTCCTGCGCTGAGCGGTCAGTGAAGTTTTAAGGCACCTGTAATCAATATGTGGCACTGCCCACAATTTTAACAGCCATTGTCCAGGCTGTGTCACGCTAGCAATACATCACAGGTGAAGTTTCTACTCGTGTCCTGCATGCACAGAGCATTGTACCCCAGTGTCTTTTGGGAAACAGACGGGCGTCAATGTGCTGTGTGTGACTGACCGGATCAAATGTGGCGTTTGAATCGGCGGGACGAAAACTAGCACGCACATGGCCCGCCAGCAAGTGTTTCTGGCACCGCTGTTGTCTGCTTCAACTGCCGGGGCGATAACTGCCTATAAAACAGCTTTCGCCATGCACATAAATGATCAATGGAATATAGATGGTAAATCCAGATATATGGCAGTTGAAGTCCGTAACCTGGCCTCTGTGTTTTTCACTCATTATGGTGATGACTGGCAGCACAAAGCTATGAAGTAAGTCTGGCTCTGAGCAATAAGTTCTCATCCTAATAGCAAATGCAATGAGCAGTCGCTGCAGCATAATAAACATCTTTACTGTCATTTCAAGTTCAAGGAATGGGTCTCTCAGAAAATGTAAGCAGGCACTCCTTTGCAGCAATGGAGGAAGCAGGGCAAATGCTGGCACTCTCCCTCAACAAGGTTTGGGTTGAGGAGCACACACAAAAAAATAATATATTGACAAATGGGTAACATTGCTGTTTTGGTATATTGTAATATACTGCTGCTGTGCATTAATGAATTTGAAATGTACTTGCAATATATTCTCAACAACATATTTAATATATTACAATATACAGTATATCGTTTTCATTTGGGAGTATGCTCCCTGAGATTTCTCTCTTCGGCATCAGTAGGAGATGGAGTTTCGGTTAGTCTCAGCAGCATATGGCATATGCTTGCAAATCTCCCAGCATTCCTTTGTGGGTGCACACCGGGGGGGCGGTGGTAGATTAAGCACAGAGCCGTGACGCGCAGTGTCCTCTCTGTTTTCCCCGTAGCTGGAAGGACAAGTGGTGGCCCTGCTGGTGCAGAACATGGAGCGGCTGGACGAGCAGGTGAAGGAGGAGGCAGACGGCGTCTACAACACGCTGGGTGAGAGCCTAACAGCGCCGCGGCCACACGCATCTATACGCCCCCCCCCCCCCAGCACCGCGACCCACTGTATCCGCTTGCTCCCAGCAGCCCTCCTTGTGTCGGGCAGCGACAGCTCTGTAGTTCCCCTGCAGCAGGCCCATATTCTGAGCACAGAGCGCATTGTTTGAGGAAGGACCTTCAGCTGGCATAGCTGCTGTTCATTTCCCATATCACACTTGGATAAATTGCTTATTCAAACTTATTCAGACAGGCCGCATTGCAGTACGGTTGAATCTGGGCCTCAGTGTTCTCTTACTTGCTCCTAGGGACCCGATGTACACGGAGTTTATCAATTGTTAATTGACTTTATTAATTAGGCTCGATCGAGCTCTTCGCAGAATACTGATGTGCATTTGGCCCATGTTTACATCTCGATGGAGATCTCCTACAAGGAAGGTAATCTTTTGTGAAAATTTGTTGGTTTATGTATGTTTCTCCTTACAGAAAAAAGCAAAGCAAGGCAAAGGTTTCTCCCACATTTTCACACAGTGTTCCTCAGACAAATGAATTATTATGGGTAGTATCTGCACATTAGTGTAGTGATTATAAAAGCTGAACACTAGACACCCAACTCATCGTTGTCTAGAATGAGTCATGCTTGGTTGCGACCACTCAGGACTGAAGTTTAGTTGAGGCAGAGTTTTTTGTCACACCTCGTTTCAAAATTTCATGTCTAAAAAATGTAAATTCAGAAACGTGCTCTGAAGTTTTACAGAGATGGTACATCTGAGCAGGGGCTGTATGCTCCCTGCCAACTACTCGTGTGTCTATGAAACCACTGAGAAAATTTCTTGCTCGTCGGCTACGTTGTCGTTTATTCATTTTAATATTTCTCCGCGTTACCGAATTTTAATTCGCTCAGATATTGTAGTGATGGTGTCCACGGTGACAGCCCTTCCCAGAACGGCTCTTGTGTCTTCGTGCATCCGGACCATTCTGCCTGCTCTGAAAGCCCACGTCCTCCAGGAGTGTGTCTGCTCGACTATAATCGGCGATAAAGGCCTCCTCAGCCTGGCAGCTGGCAATCCTATCTCCTCTGGGCCTCTCCCTCTTGTCTGCTGTCTGATGGAGATATCAAGTGTCTGGGACAGCTTTGTAATGTTAATCCACGGAAACCTGACACCTGAGCTTCCTGCATCGTGCCATCAGAAGCTCTCTTTCATGCCGCCTTCTTTCTCTCTCCTTCTTTTTTTTTCCCTTTCACTTTGTTCTTCTTTTTATTCGAGCTCTTACGGAGTACAGAATGTGACCACCCCTTCCCCTGGGCTGTAAGAGCGTGTACGCTACCCCTTTTTACGGCCCCGCAATGCGGGTCCTAAGACTGGCACATGGACAGGGCGGGTACTTGTCACCTTAGAAGTGGCACAGAGGACATTTCTGTGCTTTCGGCTCTGCTGCGGACGTGTGCTTCCGAGAGGTTATAAAGGTGCCGGCTTCGTTTCTTTTGTCCCACTTTACTGCCTTTTCCGCCGGGTGAGACAGGCCTCTCTCAGGGTTTTATGAAACTGTATTTAATGGCGGCAGTATTGCCTCCCTTTTCACCTCCTCTCCCTCCTGACCCCGTGCGATTCCCCTGCATGGAGGCTCCGAGGGTCCCCTTGACAGATTTATGCGTCCGTTGGTTGACATCGAATGAAAAGCGCCCTCTGAGCGTTCTCATTGAGATGGCCCTTTACCCTCATCCTCCACAAGTCTTGGAGATTGTTATCTTTAACTACGTAGCTGTTTCGCCCCACCCCACCCCAACCTCACGGTCTCCATTAGCAGTTTATGCAAGGATTGTGTGAGTCATTGCCTTCTCCCCCCCTTCGCAGCCATCATCGAGAACATGGCAGAGTTTCGACCTGACCTGTGCACTGAGGCCGCCCAGCAGGGCCTAATGCAGTGGCTGCTGAAGAGAATCAAGGTGAGACTTCCATGGTAACCACTGTCCTTTGAAATCCTTGAAAGCTCTTCCCAGCTTGAGAGTTGTGGTAAAAGGTCGAATACCCTACCTGCCCATTACTTCAACAGCCATAAAACATAGACTGAATCTGAAAAAATAAAGCTGGTCAGTTTTATTTTTCAGATGCCGAAATATGTCTCGAAGTCTGTTTGCTGACTTGCTAGCCGGATGTGATATGCTATCGAGTCAAGCAATGTCTGTGTGCTGATAACAAATTGGCTTGGCTGTTGGCTTGTATAGTATGCCCACTGCCAAAAGTCATTACTGGCTTGTATCTGCTGCAGAGAGCATTCGCAAGTGTTTGCTTGCATAAAATATTTATTTTGAAAATGATGTGCCTCAAAAAGGAGTTGCCACGGCAGTTCCATCTTCAGACCCAGTGTTGCAGTATTTGGAATATTGCAACAGTTCTAATGATAATTGAAAGTCTCTGAAAAGCCATGGAAAATGACAGATTTTAAGTGGAGTGTGCTTGGGACCATCTGTGGACCTGCAAAGATTCTTGTTAGGTGTTTTGGTCTTTTTTCTTCCAGTCTCAATTTACGTAGCCAATTGACAAACTGTTAGTGTAACAAACATTTATCCTTACCTTTTCGGCACATAGTTGGGGGTAATCCTGAAAAAATAAATGAGATGATCATACTATGACAATTTTATAAATAATTTATCATGTGAGTTCTACTGGTAAAAGGTGAGGTTGATATGAATAACAGGAACAGTAGCAGACTGTGTGTCATCATTGTTTTAGCTCTACTGAGATGTCATTAAGTATAACTCCAACATAAAAACAGAAGTCTTGAATTCATTACCTGTTAATCCAGTTTTGTTCTTTATTTCCTAACACAGGCGAAAATGCCATTCGATGCCAACAAGCTCTACTGCAGTGAAATCCTGGCCATCCTGCTGCAAAACAATGACGGTAAGCAAACACGAGTCTCATTTTATTACGTCATGAAAAAATAAATATGTCTGCTCGAAATCGTACGTGCATTGCGGGTAGCCCGCGCCAGCGGCAGTGGCGGCGGCGTTGTGTAGCGGGCCGTCCTCGCCGAGCGAGAGCCGCCCAAGGTGACTGCTGTATAGATGGTGCCGCTTGCCAGCCTGTTAAGCATCCCCTTCTCCCCAGCCACCACCGGCCCCTAATTGGCAAAGCTAATGCATTTCGCATGCCACACATTTCAATAGCGACCCATTAAGCACGCCCTTGAAGTATAAATATTGCCGGGGCGACGGCCGCAGTTCATTTTTCACCCCGCAATTGTGGCCACAGAGGGAGCGACTTCCGGGCCGACGGGCGCGATCGAAGCGCGAATTCGTGCTTATATCTGCCGCTGCTCGCTTCTGAGCCAGTAGTTCGTATAAGGGGAGCGACTCCTGTTACTGTGTTTTATTTTGTTTATTTTTTTTTTGTTTTCTAGACACGTTAACGCAGGTAGCAACATTGACACTTGTCTGGTTGGGGTTGTGTTTAATATACATGGACAGACAGACAAAAGATACATATACAGTGTATATCTATATACACATGTGTGTGTGTGCATATCTATATGGGTGTGTGCATGTATATTTGTATATATACATACAAATATATCTAACTTTTTTCCCTGTCACAGTCCTCCACTCCCCACCCCGAGGGAGCCCGGTTGCCGTGCAACACCCTTCTCACGCTTCCATCGATCCCTCCTCTTTTTCTCAGGGTTTGTCAATGTTTACACTCCCTATTCCAATAGCTGCCCTCACTTTCTCTCTCTCTCCTTCTCTCCCTCTCTCCTCGCAGGCACCAGGGAGCTCTTGGGGGAACTGGATGGCATTGATGTGTTACTGCAGCAGCTCTCTGTAAGGAACTGGACATTTTCTCCTATGCTGTCTTTGTGCTTTCTCTCTCTCTCTCTCTCTCTCTCTCTCTCACTCACACACACCCTCGCTCTATCTATATATCTCTCAGTCTGTAATGTATATAAAACATATCATAGCTCTGCTGGGGTCTGTAGAGGGGTATAAAAGCTCACTGCTATGGCAAGGTTGATGTTACACCATGAAAACTCAAAGCTGTGCTGGGATCAGTAGCGTGGCACGCAATCCTTCAGCTGAACTGGGATCGGTGGTGTGGAAAGCTGCGATAAGGAGCACGGGGGCTTTGGAGAGCGTGCTCGGCCCTGTCGCCCAGCGCTGTCGATGGGGGAGCGCTCATTATGCAGAGGTCGCAGTGTTTCATCCCAGTCGCTCCACAGGCTTTCACTGACAAGGGAGGACGCTCCATGATGCTCTGAATACCCGTCTGAGCTACTCAGGGTGGTCCACAGTTCTCACAATAGTCGCACATGCACTCATTTGATGGGTTTTTTTTTTTTTTTTAAA
The DNA here is from genome assembly GCF_013368585.1 of Megalops cyprinoides. NCBI lineage: Eukaryota > Metazoa > Chordata > Actinopteri > Elopiformes > Megalopidae > Megalops > Megalops cyprinoides. The sequence continues at coordinate 33,914,517 of NC_050589.1, forward strand.
CGTGTATATATATCTGGATTGCTTATCAAATTTGTTTGGTGGTTTAATTTCTTTTCTCCTCATTCTACCTGTTTTTGTTGATTTGTTTCTGTATTTGTATTCTTGTATTCATAATACGTAAAAAGGATTTTAAGTCACAAACAATACTGATGGCAGCTTTAAATAGCTCATTAGTTCAAATAATCTCACCTCAACTGATTTTCGTCGTCTTAGCAGGGCTCGCTTGCTTGTTGAGCTTATGTGGCCTGTATTATAGCAGCATAAGGCTTATAGAGGCTTCTGCAAGTCTTCAGAATGTTAAGCTAACATTTGTGAGCAAATGCCATTTTTGAAGGGGCTTGTTCTTGAATTTGATTGTGAGCTGTGTAATGTTTGAATGGAAATGAGTTTGGGGGGGGGGGGGGGGGGAATCGTGTTTAGCACCGTTTTAAGGGACTTGTGTTGCTAGTGTCATATCTTTTTATATTTTCAAATCCTGTAACATTGAAGACGTGTAAAAATTCAGTACTACAAAAGTAGTTGCAAAGAAACCAATTATCAGCTGATATAAATAGATACCATGAGTCGCAAAATTAATATTACAGCAAAAATGATTAAAATTGTAGCAAAAGCAATTACAACATGCCTTTGAACTGATGGGTTCAGATTAAGTCCAATTAGGTCCAGTTTGGGGTACACTAATGCGGGTAAGCTCAGTTACTCTGCATAGGTTTAGGTCATCCAGTAAGATTTAAATTAAAATATCACAGTTCCTGTAAGGTAGACAAAAAGGAAGACAATTCTCTGAAGAACAGTTAAAAGGCATAACGTAAAATTTCATCTGTTTTTGGTACAGTGTAAATCAGCACGTTCCATAACAATGACTAGAATTTTTTTCATTCTTAGGAACTGAATTAAGTAAAGTGTATTTCAATGAAATCAAGAATACTGCATTTAAACAATCTCTCAGCGTGTGCCCCCTCTCAACAGCAGGCGCAAGAGCAGGCTGGAAACCCCTAAAAGCTTTTCAAAGTGTTTATAGATGAGTTTCTTCTGTCATGCTGTTTCCATGGTTTTGCTCTGCACCTTTGAAGGGTCTGTTGTCTTGTGTTTTTGTTGAACTCTCCATTTTATCTCAGCAAGCCTTGAGAAGTTCCCCATGTCTTTGATCATTGAAGTTTCAAGCTCGCATCATTCCTGTTAGTCTTACGTAGGAAAGCCGCCGTAGGAAAACTGCTTTGGTAGCCACAGAGCAGCTGGTTTCACTTAACTTCGTGGCTGAGGCTAGCGATGTAGTAAAAATGAGATAACTTTGCAGTGTTGAATTGAAAGTACTAAAACTGCAAGCTTGTGGCTCATTACATGGAAACAAAGGGCAGGATTCTACTGAAAGCAAATGGTGTCCTCACAGCTGTAGCTGTTAAGTGCTACCATGAAAATGGTAGTTTTTGCAAAAGAGTCCCACATATTTCTGAGAACCACTTCAGTGGAACAGAAAGATATTGCAATGTATTTCTCCAGTAGAGCTTAGAGCTATGTAATTCAGATTTGAATATAAACCACTCAATCTTGTCCGAAAGCAAAATCAGCAGCTAATGAGGCTTCATTAGAATTGATTTTAGCAAGGAAGACCTAGATGCTAGATGTAGCAGTAATATCATTCTGCAGAATTAATATGCATTTCAAAATCTAGCATTTTAAAGGCCTTTATTTTCTTGTTTTATTCTTTTTGCCTCAAGCTACTTTACCATAATTTACCCAGTTTTTGGTAGTAGATTCCTCTTTTAGTTTTATATTCCTTGCTCCAGTCACCTTTATGAAATATCACAATGAAGTGGTGTTCAGGGAGAAGTATAATTCATGGGATCTTTTCATGGCCAAACTCATTTAGAGCTATTATTTTGTAACATTTGGCAGAAGCATGGACAGTCATAATTAAAATTGGTTACTTGCGCATATGTGTGTTTGTGTCTGCATGCAAATCATGCAGTATTACATGCAGTATTGTTTACATTATAGATTTTTGTCACTTTTTCTTTTTTGAAGTTGTCTGGTCAAACAGTAGTTAATTTTGATCTTTGCGGCTCACTGTAGGTGTTCAAGCGACACAACCCCGCCACAGCAGAAGAGCAGGAGATGATGGAGAACCTGTTTGATTCTCTGTGTTCCTGCCTGATGCTGGGAGCCAATCGGGATCGCTTCTTGAAGGGGGAGGGGCTCCAGCTCATGAATCTCATGCTCAGGTAGGCATGGGCTGCTTTTGGGGGCTGGAGGACAAATAGGTGCCTCCCACACAACACCAAATTGGCTGGGCAACTTGAAGTGGCAGTCTTATTCATGTAAAAAGCTCCAGGTGTTAGTCTATGAGATGATAATACCCAATAATGGACTGGTTGGACATGCCAATCATTCATAAATCAACCTTGTTAGGGAGACCCGACATTTGTACATTTAAGTATTTATAGAAATTTTTATTCCAAGATTTAATTATGAAATATGTAAATTACAGTTATATTCTTGGTTAACCATCTTCAAATGATAATAAGTGTTTGGTTACCCCATTCTGTTGGTTTACCTGCTGATTGGCACTGGTGCATGATTCTACAGAAGACCGTACTGTACCCCTTCTAGTAGCTCCTGCTTTATCAGGGCTAAAACCTCTGACAACACCACTTCAGAGCCCAAACCTCCTACTTACTGTCAATCATAATGGAGAAACTTGGTAAGTGTTTCCAGGGACTGATCCTTGGATTTTGTCTTGAGCAGGCTGAAATAATAAAATGTTATATGTTATGTTTTGTTAAGTTAAAAGGCAATAATTGGTTAACCAAATGCTCAGATACCATTCCTACTTTCTCTGTTTTATAAGAAACAGCTCTTGGAGGCTGTGTTGGCATGTACAGGGATTCTTTGATTCATAGGACTTAAAACTGGAGGACTTTGCAGTTGTGTTACTCATATCATTCTATATCTGAGTCCAAGGGTTTTGCAAAACATACTTTTGTAAATATTCCATTTCAGGGAAAGTCAGTTGCACTTAACGTGTAGGATATGTAATCGTTTTATGATCTGAAGGTAACATTTTGCAGGCCCCAAGGATAGTGATTCTGTTAACTGGCAATTTCCCATCATTTACAGAAAATTTAAGCCTGGACTGGTACAAGCATGAGTTGAATGACAAAAAGCAGAGCTTTATACTGTGATAAACTACTTCTAGCTTAGTTTTGTACTTGATGCCTTTTCTTCTTACTACATCACATTTGTGTTCGCTCTCTTTCTAGTTGGGGTAGGTCTGCATATTTGGTTATTCACATATTCGACTAGGTGGTAACAAATCGATTACTTGGAACGTTATTGAATATGTTTGTCTAAAAAGAAAAATACTGTGTTTATGAATATTCATTAGAGAGCCCTGCTTTAAATGACATTGTGTAATATAGCATAATTGGTTATTAATTTTTCTCCCTGAAAGTGTGACTGAGTACAGATCACTTTGCAGTGTGTCATTATGTACTCAAAAAGAAGCGACAGTCAGTAAGGACGTTCTCAAATGCTGCACACCCGCCAGTTTCCATTTGGAATGGGAAATGTGTGCTGTTGCATGAGCTTGTCACACTGTAATAACAACAGCAACAGATAGCTTTAGTGTTTACATAAATTTGTGTAACTTAAGCCTTACATTTCAGTAGAAGTAGCACTTAATATCGCACAGATTACCTGCCTGCAAAACACACTCACTTCTGCGGTAATTATTTAGAAATGTCGTAAGTGATGAGACAACCACACTTAAGCAGACGGGTTAATTGCATTCTTTGGTTGAGGCTGTTGGGTTTGTCAGGGTAACAATGCGTTGCTCATTTCAGGATTGTCAGCGGCTAGGCTAACTCTGCTCATTAAAGGAATACATTGTATGAGAAAGGTCATTTTGTAAGCCAGTTTCATTGTGAAATTCAGTGGCAGAGCATTGACAGGTATTATATGGTATTTACGCAGAATGCACTTTGACCACCTAGCTGTAACTAGGCCGGACTGATGTTTGCAAAGTGCACCCAGCGAGAAATCTGGGACAGAAAGGAGCTTGCATAGGGACTGCACTTCCAGCCACTTCTCTGGAAATGGCAGATCAGCTCTCCTTTCAAGGAAGAGACTCGATTTTCCCCCAAATCGGCGGGATTTTTGGGGGAACTGCCAGACCGGTCGATCACCTGAACACAGCCGGTCAACCTTAAAGTGAAGTGTGAAAACTGACTTCACAATCAAACACCTTCTCATTATACCAGATCTCTGTCTTAACATCCTGGTAATCGCACTTGCCGACAGTGTGATCTTAAAATCAATACCCAATTATAGGAATGCAAAATGCTGCCTCAGTCATATGCCTGAATGACCGCCTGCCGGAGAGGATTTTTCTGGGGTAGTTGCTGTGTGACCTGTCTCTCAATCCCGAGCAAATTGTAGGCCTTGCATATTAATGGATTTGATTTTAAAATGTTCTCAATTTTTTATTTATTTTTCTCGCGGTGTTTCTCTCGTGTTATTGTCAGGTAAAAAGACTGGCGTTGGTAGCACTGTGTCCATAGTCTAGACATTGACTTTGTGGTTGACAGCGGATGCTTTGACTTGACATGCAGGTGACTTCTTGTCCCCACAGCCTAGATTTCCTGGCGGGGGTTACTGCAGGCAGGTTACAGGAGCAATATTGTTTCACATCAGACACCACAGCACTTGTTCTATTCGCGCTACATCTGAAATATTTTTCCGGCAGCGGCGTTAAAGCATGTAATTTTTCATCAGCGGGACGAAAACATGTCACCGTGACCGACAGCTACATTTCCCAACTGTCAGGCGGCTATATGGAAAACCAAGATAGCATGCACTCTAAAGACACATTTCATCACAATGGCCCCCGCATCTGAGTTTATTGTCTTCTTTTATTTTCTCATTTCTTTTTATCAGGCGTGTGTGTTTTTTTTTTTTTTTTTTCTTCGCTCCTCCTCAGCATTGAATGGCAAAAAAGACATGAACAAAACACATTTTTATACATACTGCTGCCCATTAGCTTTAGAAACGGAGTGATTTTAGATTGTGTGTGTCTTATCCTACAGTATCTTGCAGCCAAAGAATGCATGGTCATTTAACAGTGAAATGCTGTATATGAATTTTTGTTTTGCTTGTGAGGCTGAATTGTTTTTTGAGTCAATGTGAATGAATAGGATTGAACACGCAAGGGGCATACAAGAGATGAGTAGCTTGTGAACAGCAGAGAATCGCCTCATCTTCTCTTCTGTCTCCAACAGTGTGACATTTGTCAAATATAGGCACAGAGAGGGATTTAAATGGCAGTGCCGCCCTCAAGTGTCTGGAAGTCATTTGTGGTCGATTCCTCTGTGCGGCTCTTACATCGTCATAAAAAACCAAACCCTGAGCCGTTATCTTGAGATGCCCTCAGGACAAACATTTTTTGCTTGGGGGCATAGGCTTTGGCCCCCAACAAGGGCTCACCAAAGAAGCAGGAGGCATTGCCTCATCTGCTCCATATCTGACATTTTACTTCCCATGATTTCTTTTTGTGTTCCAGTGGAATCATTGTATATGGCTATAACTTCATGTTATAACTTTATGACAAACTCTAAGGGGAACTGCAAAGCCTTGACATAATCATAGTAACATTAGATATAAATATTCATAAATATAATGTCACCTAACAGTGCATTCATTCTGCTGACTGTCATGTTTAGTAATGTGGAACTGCTTTACATGAGTGTAGCTATTTAGTAAAAACTGTTTAGGAAAACTGTGTACTCAAAATTTGAAAAGAAACCACCTCTGCATCTTGACCTGAAGCAAAAGTTGGAAGGCTAATGAAGCTTCATCATAATTGGTTGTGTCTAAGAAGGAGGTGGTAAATACCAGAGGAACAGTAGTAACACTCTTCAGAACAAATACATGGTGCTTACATTAAAAACATGATTTCTGGTAATGTGTAAAGTGACTGGGCCTCAAAAACCAAAATGTTAGTTTGGATCCAGACAGCCTGCAGAATCAGTCTCTTGTGAATCATTCATATTCTTACAAACAGTCAGAGATATACTTTATTAGATCATATGAGTAAGACTCAGTTTTTGCACACGACTATATTCCCATGCAAACGATATCCATGCTAGTAACATCAATCATGGACCACCAAGCTAATTGCTAATTGACTGGACTGGGAAATTACCAATAGTAGTTTTTTTGTACAGCATTGTTACAGCTCCTTTTTGTGACTGTGTAGATTGAAAGATTTTACAGCTGTGCTTTGCTGCTGAACATCAGCAGGTCTCACCTTTGCATTAGCAGAGCACTGATCCGGTGTGCAGCCTGATTGCTCTGCCGGCTCATGCCTATTAATAGCATTCATTAACATGCCAGTCTTTCAGGCGGGGGAGTCTGGAGTTTGTAAATGTTTTTCTCTAAAAGCCCAAGTTTTCTGGGTGAGCTCATTGTTAATGTGTGATTGTGTCGAGCTTTGTAATCATCTTTCAAGCTGTCTGTATTATTTTCCAGAAATGTGGCAGTACATCAAACAAAAAGAGCTGATTACTTTTACACACCAACATCCTTTTTTTTTTTTTTTTTGGATCACAGGGTTGGCAGTACTGTAACTGCCATAAGCGGTGGAGGCCCTCTGTTGCGCTGACCTCTCTGTCAGATGCCCCGATAGGCTGTATGAGGTTTTTCGGTTTTATGTAATGAGAGACCAAATTAATTTAAGCCATGGCTGCTCCAAGCATTTAAAGGTCAGAGGCAGATTGTAGAGAAATTGAGACTTTTTTGTCATTTGGTCAGGAAAGGCTGGTTTTCGCTTCAAGGGCACCTACGGGGGGGGAAAGTGTGTTCGCATGGCTGTGTCCAGCATTTATCATTCTGTTTGTCAAGTGCCATCATCTTATCAGATAATGAGTTTGTTCAGCTTCACAATGGAATTAAAATGAATTGTTTGCATTACATAAAGTTTCTCTGTGTAATATGTCATTCTTAGAGAAATAAGGAATAAAGGCAGAACCATACCTAGATATTTAATGTATTTTGCTGCTTGTGTGAAGTCCTGTAATGCCCTTCTGAGTGTTGGGGACCCATTCATTACTGTTCTGCCAGGGGTCTACCCAAGGGTCTGCAGTCTGCTGACCTCTATTTTCAAGGAGTTTAACTCGATCACCTTTAAATAGGTCAAGAGAATTCATTTTCCCCCTTTGCTTTAAATGGTGGTTTCTTTTCTTTGCAATCCGTCTAGAAAATTCCAGCTGTTAAGCATTGTATGATGATCTGATTTTTGAGGCTTTATACAAAATAAAGATCGATCACAAGATTTGATTTGATTGTTAGAGTTGATTGGTTGATGGTTAGAGCTGATTGGCTGACTGAGAGATGCATTCTGTGACAGTGACCTGTCTGCTGCCCTACAGGGAGAAGAAGATGTCCCGCACGAGCGCCCTGAAGGTCCTGGACCACGGCATGATTGGCCCAGAGGGCTCAGACAACTGCCACAAGTTCGTGGACATCCTGGGCCTGAGGACCATCTTCCCTCTGTTCATGAAGACACCCAAGAAAATGAGAAAGGTGGGGGTATCGGACAAGGAGCACGAAGGTAGGTGCCACTTTGCAGAGTTTGCTGAGTCAACAGTTTGATAATTCTGGCCACCTCCCCTCACGTGTGCAAACCAGAATCTTAACTGTACACCCAGTTGTTGTTTTGAAATTGATAAGTGTCTCTCCCACCCTGTATGCTTAAAGTAGTCTGTTTTACAGTGTTTTTTTTTTTTTTAATTAAATTCATAAAACAGGCATGTCACAAAAGGCGTCTTTGATGTGCTTCTCTAGCATTTCCAAAGGTCTCATATAGGGGGTCTTCCTCGCCCAATGAAGGCAACGCAGTCAGCATTTTCCAGGGCAGTCGTCAGTTTTGTTTTCGCATAGGTAGCTGTAGTCTGCTCATTTGTGCTGAGATTTCCCGAAACAAAGACGCGGAGACGACAGCGGTCGCCGGAGATTTCCACCCCGGCGGAGTAAATCCGGCGGGACGCCTCTCCCCCCGCCTAATTATTTTCATATGCTCCTGCCCACCCAAGGTGAACAGATTGGCTTCTGTTGTCTCTTCTCTGGCCCGTGGAGCGAAATTAATTAACCTCAGACCTGGGAAAGAAAGAGCAGAAAAGGCCTGGTAGATAAGGGTCCTGAAGTGGTGCTCCCCTGGCTTCCCGGGCCTTTCAAGTCGCACAGCAACAGATGGCTGGCGGTGCATGCGGATGTGGCTTTTAACAGAGATTTAACACACACATACACGCACACGTATATCAGGGGGCCAGCTCGTGGCTCCCTCCCCTCAGTAGTGGTGTACCCTTTGTTTTAGAAACAATACCAAGTCTCTGCCGTCGAATTCTGATTACTCTAAGGCATTTGATTTGCGGCACGATAAAACTGATAGCGGCGAAATCCACGACTGTTAATCCCCCGCTTTCATTCCAGGCGATTTGACTTTTAAAAAAGGGGCGGCTCACAATGGAGGCAAAAGTGGTGCTCAAGAGAACACAATGCTCTCGTACAGATTAATTAATTATCAGCAGCTACAAATGAGACTCCAAGTAATTAGGAAACAAACCACTCTCGTGCTATCATGAACAGTGAGTTTTATCCCCTGAAAATCCCCCCTCAGAAACACCGGCAACCTAATGAGTGGGGATAGTTGGATGCTATTTGCATACATAATGATTCAGTTGAGATGGCTTTCGTTGAACGTGTCTCGTCTCCCCCCCGAAAACGGAACACAAAATGAGGCAACCTTCACCGGCGTAGAGTGAATAGAACTGCCCTGGTCCTATGGGCTGTGTTTCTGTGGAAAGCAGGTACCTGGTTGCCTTTGCTCAGTGCCTCTGAGTTTCTGTGTGTTTTTCACCTGGGTTTCTCACTAAAATCCATTGTGCTTTTCAGTGTCACCCAAAAAGAAAACTCTTTGAGAAAAAGCCACAATGCACAAGCACATTCCTTCTGTGTGCTTTTGAAGGTTTTCTGTTTGAATTCAACAGATATGTCAAAGCTTAGCTAATTCTACCATAATCCTCTCACATCTTTTTACATTTGATTGCAGATTTAAGCTTAATTACTAGATTAAGAAAAGAAACACTTACACGCTTTTAAATCTGGTGTGTAACTTTTCCTTCTTCCATGCTGTTGTCCCATGAGGTTTTGATTTGCATTTCTCTCCAGTGCTGCAAAGCTCAGGATGTGTGATAAGCAGGTAATAGATAGGCCTTTGAAATTTAAATCTATCGATTGTCACCGAAGGTGGTCATAAGAACCTATGTCTGTGTGACATTGTCATACATAATTTAGTTGCTGTTTGAAAGTATCAGCTGCATTTACAGTGAGCAGATGTTGATGGGACATTCCACAGAAAGCAAGGACTCTTACACTGGTCAAAACCCTACACAAATGAGTGGAGAACCGTTTTCCCATTCCTTCTTCATGTTTAATAGCTGAACTGCATATGGTAGTAGAATAATGAGTATTTAATTTATCTGCCAAGGCTTGTTTCATATAAGCAGTAATTTCTTCTGTGATTGGATGGCTGAATTGTGTGCTGAGGGACATGTGCTTGTACTGATAAATTTCTGCATTTGTTTACATTACCAGACATGATTCAGACGTTGTTGCAACGACTTTCAACCGTACAGTAATTGCAGGCTGAATCAAAATCTAGACTGTTTCCACGGTTAAGGGACAAATAGTAATGGGAAGTGTAGAATTCGGTATTGTCGATTTTATGGTCTCAAACAACTGGTATGTGGGAGTGACCAGACCAGGAAGAGGAATTTTGAGTTTTATGTAGAGAAATTTGAGGAAACTGCTGAATGGAACTCTGAATTGTTAGAGTATATGTAGAAGTTACAGTGCCCAACTTGTTAGTGGGATAGTGGAATCCGTTTTATAAATGGAAGAACATAGCAGTGTTCTGCCATTCCTGGTTTTATTAGCAGAATGTGTGTTACTGTACTCAGTTGCAACTGTCTGTGGACGGTACACTAACCTGCTACTATAAGGTGTGGAATGGTCTAAAAAGTCTGTTTGGAGGGCTACTTTGGCCAAAAATGCTGCACAGGTCCATGGCTCCTGAGCAGTGTTGTCATAGTGCATGTCATAGTGACTCAGAACCTTTTTGATTTTGAGGCTAACAATCAGGTCTGCCCACTGGAGGAATTTCCTTGGGATACCACGAGTGCCTGCGTAGTGTTTCTGGGAGGGAGGGGTGTGAAGGGTGACGGAGTGGTCAAAAGGCTGCAAAACCCAGCCTTGCAATAATGTCTGAGCAGCACAGGGGTTATTCTGGGAGCGAGGAGCCGATGGTCTGTCTGACAGCGCGCCGCAGCCCGGCGGGGCGTCTCGGGGCGGGTGTTGATTGCTCTCCTTGGGGCACGGTGGCACAAGTTCGATTTCTTCGCACAAGAAGAGCTGTCAGGACCTGCCACGCCGCACCTCACCTCTTGCTGACAGATAATTGCTTTCCGGCCCTGAATATAATTTGCATGCGGACTTTAATGATGCCCAGCTCCGGAGGAACCTCGGACAAGCACCTTGAGAGGTGTGCTACTTTTTTCTGCAGTTTTTTTTAATGCTCCGTTATCTTCACCTCCCCTCACCACACCCAAGCTGACTTGACCCTGTTCATTTTCACAGAGTTATCTGAATGCAGTCCCCACACTATGCAGATACTGCCTAACCCCTACAAAAAGGTCTGACTAATAAGAAAAAAACGACAGTAGCAATGTGATAATGGAGCAGTGTGCATTACTTGGCTCATTTGCATGTATTTTTAAACCCAAACATTCGCACCCAGTCCGGCTAATGCCGCCATTATTCCAGTCATTATGCCAGCAGAACGCTCTGCGTTGTCACTGCCTTTTTCCCGGGGACTCGGCCGTTTGTCCCCCCATTAACATTTCTAATTAGCCCCTCTCGGTGGCAGGGAGCCGTGACGAGGAGAATGTTTACAGCTGTCAGTTGTCGCCGCTGACAGGGCGCGCGTTAGCGGCGGATCAGGAGCGGGCAGCGCCAGGCTCCCCGCCGCGTTTCTGCACAGATGCGCACACACACACACACACACACACACACACACACACACACACACACACACACACACACACACACACACACACACACACACACACACACACACACACACACACCCTCACCTCATCTGCATTCCCTCCCATTACGGGCGAAGCGGGGCGGAATGTAATTAGAGTTTGTCAAACACTGGCTGTAGCTGCGTCAAAATGTGCCCGCTGGCTTCCCCGCGACGAGACCCCCCTGAGTGGTTACTGCCAGGACGCTGAACAAAGAGCCGTTTGAGACAGGTGTTTTTTTTTCTTTTTTTTTTTTAACTGTTGGTTCTTCTGTTTAATATCCCTTCACGGGGAAATAATGAGCTCTGTAATCCCTTGTCGCACCTAGGTCTCATTGGGCAATTCTTCAAGCTGAGCGTCACCTGTTCCGCTGCACGCCGAACAGCTCCTTAATTATTTTCACTCCCTTCGGTTTCACGCGGGAGAATTTTCTTTCGTTTTCATTGTGCCCATTGTAGGCTTACATGCAACACTTCTGATTTTGGGCGATCAATCCTTTCTGAGGCTGGAATAATACCTAATCCAGATGCAAGGGAGTGATTTACTCCCGATTTTGTTCTTGTAGGCCTTTGGGTAGGTCATCTCTGCTGGACCTCTCCATGTTAAAGCGGTATACTCTTGAGCAAATGAATTCCTATTAATCATTATTTAAAGGAATCGTCAACTGTTTTGCCAGACTAATGACTTGTTAGCAAATGCTTGACAGAGAGCTAATACTGGGTAATTCAGCTCATAATGATTTGTTTTGTGTTGAGGTTTGAAAAAGTAGGGGAAAAAAATTATGTTGAAAAACGTTTGCAGAATCATTCTATTGATAAATATTCAAACCAGGTGGACTTAAATAGCTGTGAACCATGACTGTTTCACTATGTGGAAATGTGTAAGAGAAAGCAAAGATGTAAGAGAATGTGTAAGAGAAAGCAATGTGCGCAGCTGTGCCATTTTAAAAGAACATATTGTACAAAAATAGTGTATTTTGTACTGTTTTTAGAGAGTGAATGGTAAAATCTTAAATTAACCCTTTTAATACCAAATTAACATGTGAAATCAACTAATGCCAACTGGCTGAGGTGTTGATTATGGAAAGAAATCTCTCTCGCTCTCTCTCTCTCTCTCTCTCTCTCTCTCTCTCTCTCTCTCTCTCTCTCACACACACACACACACACACACACACACACACACACACACACACACACACACACACACACACACACACACACACACCCACCCACACACACACACATGCGCACACACACACCCACCCACACTCAGCTGACATAAGACATATAGTACAATGATCACAAAAAATGCCCTTTAAAATACAGTATGGTTGGAAATGCTCTGTTAATTCAAGGCCCTAAAAGCTTTTAGCACAGTTGTGGAAATCATTGCTTCTGAAGGTCAGGTTGTCACGATGCACGCGTCCCAGCCCCCTCCCTTTTCGCTAATGGCTTTCCCATTATTACGCCGGAGTGAGGCCGTGCGGCGACCGCATCAGTTAGCGCTTTTTGCCAGCCTCTCTCCCCCCCCTGTCTGTATGACGGAGCCACGGCCCCGGGCGAGGCCAACAGATAATGCACTTATCTGCGCACCGCCGCTACGCGCTCCTCGCAGCGGAGATAGAGCTCACCGCCCCGATCCCTCATCAAAGACAGTATTTATTCAGAGTCTAATGAAGTTCTAATTCATCCCACAGATAGCGTAGCGATGACACCGGCGTGGGAGGCGGAGTGCTGAGACTGCTCTCCTGCTCGGCCCCTTTGATGCATCGGGCCCCTTCCCGCTTACTTACCGCGCGGAAGCAGCTTAGTGTGTCCGTCAGCCGCCCCGTTTATTTACCGTGAGGAAAATGCAGTTGCAGGGGGACTAGTATCACCGGTCTATTATGATGTTAACGTCTGAACAGGTGACACAGTTAAGCTGCATTTTTATGAAAGTCTGGTGAAATCTTGCCATTTCTTGTGCATAACGTAGATCAACTACAAATAAATATACTATCGTCAGAGTGTTAGCTGTTTAACTAAGACGTATTTGGAATTACATGTGCGCATTGTGTTTGAAGTTTCCATTGAGATCCGGTTGCCATGTTCCAAGTAACTTTCTCATAGCCAGTCCTGTTGAGCAGCTTGTCATCTTAACAAAACTCAAGTGCTGCATTTAAAGACAGCACAGACTTATTTTTGTTGCCGTGCTTATGGTTTACAAGACCTAGATAAACAGCTGTTGTTTCGTTTTAGCTTTGTTTACTTTGGTTTTCCTCTGTGTTGAAAAACTTTAAAGGCTCCTCAAATGCCGGCTGCTACATCCTTCAAAGGATTAGTGTTGTCTTACTGGGCCGTATGAATTTTCGCCGTCCATCACAAATATGTTTTCTGTGTTGAATGAGCATTTCTACATCAATTGAAATCAATCTTCACTTTTATACCGCTCACTTTCCCCAGGTGTATTGATTTAAGTTTTGAAGAGTTGTGAAGTTTTCTCACTGTTTGGATTGAACTCTGAAAGAAACAAAGGAGGGAATATTGCTGATGGGGGAAAAAACTAACATGAGAAACTAGAAAATGCTTCACTGTTGCAGCTTTACTTAAAAGAGCAGCTGCCTACAGTACTGTCCACTATTTTTAGCAAGCAGCTTGGATTTGCTAATGAGATTATATCATGAATATAAAGGTGTATCTCATTAAAAATGGCAGGACAGCAACAACTATACTTTAGAGAATAACTGTTGTGTATTTTCTCTCATTACAGTACATTTTCAATTCCAGAGGTGACAAATTGGAACAGCTTGCTTTCGGTGTGAAAACCCAACCGTGCCGCAAACTGCGTGCAGGCCTTTTGATGCCTAATATTAATTCCTCATAACTCAACCCCCCCCCCCACATTCATGCACTGTGACTATAGTATTTTAAGCTACTTTTGTTCTTATTGTGAAATCACTTTCACGCTTCAATTTCACACTTCCTTCCAGAGTCTCACTCCAGATCTCTTCACGGATCTTTTGTGTAAAGTACGACTGGACTAGCAAAACAAGATAACTGGCTGAAAACAGAATTTGCTGGCTAGAGCTTTAGCTGGCTATAGTGTAAACTGGCTATAGTGTGACTTCATAACTAGCTCGTGACTTTTTCTAGTGAGATAACTAGCCAAAAAAACTAGCTAATTAGCTATAGCTGGGTAGCAAGGTAATGATGTAGATGGCCTGAGAGTTGGCACTTTGCTATGTACCAACTTACAATGCTTTCTAGTGAACCACCTGACAAGCCAACTGGCTCAGAATGAAAACTAACTTGTGGGAGTATCCACAAAAAGTGTGTGCATGCGTGTGCAAGGTACAGTCAAATTAAAAATCTCACTCCAGCCATCTGACCAAAGTTGGCAACTGTATGAGCCCATTTATCTGACATTGTTCACTTGTCCTTTCAAAAACTTCTGCATTGCTGCCATTTTCCCTTCAACACTCTTTTTGTCTCCAGATAGCAGAAATGCATTGTTGTTTAGTGCTGCTCCCCTATTGACGATTCTTCTTTCTCTTCTTCGATTAGTTCTTATTTCTCTACACAAACAATTCTTCCTCCTCTACCTGTGAATAGGATACAAGGATATTGTACAGTTATTACATATGTCATGTATAACTATATATATATATATATATATATATATATATATATATATATATATATATATATATATATATATATATATATATAATGTTTTCCCTCGGTGTTGGTCAAAACAAATTGTCTGAATTAGTGGATGGAAAACTGAATTTCTGTCAAATCTGTATTCTATTCTTGGTATTTATTACAATTAATATTGCTTTTTGGAGAACATTGAATACATTTTCAGTTTGTTGAATACAATCTCAGATTTAACATTACCACTAGTGTGCAGTGTTAAACAGGGTCTGTTATGAGAACTTATACAAGAAGAGAAACATTATAGGAGCGAAAATACGGTATATCATTCACCTGCACAAACAAATCAATCACTCATTGCAAACACCAACAGGGCCACAGCCCTTTAAGCATCCAATTCATTGGAGTGAGAGCACTTCCTCCCAGGATCAAATTATACCTGCCAGCTTAACCGAGACTCTGAAACACCTCAGCCAATCGCTCCAGGGCTTGCCACTCTAGGATACGGCTTTGGTTCCACACGTCTGATAACGTGAATTAAGCTGTCAGTCGCTTTCTAACTAAAAAAGGGTCACTCTTACATTAGAGGGTCCCTGTGGAGTCCGAATCCCCTCTCAGACCTGGTACACGTTGCAGTGATATTGTCACGATTAGTCACAAGGAAAGCGCATTCTGCATTTTCAGTGCTTCATCTGCCTTTCACATTTTAAAGATTAGGCTCTCACTCATGTTGTGAGACTGGGATCTTCAATGCATCACAGTGGCAGTGATCATTCTGTTTAACGTTCTGTACCACAGACAAAGGCGAGTGACAGGTTTTTCAATTTATATCACTCTCTGTACGATCAAATATCATTTTTTGAAGAGCAACATGAGGGACTTGGCTGCGTACCTTTTTTGTCATTTTTGGGGGGGGGGAAAACAGGATTGACTCTTGCACTTGTTGCCTAGCAACCGCCAAAACCTGTTGAAGTCGAATGGTGTAATTAGCATTATTCTATGTGCCTGTTAGAGCAGAGGTCTGGATATCTAGGGACCTCCCATATCAATCATCAGGACATGTACTGAATGAATAAACGGCCGTAAGACAGCGAGCACCATTTTTAGTGAAAAATCAGGCATATTCAGCCACAGCAGCACCGATACCATGATGTGACATCTTGGGCTACCTACCATGTCACGGTTAAGGTTGTTTCCAGAAATGGCAGCAGAATGATGACATTCTGATAAAGGTACATCTAAATGTGAAAGGCTCTATCAGTTACTCTTTTTGTCCTTGAAATTAGTAATCCACTATCGGGATCCATGTTTGACTGCTTGTTAATTATCAAAAAAGTTTTAGTCTAATAGGCTCTCCCTCATAGACTTAATAACCCACACTAAAAGACATTATTAATTTTCATTATTTTTTCTTTGTGAGTTTATGCTGATCTCTTTGTGGGGAGTTGTCATTTACAGAGAAAGACCAGGATTTGATATATACAATGTCCAGTCTTTAGAACCATAGGATATTTGAATACTAAACAATTTGAAATGCAGATTCATACTGTGGACTATCATTATGGTCTGTTTTCCTGGATGGTTCAGGACCACTGAACTCAAGGTCCGGTGGAACCAAACAGGAGAGACTGACAACACATCCCTATTTATGCAAATAATCACATCATTACATCTGAATAGTGTTTCCTCAGATTCAGGTTTCTGTTAAACAGCACATAATTCACATTACTGAATGTGTGTCTGCTCTATTTCTTTGGCATAAAACGTTGTTTCAATTAAAAAATGATGCAAGTGCAATGTTCCCTGTACGGCCAGCAGTATCATTTCACAGCGATAAACAGACTAGTACCCACAGGCACAAGCAATAGTTTCTGTGTGAATTACCTGCTCAAAAACTGTAAGACGAATGAATCTGTCACTGGGAGAATATTCCATGATCACAGCCAAGCTTAGTGCGTATTTGACCAAAGATAGAAGAAATGTGTTCACTCAGATTATCAAGAGAAACTGTGCCAATTCAGTGAAGTACTAGGTCATGCAGTCTGTGCAATGTGTATATCCATCTGAATGCGGTTTGGAACCACACAAGAAAATTCATTCATTCTCATGCAGGGAATATAAATTTGTTGTTTTTTTATTTTTAATCATTGTGAGTTTGGCATTGCCCGAATTTAACAAATAATACTGTGTAAGAATATACTGCAAAAAAGTTGCACTTCCTCAAGACCAAGGTCTGTCTGTCTATTGAATTGAACACGGAGATTATTACCTTTGGAAAACCCTGATGGAAATACTGCATGACGTGCGTTTGGGGATTACTGAAATACAGCCTTATTTCTTAACCCATCTTGCCGATGAAAAAAATCTAGAGGAACTCAATGTCAGGAAAGCAAATGACATGAAATGATGTACCTTAAATGATCTCTGCTGCAGGCTTCTCTGAACATTGCTTTCCCCTCCAGGGTTCCTCTCAGGCATTTCATTTAAAAATATATATGCACATGAATACACACACACACACACACACACACATCTCAATCAAAACTCCACCTCTAAAAATCCAGTATAACCCTAGGGAGATGCTTTTATCTATTTCAGAAAATGAATGGCAGATTGTCAACCTTACCTGTCTGGTTATGATCGCTCATTGTCTCGTATTCAGCTGTGGAATCTAAGCATCATATGCTGGAAACAAGTACTTAATGTGCAATGACAGTGTCATTTCATTTTTAGCTTTCTGAGTTTATTTAATATACTGGTATACAGCGAAAGAGTACCCCTGCAATTCAGTGAGTGGATTTCATTCTATGTGCACCTGGCATTCTATGTGCACCCTTTCTTAGGGGAAATGTACTGTATCCTTGCTGAGTTAAGACTGAAAGCTCTCTAAAAGCTTAGAGGGAACACAAGGGCAAGACCATTGCAGGTCTGGGTAGTGAGTAGAGTGAGTTTCCCATTACTGCGTCTGCTAAAGACATAGCCTTTCTGAGTCAAGACTCTAAAAGCTTTGACAGAAAGCTGTATGCCATTACATTAGAAGCAGACCCATGTGAGTTAAAGCAATAGCATTTATCACCTTTTTCCTTCTTTTCTATTTTTCTTTTTTTGCAGAACACGTGTGTTCCATTATAGCCTCGATGCTGAGGAACCTAAAAGCCCAACAGAGATCAAGGCTCCTCAACAAGTTCACAGAAAACGACAGTGAGAAGGTAAGAATTCACAGCCCAGGCTCTTTGGCCGTGCCTCGCTGCCATTGTGGCACAGTCTGCAAGTTTTCATTTACACCAGCAGGAGACGTGTCATGCCGGATGCCTTTGTTTGAATTAATGTAGGCTCATGCGCTGATGAGGGTAGACGTTTCCCATTAAATCCCCTGTATGTTGTTTTTGTTTCCTGTGGAAATGGTACACTGCAACATGCCTTATGAATATTTTAGGGTGCAATATTGAAGTAAATGTTTCGAACTGAAGTTATGTGTCTCTGATTGGCAGAATACATATATTACATAGTAATTCATGTTACACTCCTCCACCCTGGGATGGTAAGCGATTTGTGATTTGTGATTTGTGATTTGTGTGTAGTGGTTAAAATTTCTTTTCTAAAGAAAACAGCGCCAGAGGAGGGTGGGGCAAGAAGAGTGTGCAACTAATTTCCCGCGTTTCTCATTTTCTTTGCTAACTGGCGACACCTTTTCCCAGCACGTCCCGGCCTCTTCGAGGCACAGCGCATTTGGCGTGATGCCCGGGTTTTTGGGAATGTGGGCGGGGCGGAGCGCCGCACCAGCCCGCCCCGTCCCACTGCCTTTGGTAACCCGCGTTACCATGGAGAGCCCCGCGTTGAAATCTCTATACAGCAGGGTGGCGTGCGAATCGCAGAGCGCATCGATCAGCCTGCGATCGGTTAGGAGTAATGGCTTTCCTATCGATCCTGCGAGAAAGTCTCATTTACAACGCCAGGGCGGAATTCCGCCACCGCCTGAAGGATGTTCGCAGAGACTTGCCCCCTTCCCTCCTCTGGCTGGTAATTTCAAGCGACAGTTTGTAATATAATCTACCAGGGGCAAAGCCTGCTCCCACTGCGCATGTCGGGGCCTTTAGCTGTTGCCGAACGTGTCTTCACCCAGGCGTGATTTCAGTCCTAGGAAAAGGGTCGTGGAACATTATAACTGTTTGCAAGTCAGCTGTAGGGTGTAAAAAAGTAACATTTCTCTTCCATCGCTAATAGCTTCATTGTAGAGCCGGGAAAAGACTGTTGTGTCCCAACTGGAAGGGATTGTTCCACCTGTGCTCAGTCCTGTGCTTGTCTTAAACAGCTGCTTCATTTTAATATAGCAAGATTAGTTCCCTTTGCTGTTCCTGTGGCAGTTGTAGGTTTTGTAAATTTGCCTCCAGGTGTGTTCGTGCGTGCACGTGCGTGTGTGTGTGTGTGTGTACACGCGCGTGTGTGACTGATGTCTTCTCGGTCTTCCTCACAGGTCGACAGACTGATGGAGCTGCATTTTAAGTACCTCGAGGCAGTGCAGTTGGCTGACAAGAGGATCGAAGGGGAGAAGCATGTAAGAGACCTGCCAAACCCCCCCGCCGCCACCCCTCCACCCCTCCTCCTTTAGGACAGACTGTACTCTAACCTTGACTGTCAATATCTCTCTGACGAGGGCAGATCTGAGTGACAAGATAATTAGGGTCCTACAAGGGAGGCTAATCTCACAGCCTCATCTCTCGGAGTTTGGAGCAGCGCACCTTTGCCAAGTCCACGCCGCTCCCTCTGCGCTAAAGACGCGGTCCGCGTTTCAACCGCGGCTTCAGCGCCCCTTGAAATCAAATAACTACATGACTTAATTAAGGGTTACTGTTACAGTTGTGATTTTGATTGTTAGCCATCAAGGATAACGAGCAATACAACCCTGTGGTGCAGAAACTGTTTTGAGTGATCCGGAGTGAACTGTAATGATCTTGAATGCCAGGTCTTTTCCTTTCAGGACCACATTCTTTAATATAAGAAGTGGCCGCGGCCCAGGAAGGGCTGGGGGGTGCTTGGTTTGTTGCGGTAAGGTGAATGCAGCGCTT
Organism: Megalops cyprinoides; assembly: GCF_013368585.1. NCBI lineage: Eukaryota > Metazoa > Chordata > Actinopteri > Elopiformes > Megalopidae > Megalops > Megalops cyprinoides. Next base: position 33,934,356 of record NC_050589.1, read on the forward strand.
GGTTGTAGCCTTGGGGAGAAGGTGCCTCTCAGGGCTGGTTAATTAGGTCCATGCAGTTTTAAAGGAACGCCGTCGTCAGTGTTTGCATGGAAACCGGCAGGCGTCGAGCGCACTCGGGAGCGGCGCTCATTATAAAAGATGAGAGGCACCTTTTTTTTTTTTTTGTTTTGTTTTTTTGTTAATGACAGCGCCGGGCCAGAGAGGCCGCTGGCGTCTCTCACCGCCGCTGATCAAGGGCTGACCCTCCCCTCCATCCTCAGACCCAGAGAGCCACTCACGTAATGGGGAAGAGGGGTTCAGCCGGTCACCAGCCAAGTCATTATCCCAGCCTCAGGATCAAGGGGTGCGCCTCAGGCGGGGTGCACTCGTGTGAGGTTATTACAGCCCACGTGAGGAATGCTCCTTTGTCTGGGGATGGGGGAAAACGTGTCGAAAACGTGTCGAAAACGTGACAACGATTTCATTACTCCCAGAGTTACGTCGGGGCACGGAGCCCCGCGGTTCTTTCTGTCAGATTGTTGGATCAGCCCCTCACAGCTGTCTGTTGTCCCACACTTGTCGCTGGATGGTTGTCGCATTGGACCAGAAGGACCCCCAAAGAGAGAGAGAGAGAGAGAGAGAGAGAGAGAGAGAGAGAGAGAGAGAGAGAAAGAGAGAGAGAATGATCACATAATTAAATTGTTTCCCGGCCAGCAGGCAGGGATACAAGTGCCTATTGTTGCCCCTTGGCCACAGAGGATGTCTTAAGCCCTGAATGTAGGTTAGCAGATAGTGCATAGTCAGGCAGATGGAAGGACGGAGATAAGGGTCGCCACGGTAATAGAGTTCGGGAGTAGAAGCGGCTGAAAAGATTCATATCCGATGGGAGATTAATTTCTGAAAGAATCCCACCAGGTTGCGATTGAAAAGCTAGGTTGCCAAGCCAGTCGTCTTATTGAAAGTTGACTCTGCGGTCAATGCAGGGAGTGGAAGAAGACAATAAAGGACAAAGCCATGGAATAAAGTGCTGCTCGGTAATCTCTGTCTACCCAGGTCCAAATTCAGTGACTAGTAGTGATTCCAGTTTTACTTTTTACATCTTCTCTTAACCCTTTATACCACATGTGCAGCAGTAAGTAGTAAATTAGGCATTGGATTTCTTTATTGGTATATGTCAGATTACCTGGCCCCTACCGCAGGTGTTTGCCTAAAGAAAGACCCCTATTTTTGTCAAAAGGTTACTTAGATGAAGCTCTACAGCAGTTAGTATATGATGACTTTTTTATCCATTATGTTATTTTATTTCTGCAAACAAAGCCTTGTGTTGCTTTGCATTTCCTAACCAATGTTCTTTTGTGTAATTCTCGACAAAGCTCACACTCTGTTGACAGTTTAAGGAAAAAAAAACTGGTCAAAATAAAGAGGTAATGAATGCAGGGAAGAGGGAATGCATTTTTCAACATTTGAAATTAGAGTGCTAATAGTCAGCATGTGCACAGCCAAAAACAAGAGAATTTAGCATGACACAAGAAACTAGGTTAACTTTAGGATGTGGCCCCTTCACCAACCTCCCCCCACCCCCCCAAGTCACATGAGCTTATTTTTTAACACCCTTTCCCTTGTACTGCAAGACATGAAATTTCAATTAGCACGTTCTGTTTTTGAACCATTGTTCTGGGAATGTTTGTTCAGTACTTGCGCCTGAAATAGTAAATGTCTTCAGCGACTCAGTTTGAACAAATGCAATTATAGCAAAATAAAAATAGGAAATAAATAATGGGTGAAATCTGAGATGCAGTCTGTCTGAGTGGAAAATTGAATAACGATGAAATATACCTATAATCAGTATGAATATGAATTGTGCATTGCTATGCGCAGGTAATTATAGCATTTAACACGTTTCTGTGATTTGCTTTTGTTCTGGTTTTGTGAGGGTAGTTTTTCATGTCATGTCTGGATTCATGCCATATCAAGACTCGCTCATGGTTTTTAAATGTGAGTCAGAAAGTGTTTTTGCCTTGCATAAAAGCAGTAATCTAATGTAGGTTAAAAAGGGAGAATCTATTTTGGCAGAATGGACCACATTTACTGGTATATACTGCCTTCCATGCATCTTAAAGCTCATTACAGTACAGAGGGGAGTGTGGGTCACCTTAACCAGCACCAATGTGTAGCGCCCCCTTAGCTGGTGCACAGCATAACCAGAATAGTCACCACCGCTGACGGTTGAGGAGACAGAGGAGATTATATAGCCAATTCAGCTGCAATGTTACCATGTTAAATTCGCTACTCTGTGAATGGCTTTCTTTGGCAGGTGCCCTTAACCCTTAAAGAGCAGGGCTGCATCAGTGCAATAGCCAGACACAAGTGTGATAAGGCAGTGTTAAACCGATAAGGCAAACAAACAAATTGCTGTATAAAGGTTTAATGTTCAGAAGCATTGCAAGCGTACTCAAAATTAAGGACAGCGTGTGACATGATTAGACTGGAGAAAAGGCCTTAGTTATTCATATAAATGACCGTAAACTGTCTGATATCTGTGAGCCCGAGGCCGCCCGCCATCACATGTACAAAGTGCAGAAAGCCGGCGATGTCTCTCACCCCCGGACTTAGTACTGTCGCAGTGACAGCGTCTGGAAGGAGGGAGCGCCGAGACAGTGGGAATTTATTAGCACCCAAGGCGAGCAATTACCGATGCGGCCCTGTCCGGTCACGGGGTCCGAGGGACCGCCGCCGCCGCTACAGAGTAACTGCCGCCAACAGTCCCAACATCTGTAACCCCCTAATAATGTTGTCATAGGCATGGCACTTTTACAGGCGCTGGCACTCTCTGAATGCAAACCGTGAGCAGGAGCAATCCGTAACTCTCGTGGGAGGTTTAATGGTACAGATGAGGTGTAAATTATATTTTAGAATATGAAAACCTTCACGTTGTTGTAACGCAGCTCTTATTTAAGCAGAGAGCACGGGCCTTTCGGAGGCCCTCATTACCATTTGCGCTGAGGTGAGCCAGTCTGCAGAGCGATGCTCTCTTCGCTCTAGGAAATCTGCTGGATTGTTTACCCATCTAGGTCGCCGTCATCCACAACAGACGTTTGTCTAAATCTGCTCGTAAGGCAGCGACTTTCGTTTGTTTTTTTTTTTTTTTTATTATTATTATTTTTTACGATAATCAGATGCTCTCACCTCCCCCATTCAGATGCGAGTGACTGTAGCAGTCCCTGTTATCCTGCCTTTTCTCCTGCTGGACATTCTTTTTTTAAACCTGGCCCCAGCACTAATAACAGTGTGGGCTTGCTGCTCAGACCTGCTCAGACCTCCATTATTCCAGTCCCTGTGTACTTGGGGATTTTCCTCTGTATGCTGAAGGATTGATGGGAGAGGTGTAAGGATCAGGCCTGAGCGACTCACCTTGCTGAGGCTCATCCCCGTGTCTCAGTCCTTCTGATCGCATGCTGGGGGTGGGGGGGGGTGTTTTATGTATGGATTTTTGCTGTAATATGGAGGGAGATGGTTGATGTGACTGCTGGCAGTAATGACGTCTTTTGTCAATGTTGGCTCATTTGGTTGTCTGATGTTGAACCCATTCAGATAAGAGCCGTTTACTAGATTCAAAATGTTTCCGAACGTTTCAGTTGGATAATTGGCTCCAGGGCCTCCTTTTTGACGGGACAAGTTGAATATGAAGCATTATGTTCAGTTGGATTGGATTGGGTAATATGTCTCGGATCATAATTGGCATTGACGTGCGTCTCCGGGATCAGCAATACCACTCTAAGATTTTTTGCCTCCTCACATTGGTTAATAACCACACCTCCATCTTTCTCAGAAATTTTACCTCAGCTGGAGAGGATTAAACTTCCAACTGTCTTTTGTATTTTTGTTTTTTTTCCAGGAAATACAGGAAGCACACAAGTAAACAGATGTGTCGAGGCGCGCAAATGCAGTGCGATAAGCACAAGGAAAGTGCTGATAGATGAACCCAGATGCAGCGTCTGTGCGACCCCCACCGAGGGGAGAGCACATGCTATTTTTGTCTTCGTCGTTTTAGCGTTGGCGTGGCTTTTGGGATCAGAGAGCGGAGAGAGACGTAAAATCGGTGCCTGCTCCTCTCCCCGGTGCCGCAGATCGCCGAGCCGTGAGCCTTTAATCGACCCTGCTCTGCATTACGCTTCCTTTGAAAATGTTTGTTTCCCCAGCCCTCTTTTCACGTTAATGAGGATAGAGTATCTGGTACGTTTGCGGTTCTCTGGTCCCTGCGGTTTTATCCAATTAAGAGTATGGACCCAGTTTTTTACCCATTTAGCTGGTCAGATACAGTGGCTAATGAAAGAAGCCGTGCTCTGAAAACAGATTGGATTTTTCCCTCTTGAAGCTTGTTCCATCCCTCTTTCCCTCTGAGGCAAAAAAAGAAAGATTTATCCAACCCTCTTGGGTAATGGTCCTGCCTTGCTGTGCTAGAGAAGTTTTTAAGCCTACAGTACGTACTCATTTTTTCTTGTAGCCGGTAAGAATTATGGTGGGGTTTTTTTTTTTAGGTCTCTTTTAGTTCTCTTGTGCACCTATCTGTGTTCTCAAGAGAAGGAAATGGATTTCTCTTTTTCTTTTTAACGGACCTCACTGTTTTTTAATTTTTTTTTAATCTCATTTGCAAGCCAGTTCTCCTTTTCATTAAAAGTTTTTAGTAGTACATACTACTTTCGTAGTAGCAGCATAGACTGTTTATATCATACATATGGTAGTTGGCAATAGTGCTATTCTGGTATTATTAAATTGTTGTATCAGATATAGAGAATGTTAACACTTACTGTGGAATAATTTTTTGTATCAGATAGTGCTAGCAACAATGTTGTCAACGTAGTGTATTTGCACCTGTAGTAAAAACACTTCCTGTAATACAATATAGTTTTATCAAATATTCAGTACTATCATTCCTATACTGTGCTGTAATTATGTCCAGTAGCTATAAGAGTACTCCTGCAGTATAGTATGTTTGCATCATATATGGCCGGTAATAGCATTACTACTACCTGAGAATAGTTTATTTCTATGTAGGCTCTGGTTGTGTGTACCTATTCATATATGCATTTGGCAGAACCCATCTCCTGATGTACCTGGCAACATGTGTACCAGAAAAGCCCCCCCACAACGAAGGGAAACGTGCCACGTCAATCAGGGCAATTATGTTTCGCAGAAAATGCCAACTGTCATGCTCCCTTCTGGGTCTGTGGCGTGTGGAGAGGGCACTGTCCAGCTGGCAGCAGGCTAGCCGATGCTGTTGCTTGGTACTGACATGGCACCATTGCCCCTTCCTGGCTCACGCTGAGCCCCAGAATGAGGGACTCTCAGGTATTTCAGTGCGTCAGGATGACAAGGGTGACATCTGGAAGAATCTGATCAGTTCTGAGCTGTTCTTCTCAATGAATGTTAACGCTGTTGTTATTTGTGGTGTAGGTTCACTAACTTGGAGAAAAATCATCTCTCTTATTAATATTTTTGGGCTTATGATCTTATGAATACCTCTAGTATTAATATTTCAGTGTTGATTGGTCACAGGCATATTCTGAGAAATATTTCAGGTGATGTAATAGGCCAATATGTGTATGTCTGTTTAGAAAGAGAAACTGAATATAGACCTCTTAGCTTGAATGTTAGGCATAATAACCACACGTTTCACCCTGTCAGGTTATGCATTTCTTCGAATAACGATGATTAATGACAGGTTGGTACACACATTGACAGCAGCACAATAAAGGTAGATGGGCCCAGATGTTAAGATTGATAGCCAATGAGGCTTGCCTGCAGGCAGAAATGACAGTCCCAGCGCTCTGCGCTCCATCCACTAACCGATAGATTTGCAGATTGATCAGTTAAAAGATTGGATTTGCACAGGGCCAACTACTTGAACTCAAACCGAACAGCATTAACCGCTCTGTGTGCTTTCCCTGTGTTGCCTGTCGGTGTGTTTTTGTAATCATTTTCTTTCTCTCTCTCTCTCTCGTTCTCTCAGGACATGGTGCGTCGGGGCGAGATTATCGACGACGCCATGGAAGACGAATTTTATTTGCGTCGCCTGGACGCCGGGCTGTTTGTGCTACAGCTGGTGTGCTACATCATGGTGGAGATTAGCAACGCGGGTATTCCTCAGGTAATTATAAGGGCCAGCCACGCAAAAATGAGGACGAGGGGTCCTGGGAGAGGTGGGATGGGGGCAGAGGAGGGGTTGGCGCTATGGGTCAAGGGGCACAAGAGGCCGGTTTCCATCCTGGTGTGTCACACCCCCGCACCCAAGCTGTAGTGATGAACACACTGTAGTGACGTGGAACACTTCTTACAAAATGAATGGGGGTGGGGGGGGGGGGTTGATTTAAATAAAACTACAGTCTCTCTCACACTTCAGGGTGTTCCCTCCTCCAAGAGTAGATTAAGATTTTTGTTTTTTAAATCTTAGTTTATTGATATGATCCCTAGTGCGAGGAACAGGATTACCTTTGCTTTGTGTTTTTCCCCCATGATGCACACTGATTGCAGTGCGCGCTGACTGAAGCATGCTGTTGAAAGGAGAGGAACGCAGGAGGCCCCTATCGGTGGGAGCAAAGGCGGACGGCGCATACGCTGCGCTCTACGTGATGAACTGGCAGGCCCGCCTTTTGCTCTGAGACGGCCTCGTGTCTCCGAGGGGGATCGCCTTAAACCGCGATTATTAAAATGCGACTCTCAACGCCGCGCGCGGGAGTGGCTTTACATACAAAATTAAGCCTACAGGTTCTCTGCCTCTTTCGGGACTGTCGGGAACTAATGCTTAAAATGAAATGACACTCCCCCGGTTTTTCCGCGGCGCGGTCCTCCTTTAATCCCGCTTGAGTGGCAGCGCTCGCGCTCGTGTGTTGATGGATGACAGTAATGATGGGCTCGCTGGTGGATGTCGGTTTGAAGCGGGCTGCTCGCGCAAGCCAGAAGATGCAAAAGCTCATCAGCCGTTTGATGTCTGACGCCCTTTAGATGGTTTTTCTTTTTGTCAGTTTTTTTATTTATTTGCTTTTTTATACATATTATATGTGGGCTCTGTGGTGGAACCTCCATAATAAGGTGCACAAGTGTGTAATGCAAAGTCCTAAAGTGTCAAAGGGGGCGGTGCTCAAGCCACATGTCAGACTGCCTCTGTCTCTCTCCTGCAGCTACAGCAGCGGGTGCATCAGATCCTGAACCTGCGCGGCGGCTCGGTCAAAGTGGTCCGTCACATTATGAGAGGTGAGTCCCCCGGCCAGCGTTGACACGGACACTCTGCTTACTGGAAAGGCGCTCGGCTCGGTCCGCGCAAAGCGGAAGATTCTGTCTCTGGAGAAAGGGGGCTTGTTCAGGAAGACAAAATACTAGCGAGGACCACAAACCCGACAGCAAAAACGTGTGTGGCTTTGTGTCTTTTCACGGTACAGGTGGGTAGAGAATGGACTTTAAGTGTGAAAGAAAAAAAAAAAAACAAACACTTTAGAAACAGGAGAGAACTCAAAGTTGGGTCTAGCTCACGGGGCTTGCCTTAAAACGTGGGGATAATTTAAAATCCCCTCAGTCAGCTTGATCCTTTTAAAACGATCATCCCCTGCAAGCAGAAATAAAGATCTCATTGCAACCCGCAAATTATACCAAGGGATTTAAGAAACCCTGTTTTGAATCCGTTCAAACAGAGTATTCACGCCTCTTATATTGCAACTTAGAAGCTGGCACAAGTGTTCTTTTTTTTTATTGTCCTGGTAGTGGCTTTTGCAAAGCTGGGCCATACCCACCCTCCCACTCCTGTTCTGTGATAATGTTTTACAGCTTGGCATCTCACCCAGGCACTTGTTTTTCAGAAAGCACACTCTAGCACAGGGGAATGGTGGGAGAGGGAGTCTCTGCCAGCCCATTCTGCGAAGCTGGCACTGTTGAACATGAAACAGTGTAATAAAAGCCCATCTGCCGAAAGACTGAAGCACAGCCAGCAGGGCCATTGCTTGGGTTTTTTTGGCTGACAAGCAGCACCCGTTTTTGTTTTTTTTTTTCCATCCTCCTTCTCGCACCCCCACCCCCCCGTCCTATTTTTTTCCCGTACTATTATTTCAATTTTTATCGTTTCCGATGAATAGAGGCGGCCGGGGTTCGTTCTTCCTTTTTCCTTTTTTCCTCCAGGAGGCGCGAACTCCTTCCCTCGCAGCTGAGGGCAGCGGCGCGGCGCAATGCAAATAGAGCGATTTGTCACTCGCAACGGCGGGAACAATGTAGCGGATCGCTCCCATTGTGGAAGCAAGTGGCGTGCCGACTGTACGCTGTCAGTCCCATCCTTCAGGAGAGAAACGCCTAATTCGGCGACGCTCTGAATCGCACTCCTTCATCCTTCAGCCTTGACAACGTCTTCATCAGGTGACAGAGCGAATACCGGGCAGGATTATTCTTCCCTCTCCCTCCGCTGTCCTGCCTAATGCGTGGCCCGTCGGAGGCTCCTGTCTGCGGCGCGCTTCTGCTCGTCGTCAGGCAGTCAAATTCGTTTTTTGAGAAATGCAGTCCCCGTCACCCTCTGTCTTTCTCCGAAATACCCAGTCTTAATGTTATCATTTTCTCTGTTTAGGCAAGTAGAGCTTGGCATTTGCGTTCAGGTCTCTGTAAAAAGGATGAGCAGCATTTGAAAATGAAACCCAGGGAATCTGACTGACTGGACGAATTGAAGTACGCTTCGCTCTCGAAAGGGTGTCGGGTAAAGCTGTCTTTCACACGCCACAAAAGGTCGTCAGAAAAGGTCAGATATACTTTCTGACAGATACAGATTGATGTCTCTTCTTAAAGTGACAGTCTGTACTTGTTTTTGAGAGCAGCCATATATATATATATATATATATATATATATATATATATGTTTATATATATAAACAAGTCCTTTGACATGAAGGCAGTAAAAGCTCTATGGAAACATTTGCATATTTGCGTAACATACCATTTGGATTGCTTTAATGATCCCTTTTTCCCCCTATTCAGTTAATAATTGACCAACCCTTGACCTTGGAGCCAGAGAGAGAGAGTAAATTAAAAAGAAAATGTGGATTCATATGCCTCTCAGGATAAGTTTATGAAATCCATAGTATGTAATCTCAGCAGTAATGCAGCGAATGTCACCCTGCTGAGATGGGCTGGCAGCGAAATGCGCAGGCAGCATTTAGGGAGCGTTACAGTTCAGGATTAGCGGCCTGGGAGGGCGCAGACTCGCTCCTGTCCAGCCTCTCCCAGCAGATGGCGGATACCCGTCTGCCTGTGCGGCGCGGCCCGGAGCAGCTGGGTGCGGGAGCTCCAGCACAACAGAGGAGGACATTAATAGAAATCGGCGGCAAATTAAAAAGCTGTTTGCGCCAGCCGGCACCAGCTGCGGCGGTGGCCGCGCCCCGCCCGCGTGCTGCCGCCGGCGACGTGCCGAGGCGAGATCTCCGCCGCGCCCTCGCGGGCTCTAACGAGCTCACACGGCTCCCGTCGAACGCCGCCCCCCGCCGCGCATGGCTCGCCACCAGCAGCCCGGCACAGGCGCTTCTCGCCCGTTCCGCCAGGATGGAAACGTAGGCGTAACTTAGCGGGTGGAGTTGTTAAGCCTTGTGAGGGAATCGAGCAGCGCATTTTATCCCCTTTCTTACCCCCGGTGTACCCACTGAAAAACGGAGTGCATTCCTCAGAGAACTACATTGTGAACCACTCCCTCCTTCCCTGCGATTCCATCGGTTTCTGCCTGTCCCAGGCCTAATGGAGCGGAGGGAGTAGCTAGTTCTGGTGCAGGCATTTTAATCTAGTGGGCAAATTATGCCTGCTAAATGGAGTCTGACTCCTTGTCAGTTGGTCTTAGTGCAGTGAACAGTAGGATGAGCTCTAACATCCCTTACAGTAGCAATTGGTCATGCACTCGGCAGCTGTTAGTCCAGCACATATGTGGCAGTGGTGCATGATGTGCCATAACTTCCTTTCACCCAAGTCTCCAAATGCAGGTGTGATGAGGCTCTTTATAAGCACCCTGTAAATCTTTAATCCCAAACTGCAATATGAATCATCAAGACTGGCATTGCATTCCTGCCTGAAGAGAACAGTTAGCACCCACATGGATGTCCTTGATTATTAGTGGAAAAAAATATATGAATATGGCATTAAAGGAGAACTCTGGATGAACGTTGTATTCGATTTCATGTTACGTAGAGCTTTCAGGCACTGTTGAGTGGCATAAGCCTGGCGTTCGACCCCCTCCTAGGATTTCTTACTCAAGCCAGCTTCAACACCAACAAGAGCTTTTCATTACAGTGAATGGAGAATTATAAACCCTGTTAAAAAAAGATCTCCTATACAGCAGGATTGTGATGACTTAAAGACACCAGCACTCATGAAAAACATTTCAGTGAGGAGTTTGTGCAGACAGACCTCAACGACCTCCCCCAAAGTCATGTGGCACACCTAACTAAAGCAGGCTTGGCACTCTGTTACTGCATTATCTGTGGTTTATGGGTAGCCAGGCCGCACGCGCGCGGGGAGGACAGTCAAAGTGTCGGAACCGATTTGCTCGCGAGGGCTTCGTCTTGTGACACCCATGCTGAGCTCTGGGGGTTCATTAACCCCGCGCGCGGCAACCGAGACGGCAGGGGAAATGAAGTGCCAGATTCTTCGACAGAGAGGGAAGCCGCGGCCGGTGAACCGGCAAACGCAGGCTAGGTTTCATTTATTTATTTATTTCCATTTCAAGCCACTTTTCGGCGAGGCAGATGACAGCAGGCGCGTTGTGGATCGCCGAAGATCACGCTTAGCCCTAATGTCTGTCCTCGGCGCCTGAATCACGGAGAGATCTCGCAAAATGCAATAACGCTCAAGCGCTGTGTGAGAGTGCAGTCGTACTAGGAGGATACAGATATATTGCATTGGACCCTAGCCTGTGGCTAGCCAGTGATGCCGGATGTATTTCATGTCAGGGGAGATAAACCATGGTGTCATGATGCGTGAAATCAGCATGTTATTTGTGCTGCTGGTGTGTATGGATATGTTTAGGCTACATTTCAGTGGTCATTTTTGAGTTAACTGAGCTGTCACTGTTCATGTACATATTGCTGTCACTACCTAAGAGTATGAATTTCCCTGGTTCATTTAGTTTTATCCGTGCTTTGATTTGTTTGCTTTGCTGTGTACAAAATGGTAACACGCACATCCAGAATCCTCCTAGCCAGGTGGTGGAGCAGAACATTGTGCCAGCATCATTCTGCTATTTGCTTAGTGATGGCACTGGTTAAGGCCAACTTGCACAGCTGTGTAGTCAAAAGTCTGTTCCCCTGGTCACCCGACAACACTGCCACCATCATGCACTTTCCAATCTATCATAGGCCCTTGCACTTTCAGTGTACTTGAACTTCACCAAGCACGCATAGCTTCTTTATGCTCCTCTGTACTAAGCGCCTGCTTTAGTCTACTTTTAGATGAACATCCACCATCTTACAGTTCAGGCGGCCTCTTGGTTCCTGCATTATTTGTCTTGGGAGGTACTGCCAATGAGGTTGTTTGGCATGTGGCATCCCTGCGACTTAGAGACGGTGACCCCAGGCAAGCGCTGGCGGGCTTTGAGTGACGTTTCACACAGCTGAACGTGCGACAGGGCCGCTCGCGGGGATTATCCAGGCCTATGCAAACAAATTCCCTCCAAGGTTCCCAGCTTCCGCAGGCCTGTCCTTTCTACTCCTTTTCTCTCTTTCTTCCCCCCCCCCGTCATCCTTTATCGGTTTAGGGTATAATCCCGGGGTGATTGTTACCTGTGCATAGCTGCGACGTGCCCATCCATTTGACTCACAAATGAGCCGCTTTGACCGTTAATGCCGGCGCCGTTGACACGCTAGCACACGCCACCTTCAGAGGAAGGCCCACGGAACTAATCCCCTCCAACCCAGCCATGTCGAGCAGGCAGGAGGGTTCCCCACAGCCGAGGAATCTGAATACACAGTGGCGGGAAGCTCAATGCAGGGCTGCTACGTTCCTCAGGAATACCTTCCTCAGGAACGCTAAGTCGCGTTTCTGCGAGACACAGCTCAGAGGACGCTTCATGCTGCGGTACCGCAAGGAGTGCGCCAGACCCGCGGGAGAGCACACGTGGAGCAGGCAGGCACGTTCAGAACAGTCAGATCTCGTCGATTTTGCAGCCTCTCTGCTATGATTACTAATGTTGTTCTGTGGCTGCGGAGGTTGAATAATTGAACAGCTCGGTCTTGGTAGCCAAGGAAGTGGCTCTCGCTTTCTCCCTCCTCCCCCTCCCCACCCCCCCCCCCCCCCCCACACTGCCCTTTTCCCCAACTATGTATTATAAAGTTCTTTCTGTGTAAATAATGACTCACTGCAGAGAGATTTGCATTCAGTCCTGCGGGCAGAGAAATGAATAATATAACTGAAAAGTGGTTTAATATATGCAGGGTTCTTAACGCTCTCCCACATGGGTATTGATTACACCAAAAAAAATTGTTTTTTACGACTTTGTTCTTTTCTGTTCATTAAAAAGTTTTTTTTGTAATCCCAATGTATGTAATTGATCAGTGTGAATATGGTCTTGTTCCAAAATCCTGGACAAATTCCTGTAGGTTTGCAGAAGTAAAATCTACAAATTTAGTGTGGCTATTAGGTATTACACTTGTAGGGTACAGAGTGATTCATTGTGAAGAAATATTGTACAACCAATGGTCCATCAGTTTTAGTGTACAGACAGCATCCCTTTTAATACCTTACTCAATCCTTGCAAAGTCTCACAGCAAAGCTGGGTGATAATTTACCCAGGCACAAACTGTTAACCCAGAATGAGACGTGTGGCGCAAGACGCATGATTACAGGTCAGAAAGGGGCTTGTGGTGTATTCACTAATCCTTTGATTTGTGGATTTGTAAAGTGGCAGCCCCCCCAGAAATGGTTGACTAAAGTCCGTCGTTAAGCAGGAGTTACCAGACCACTCAGCTTCACACCCTGGGTTGTTCCTCTCTTGCAGAGTACATGGAAAACCTTGGTGACGGAAAGAGCGAGGAGTTCAGAGAAAGTGAGCAGAAGAGGATCATGGAGCTGCTCGAGAACTTCTAGCCCCCGACAAGGTGGACAGCTGGGGATTCTGGGACAAGTTTTGGCAGCGCCCCCCCCCCACACCAGGAGCCCTGAGAGAGGGGAGGCACATGAACTTATTGAACGCCTCAGGAACTGGAGGTGGTTAAAAAAAGAAACTAGGGGTTGGCGGTTGGTGTAAAAAAAAAAAAAAAAAAGACCTTTTTGTGCTTTTTGTTTTTAGGACTTTTCTTGCAGTATACTTCTGCAGTTATTTTGGTTTCCTTGGTGTAAGCAGCCTTTTTTAAAATAAATGTTTGTTAATGATGGTAGAAACATCAAGCAAGTAAATTTATTAATTAAATGTAAAGCTTCATATGGTTATGTTGTCACTTGTGAGTCAAAGTCAACTTTATTGTCAATTCTCCAATATGCACAGGACATACAGAGGATTGAAATTGTGTTTCTCTCAGGCCCACGGTAACAATACAACAGTTAGACATAACACAGTGACATTGAGAGACAAGAATTTTCACAGATATACAATAAACAGTCTTGTGCAGGTTAGTCATGTACCATGATTCATGTACCTAAGGCCTCAGCAAATTATTTAAAATGTGATAGAATATGATTGCACATGCATTTTGTGGGCTGGAAAATATGTTGAGAAACTGAGATGCCCAATATACCTAATGTTAACACAGGGGCCGATTCTGACTCAGCACTGAGCTTTTTTTTTTTTTGCACACCTTGCTTACATGTTTTTCAGTCTTAAGGATTCAGAATTATCTTGTGCATCAGTGTATCTCTAAAATGGGAAGTTCAAAGTTGCATGCTGTGAATTATTGGCCTGGAAGACCTCACCTCCTTTCAAAGACTATGGTGCCTTTTAGCATTTCTCATGGAGCTGCACTACAGCTGTCTCTCCTCATTTTGTAAGTAAGCCGCAAGACACACACAGCCTTGTTAATAAAACAGCCGAGCAGATACCTCTGAGAAAATGAGGCAGTTCTGGAGCCAAGGTGAGCTTTTCAGTACTTCTGCACAAAGTGGTACAAGCTAAAGTCAGTATCAAATATTTGTATTTTAGAAAGTAAAAACACAACAACTTTCCCTCCCATTTCCCACGAAAAATGTTCCTTCCCATTAGTTATCTGGTCGATAACTCACACAGTAAATGCAGTAAATAATATGGAAGTTTGTATATACATTGCAGAAATATGAATTGTTTCACCATATTGTTTTCTTTATGTGAAAAGGTTGATTGTAAACTTGGAAGTATTTTGTGGAAACATCTATGTGTGTTGTAGCAGAAACTGGTGTGAACTGACACATCAGCAGCAAAGTGTTGCTGAACCAGTAGACGGTTTATTGGTTAGCTACTAAAAACCTTGCCATCACTTTTAGGGACGAGGGCGTTTGGTTGTGAGATGCCAAAACATGCCTTAGCACTAGGTGGGATGACCACATGGCCTGGACCAAGAGCACTGAGGGACATCCCACACAACCCATTACAGTGCAGATTTACACAAATTCCACATCTTTGGATAACAGCTGACATAAATCATATTTCATAAATCACCCTCTTGTCCGGCCCAAAAGGCTAGATATGTCCTGCCTGTCAAACGTCTTAGCGAGGCCCGGGTCAAAGTAAACGTTCATTATATCATTCAACATGTCATTGACAGTTGTGAAGTTATAAAATGGGGTGAGTTCATATGCAAAGTTCAATATTTGTGAAATGGAAGCTCCATTTTCTATGTTTAACTTTTACCCTGCGTAGCCTGTATAATTACATTTTGCACATGATCGCCACCATGACACACTGTTCATTCCACCATTCAATGTGCATAAGGGTTGTGGAGAGAAAATACATTTAGGTAGCAAGTCAGAATGCACTTAACTTGGCAAATAATAAACCACACCCTCATTTCAAGCAGAGTGCCCTCATTTTAGGAAGACTCCGCCCCAGACGTGCAGCTCCCATGTTAGAACTTGAGCAGTCCATGTCTGAATTCACATAGTGATAACAGAGGTAGGCAACTCTTCTGGGAGTCACCTAAGGGAGTTTATTTACATGTATCTCGAGTCTGAATCAGGCCGATAAAGATTACAGAGAAAGGATTCCCTTGGAAATCTAGAGCAGGGATTTCTATGTATCTAGTGATAAAAACAACTCCAGGTGAATTTTTTGGGTTGTGAAATTCAGCTGCAGTTAATTGTATCTTGCCTGGCACAGTGGTAAATGATCAGCTATAATTTCTTTAATTTCATGTCTTAGTGACAATCTGTCATATGCTCAGTACACAGATTTTGAACTGGATCATGCATTGTCTTACATCTCAATGGCTGACAATTCACATGGAAACATCAGAGAATGTGCTGCCTGGCTCTCTTGTAACAGGAATCTGTTTGCTGTGCACGCTTCAACTGAGACAATGGTGTTAGCATTACTTTGTGCTACATCAGAATCACCTCCCTCTTAACAGACGTAGGGCAAATTTAATTCAAATGTAATTCATCCAAAATCAGTGGCTTGAAGCACTGGCTTGCTGTGAAGGCTTCTCCCAGGTTTGCTTCTCAATATTAAAGCCCTGGCAGGCAGTGTCTGCCTTACTGAGCTCAGCACCGGGTTCACCCTGAGCTGTCTGTCCAGGCCACCTGGCACTCGGAGGCCAGTAGCCGGGCAGGTTTCCCATCCTGCCTTGGGGGCAAACGTCTCCACACATCAGCCTCAGTTTAACTTTTCGGACTCCACAGGGTGCGGGTAGGCTCAGAGGCCATGGGAAAGCGGGCACAGGGAGGGGGGGGGTCTCTGTACATGATGGGTCAAAGACACATTTTGTTTCTCTTTATACTGAGCTCCTGCAGGAGAGACGAGGTGTGCGATGGTTTACAGATAGTCCAGATGGCCTCGGCCAAAGAAGAAAACTTCCCCGCAGTCATTTTACTCCTGTCTCCATGGGGTAGGCAGGTGGTGTTCTGCTCTTTTTGATTACCACTGCAGAAAGCAGCCCTTGATATGACAGTGCCTTCCTTACTGATTGGCCCCAGCTATGTAATAGCATTACCTCCTTTTATCACTAGGGAGCCAAAAGCCCAGCAGAGTAGTCGCAGGCCCTTAGCAGTGTCTGTTCCTTTTTTTGGAATGTTTTTTTCCCTCCCTTTATGCAGCCATGTTTTGGAATCGGCAATTAAACATAAGGCTTATCTCACTGACACAACCTCTCAACCTCTCTACAGGAGTGCCGAGGCGAGACAAATGCATTCCTTCGACACACTCGCCAGCAGCCAACAGCTGTTTTTCGCACTATAAGTCACACAGCGCACCACAGTGGAGTGGACACTCATTGGAGGATAGGGGTTACTCCTCATATTTCATCCCTGCAACTTTCACATGCCTGGCGAACCCCCTAGAGTGGGGGGATGAAGAAGCCCTGCCTTACCCACATAGCCCTGTCTATGGCAGAATGAAGCCAGTGTATTCCACCGCTGTCCACGGTCATTGTCAAACGCCACAGCCAGTTTTGAACTTGGGCTGTAGGGTTTAACCTACATTCAAAGCGAACGCCTTGCTCTATTCAGTCATTGTTCTCTGACATTGATGCACTAGGGCAGAAGACAAAGATGAAAGTCCTTATTCAAGCAGCGGGCCACGGTGCTGACTGCCAGCGAGCCGTGCCTCGTTTCTGCAGACCTGGCACAGGCCGCACGGCCTCTCCAGCTGGATCTCGTCAGGCGGAGGAATGGCTCCTACACTTTTAATGACCGTTAATTAAGTGCTGATACAAAGCAAATGAGTCGGAGGGTTCAGCTCCCACACTAATGTCTTCTGTTGTGGCGAGATTGTAAGAAATGCGCAGTGAAGGAAAACTCTGTTCTCCTGGGGCAGCGGAGAATTAGCTGCTGCCTCGACAAATTCACAAGGACAAATGACAATACTGTTAGCGGCGCACTTCTAGCTTCGGTGCGATTCCCCCTGTCTGTATAATAAGAGGAGTCATGTCATTTTTTCTAAATCTTGTACTCTGGATTCCTGCAGTCGTTCCACTGACAAACTCGGTTTTCTAAGGAGTAGAGTTCTGTGGTTGAGTTCCCAGCAATGAGTGTCAGAAAATGTTTAATAAAACCCATAATATCTTATTGTTTGCTCATAGCCATTAATGGTGGCCTGCAAAACTGTTCATCTAATTAAGTTGGAGTATGCGAGCTCTTGGGGGAAAAATGTCTCTGCTACAGCATAACCTGGTTTCTTTAATGCAAAAACTCAAGTTTGACAGTCACAAGGGCTGTTCCAGATATGACAGTGTATTTTCTAGTATACCTAATGCAGGCCTCAGAAAACACAGTAGGCTTTATTTTGTTTGCAGATTAACTTGAAACAACCAAATAAATATGCACAAAAACCCCTACTACCAGAATTATGGTTGCCAGTCCGTATAGGATAAAGTCATCAACTAATTTTTATTCTTAATATTTTACCAGGCAAAAGCTTTGGTGTTCACATGCAATGTCTTCAACAAAGCAATCACATATTTGCATATGTGATTGATATATGTGATTTCACATATATCATATATAGCAATCATATATTTATATCTACAACTGGAAACTGGAATTGAAACTATAGAAATTATAGAAAATATAGAAACTAGCTATCAAATTGTTCCAAAATAAACATTCACCACAGCAAGGGATTTTAAGCACTTCTCAACTATTTATTCTGGGGAAGACATTCAGCAAGTGCCAAATATTGTCACAATTTAGCTATTGTTATCACAGCGGGATGCTGGATTGCAACCTACTTTACAGATTCTCTGATACAGCAGTACCAAACTCAATTCCTTCAGGGCTGTGCTGTGGAGTTGTTTTTGTTCCAAACAATTCCCTCTCTGATTAGTTAATGAGCTGTATTCATGTACACCTGTGCTTTTCCAAAAAAGCAGTGCAGTAATTTTGAGTGTAGGGCACGAGCATAAATTTATGATGTAATTTATAATTCCCTTGGGCGAAATAGGTTGTTCTGAGCCTGAACCTTACCACTGCCCTCCAGGTACTGAGTTCAACAAACCCACACCAAAATGGACCCAGATGTTGCCAGCAAGGCCTAGCCAGTGATGGTATCAATTTCACAATAACATTTTTGACGATAAAGATGTTTGTTTGAGCCAACGGCTGTGTTAGGACAGGGTAGAGATTTAATCTGTGTGATTTGTTCTCTGGGATACAGATGTGTCCCAAATCATTAACACTGTATTTTTAGCTTTTGAAGTTAGCTGTAGCATGATTCTTCCTTGGTTATTTTTTTTCCTGTGCTGGACTTTTTGCAAGTTGTTTGGGCAGTTTCATTGAGCTTGGTGACAAGACAGAATGAAGGCTGAGCTGTACGGTCTGTCTGCATGTGGGAATAAAGGTATAGAAGTCAGACTTGATAGGGCTGAGGCATCTTTGAATTTCCCCACGCTTGTACCCAATTGTAGAAAGATTCTGTTCTTTTCACCAGGGAAACCTTGATATTGCTAGGTTGTTGCAATGCATAGTGGGTAGTAGACAGTGCGCCAGCGTCAGTGCATGCTTTGTAGTGTCAGTCAGCGTTATTCTCCATGGGCTTCCGTTGCTACTTTGCACCGTGCAGATGTTGACTGCTTATTGTTATTGAGTTTTCATATTTCAGTTGCAGCCCGTGCAATAGGTCAAGGTTTTCCGAGATCCTTGTGGGGATGAAGTCACGCTCAGGATCTAGTCATCCGGTGGATTGTCAGTGGCATAATGAATAGCAGAACAGGATGGAGATGAATTATTTAGGTAACAAACTTGACTGCAATTTGAATAAAAGGGGGGTGGGTTGCATACTTTTCATCCATCTGTTTCAGAAGTCCGTATTTGGATGAAATACGCTCTATGCTGTGTTGTTGATGCTTAGCCGCCAATGTCAAAAAACTTAACATGCAAATGAGAAATAGCTGCCGGCCGGGTGAATATGGAGATTCAAGGACATCATCTCCATAGTGATGCATGTCAAGAGCGCGATGTATCCGAGTGGCAGTCATACTCATCGGTTGGCTTGGCGCTTTAGCAGTCAGGAGGAGGCAATTCACGTGCAGCCGAACATCTGCTCTATGAAATCCCTGTTCTCTGCTCTCATAACGCTAATAACAAGAAGCCCCGCTTGCAGACTTCATTGGCACTGTTTCGTCGGGTACGTGCCGCACGAAACTGTAATCACTGATTATGACACCAGCATGTTAACAGTGGTTGTACAGCAATTTCACAGCTGAGAGGTTGCGGAATAATTGTCTTTCCAAATGATTGAATCGAACACAGTATGAAGTTTTTTTTTCTTTCTCTCTTTCATTACACTCTGATGGTTTGAATCG
Organism: Megalops cyprinoides; assembly: GCF_013368585.1. Lineage (NCBI taxonomy): Eukaryota > Metazoa > Chordata > Actinopteri > Elopiformes > Megalopidae > Megalops > Megalops cyprinoides. The sequence goes on from NC_050589.1 coordinate 33,953,762, forward strand.
TGACAAAACTTAACTCCGTGCGTTGAATTAATCATTTGTGAACTATTTCCCTGCTGTAGAAAGCGACATAGCGATGTTGATAGTTAAGATTAACTATGGAAATACGCGAGATAACATTAAATGAGTTAAAGAGAAAGTGGTGCAGTGTCAAATAGCAAAATTGGCTGATCAGAATTAATGAGGAGTCGGTTGGCATTCTCATTGTTATCCCTATGATTGATTTCTTTGAAGAAATGATTTGCGCCTTGCACTCCTTACATTGACCCCATTTTGAGTAATGCATGCGCCAAGTACAGTCCTTTATTAATAGGATGTTTGGTACGCGCTCCTTACCTCTCCAACTGAATATCTCCTGTTATATCCCTTTTCAAAATGAAATTACATTTACACAATAGCAACTTTTTAGCAGATTGTAGAACCGCATTCCAGAATGAGAGAAGGGAAACATTCAGAATTCAGTCAATACTTTCCCTTGATTAATTCCATTGAAGATGTGACCTTTCGGAAACAAAATGTCTCTGAAAACCTTAATTCTGCAGTAAAATTTTATAGCACCGTTATTTAAGTGCCTCGTAATAATCAAGACACTTTCTCGGCTGATATCTGTTTGGCTGCCAACCTCATTGCTCCACAAAGCAACTTGGACAGTTTAATATTTCACTCAAGGATGTTTTAGCCACCAGAATATAAATAATGATAGCACCATATATGCATATTTCGGTATTTCGAAGGTACTTTGAAATAAAGTTGCACGTGTAATGGTGGCCTTGAAAGACTTGTGCTCCCATGGTTTGAGAATTAACGTAATGTTTGTTTATTTATCGGCTGAAGACGTCTGTCCCTCTTACTAATGCGGTACGTGTACAACCAGTATAACTAGGGTGACCATACGTCCTCTTTTTCCCGGACACGTCCTCGTTTAGAGACGCATGTTTTAGGTCCCAAAACAAGGACGTGTCCGGGAAAAAGAGGGCGTATGGTCACCTTAAGTATAATCAGCTTATCAGTGGTATCGAAACATTTAGTGAATCCTTACCAATGACTTGAAACCAATTTTAATGTCACTATTACCTACTCCTTTCGTTGTTGGTTCAACATTTAGTGATCTATCACCTTCTTTGATAATGTACATCAGGTTTCTATTCTCACGGCACTCACGTACTGATTTTATCCACTATTCGACCAGTATGGAATCAGAAAGCAGTTGGAGGCAATACAACAATTATCAGTACAACAGTGCTGTGTTCGGATAGTATCGTAATGCAAACTGGGAAACTAATCGTGGTGATATCATGTTACAGTAACGCTCTGACAAGTCTCTTTCGGTTGCATTAGCACTGCATTCAGGCAGCGTTAAACATCACGAGTGCGGCTGTTCACTGGGAGCTATCCACACTCGTGGTGCTGAAACAACGCCAACAGTCTTCAGTACGCCCTTCAATCTATTTTGCATCCACAAAGTCTTGTTTTCAAAGCGATAGTTCCTTTTGTTTTTAAATGATTTTTAGTATTATACTGTAAAATAATTACTGGATAATAAAGCAACGCCTGATGTATTAGGTGTTTATTCTTTTGTGAGGAAGAAAGGAATGTGTCGCTCCATCCTTGCCTTTTTCCTTAATCATATCTCCCTGTGATCCCATCACAGCCGTCTGTTTGAACTGTAAACATTAACTATGCATGATGTTGCCGTGCGCGCTTTGGCATGGCTAATAGCTAGCTGCCAGGCGCGGTTAGAACATTTCTTCTTCCTTCGGAATCCTCAATGAGTCTTCTGTTCAGCGCGGTGATGTGTTCACCTCTGCTACCGCGGATAAATCTTCCGGATCCACAAATGCAATTGCAGAACGATAGATAACAACGGGTAAGACACGTTCATACATTCAAAAAGGCCTGACATCAAAATTTGTTTTCCATTATGTGTCAGACACAGTCACCGGCTGTCATACAGTAACTTTTTCTTTTTCTTTTTTTCCCACAAGTTTCAAACCATTGCTGTGCATTTCTAAGCTATTGTGTTCCGGCTCCATCCGGTCACAATTCAATACAATTTAATAAAATAAAAGACACGTTTCATAGCAGTATATCTGTTAAATAAGGTTCTAAAAAGAGCTCAACTAAAATTTGTAAAATAGGCTATTACAAATAGGTATTGCAGCATTCTTGAAGCACCAATCTCACCCAGATAAACGTTGTAATAACGTTGACTATTGCTTTTATGTATTGCAATATAATTCTGTTTAATGTCGTCTTAGTTATGAACTTGGGTGCTGTTGGGTTAACGTAATTGATGGTTTTTACACATCTGCTATATGCGCTGAATCGATACCGTATACTTTACTTGATTTCCCAAAGCCTTTAAGGATTATCTATCAGTTATTCCTGTAGGTCGGTTGTTTGATATGCCCCTATAGCTTTAAGAATTAGAGCCTTGTAAAAGTTTAATGAATAAATCACTGGCTCAGATCCCTCCGCCTAATTGATATTCCCTATTGCCAGCCTGGGTACTCCCCTTTCCCTTTTCGGAAGAGATCTCCTTCCGCCGCAGTTGGCAGGCCCTCAGATGCAAGCAGGCTGAAGCTCGGGAAGGCGACGATAGGCAGTAACAAGCGGCTGCAGTACACAGACCAACTGAGGCAGCTCGTATCATTGACCTGCATAGGGAGCAATTTTGAAGCCGGGAGGATAGTCCCCTAGGACGTGAACTGGGTTTTCAAGATTTCTTTCCGCCTAATGTGAAAGAGTGGCAAAGAATACTGGAATCTCAAACAAAAGCGATGGGAGCTTTTGGAGTGATAATAGGGATTTTACATTACACGGGACTCTACATCCAACTTAGTGCCTCTTCCAGACAAGGTGGACACGCCGAGGTAGAGAACCATATCTCTGGAAACGGTACGTTTAGTACAACCGAACGCTGGCTGTTATTCCCATGTAAAAGAACGATACAAGTAATTGAGCACAGGGACCTTGGCCGTGGGTCCCATCCAGATTTTGATTGATAAGAACGAAGATAGAGATAGGGCGGGGGCTCTTTTATTTTTGATGTTGCCAAGGTGTTGAATTTTGTCGTTGCATTGTTCCGCGGGTAACGATTTGACAGCGCAGGGAACAACAATGGCTCAAGTCTTTATATATCGAAATCCAGTCTGAATATTGCCATTTTCCTCATTTCAGTCGAAATGTGTCAGATATCAGTAAAGCGATATTGTCTTTAGACTGCTTCTACTGTAGTCTTATTTTCAGTGTGGTTATGTTGCTACATATGGTGGACATTTTTTACTTTCTTACAAAATGTAATAAAATTAGATAGCTAATTTCTAATTTCTTCGCGCTAAATAAACTGCATTTTGGCGCTATCAGGTTGGAGATCGCGTCGGATCATTATAACGTCACTGTTTTATGCTTATCTTTTCGATCGTTGTAGTTAGTCTCTCAAGTTTGAAATGTCTGTTACTGTATTGTCATATCCATTGATTAGAGACCATAAAATCGGTCACCGAATTGAAACATTGAATGCTTCCTGTATTTGGGGGTGATTGGTATGACGGTGTGCGGCTCGGCGATTTTAGCGGAGGGCTTGATATTTCGCTTTCACTAACAAATTAAAACTATTTCTCTTTGTTAATGTGAACAGGTCCCCTCAAAGCTGTGAACCATAAAACGACCGGAAAACTGTGTTTCAAAGTGTTTCCAATAATACACCTGCTCTTAACATGCTAATACAAATATATGTATGCAATCACGCGAATTTTTATTGACAGTCTGTTCTTGCCTCGGAATAGACTGCCCTAAATAAAAACAAAATTGGGATGGACATATTCAATAAACATAGAAACGCCTTCACAAATCAGCCCACATCCCTGTAGGTTGAAGTGAGAGTCAAAGGTAGAATCAGCATACCTTTTGAAGAAAGCTGTTCCCAGAGCACGAAATGACCTAATAGGACATTACCCATGATGATATGCATGCAAAATGCAAATTTGGTAGGACTGAAAGGGTAGGCATTTATGCATTCCTAATCTTTGCAGTCAGGAATACATAAATATATTGTATATAGATAGCACTTATTCCATTAATAGCCTGCATCTGCATCACTGACTTCCAGTTGGATAGAAATGCAATACAGTCCCTACAAATACACACACACACACACACACACACACCCATATGCACATATATGCCTGTGGCAGTAGCCATGTCCTATGCTCTTTTTAATTTATAGTGTGCTCCAAATGCTGGTGGTGTTTTTCACAGCCAGTCAATACATCTAAAATGGATTTTAACAGAGAATTTGCTCATTTCCCTCAAAAAGAATGTATATGGAAGCCCAGCAATATTTGGCACAATTCTTTCTTTGGAGTAATACTAATAACTATTTGTCGTTGTCGTCATCATCATCATCGTTGTCGTAATCATCATCGTCATTGTCACCATTACCATCTCAATCGTAATCACCATCATCACCATCATCATCATCATCATCATCATCATCATCATCATCTCATTTAACACATCCTTTTGTCAGGTGGCTTGCAGTGTATGATGTAATCACACTAAAAAGAATATCAAATAAATGTTTTACAAAGGAAATACATTTGAATAAACCCTGCACATATTACACACAGTAAATGTGTAATAAAAAGGGGAGAGATATAATGGTCAGACTAAAAGAAGTTAAGGGACAATATCTGAGTGAGGAAAAAACATAGCATTGAGAAAGATACGTGATCAAATTACCTGGGGCATAAAAATTATGGCAGAATCAAAACTACAGTGCAGAGGAAATTCAGCTCATTCACACTTGTAAAGTGAGAGAAGAGAGGAAAAGTTTACAAAAATGATTGTGCAAGATACAGATAGGAACTGAGGGTGTTTCCCAAGTGTTTTGTTTAGCAGAAGAGAGTGGTTGAGAGCATTAGACTCCTGAGACTCTGAGAAATGAAAACAAAAAGAAGTGAATGAAAACGGGATGAAGGATTATGGAGAAATAAGAGGTGAAATATGGAAGGATTACAGTAGACCTACAATGATCTTTGAGAAAGACACTAAAAATAAGAGGAAACCTGAGGGGAATGAGAAAAATCTGCATCATCTACAAAAAAAGCTATTTGAGAAATGTGAAGAAGCAGTTATAGGACCTAGACATGGGATACACAGAGAAAGCCCAATCAGACCCTAAACAGAGCCTTGGGGTACTCCAGCAGCAGTAAGGTAATAAGCAGGCCAAGGACCTCTGCTGGCAACTTAATAAGAGCAATCAGTCATGTAAGACTAGAACAATCTCACTTACATGAGAAAAAAATAATGAAGTGATCAACCGTATCAAAAGCAGCAGAAAGAGAACAGGAAGTATTAAGAAGGCGTAGAGAGTCTGCCATAGATAGAGAAGAAGTATCTGTTTAATGAAAGAAGAGAAATCCAGACCTGAGAGGAAGGGACAGAGAAGAGTAATGTGGAAAAGAAATGCAGATGTGTGTGGTGTAGCCTGATGGAAAGTACAGAGACCGTTGTTTTGTGTCTTGAATGATCAAGATTATGTTTTAGAGGGCATAATCCAATACACTTTAAAGGTAGGCGGAGAAGAATATGTGAAATAAGGGATGTATTATTGACAGAGGACATAAAGGGGACGAGTCCAGGGAAAATGGCTTGGAGAAGAACAATGGACACAGAGTCCAGAAGACAAGTGATATATTCAAGGCTCTGACCCAAGAGTCAAGAAGAGCAGCAGTGAGGGCAGGAAGAGGCATGACTCAGTGGCAGATTCAGGAAAAGTTGTGGGGGTTGTGGAGAATCATTGAAGTTATTGTGAAGATTAGTCACTTTCATGGTGAGCAGGGAGGTAAAGTCATCAGCAGAAAGTAAAGGTAAGTGAGGAGGAGGACTGAGGAGATGATGTTAAAGGGAACACACCTGTATGTCAGAACAGAGGACAATGACCAGTATATATGTATACTGTCTGAAGCATACAGTCATGAGTACAGCTTGTACATTGTTATGATTTTTATGTTCAAACTGTCGAGGTATGTTGATGTGTTAGGATTAATGCCTAGCAAGCCCATTTATCTCATACTGCCCTTCGAAACAGGCTCACGTGCTGGTAGAATGCTTGAAATGTAAAGCTACTGTTGAATATTTTCGTGGGAAAAAAATCAAGATTGCACTTAAAATTGTGTCACCTTGACAGTCTGTGATGGATTAAATTACATTAAATTAAATTAATTTAAATTAAATTAAAATGACAGGAGTGTTTTACATGTGTTTAGTTTACCACAAATATTATATAATGTAAGCATTCTGCTAGAGCAGTGCTGTCAACCTGACCGTGTACTGCCTCATCCAGCTAAAGATGTAAGAGAAGTCATCAGCCAATCATTAGTCAGTTGTACTGATTGGCAGTAGTCAGTAGTTTATCCTGAAATGGATTAGTCTGTGGTAATTCTGTTCAGTCAAAGCATGGACTGTTTGTAAATCTATCACATGATGTTTGTTACTGATGCTGTCACAGGTTCGATTGGTCTAATCAGTTTGTGTAGCATTATTGAGGTGCATGGGCCAATTAGTAGTCTCCACAGTGCAGAAGTGAGGGGGAAAATTGGTCAGTCCTCTCGTGCAGGACTATAATCAATACAATCATTCTTGATTTGACAAAGGGAAAGGTTTTTTTGTCACAAAGGACACAAGTAATGAAAGTCTTTTATGAGCTTTCTGAAGGGCATATTTCAAAATACTTTACCAAAACACACTGTAGGACAGGGGTGAGCTCTTGTAGCATTTTCAGGGCTTGCAGTTTTCCAAAAGGAAATTTTTATTTATAAAATACCCATGAGAGAGGCCTGTCTCGTTTGGATATTAGGCAACAAAGACCACCTCATCAAACTAAATTTTGCTTCCTCTTCTATCCAAATTAATACAGTGAAAACAAACTGGACTGATAATGCAGATAGAGTCCAGGGAGGAAGAAAAAGTGAATTTAAATGGTCTTTAAGGCTGTAAGTTTTTTTCTTATGAAGTCTTTGTAGGTCCTGTTATGACAAAGGAGTGAGGAGAGTAAGGAGAAGACTGCATTAATGAGGAGCTTGGTGAAATCCTGACATGGTGCCTTGTTTTCTCGTTAATTGAACATGACTATGTGAAGCATTGGTTATAAAACTGGACTTGTGTCCAAAAGGATGCAGCTTCACATCGTAGGTGATGATGCTACTATCTGGAATTGGCTGGGTGAAATATCCAGCCATACAAATGGTTAACGTGCAAATTGTAAGCTGCGTAGGTCACCCTGCAAAGGGCATCTGCTCAGAAAATGAATAATAATGTAATTATCTGCAGGAAGGCAGAAATATTTTGCAGGCCACATCTGTCTTTGGGTGCACTTGCTTTTGGCCAGGGAGCGCTGTTCCCTCTCCTTTCGGTCGAGGTCTCGTCCTGTGATGTTGAAGCCAACCTTGGGGGAGTGCCTCGTTGGGCTGGCTCCCACACCATGTTGTGAGGCCCTGGGCACTAGTGTTCAGTTGCCCTCATATAGAACAGGTGTGGAAGCCAGCATTGCAGGGGTGGTCACCTCCACCCGCGCCATAAGATTTGGCATGCACCCATCTGTGCCTACCTCCTCGCGCGAGGGCTGTCCGCCGGTGTCCCCCCTCCTTGTCGTGCTGGCACCGAGGTCTGGTCTTGGGCAGCAGGCTGGAACCGCACCAGCGGGTGCGCAGGGAAGGTCATACCCGCAACACCTGGTCGCCGCACCCACCTCTGGCCTGCCCGCAACTCACAGCATCTGGTCTCCGGGGGCTGGCAGGCCCACAGGGGGGGAACAACGGGGACAGACCTGGGAGTTCACTGGGTATCAGAGTCAAGCACACATGGGTGGCTGCATTTTAACTACAGTGGTTTTGCACAGATGATGCTCTGATCATAAGAAATAAAGAGGAATAAAGAAGAAGATAAAGAATAAAAATGACAAGATACAAAATGAAAATATTTATAATGATATAATACAGTGTGATACTGTAGCATTATATAACTGATAGCAAAATGAATATACAACATAGATGTATGTGAACCGGGTCTCAAGGTGTTTCCTCCAGCATTTACATCTCTAAATATGATGTGGGACCATGTTTCTCCAACATTTCATTCTGCATCACTCCAGTTTGTGCATGTCTTGTTTGTCCCAGTGCAGAAGTCGAAGGTGTGCAGAAAACTGCAGTCTCTTGCTGCAGTCTTCCTCAGTCTGAGGAAAATGGGCAAACAGATCTCTAAAATATGTGCTCAACTTGTTATTTCCTTTTTGTTGGTTACAGTTCATCCATTTAAATAGCTGTATATACTTTACTTACTGATTGGGTTTGGGAAGTACTGACCTTATGGCAATTGAACCTGCAACATTCTGATACACTATTTGTGCTGTAAAGGAAGAATAAAGGAGTTTCTGCAGATCAAACCCCTGTCATTAACAACCCCTGACTGTTATGGTACCATATTGTGGTTAAATACCATAGAAACAAACCAAAAGCACAGTTTTCTCACATCCCTTGCCTGACTCCTCATAAAGAGAATCAACCTCGACAGTCTGAGGCGAGCTTTCATTAACTATGCCTCACACTGTGAGAGAGGAGCCAACAGCCTGGATGCTCACCCATTCTCAGTAGCGGGCTGTGACAGCTTTCTGTGAGCAGAAGAAGACTTATGGCATAGATGTACGGATACTGAGGAAGGGAACTGCACCGAGGCAAACTTCTCTGGGGATGGACGGCTCAAGCACATTAATTTAGCCAATGGGCTTCGATCAAACTGCTCCCCGGTCTGTGCACATCTAGGCCGAGGTTCTCTTCCACTGTCTCTCCAAAGTGCTTACCACTTCAAAAGAGGCACATTTCAAACTGTTGGGTCAGCCAGCACCAGCCAGCAGGCCAGTCACGCAAGAGGGCTTTTTTTTTTAATCGGTCTTCTGGCCGTTTTGAGTTTAGGCACTTCAGAGGAAATAAGTCTACACTGTGGATTTGGTTGTCGTCTTTTGGCCAAATGAATCCTTCAGTCACTTCAGAGGAGAGGCGAGTACATAATGAACGATGTGAAAAACCTCTCCTTCTGTTGCCGATTATGTCGGCATGGTGGGTACCGCTCCGACGTGGAATCGCCCGCTTTCTCTGTAGCCTTGAGCACAAGAGCGGCTGCCGATGGCTCCCTCCGAACACGTGTGGTGAGCAGGGCCGAGTCTGCCCAAGCTTATCTCCCGTTAGACACGTTTACAGCAACAGATGCCATAGCGTGCTTTGCGGGGTGCGTCTGTTGGCAGTCGGCTTTAGTCGAGATGTCTCGGTGATACGTTGTTTACTGGAGATTTGCTTCTCCAAACAGTCCCAGTGGGTGTCAATGCAGTGAGAAGAATGAGATTTAGTTATCATGTCAGTGTACAAGGGAGGAGGAGGAGGAGGAGGAGGGGAGGGGGGTCGACTCAAGATGAGGAGATAGGAACGGTGACACTTTCCAACATGTGCCCTGTTTCTATAAATATATATGTGTACAGTGCTCTGAGAATTTATCCACACCCCTGATCAAACAGGAATAAAAAAACAAGCTATCAGGAAGAATCTGCATATTGGCTCATTTCTTCTGCTCACAAGAAAGAAGTCTCAATAGCATTGCAGAGTGAAAATTCATATTGTTCGAAAATAATGGATTTTACTCTCGAAATATAAGGGTTACATTTAGTCACACCCTTAAGTAGTCTTTTACATAAATCCAACAAGAAAGATCCACAGAAATTCTTTGCTTTTTGGAAGTTTTGGAAGACTTACTTTTTGCCTGGTCTGTGAAAGGAGGTAACAGAAGAAATTCAATTGGATGTATCATTGTAAAGGTCAGAGAACTCTTCAAAGGCTGCACATCTTGGTCATCAACCTTCACAGCTGAGAGACAGCTATGGAAGTCAGTTATGTTCTGGAGTTATTTTGTACCTATAGATCCTGAAGTCCTTGTAGGAACTGACATGGACTTGGTATATATCAGGATATTTTGGCCAAAAAACCTGACTCCCTCTGTCAAGAAGAGATATGATTAAATGTCATGACTCTAAGCACAAAATAAATGTTCTGACATCTCCAGACCTCATATTAATTCAATATTTGTGAATCAAACTTAAAAAAGCAGTTCGCAAAGAAAAGCCAGAAGATCTGAATGACCTAGAGCCGTTCTGTCTGGGAGAATGGTCAAAAATGCCAGGACCTCATGAAACACTAAAGGAAAAGTACTGTCAGGGTAATCCAATGCCTGAGGAGCATATGCAAATGAACTTAGCTGTGAATAAATGTGAATACAGACATCTATGGAATAATGTTAATTTTTCCGAATAGTAATGACTACGCTCTCTGCAATGCTAGTAAAATTAAAGTATAATATTTTTTAAGCAGAATCATCCAGTATGTACACATAGCTGATGCAGTAGCTCATGCCAGGTAGCGACGGCTCGGCCCCTTGTGGAAATAAGGGTGCTGGTGTCTGCATTTTTAGAACCGGGAAGGCCGTGGTTATACCTGTCCTCCAGCGTGTGTGTGAGGTTCAGTGCTGCAGCCGCTCGGCCCCCCGGTCCGTTGCTCGGCGGGTGCGGGTGGACATGTGAGCATGCAGCCGCGAGTGCGAAGCCGGAGCGGAGCAGCGCGCCGCAGAGGGAGGCAGGGACGGGGTCTCGAAGCCACCCGCCGCCCGAGGTTTTGCAGCGCGTGATTCTCCTTTCATTATTTTAGGCGCCGTTCTGAATAAAGCCTGAAGTCGAGTTCTATTCCCTAAGGTGATTCCAGACTCCTCTTCCCTCTTTCTCCTCTGTGACTGTAAAAGCACTTCGACTCACGCTGAAGGCATTGGGAATCTGACGCTTTTCATTTTCACTCATTGCTCTAGGTTCTTTCTGAGTCTGTAGGATGACACCTGTTTTTTCTGTGTTACTTGTGCTTACTGTCAATAACAATATCACTATATACAGCTATGCAGAAGATATGGGGTTTTGGAATGCATTGCATGCAGTTTTAGCCATATCATAACATTTCTACTTGGCAACTGCTGTGCATGTATGGTGCATCTAAATCCTGATGCAAAGTAACTCATTTGTATTTGCAGTTCAATTAATTACACAGATTAAGAGAATGATCATGGCTGTATGCCTATCCATAACCCTCTTCTCAGTGTTAGCTCAAACATAACCACAGCCATCTTCTAACTCTCACCCTGAATTGATCACAATGCTTAATTACACAAGTTGTGTAAAGGTTGGGCTTGCACAGCACTTAGATATTACCATCTTGTAGTAACACGGTAATTACTTAGCCCATGTAATTAAACTGTAGTTAATTGCCTGATTATAAGTCAATAATAAGTGATCTCTTTTTTTCCTTTTTTCCTAATGTAATTAAGAAGGAGCAGGATTTATCTGAAGCACCTCTTGAGGATATTTGCAAGAATAGACAGGAAATGTACTAAGAATAGGGGGTCAGTTCAGCTTGTAACAGTTTCCTGCAGGCACTCTGAGAATTAAATTGAATTGGCGCTGACAATACAGAACAATATATCGGAGCCCTCGCCTGTGTGAACACACCTTTCTTTTGTTAATTGAAATTGCATTGCTTCAACGTCTGAAGACAGGGCCTTGTACAGAGGGCAAGGGGGAAATTTGGCAAAAAATGATTCTGGCCTAAAATCATAATCTGTTATAACAAACTTGCCTTCATTTAACTAATGCAGACAAATAGAAATGGAATGAATGGAATTTAAAGCTGCTCACAGATGCTTTTTTCAACAATCAATATTTGAAGTCAAGCAGATACAATGTTACAATGTATGGTTTACAGCTGGCACAAATGCAGGCACAAATGCTGCCTGAAATGTAAATAACAACACATGTCAGATTTCACAATAAATTACAATATTTGCATCCTTGTCATAGTAATTCACTCTCTCCCGCATCTATCAGCAAATTCCATGACTTCCATTGAAGGTCTTGTATGTATTGTTTACATCCCACTCTGCACAGTGAGAGCTGTCTATTTGTCAAGACATAGAAACAAATGGGTGTAATGTTTCAATTGGTACGTTGTCCTGAAGGCTGGAAAAAAAGCAGGATGGTAAAAATTGTGACTGTTCCTCATCTGTCAGAACATACTGTGTGGGAAGATTAAGGCAGAAGTCACCTCTGTGAGCACAGATGGAGAGAAAATGAGATCTATATATGAGTTCTTCTTAAGGCATGGATAGTCCAGGGTAACTGCCTGGTTAACCTGTGAAATGGAAATAAAAACATTGTGGTGAGGTGCTTTCTGGCATTTACATACCCAGCTAAAACAAAAAAGCATAACAGTTTCTTAAACTTGGTTATAGGCTCTGTCCATTTTTCTGCCATTTCCTTCTGTTCCTTGACTCCCTGAGAGTTGTCCTTTCTCTGACTGTTGTTCCTCCTCTCTCACAGCCTAGCCAGAACTCTGGGTTTATTTTTTTTTTTAATGGCGCAGGGAGGACCTTCCAGGGTGTGATCCAAATTCAAGGCCTTAAGCTATTTTTCCCCTCGCCATCTCAGTATTGAAAGGGAGAGGCCCGGCACATGGCCGCTCCTTTCTTCTCAATTTTCAAAACCCCATTTTAAATTTCCTTCAGTGTCCTGTGGTTGTTATGACAACCATAGACGACACATGTTATCCTGTAACTCTGGGGTGCACATTATTTTGGAAAGGAGACAATGAAATTCCTTTCCTACATATGTATTTTTCTGAGAAGATGATATGGTAAAGGTTGGTGTTGCTATTTTCAGCATAAGTGATACACAGCACCCCTGAAACTGAATGAAAAGTCTTACCTCTTTTTGACAGCTCTGAGGTGAGAAATGAGCAAATTTTTTGGCCCAAGATCAGCTCAAAACCCCTGATTAGTGCCGTGACCATTGTGACAACAATAATCAAGCAGATCAATTTTTTATGTTGTCTGTCACATGAAAAATGCATATGAGGGATGGAGTCTGGATAACGCTGTCAGAGGCTATGCAGGCAGGTGCGTGGCCTGCCCTGGACCTTCTTACCAGTAGAAAAGACGATAAAGTCTGAGGTGCCTTACTGATTGATTGATGTGTTGACATTTTAAACTTGAAAAGTTTAAAATGAATGCTTTATAATTTTTTGTCCCATGGAGAGAAGAGCCATTTTTAACAGACAATAGTTGAGTGTTTAATCAATTTTAGTCTGAGCTGATTAACACCTGATGTGCTCCTTTGTGTCAGGGCAGCCATAATCAGTAACGTTCATCAGCACTGTAGGAGAGCCTGTCCCTGGTGGCCTGTCAGCTTCTTCCTCGGGATTTACTGAAGTCCTCTGCGGTGTCCTCATCCAAAGTGTGTGGGCTGTGTTGTGCTGTTTTGCCTTGTGGTTTGGTCTTGTAATGAGCTGTGTTGTGTAATCTCTTCCTCTGTTGTTTTGTGCTCTGAAGTGGGTTGCGTTGCATAATGTTGAGAAGCTCCTTGCACCTTGTTTGATTGTCTGGTGTTGTAATGTGTAGTGTTGTGCGGGGGGGTGTGTTGTGTACTGTGGTGTGACCAATTGTGTTGGATTGGCACATCTGATGAAATCTTGAATACGCATAACATGAAAGGCAGGGATAAATTCACAAAGACAGAGCAGAACTGTACTGCAGTGAAGAGCCATAAGCAAAATGCTCCATCTTGATTCTTACTTATTTTTGCAATTGTGGCTGAAAGAGAAATTTTGAGCTTATTCCAAATTCCAGTTTATTTATCCATTTTAACGAATATATTACCCCTTAGAGTGAAAAGGAGAGAATATAATTAGCCTAAAATCTCAGGCCTCTTATCTGCCAAAACATCACTTTATTGCATTCGGATGCAATACCCATCGCAATGCCTTTTGAAATGACTCTTGACATTTCAAACCATTTTAAAATGCTTAGAGTGTTTGGCTCCCAGTCATTTCAGCATTTACCATCATTGCGGTGCATCCTCACCTTGCTAATAGGGTGTGCCATAGGACAGTGGAAACCTTACAGCATGATGGGAACAAGGCAGAGCCAAAAGTGACCAGAAACAAACTTCCTGCTATGAGACAGGTCATGCCGCAGATGTCCGCAGGGAGTGACGGCGTGAATTTGCACGTGTTTTTTCCTCCTACTTAGTCCACATCTCCTGATCTGGGTCCCGGCTCCAGGGGGTGACATACATTTTAATAATAGCATTCCGAACCGTGCTAATTATGCCGCTGCACCGGTGCCCTGCTCGTGCTGCTGATTCGGCGGCCGTGCAGAGCACCCGGCGGTGGTATTTATCCATCTCATTTCGAGCCGGACTCGCTGAGAGGAGGGGGGGGGGGGGGCAGGCACTCTCCGGATACCACCCTTTATTTATTTATTTGCTCATTTGCTGATTTCATTCTGTCGTTTTCTTGCCGCTTTCCCTCTTAATGAGGTCTCTGTTGTGAGCGGGCGGCAAAGGCGCGGAGCTGTCTCTATCAGCCCGTCGCCTGCAGCAAAGGTTCAGGAACGCCACGTACCCGCCACGCTCCCAAAAACCAACATGCGGCAATTCCTCGACGCTTTGCACCTCCGCACCAACCGGCCCAGGTGACCCAGGAACATGGAGGTTAGGTCTTTCAGGATTTTTACAGCAGTGCCACAGAAAGCCATTGTTTCAGGCATTGCTGTGGTATGGTCAATAGTCGGCCTTTATTTCATTGCAGAAAGTGTCGGCTGTAAACTGATGCCCGTTTTGTCTCTCTGCTTTCCTCTAATGTCTCTCTGCTGTCCTCTGATATGTGCTGGGACTCTGTGGCATATCCTAAGGCTGTATCTATTAGCAATATGAAGTGAATGGGAGGATATCAGTGTTTTAATTTGGCTTTGTTATGCGTGTATGCCCTGAGTTCTACAAGAGGAGACGTGGTTTGCTGTCATCAAATTATACTTAATGCTGTGGTTTTTTATCTTGTAGAATCTTATAGTTATATGATCTCATTATATGTAATCTTACTGTAACATGCTTTTTTCATATAGATAGATTGGCCTGTGCCCAAGGGCTTTGAAATGGGTAGGGAACTGCTTAACAGGTCTGTCAGTATGTATTGTATACCCTGCAATGAGGACATACACAGATTTGAGATTCTTTTAAACTATATAATGTGTGTGTGTCCTGACAGACAAGAATAAAATTAACTAGCAAATTCTGGAATTAAAAACAAGATTGGATGCTGTGATATTTAGTACATCTTTTCCTCCTTGCTACCCTCCCTACCTGGTGTTTTGAGAGCCCCTCACTGGCCCTGGTACGTCACTCCGACGCCAGACTCTGACACTCCTCTGTAGTCTGGCTGTTTTTAGGATCTGTAATGAGCGCTGGCCCGAGGCGAGGCGGGAGAGGTGCTGTCTGACTGGAGCCAACCAGCCTTCAGATATCGCACGGAGCCGGAGCACACGGGCTGGCTCAGCGGATCAGCTTTATTGAAGGGTTAACCGTCATTGAGCGCGTCAGCTCCAGAAAGCATGCTGCCCATTTACAATTAATTGACTCCACGTCCCGCGTTCGCAGTTCCTTCCATTGATTTGCTGTCTGCCAGGCCTCCCTCCCGCATTAGCTGTTGCCGCAGATGTTGTCCTGCACCAGCAGCCAGCTTTTTTTTTGCCTTCTGACTCCCTCTCTTTACTTGTTTCAGACTGATTTTGGATAGAGTGCTGAAATGTGGTCTGAACCTGAACCTGATCATTAAGCCGCATTCCTGTATGTGCTTCAGGGTAGAGTCTGCATCTTTTCACAGCTGAAGCAGCAGCATGGAGCAGTGGCAAGGAAAAAGGGAAGAGACTGGGGCTTATAACTGCAGGGTGGCAGGGCTGAATGCCACTGCTGGTATA
The DNA here is from genome assembly GCF_013368585.1 of Megalops cyprinoides. Lineage (NCBI taxonomy): Eukaryota > Metazoa > Chordata > Actinopteri > Elopiformes > Megalopidae > Megalops > Megalops cyprinoides. The sequence goes on from NC_050589.1 coordinate 33,969,650, forward strand.
TCCTTGAGCAAGATCCTTAACCTGTGCTCTCAGTGTCCTATTAGGAAGTTACATCATAGTGAGAAACCTATATCTTTCTGTCTGCCTGTCCATCTCTCTCTCTCTCTCTCTCTCTCTCTTTCTCTAAATATATATATATACATGTATATATACATATATATATATATATATATATATATATATATATATATATATATATATATATATATATATATATACAGAATATATATATATATATATATATATATATATATACAGAGAGACAGAGAGAGAAATAAATGTTGTTGCAGGATGATGGCCTTTTATCTTCATTTGTTTCAGCCTTTAATTCTGAGCGCGGCAGATGAGAGGCTGATTTGGTCACTTGCCGCGTTGATTGCGCTCTTTTGTGACTGAAGGCAGAGGTGGTAACCTTTTATTTTTGTGAGCACCAGGCCTGCGCCGCGCATGCTAACGCTGCGGCACCCAGAGGGGCTACAGTTTATTTATAACATGCCTTGCAGAGTGGTTCCACTGGCGCCTGCCCCGATGTCAGCGCCGGTTCTCGTTCAAAGGACAGGTCCGAGTCTGTCTCCCCTGAACTGTCGGGCCCAAAAGGAATCAGATGGCTCTCCGATCGATGAGACTAAGCTAAGCTGAAAGGGAGGTGCCACCTTATAGACTTAGTGAGGATGATGGGGTGAAGGTGACCATTGGCCGTGCGAGTGCCGAGCGAATTATGCCCTGGGACTGTGGCATATGATCATTTGTGCAGCCATCTGAGGTAAATGATTCAGAGCCAGCACGGTTTCTGTGTGTGAGGCTACAGGAAAGATTTACAATAGGCCACCTGGAGACGCCTCAGAGATTTCAGAGACCTACAAGAACACATCTTGCAAAAGTAAGGATTTTCCTAGAAATGTTCAGATTACGTGCTTGTACTGAATTCTGCAACCCCGGGTAGAAGTATTTTTTGTTACGAGGACTGAGCCATCTTACCTCCAGAGTTCCATGTTCATGAATTTAACATCGAATGTGTTTCTGTTGAATATTAGATTTGGCACAGTGGTTGTAATCACCGACTCTGGATGTGACAGAGCACGGGCTTTGTGCATGATTTTAGCACCCTGCATCCCACCCCCACACCCGCCCGCCCCAACACTCTTGCAGTCTTGGTGACGGCAATTTGGCTCCAGTGATAATCGACAAGGTCAACTCCGAGACAGTCCTGCAGACTCCTGATATGCCGCGACTGATTAAATGTGACACTTTTCATCGCTGTTATTCTTTTTTATATGGCACGCCAAAGTCACCATGGCCCTTCTCCATTACCAAGCTGTCAAAGGAACATATTTTCCTTCCTATTTGATGCGCGAGTCTGAAACACACCAAAGCAGGAGAGCCAAATATGGGGGGAAGTTTGCCAAGAGTGAAGTGTGAGTCAATTGTGAACTGTCCATAAGTCAGTATCTTTTTATGTGATGAAGTGCTACACAATACATTATTACAATTGCTTAGCAGATGCCCTTATCCAGAGAGACTTACAGAGGAACTTACATATCCTACACCATATCTTACACTATATATATCCTATAATATGTCATCCATTTACAGTTGGATTTTTACTGAAGCAATTCAGGTGAACTACCCCTGTCTGGGAATCAAACCAGCCACCTTTGGGTTTCAGGCTCTGCTCCTTAACACTACAGCACACTGCTGTACAGGACCTGTATAGCATAAGTACATATTGCGGAATTTCTCTTTATGTTTACATTCAAGAAACAAAACCTGATTTCTTTTTCCACCTAGAATACAGTGGTGTGTTACAGATTAACGGACAGCTTCAGCTGTTGATTGCGAGATACTGCAATACTGCAGCAATCAGACAGGCTGTGCGTATTAGTGTTTTAATCGATTTACAGTTGGTTCCTATTGAGGCATTGAGCGATAAGAATTGATCTTCCGTGACCGTGTCTGGAGACTAATTCCTTGGAGTTCAGGTTACATGGCTTAATGCGACGAGACAGAGGCAGAACGCAGGTAGGATGTCTCGGCTTGTCCCTTGTTGCATCCCCCCAAAGGAGAAAACCTGCAATCTTAATCCAACCCAGACCAGCTTTCCCTGCTCCAGCTCCGCTCATCGTAAAAGGGCAAGAAAGACGAACAGCCAGGAGTGACTGTTCGTCAAAGTCGGGATGAATAGAAGACATTTTTTAAGCAGAGACCATCTGAACGCTACTGCATGTGGGAGGAGAGTAGTGGGGCGCTCGTGTGCTCTGCAGTGCTGGCGGGACCCAGCGGGAGCTCGTGTGAGACGCGGGAAGGTGGAGGCGATTGACACTCTCCCACTTCAGCCCGCTGTCCTCGCCTGCCTTCATCCCCCAGAATCCTTTGGGTCTCTGCACCCAGAGCCTCAGCTTCTCTCCATGTCTACAAGCAGAGTAGATGTCAAGCACAGATACCTCCTGAACAGGTGCAGTTACTGTATTCCTATCTCAGCGCAGCCTGAGGGGAGGGTAAAAATGGTGAGGTAAAAATGGAGGATCCTCATTTTGTTTTCATTGGTTGTTTACTTCGGTCAGTACAACAGGTTTACTCAGTGTGTGCTGTTGAAGATTACATCCCACAGGGAGAGGTAACAGTAGGTGTCTTCAGTTTAAGGTAGTATCTTTTGCTGTGCCAAGCACTAAAAAGTGGCTATGTCCTGTCTCACCTGCATGGCCATGCGTATTGATTATGTTTCTCTGGGGGCGGGTGTTTTGCTTTGCAGCAGTCACATTGACCATTTCGGGAGTAATTTTAATTGCCATCGACTTGTGGCAATCTGGGGATGAAACACCAGGAATTCACATCCACCTGCATCAGGCAGCTGTTATTGACTGTCTTTTTTTCAACCTGTTTTTGATTCTCACTGAGAGCTCACGTCTCGAGATGAGAGAATTTGTGAGCATGTTGATCAGGATGTGGCAGCTGTGGGGGTCACTGTTTTTGGACGCTTGTCCTTCAGCGTGTAGTGAAGCCAAGTTTCAGCACAAAAGAAAATCAGTTTTATTGTCCTTTTATTTTCATTGCTTCTATTTAGTTTTAGCTCTGTCAGGCTTTTAGCAGTTTTCATTTAGCAGTGATTGTTTATTTATTTAATCTAAGAGCATGATGGTTCACAAGCTTGCATGCGTGGGTTCTGATGGAAGACATGCTGTTCCAATTGCAAAGGAAACGAAAACATTCAAGATGCTGCTCACAGCTAGTCTCTTTTCTGTCACCATGGTAAAATACACTCACCCATCCCAGTGGGCACACAGTTCTCACAGTTGCCCTGCCCACCTTTGCCACCCCCCTGCACTGCACCCTTCCAGAGGCAGTGGGCACTACTTGCAGGAAAGTAGTTACTCACCGAGTGAAATAGCACTCAATACATTTCACCAGATCAGCAGCCAACTCCCAGGCTAACACAGTTGCTGCCCTGGCATCATGGCTGTAAGATGTTCAAAGTTCCAGAAGAATTACATGAAGAAATAAATGGAGCCATGCGAGGAGATGCAGACACTTCCAATGAATAACTAAAGTTTTTTTGTCAGCTGTCCATCAAGCTAGTCAGGCTCTCTTCTCCTGGCTGGAAGGAGAAGGAGAGAAATCATCCTCCAGTAATAGAATAATTAGATGACAGGGGCCGCAGTGGGGATCTCTCATAGGAGACTAATGCCAGAACTTTTCTTACTGTTTATTACAAAGGAGCAAGACGGAGGGTGAACATTCAAAAAGTCAATGAGGTGCCAGGTAACTGTCCAACTGTTAAGGAAAGAAATTGGGACATGACAGCAACACTTATACTCAGTGCCATGGTTACCATTAAAACGAAGATAGTGGCATATTAGAATGTACCCTTTTACCCTTTCTTTTTTGGTAAATGTAGCAGTGGTAAATGAAGCTTGCCCAGTTTTGTGGGAGTTAAACACTCTTTTTTCCCTTAGAATATAATAACATGTATATCATAATTATAAAATACCATTTCCAGGAGTAGATTATTCATTACATTGTTCTACAGAGAAAGAACAATTGCTTTCTAGAGCTCAGATACTCACTGAGTGCAGAAGAATGGGTGCTCTGCACTTGGAAATTTTACAAGGCCTTTTAAACCGTCAAAGGTGATCTACAACGGTATTAAAACCATTTAGTAGTTTTATTGCCTGTTATATTAACTGAATGCTACCATAGACCAGTGTTATAGATGTCTTTATTACAAATCACTTGTTTCATTGTATGAATAAATGTCCTGTGTAATTTCTGTAGAGAGACCTTGTCTCATGTTAACCTAGGGCTTTGTGACACCTTTAATCTAATGAAGTATTCACGATCAGAGTCTACTTTCACAGTTAAGGCTTCTGGGCCTCCATCTTTCTTTTTCAGTAGCTTAAATTCTAACTGCCTCTTATTCACTTAAGTTGTAAACTCGAGTGGTAGTGAAATGCAGTGGTTAAAGAACTGGACTTAGAACCAGGTGCTTGTCGGTCCTAAGAGAGACATCTTTGTCATGTGACCTGAAGTGATTGGACTTCCAGCTATGTTGAGGGGTTACACGCAAATTACATGTCTCACCTTGGATAGGAGTGTCTGCAAAGAAAATGATGTGTAATCTCCAGGAACCAACAGCATGTTCATCGCAGATCCCAGCCAACACCATCAAGGGAATGAAAGAAACCATACTACTCACCCATCAGTTAAGAAAAATTTAAAAAGACCCTTCATGTGAAGAGTGGTCACACAGTCACACATTGATCACTGTTATCCTATCATATTCACCCTCATGAAATAATCACTTCATAGGATTCCAGCTATTGCCGTCAGTGCAAATTTGTTTTATTTGTTTTATGTTTATTAATACTCTTCACATAATGTTGCCTGCCCATGTTCTATCACTTAAGTGCACATTGGTGGTGACTGAGGCAAGTTACCGCTTCCATCGCTGTTTCTTCTAGTCACTGTTTAAGCGCTTTGAGATCCCTGAAAGGCACTATATAAATGCAGTTAATTAAAATCGCTGTTACTGCTCCATTTTACCATATGAACCTTCCGTTTAATGAAAACTGTCTCTTAACCTGTAATTATCAAATAAATGGTCTTTGAGGATGATGATTGTTTTACAAATCTTTCTGCATGAAACAGGAAATGATCTCTGGTCTGACAGTGCACCGTGAGGCTCGATGCCCATTAAAATGAATTGTGTGCCAAATCAAGCCAACATAGCACAAAGAGCGCTAATTATCAGCGTTGATAATGGTGAAGGCTAATTATATGTCGTTGTGTTTTCAGTGGATTGTTTTACAATTACACTTTTAAAGTCCTTGTGCAGTCAAAGGTATAATTTTGCATATCCTGTGCTAATTAGGCAGCAGATGAATAGATAGTTAAATACGAGGATGTGTTTCTTAGTTCATTTTGCCCATGCTAAAAGGGTATGTGAAAATGCTATTTGAAGTTTCAGCACTTAAAGCTGCACCTTGAAAATGGGGTTGGAGGAATGAGTACTTCGTGTTCTCAGCTTCAAAATAGCCCCCACCAAATGTTTTTGTGGGATAGATGAGAACACAAAGAAATAATGCCATCCCTAACAAGTACAAAGTGTCCATTTTGTGTGAAAAGAAATCCTTCAGGTTAACTGTAGCTATAGGTTCACTGGTATAGGATGCAATCAATGTGTCTAATGAGTTGACCTCTGACCCTCTGTGAAAACCAGTCAGAGTCGAATGCATCGATTCTTCAGTGAATGCAAAAACATGTCTTACCATACTGGCTGTGTTCATATGTTCATTGTATGAATGCATTTGCAACAGTCCATTGACATCTATAAGAAAAGTGTCAGTTAAGAAGTCTTGATCCTTTTTTTCAGGCTGACTACATTTCATGTTTCTGGCTAAAATTTAATATTTCAAGGTTTTTTGCCTTTGTTCTGCAATTGTGATCTGAAAACTCCACAGGTTGACATCTAGTTATGCCATCAGAAGGAACACAATCTAAACAGATAAATGCTTCTAGACTATAAATGTTCACTCATTGAAAGTGCATGAGTATGCATGCAATTCTAAGCTAAAACCAAATAGGTTGGTCTTGCATAGTTGATAGGTGCTTTCTTAAAGAGAAACCTCGGGTACATTTATTGTATATATTTCTTTTTATTTCCTGCATTCTCATGCAAAAGAGCCCGTTATTGCATTCAGTGGAGCCATATCACCCTTCGATGATAGAGGCCCATGGGAAATGCGTATGCTAAGGTCAATGGAGGAAAAGAGACTCCGGGGTTAAGCATTTTCTTGTCTGTCAGCCAGGCAGTCACTTATGTAGTAACTTTCAAAGTTCATTCTCCATCCCAGTCATTTCTTCTGCGGGTTTAGATGGGTTGAAAGATGGCTTTGGCGCAGTGGTCTCACTTTGCTGTCATGAGCGCAGACCATTTGAATTAAATCTATATCTCATAAATTCAAGCCCACAGCCGACCTAGAGGACCCAGCGTGTGATCATTTTTGTCTTTCTTTTTTTTCCCCTCCTCTCTCTTAAAAAGTCATTTTCCTTATAACCAAATGAGGAGCCTCTGGGCCTGGCAGTGATCGAGATCCTTTTTTGTCTTCGAATCTTTCAAGTCGATGTTCTTTTTGCCTCTTTTTTTTTCCTTTTCGTTTTACCGCTCTTTTGCCATCCCTCCCTTTTCATCTTTTCCTCTTTTACCTCTCCCTTTCCCTCTCCCTTTCTTCGCTTTCGTCGCCATGTCTTGCCTTGATCTCCATTTCCTTTCATGTCCTCCTCTCCTCACCTCTCTCAATCCTCCTTCTATGATTTTTTTGTCCTCCCAGATCTCTCCTCCCCCCTGCACAAATCTCTTATTTCCTGCTTCCCTGGCCTCTTTCTGGAAAGCGCCTGTGTCATTTCAGAAAGTACACCTCAAGATCTATTGAAATCAGCTGTTTATTTGCCACTGCTCTTGTTTATCAGAGATGCCCCTGCACCCCATTAATTCTGACACCTATGAAGCTGCAGACACCAGCGTGATTCTTATCGGCAGATAAGTCACAGATAGGAGCCATAGTAACATGGTAACAAGGTGCAAAACCCCATACATCATCCCCTGCCTGGTGTCTATCCTCCCAAAATGCAGCACCCGGAACACAACTGATTATTGTCTTAGTCTCAGGCAATAACCATAATTCACTTCGCTTGTTAAGTAAGTAGCCACTGTAGATTTTTTTGCACCACTTGGCCTTTTAGTTTATTGGCAAGATATGCAAAATGTTGCCTTAATCATATATTGATTACTTTTTTATGATTTGATTTTTATTGATTTTTTTCCTGTCACAATGTCACAGATGTTTAACCTTAAATTTTAGTATCAAAATAACAGTAGGTGACAGAATAGGAAACCATGAGAAATTTCTGTAAATCTTTGATCCTGCTTTGCCTGCAAATATTAAGTCTATGATTGATGAGGGGTTTGCTTTTGCCATTGGATTAAATTAGCTTTTTCTGTGAACTGGACACCAAACAAATGTTCACTCTCCTTGCGTTTCAACCCTTGTTCTCCCCGTAGACTCTCCAGTTCCTTTGAGCTCCAGCAGAGGGTTTGAATTTGCGTTTGCACATTTGCCATATTGTGGACGCACGTGACTTAATTATCTATGAAGCCTCTCCACTTCCCAGCAGGGGCTCACAACTGGAGTACCTTGTTGTTTGTGTTCGCCTGTATCTCACCAGGGCAATCCCCGACATCAAAGGCGCACCAAGACAGCCGTCCTCAAGGTGTCCAATTTCATTTTCGCTGCACTGAAGGCTTTCTCTGACGCGCCTTTCCGAGGGGAACGATAAAGAAAGACACGCTTAACATCTGCCCACTGTATGCGGGATGTCCTCCACTTTTGAGCTCAACAGCATCATCCCTGGGTGTCTGTGCCAAAAGTACTTTCACAGAGGAGGCTGAATTGGTGGGGGGTGGTGGGGGGCAGCTGAGCTAGCATGGCTTAAATCAATTCACAGCACCATCAGGCTGAGGATGGTGTGGGGTTTTTGAGAAACTAGACAGCTCTGAAACTGGCCTGATTCCCTTGTCAGCAGGGCCGTTCCCTACCAGCTGGGCCTAATTGCGCTAGGCCTTTGTTTTTCAGGTAATCGCGTGTGTCGATGCATGGCTCTCTCTCTCCCCCTGCAAGTGTGTTTGGCTCTCCGTTCTCCCTGATTGGCATGGCTCCCCCTGGCACAGGCTACATCAGCCCGTGCCTCTAGCAGCCGAGTGATGGTCTATAAGCACAACAGCTACCATGCGATTGCTTTGACCGATTTTGCCATTTTTAAAGCTGGACAGTTGGAAACAGGTGAGTGGAATTATCACTTTGACATCTCTAATACCAGCTGTCCTACTGGTGGGATTACGTTCTTACACCACATCTTAACTTATTGTGCTAATTTCCTTTATCTGCCTGTCCTAAGCTTTACTCCTTCTTTCATACCATTGTAGTCATGAAATCAAAGTCTCACACTGGTCTCAGTTACTTCTGGATTTCCTCAACAACCAAAAGTAAGGCCACACTGTACAGTACAGTACCATTCATGTGCATCTATCCCCAATTCACTAATACAAACATTTAAAGTGAGTGACGGGTTTCTTATCCAATAAGTTTCAAGATACGTGAGTGTTTGCAACTTTTCATAGCACTTCATTGTTTGAGTGTTTCGAGTGTCTGTTGGTCATGGTTATATCAAACTAAATTAATATGTAGCATATACAGTGAGGTCCAAAAGTCTGAGACCACATTGAAAATTTATATTTTCACATAAACCTGGAAATAATCAAAAAGTTTGAGGATTCAGAAACATTTAAAAACACAAGAAGATATGTCATGTAACATGAAGAAGAAATATTTAAGATTCTGCACTATTTCTAGGTCAGCAATCAAATTTAAGCAAATTTGGGGCATTGACCAATTTAACTCCTTTGTACAAAAGGTCAGATTTCCTTGAGCTGTATCCTTTCCATTGAAGCATGCATTCAGATGACACTCAAGTGGATTTGATCTACTCATCAGAGGCTCGTTCAAGTAACTCAGCTTGCAGCCAGTGTTCACCTGTTATAAATATGGCTGTGCCTCAAGTTTCCAGCAGATCATTGCTTACTAACTAGTATTGTGATAGTGAGAAAAATGGCATCAGAACTAAGTGAAAAGTGTCAGAAGTCAAATTATTATTCTAAGCAAAGAGGGGCTTTCTCAGTGTCAAATCATGGCTAGACTAAAGGTTTCTAAGGGGGCAGCGCATGGAACTCTGAAAGGCTTTGCAGAAACTGCATCAGTCGTATCCAAAGCATGATCAGGCAGGCCAAAAGTGACCACACCATCAGAAGATCAATACATCAAGCTTAGTTCCCTGAGAAATAGAAAAGCAACTTCATCACAGATACAGAATTTGCTAAATAAAGATCTCGAGACTTCAATCAGCAAAAGTACTGTAATAGAGTCTTGTACTGGTCTCAGAGGACGAGTAGCAGTTTCTAGACTACTTCTCAGAAGGGGAAACAAGGCCAAACGCTTGGGGTGGGCTAAGAAATACCAGCATTGCACAGTGGATGACTGGAAAAAGTCCTATTTACTGATGAATCCAAATTTGAGATTTATGGCAGTAACAGAAGGGTGTATGTAAGGAGACGAACAGGACAGAGAATGATACTGCAGTGTATCAAACCGACAGTGAAACATGGCGGTGGGAATATCCAAGTCTGGGGGTGTTTTGCCTACTCTGGAGTTGGACACCTGCACCGAATTGACTATACCCTGATCAAGGAGAAGCACCACTCCATTCTTCAGAGACATGCTACACCCTCTGGTTTGCATCTTTGTGGAGAAGGATTCATACTGCAGCAGGATGATGGCGCCAAACACACCTCAAAGCTTTGTAAGAACTATTTGAAGACCAAAGAAGACCAAGGAGTCCTGACTGTCATGGACTTTCCTCCACAGTCACCTGACCTCAACCCCATTGAACATTTATGGGGGCATTAGAAGACTGAGAAAGCCAAGTATTCTGTGACATCACCAGAAGCTCTTTGGAACATTGTCAAATCATACTGGGATAACATGGGTCATCAGGCTTTGCACAAAGTTGTGGAATCCATGCCAGCTCGAGTGCATGCTGTCATTAAAGCAAAAGGGGGACATACCAAATACTAAAATATTCTGAAATTCACGTACATTTTTCAAAGATTTAACTTTTCACTCAAATTGCTACGCTGATATTATCATTTGTAACGAAAAAATTAGTATTACATTCAAAACAAAATAGAAGCATTTTGACTAGTGGTCTCAGACTTTTGGACCCCACTGTATATGGAATTAATAAATATACAATATTATGGAAATGCTTTGAGAAACTTGGAAAATGTTGGAGCGAGTCCTTTTCACCAAGTTTTAGAGAAGCCAAGCTACAATATATGTGTTCTCTTCAATCAGTTCAAACTCCATAAATCTTGCAAGTTTTTTTTTTTATCTGGCGGAGAAACAAGAACAGTTAGCTGAGAAATGCTAACATAAAAGCACTTTGGAAAAAAAAATTGTATATAGTATTTTTCTGAATAATACGCAATATTTTACAGTGGTCCAACCTTGACTCTGTCTGTTTCTCTGTAATCTCAACCACATTGTCTATTGTCCTTTCAATTGTTATGTAGAGAATGGGGGAAATGGGTGAGGATGGTAAAAAAATAGCTTCTCTAAGGGGGCACTGAGACACAATTTTGGCATACTGCTGCATGTTAATCACAGGGCTGCTCTGTGTTCCTAAGCAAGGGTTCCATTTTTAGCACTGGGACCTACTGCAGTTATTATTATGATTATAAAAAAGAACGATGCTGCACTGAAATACAGGAGATTGTTAATGCTAAGAACACGCAGAGTCAAATCTTTGTGGCACTCGGATAAGATGGCATTCCCATTCAGATCCCTCTAGCCCATGCCTGGCTGTCTGAGGGTTGAGTGAGATGGGCAATTTATCACCCCCCTCCCCCCACCTTAAGTCCGCACTGTGCAGTCAGACAGAAAGGGGGAGAAGGAGAGGGGTCCATTTCAGGGGGAGGCTGAGTCGAGTGCTGGGAGGGACTACGGGCAGAGTCAGTTTTTGTGTGCCCCCACTCCCCCCCACACAGGACCCCTGCAAGGTTGAGAACAGGATGAGCCCCGTGGGGGACTGCAAGGCAAACGTGTGCTCCGCGTGCACCATGCTCGCCGCGCCCCTGATCTGGCGCAGAGATGGAATATCATTTACACTTTTCTGCCTCTCCTTCTTCCAGCCTAAAAATCGCACCAGCGGGGTCTGGGGATGCTCCTGAGGGCGGCCGCATTGCTTTGATCACCATTCGATTTGCGCTCTTCACATTTCAAAGGCCCGAGAGAAGCCGCTGTGCATCATTTGTGTCCCGCAGTCTCAGAATTATTTTGTTTCTCTGTGTGTGTGTGTGTGTGTGTGCGGAATCTAATTATGGTATCCTCTTGAGCTGTTTCACACCCCTGGTGTTGTAAATGAGTGAACCCCAGAGCACCGTGGCATGTAAAAGTGGCCTTAATGTGGGCCTTTCTGAGATTTTAATCTCATTTGTACAACAGTAATAAAACTGAATAAGGACAGGCGTGCATTGTGCGCTACAATGCGGTCTCGTTTTAGCCGTCCTTTGCTCGGTGAGAAGCGGGTTATGGCGTGCCTTTGTTTAAATTCCCTGTTTCTGAATTCAGTCTCTGCAATTTGCAAAGTGCTGTGTGCGATCTGATCGTCTTTTCTAATTGTCAGGAAGATAACGATGGCCCCAGGCTCCTTCATCTTCAGGACCCCAATTATGATATGCAGATGCAGCACTAATAATTACACACTTGGTTTTTGTATTAGTATTACTCACATGTATATGCAGACCCAAGGGTTTCCACAGTCTTCTAAAGGGGAACTGTGGAGCAAAAAATGCGTGCTTCCAGTCAGCGCTGCTTCGGTCTTGTCTAGCACTCCACTTTCCAAATGCGACCACTTGTGTTGTGAGGGGCTGTCAGTCAGAATGGATATTTTTGAAAGTGCCATACTGTGCAAGCTTGTGTACCATTGTGAAAGAACCAGCAAAGGAAGAGCTAATTCACATTTTAATCCATGAAAACAAAAGAGTTTAATTTAAACACATTAGGCTGAGTTACAATGAAATATTACCCTTGGCAGAGTTATGCTCTTCATTGCCGGTTACCACCATGTAATGTCAAATCAATACAAAATGTGTTGCACCTCTTGCAAATGAAAAATACAATGGGATGCGATCAATTCATGACAAGATATGGCTTGGGGCTTACTGCTGTCTTGCAGAGTACATTTTGTATTCCGTGGACGTGGGAGGAGTTAGACCAGCTGGACCATAGATTTACAATGGCAATTAAGACAAAGAAGACCATGAAATAAAAAGGGGAGGAAAAAGTTGGACATGAAAAAGAAAGTATGTTATGGCTGTGAAATACCCTGTTCTTTGGCATGGTGGGAGAGGTTTATTTTGAAAAATGGGGGTTATTAATAAGCTGACAGTATATGACTTTCAAGTATCATAGATTAATAAAAACTCTTTCATGGTGGTAATGACAGTGTTCGGTTCTGGTAGCCCTGCAGTTAATTGCTTCTTAGCCGACGCTGAATTTGACTAAGGGCAGTTGTTGTAGGGCAAAGGAGAACTTTTCTATTATGAGAAAGCCTAATTGCTCAAGGAAAATATCACTACTGTTTTTAGAAACAAGCACAAATCATTTCTGTCACCATGAATGAATATCTGGTTCAAACTAGAATCCAGTAAGCACTTTGTCACCCACCTCAGATGCATCATTTCTCCTGCCCCCTAAAGGCATTTTTAAAATTTTTAATTCCGTGAAGTAGCCCTTGCTCTTAATTGTTCATTAATTCATCACAAATGAAGCCTTAATTTTAATTATGTGCATGGAAATTATTTGGAATGCATCCAAGAAAATGTGTATGGATTTTACCTTCTGTAATTAATTTGGAATTCCTTTGTTGCGCACACTGAAAGTGCGGGAAAACAAAGCCATAATTCAGCAGTGAACGTTAGCATTGCATGCCATTTGGAAGGAAAGGCCAACTTAAATGCTGCCATTCAACAATTTGAAGAGAACAATGTGTCAATAGAAACCTGAAACAAGAAGATCATAGAGTAAGACAGTTTCTGTATGTGGCCAGATCCCATATATTCAGTGTCTTTCTGATGTCTGCAGTTTACAGATTAGATTTTGCTGTCTCATTGTCTAATTTCGGCATTCAAAGATCTGAACGAGATATGTTCTGTAGAACTGATGTTAGAACAAAGCCACTTCTACACATCAAGAATCATGTGATACTATATGATCTGATGAGATCTCAGGGACAACCTAAACATGCATTTGATATGAGCACATATATACAAGGAACAATTATTTACCACAACAAAAACAACAACAAAAAAATATTTAGCAGCACTGCTATGGGCTTTATACTGAGGCAAGTGCTACTGTATTAATAATAAATTACTAAATGACTACCATTTAAGTACTGTAGAAGTGGACAACTACTAATGCTGAATATTTTTCCCAACAACCCAGTTGTATTCTCTAACACCAGAGTATAACTGGCCAAGGTGGTTTCCTTGTGACATTAAAAGAGTCTGTTGAACACTGAAAACAGTACCCAAAAAAGACAGCTGAGAGATAATGCAATTTGATATTAACTGGGTTCATCGATACTTTTGTAAGGTCTTTTAAAAGAATCAGCAGCGTAGTACGTGACTAATTAACAAAGAGTGTTGAATTTTCATTTGCCAGCTGCTAAAATAAAAACAAAAATAACAGCAACAACAAAAAACTGTCACAACCCCTCTATCATGTCACTGCCCTGGGCAGTGGGAGTTTCCCACAATACTTTGCGGCGGCCCTGAGAGAGCACCCACGGGGGTGTGCAGTAGCTCCCTCTGTGGTTGCTTCTTCATAAAGGGGATTAGCAGCAAATTAAAAATCTGTTTGAGGGAGCAGTAAAGAGGATTTGGGTACAGCTAATGGCTGCACGTGCAGGGGGATCAGAGGAGTCGATGTCTTCATTTGCGCGGGCTAGTTTACTATTTACTATACTTTGCGGGATTAGGGTCCATGTTGTGACTGGAGCGGAGCCAGCGGAACTGGAGTCAGAGCTCTGTTTGCTCTACAGCTGGATATGCTCACTGTCACAACTGGTGAGGCCCAATGCAGATGGTGTTTTCAGCAATACTATATAGTAGTTATTCCTTTGTTTGCTGTTTTTTTGTCATTGTGTGATGTATCTGTTTCTGCAGGCAGTTGATGGTGGTCTCGGGTAATTTTCTAGGTAGCATGTGCCTTTGGTACAGCACAGATGGCACTACTTCATATTAGATGATCATAATGTATTTAATCCATTAGCATTCTACATATGTGGGCATGTGCGTGTGCACGCAAGCACACGTGTATGTACGTGTGTGCGTGCTCAGTAATTTTGTCTGTTCTATTGATTTTTTTTATCTGCGATGGCATCGGGAGACCTCCATTCCAACCTCCACCACTTAAGAGATGAATGGAGAGAAATCAGCGGGATCCAATTTGTCCCCTAACATTTTCATTGGTAGCTTCTCATGTCTCCTTTGGCCTCCCCCTCTCACCTTCTCCCCCAAGTACTTGATGGGACTCCTAATCAACATACCAATGGAGATAGTATTGTATTCATGCAGAGGTTTCCTGTGCAAATTGATGTAGGAAACCTGAGCTTTAATAATATTCCTCCTACATGTTAGTCATCTCTCTCAAAGGCGGCTCCTGTTTTTAATGGAGTTTGTCACGTACTGCTGAGTGTTACCCACTCTTCTGATTCACATTTGAGGCGCGGATTTGCGGAACACGCTCATGCAATTTCAAAGATATTTTCAAGGAATGCGAGTACACGTTGTCTCAATCTGCTTGCTTCTGTGTTGATGATGTGTTTGCGTACACTTTATGGCCTGTCAGGAAGCTTACAGATAAACCTGACAACTAATGTTCATATTTAAATGAAGGCTGCATTTACTTCCTTCTGTATGGTATGCGAACACAACTCTCAGGATAAACAGATGAGAAAATGAAACCATTCTGCTGAATGATGCATGCCTGTGAATTGAATCATGGCCCTTGTGGAGTCCAATAATAATAATTTACACATTATAAATTTCCCTATCAATCAGAATATATGTTACCATGGCAACAAGGAGGAACTGCCCAAACCCACTCGCAAAAGCATTTTCTTCTCTTCTGTTAAAGTTATAGAAGCTGCCAAATTGAACGCTGTGTTCAAAAATTTCATTTGCCAGTGCATCTTAGGATATCAATCTATAATACTATCTGTCATTTATGGTAAATGTGCTGCTTATTTATGAGATAGATTCCAGAAACATGGTCAGAGACTGTTAATCATCAGGGAGGCTTCGTATGTAGTGGTTCGCTAAAGGACTTCTGTTTGCTGGTTCAATTCTTGAGGATATGAGGAGTTGGGGTGTTGAGTTCTGCCTGATGGAACATTGGGTGTTAAAGGGAGTCTCTGGTCACAGTCTGTTTTCTGAGACGTTGTTTACTACAGTTACTACAAAATGCTTGCAATCTTTTGCTGCGAGGTGGCTCTAACTCCCCAGCTGGACCTCAGCCAAATTCAGGCAACTGATGGTGATGCAATCAGGGTCAATGTGTACACCCCCAGTGGTCTGGTGTATAGTAGGAAGAGGAGGAAGCAATGTACAACATTGTTTGTTTTGTACTGTTACCTTTACAGGTCAAAATGTAAAATGTATCACGTAATCCATTAACATGAATTATATTGTAATGAAAAGGATATGCAATTAAAAAGATGAACAAAATATAGATGTATACCATTGTGATTTATGCAATTTTCATCATATAATCACATATCCATATCATTATATATATATCCACACATCCTACCATAGTGTTGTTTTCATAGGCAGTCACAGACTTGCCAATGCAAGAATTTCAGTTCACCTGAGAGGTGAATTCATTCTCCTATAAGTACAGAAGCTCTGAAGCTACACATTAAACTGCACAGGTGGACAAAGCATTTCTGCAAGGTTGAGGACCTACCTGTCTGGTAGCATGACCCTGGAGTGCAGAGAGTGCCTGTTTTTCCTGCATTTAACCCCTGTACCCTCTCCTGCTCTCCTCGCAGCTCTCTTCACGGAGGTCCCCCATGACATCACGGCACAGAGCGGGCAGGATGTGGAGATGGCCTGCTCTTTCCGCGGGGCGGGGTCCCCTTCCTACTCCCTGGAAATCCAGTGGTGGTACAGCAGGAACCATAAAGACTGGACAGACAAACAGGCTTGGATGACCAATCAGGTGAGGTGGAATCTTGTGTGTGAAGATGGTGGGGCAGGGCAAGGTCACGTGACTGAAGGAAGCTGAGGTGACTCTCAGCCTAAAGAGAAGCCTGCTCTGAGTGCTCTGCAGGTGTTTGTGCAACAGTGCTGTCGCAGATGACTCTCGGGGCTCATTTAGCAGGATCCTGCGCCAGTCCCCCTCCTCCCCGGTCCGACTTGCTCTCCCTTTTTCCTGAGGAATTACAGTGACGAATCAGGGCAAGAAAAAAACACTGGCTCCAACAACGGGAGGCAGTTCGATTTAACAGCCATCACAAGTTCAAAGCTCCGTTACAGCATCCTGCTTGTCCAAGACAAATTACAAATAGAATCTCTGGGCTTCGTTTGCGATATGTTCAAAGAGAGCAGCGCATTGCTGTCAAAGGTAGTAAAGGATCAACATCATTAGTGGGCCAGGCCAGTGTTTATCTGCTAAATGCTTCTAGTTGTTAGCCCCCAGAATGCAACAGAAGAAGAAACTGAAAGCATGAAACAGACAGAGGGAGTGAGTAGGGGGAAACACACAGGTATAAATTGAGTGAGGTATACAGCAGGTAGCTCTCCGCGCATTCATCATGGTGGCAGAAATAGCACTGGTCCCTTGGCGCCAGAAGGCATTGAAAAAAGGTAGATTAAAAATCTCGCTGCTGGAAAAACCAGAGCATTTTCTTTTTTTTCTGCGAGGTGGAATGTTTCCGACCCCCTGCTGTGCCGTCAGAAGATTTAATTGGAGGAGGGAAAAGATGCAAAGAGACTTCCGCTCACTTCCCCTCCTGCATAATTCATACCTAGCCCTAGAAGTGCTGTCTCCCTCGATGATTTTCCACTCCTCTCTGGAAATAACCAGCTTGAAACATGACTGTTGTGACCCAAAGGGGATGTGGCTGGTATCTGTCTGCTGGCCCATCACAAAGAGCAGCAGCTGCATTAAACTGCATTAATTTCACTAGGGTGATATCCATTAACCTCTTTGGTTCTTGCAAATGTCTTCCACAAGGGGAAGCACTTATACATTAATGGCCCATTCTCATCATGTTTCTTTGGAAAACACTAACGGCAGAAAACTTTTATTCTGGTGTAGTTATTTATTTAGCAGATGCTCTTCTCCAGAGTAGCTTAGTAGGCCATCATGGTAAGATACATCAAAGGCATCAAGAACAGCAGGCATAAAGAGGTACAGAACAACCATCCACACAGTGATTGAGTATCAAGCTGAAAAATAGCTCAGTCTTCAGCATTCAACAATACATCAAATATTTAACAAGCATGTTCAAGCACAACGTCAACGCCATTCTGACGTGCACACGAGTTCATGCAGGGCTGAAAGGTCTGAAGCTGGACTCAAGAAGAAACGCTTGAGTGCCTGGTAGACTAGCACTAAGGTCTTGATGCGAACCGTAGTGAAGTTGGTGTGGGAAAAACCATGAAACGTGAAGCTTTCTCTGTTTGTGTTCAAGATTTACGCTCTAGACATCCCATTCTTTTATCACTTCTTGGTAGTGTGTCACTGATGTCTTTAACTTTTCCCGTTTTTTGACCAAAATCTCTTCTTTGATACAGGTTGTGCCCCAGGAGGAGATATCAAAGGATGCTACCAAAATAAGTGTGAGTGTCTTTACTTTCTTACATACTGGAAGAGACTAATTCTATCCCATCAATAGCTGTCTGTTTTAGAGTCCCTTTCTTTGCCCAAGACTGGGGAATTCTTAAGAACCAATTTGACCCCATGTTTAAGGCATGTAGCTTAATGTACAGTGCAGATTGAGAGGGACCAGCATTGCTTATACAGCTATTCTTGTCCTAGATCCTAGCATAAATCCAGAGTCCACAAAACATTACAGCATTGCCCTACTCTTAATGAAATGTGCAAATGCTGTTTTAGCTATAGATCGAAGAGCACACTTGTCATACTGCCCAGTGCACACATGCCACCAATTATCCAATTGAAGTCCCAATCCAATTTAAGGTCTACCCTCACAGCATAGTGCTCAGTGTTCTGTTTGGATGTCCAAATGAATTTTACTGACCTTACCCCTTCCTGAATCCTGAAATCCACCATGATGAAATCACAAATCAGTGAATGAGGCAACATACCCATAATTTGACAGGCTTAAATCACCCTTACTTGGCACTCAATTGTGTGATTGCACTAAGTACACTATAAATTATGAAAGGCATTCTTCCTGGCTCTAGCATGAAGCAGCTGTCAGCAGCACCAGTAGCACTGTAGCTCGTTGGGTGTTTTGTAGCATTTTGTTTGCCAGCAGGCAGGCTACAGGTGATGATTTGTTAGCAGCGAAACCCTCGTTAAAGCAGCTCTCTTTAAGCATGCATGGAGCATTGCTGCTCTCCCTGCGGAAGATGGAGGGCCACTACAGCCCTTATTCATTCCCCTCTGCCAGCTGCTACGTTATTAGCAGCCGGCGTTGTCTGTTGAAGGGGAGTCACGGTGGCCGTCACTCAGAAAGGGAGGCTGTAGGATGGGCTGGTGACACCATGAGGCTACAAGCCAGTCAGGTATCCCTCTCCCCATTGTCTTGTTGTGGAGCCTTTGGCCTAACTGTTTGGGCATCCTGTTTGTGTAGGAGTTTGAGCTTAGGGGACAGATCAATCCAATGCAGCTCCTTTTCCCCATCATTATGGCATGAGAACTGGACACAGATTTATCACAGAAGTGCCCACAAAAGCCTCCCACCTGCAGGGGGTGATATAATGGTGTGCCTCTTATGTTGACTGCAGGAGATACTATCACAATGCGGTGCACCTCATGTTGAAGGTGGAGAAAATACATAGAAAATGGCATACCCTGTTGCGTCCAGCAACTCTCATTGATCTCAACAGCGTCCACACTAAGCTCCTGACCCAACCTTACTCTTGAAGAATCGCCACTTAGCATTTCAGTCAAATTGGAAGCTGAATCTGGAAAAATGTTGGAGCGAGCGTTTGAAAACCAAGTCAGGGGACGGGGAGAAATTTAGTTAGGTGCATCGAGCACACACCAAGTCTCAGTCAAGGAATAAGCAGGAATGTTTGACACATGCAACCACACACATCAATAAGGCTTTATTCACTCACAGAATGACACCAAGGTGCCTGTCAACCGGCGATCTATATTATGAGGGAAGACAAAGTGAGGCAAAGCGTTTATTAGTGGAATTCAGCACGGTTATTTGTTTCGGGGCTAGGTTTGGCCACATGCCCGTTACATTCGGTCTGTACGCTGGAGCTGTACAGCGATGGGAGACCCAGCTGCAGCGGGCGCTGTACCAGTACACCTGCGTGGGTGGAGAGTGATTAAGGGACTGGCATTTACACGCTGGCACATTGCAAGTGTGACGTCCCCATGTGGTTACTCTGTTTATGCTGTTTCAGATGAAAATAAACAGTCTGCACTTCCTGGCTTATGCCGAGGCAGCAGCCTGCCAAATCTTGAGCTGAGTCTCCCTAAAGCTGCTTTCACGTTCATTCCGGCTCAAGCGGGCTCTGAGGAATGCACGGTCGGTCCAGCTGAGAGGTCACCGGCAGTCCCTTAAGGACAAGGGACTGAAGCCACCCTTTTGTCACCATTATGGTGACAAAAGTACGACATGTTTTTAAAAGTCGTTGTGACACAGAAAGAAACATTAGAATAAGGTCATTTGACCTCATCATCCGTCTTTTAATCTGACCTTGGCGTTGCTTTTGTGTTCTTGCTGCCATGAGCACACAGTTGCTTGGAAATAACTGAAAACACAGATGATTAATTATGTGGCCTCTCAATTGTCTCTGGATCTGGTCCTCAGCCAAGATATGAAGAAGAGGGTTTCTTGGGTTTCTTGACCAAACCAGGTCATGTCCTTAGCAGTGTCTCGCTGTGTTGGTCCGCTACAAGGAAGTGAACAAATTCTGACTTGACCGAGAAAGCACTCTTTTGTGGGTGACACCCATTAGCAGGAAGTGGTCTGTTCTGGCCATCCTGGTAGAAGCCGCAAGAGATATGGACTAGCCACATCCTAATTAGTTTTGCTTTCACACCTATGCCTATCTCCTCTCTTCTAGCGCAGTGGTCAGGCCTCAATTTGCAAATGTAAATGAGTTTTTCAATGTGAGCACAGAAAATTATGTGAAAGTGTTCACATATACACTCTTCTCTCTCACAGATTCGAACAGGGAGGCCAAAAGGCCACCTTTGTTCTTGCGACTTTGTCATGGTGAAATGTGTCTGCGATATCTGTAAAGGGAGGTGGCACATTTGGTTTTCTGCAGTCTGCAGCACTTAATGACAGATGTCTTCCTGTGGGGAGACTGTGAAGGCCCCGTGTTTCCACATGATGAACCAGAAGATTTGTTGACCGTGAGAGAACAGTGACTTGACTGCACTTCAGCCGGTCTGTTGCCTCAGTCAAGTTCTCGTGTGGACAGCTCTATTGACCAGGTCTTTGTGATGGGGTCGTTCGCAGCCTCCGCGGCACAAAAGCAGCACTACCGGCTTCAGGGCCAGTGCCTCATTTCAGTGGGAGCTGCCATCACGTTACAGATAGGCCAGCTGCGCTGAAGGCTGAAATCTGAAGGCCTCGCCGCGTTGTTCCTTTTTCAAGGGCCCTCTTTACTCTCAAAGCAAATGAAAAATGCCAAACTCATGTCTGAGAGCAGAAGGTGCATGCGTTTTGGGGGAGGGAGGAAGGGACGGGTTGAGGAACAGAAGTGGAGAGGCCATGGACTGAGGTTCTCTACTTCGTACTGTTTTCCAAGAGCCTGCACACACACTGTTTTAACTTGAGGCTGATCAAAGCAGTCTCTATTTCCAGCCCAGAACAGCATTTCCTCCATGTACTGTCTGAGTCATCCTGCTAGGAATAAGCCTATAAGCCTCTCCCTGGTTGCGCCCCCCCGCCCCCCCTCAAATGTGGCAGGGTAGATGGGACAGAGCAGACAATGGCACAGCTCCTCAATAAGAATTAGGAACAGATTGTTGCATTTTATTCATTACTGTACCGAGATTAGTGTCCTGCTGCATACAAGTGTCCTGCATAGAATGTGAATAGAGCTAGTTAGTGTACATCACTTTTATTTTAGTTGAAAGAAATATTACTGGCCCATAAATTATTAAAACACCTAATTTTAGCAGCAGAGTGAAACTAAACCATCAAATGCTTGTTTATTTGGATAACTGTTACATTCCACTCAGATGCAAAACTGATGACAAGTGAATCATATACTATATGGTCATCTAGTATCTGTTCCAATAGAGTATAGCTCTAGACTCATCTATGGTGTATTAAATGCTCTTTATCCCTGGTTTATGATCTATGGCTTATCTTTGATCGCAGGTGGTGAAGGTGGCTGGAAGTAACATCTCTCACAAGCTGCGGCTGTCCAATGTGAAGCCTTCGGACGAGGGCACCTACGAGTGTCGTGTCATCGACTTCAGCGACAGCAAGGCCCGGCACCACAGGGTCCACGCCTTCTTGCGGGTGGAGCCAGAGCAAAACTCCGCCCTCCACCACCCAGGCCCCGCCTCCCACGCCCAGGGCACCCAGCCGGGCGACCGCCAGATGGAACACTCCAGGCACTCCCAAGCGCACAGCCACCACAAAGGGGGGAGGGAACTGAAGAAACGGTCCACTGACACACCTACTGACTGCACTGACAGCTGTGTGCTGTAGATCCCCCACCCAGAACACCCCCCCCCTCCCCACAAACCTAGAGGGTAATAGCAGAAGAGTTAGGCTTTGTAAACCACAGAATGGGTGAACCCATCAGTGGTATCAGTGATTCTCTTACATGAACCAACCATAATGTTATTCTGTTGAAGACAAAGTATTTTGATTGGTTTAGACAAGTCAGTGATTGGCAACACGTGGTAGCTCCACCCATTATGGGGCACATGAAGCCTAACTTTTCCATCACTACAAGAGAGTTACCGCCCTGTGTATAAAATTGTATAAAATAAGGAGAAAAACCAGGTTTGCATGTTAAATACGTTTATTAGAATGAAATTTATTCTTGGAGAGACAGGCCAAAGTGAATACTTTATTTTTTGTTTTGTTCATTAACTTTGAGTTGTCTCGTATTCCATCTTATTTGAAAATCTGTATGGTTTGTAGAAGGTGCACAGGATGGAATGAGTCCCTCGGTATTCCTCACAGCTCTGAAGGAAGTTAGCCTCTTCTGTGTGTATGTTCTTGACTGTGACGCCAATGGGAAGGGAGAAGGTAATGTATTCTGTACAGTACTCTAAAAAAAGGCTGTCCAATATCTGTGGAGAAGTTGTGCTTTGAAGTGCCACTTTTTTTCATTGGTCCTGGACCCTGAAAAATGTATGTGATTAAAAAAGCAACTGTATATTAATGTTTTATGCTTTCTTATGGACAGAACATTTATTAAGCTTTGTGTAAGGTATGTTCGAAGGATTTGTTTCTGTTCATAAATTTTGCTTTGATGTTTTGTAAAAGATCAACGTTTAAAAAAAAAAAGCTGTACATTTTTAAACTTCTAGGATGTTGGTCTCACCCTACATGTATGCTTTTATCACATTAAATGAATTGTACACGAAGACAGACTAATTTTAGTTGTTTTCATGGTCCTGGTATCTATGGCAAACTCCCAACACCACCTCTAATTGTTTGTAAAGGCAAAAATGAGGGAATTATTCATTTCTGTAATTACAATATTAATCTTATTGGGTTACCAATTAGTCTTGCATTTGTGGACATTTTTCCTCTGCTATCCTTTGCATTAAGGTGAATATGACCTTGAATAGTGAATAAGGTGAATAGTGACCATGAATAAACCATTGATTATTAAAACATTATCAACATTTATTGCAATACCTGACCTCAAATAAACATCACTCACCCCTTACAAACGATTTTAGCTCAGCCACTGCAAAACATGGTTTATAGATTTAACAGTTTATAGATTTAACAGTCATTCTGCAAGATTTTTCAGATGAATCATTTATAAGACGTAGCAGTGTCACAGGCACTGCACAACAATTAATGCCAATAACAAGTACTGCAAAACAATTAATGCTAGGATTGATAAATGTGAATAATGTTTTACTGATACTGATTGTAGTGAAGGGGCGAGAGCAACCACCCCACCTGGCCTTGAACCCGGGGTGCCAAACCTGCAGCTTGACTGCAATGCCAAAGAGCCAGGCTTGTTGGTATGGTAGTCAGAGCACATACTCAACTGTAGTGACAGCACTCTGTCACACTGCCCTCCCCTTCTGGAAGCGCGCACATGCACTTCACACACCAAGGGGTCCCTTGCGCATTCCCCCACCATACTTCTCCCATCCCAGGGTGCCCCACTCACTGGTGCTTCACCCATTTCTGGGGTCCCTCACACCAGGGTCAACCTAACCTGGGGGTCCCTCATACTGCTCACACACTAGGCACGCCTCCAATAGCCTCACGGCAAACCATCTCACTGCGAACACTGCTAACACCACATGTAGTGAAGCGGCGTGAGCAGTCACCCCACCCGGCCTTGAACCCAGGTCTATGGGGTACCAAACTGCAGCTTTGATCGCAATGCCAAAGAACCTGGCTCACTGGTATGGCAGTCAGAATGCATACTCAACCGTAGCACTCTGTCACACTGATGTAATGGGACCTTAATGTAAGCTTTATCATGTTTTTCAGCTATACATGTATATACCTACATATATATTTATATCGATGCAATATATATGAGTAGTGACATTTAACACTTTGAGAAAATAAAGGTGAACACACCACCACATAATAAAGAGTTACCAGTAATGTAAAAGCTGTGTTTTAATAGCCTTCTGGGCCTGATGCTACACAGCGACTTACAGTTGTGCGATTGCGCGACTCTTTGTCTTTGTATCTTTGTGTTTAACGTAAAAACCTATGTATGGATATTATAAACTCATTTTATGGGAACCCAAGAATGAACACCTTCCAAACCGAATCCTTAAAAGGGACGAATGGTGTAAACAGCCTTGTCAGACGTAGTCATTTCTACACGGTGCCGGTGTCGTCACGGTAATTGCATGGTCACACATTCAAATGGGTCGCTATATCCCTCCTGTTCTCGGAGCCTCAACAAGTCGACACGCTCTTTGTCTTCATTTTATTTATTTTTTTGGGGTCTGGGTGTTAAGTGGTGTTTAATCTGCCAAACAACTGTTTTGTCAAATTACTCTAAATTTAACATAATAAAGAGCGTGCTTATCGAGTGCGGTTCGGGAGGAAATCGCATTAGCCCGCCGCGCCGGCTGCTGAGGACTCCATGTCGGATGAGTAATGGTGCCGCTGTCAGACCTGGCAGCGGGATAAATAAAGTATGGATGCGATAACGCGCAGCGTGCTAGCGCGAAATGCGTGTGGCAACCTTATTCCTGTCTACCCGGACACATGCATTCATTACCGTGGCAGCAAGCGCTTCTGACCTTTTTGAACTGACAAGCTCCCATAGCCTCAGGCAGACGCAAACCAAACATTGAGCGCACTGGCTGCGACTATGTCGATAGCCTTCTAACACCACAGTGCCCCTGCAAGTGCAATGACTTTACTGCAAAAGCCACTCAAATAAAACGAGTGAGAATGAGCAAGGGACCCGTAACGGATGTAGGGTTTCTTCTTGTAGACCCAACAAAAAGATTGTTCAAAACTGCACAGGAAAGCTCTTGAACCATCATTTCATACAAAATAGCATATAAGAAACCATTTAAAACATACACAACTGTGTTCAGTTTTTGCTTTTAAGGATTTAGACCACATCTCAAGTTAGCAAGACAGCTTTAATTTTGCAGAATGTCTTCTGCCGAAAAGGACATTGCTATAGAAATGTTCTGCAACCATCCTGATTAGATCTGAAGAGGTATATTTGGTTTCTAAATTGAGAATATGCCATTTCAATTGGAGGTCATCCTTCAAAGGACCGGAGGGTCAGTGTGCTCAAGAAATCTCCACAATTGAATAAAAAATTAGACTGGAGGTCAGACAGGCCAAATGATTTGCTTAGCCGAGTAATGATTCAACCCATCTGAGAATGAATCTAAAAAACAGATTTGATCATTTCTAAGGGCATGCATTTCTCTTGCCTATTTTCTTCTAGCATCCTGAGGCTGGCGATCAAATACATGACTACCCACAATGTAATGTGTTTAATCGCTCTCGTTTGCTGATTTTCATTTCATCTTAATGCATAATTTAATTGTGATTTATTCATTGCAATAAGACTTTATATCAAGGGAAGGATTTGAGTCAGAGTGGATAAGAACTTACCCTGTTTACCCAGCTGTTCATTCAAACATTCGTTTTTTTTTTTGTTAATACAATGTGAACATCCTGGACTGGTGAATAAACCTCTAAGAATCACATGACTTCCCAGTTTGCACAGATGCACTACAGCAATTCAATCATCAGCGAAACAAAAGACTTCAAGTTTGTACACAACATAGGCAAACAATCAGACAATATGACTTACGGCACCAAAAAATACGTTAATGGTTAGGAAACAAATGTATTAGTTTAAGTGTTTATACTGAACATCACTTTGCCATGAGTAGTTTTACCAATCATGCGTAAGTCACTGCACAGTAATATGATGATGTGCCCTCCTATACCCTAAAACAAACAGTTCAGAATGACTACTGTGATCCAAGCCATACCCACTGTTTAAACAAAAATTCACCTCTGCCTGAACCTGCAAAACACAGCAATTGCTGAATGTGAAATTTCTAACTTGCACTCACTTGTGGTTGCAGGTTCAAATCCTGGTGTCAGGTATATAACCTGAACTGCTTCAGTAAACATCTAACTGCGTGCAGAGTTAATCAGCCGACTGTAACATATGTGATTCTCCCTGGGTAAGGATGTCTGTTCAGCAAATAACAATGGTTATGGTTTTAGACCACTCTGTGCACCTTAAACTGAATGGTCATGCAGTTATTCTTAGCAGTCTTCCTTCTTAGCAGTTTAGTTGCCTTTTCAAACCAAAGTTTTTAAATCCATCCATTGAGGCCAGTAGATGTCTCCTAGATGTCGACCTAGCAGGTCCCCCTAGTATGAACTGAAGTGCTGGCCATTTGAAATCATCTGTCGTTAAATGAAAAATCTATTTTATACTTCAGTCTGTTCTGTTAGGGGTCCTCCTATGCTTTCATTAAGTGGAGCCTTATCCCAGCCATAGGTGTAGAATGGGACATCTGCTTGAAAGGGTTTAGTCTGTGTACACCTCATGCTGAAAGGTAGGCCAACACATGTTGGTCATAAGCCTGAACCGATCATTTGGTCTGTTCTTTCAACGCATAAGCTGAGTACTCCTGACCTTGCAGACCTGGCCTGCCCCCCCCCCAGCCACCTTATTGACGGTTCCCATGGTTATTGGCCACCTTCCTGTCAGCGGATCTCCTCCAGGAGCTTGAGAATATTGTCTGTGTACTCATTCCTGCTTCGACCCATTCCCGCCAGGTGCACGGTACTCAGGTCTGGGTGTGGGGGCTCGTACGAGCACGGGCAGTATAGTTCATTCAGGGTAAACCACATGGCGTCAGGGTCCATCTGAGTCATATACTGGAAAACACTGCAACACAGAGAAGGAAATAAAGACAGGGTTGTCCCAGTGAACATAGCAGAAAGAAGGGATGCTAAATGCACATCTAAGTTCACCAGGTTAAATCTGGTCTCTCTAAGCCATCATATGGCACACAATGGTAAGGCAAGAATTGCTCAGGGGAGCGGAAATCCCCCAAAAATGGGATGTGTGGCAAATGACAAAGAGAAGAATAGACCAACCTAGGGTGGAGACATAGGGTGTTTTCACACTTGGTCTCTTTCAGCCCTCAAAATGAACTCAGAGCGATTAGTCAGCATTTTTTCGCATATGTGAACACTCCAAATGAACTCAGACCCCTCTGAAACAAACCAAACTGAGACCACCTCAGGGGGTGGTCTCAGTTCGGTTCGCTTCAAGTCCGTGTTGCGGTTTGCTTAACCTGTGCATTGTGAAAACAAAGTGCTCCAGGTTCGCGTCGCCTTTTGCCATTGTACTTTAGCCCTCTAGGCTTGCCGTAGACAGATCACATGCTATTGCACTGGGACGCTCGTAAAAACAAATAGACGGAACTAGGGCTGCGCGATTATGGCAAAAATCACAATCAAAGATTATTTTAGTCAATATTGAGATCACAATTATTCAACACGATTACTCATTGACTTTGGAAAAATCATATATTTATCCAACTTGTGTTTTTAACAGTGGATTTTCTTGAACTTTAACTCTTTCGCGCATACGGTCACACCGGTGTGATTTGCCATTTAGCGTGTATGCTAAAACAGGTGCAATAAGAACACTAGATTGGAAAATTTCTAGCTAATTTTAGCTTTGAGGAAACAGCGATTTAACGTTAAAAAGTATGATGCATAGCAGATGCTAACTGAAAACTATGTGAAGCTTAATAACGCTAATGAAAACATAACGAACCATGTCACATAATTTTATGCTATGTAGCGGGCATGTTAAGTTACATACGAAACACGCACACATTTCAATAAATAATGCGGCACAATAACCGTTTTATCTCAATTATCTTGTTTTCATAATCGTTGGAAGCCAAAATGGTAATTGAAAATAAAATTAGATTAATTGCCCAGCCCTAGACGGAACCACGGCCGCTAGCAAGACGACAATTTAACCAAAACACCACAGGAATGTGGATAACACAAGTATAGCAACAGCCATCTTGTTCCAAGTGAAAGCTACCCATAATGCAAAGCAGTAAAGGTATGAGAGCTCCAGAGGAACTATAGTGTGAACAGCAAGAGGACTGAGGCCCCATCAGAGCTGAAGTGGACCAGAAAGAGAACTGAGTCCTCTTTCAAATGAACTCACAATGTGAATGCAAAAAGAACTGAGTCCCTTTTCTGTTGGTCCAGTTTTTGGTCCACTTTAAGAGGACTGAGTTTGGTTCGTTTAAAAAGAGCTATATGTTGAAACACCCATACATACCAGAGACAGGCCTCTTGCAGTTTGTATGGTTGTCTGCAGCTCAGGTAGGGCAGGCAGGCCTCAGATACTGACTCAAGATCAGTGTCAGCTGTGGACAGAGCAAGAAAGAGAGCAAAAGGTCAGGACTGAAGAGAGGGGGCAGGGGGAGCCAATGCCCAGTTCAGGCACAAGCACACTGATCAAAGATTGGATCCAAGGCACAACCCATTCAAATAGAAAGGGGCCTACATGTTAGCACGAAGGGGGCGGGATGTGTGGCCCACATCCTCCCTAATGTTTAGGTGATGGAATGGCCCGAGACTGACCCAGGGAAAGAGATTCAAATTGCTAAAGGCTGGGGAAATTGCATGGCAGCTCCTTCCCAATTCTGTTTTCATGCAGAGAGAGAGAGAGAGAGAGATAAGTATTTCCTCAGTCCTAGATGGGAGCCCAATTCAAACCTCATTCTGCCATAAGCCCCTGCATTTAAAAACAATCTGGTACATGCCTTGAAATTTAACCTGGCACGGTTAAAGTGCTTCAGTTTATTTCCAAAAAAATCGGAATATCTCGGCATGTCCTTCAAAGGTAAAGGGGCTACTTGTGTCCTTGTGTATCTCTGAAGACCCTAGAAAAGACCCAATGAAACAAGGAGAGAAAGACCCCACCCAGCTTTTAGTAGAGGAAGTCCATTGCGAGACTGATTATAATTGACTGACTTATGATAGACTGATTTGCAGTGCTATTTGTAATGGGCACATCAGGAGGCAGGTGCTAAAATTACATCAGAACCAGTTAGAAGCTGGCTGTATTAGAACTGCGCCCCTTTAAAAGCCACAGCGTTTTTCTTAACTTAAGCCTCTTCTGTTGCTTCCCAATGGGGTCGTGCACAGCGGCCGCGGCTAATGCCTTCACCTCCTCGCGCCGAAAAGCACGCTGCACACACTCTGCTGCTCTAAATGTACCTGCGTGTGAAAAATGGGCTTTATAATGGTCCCTGCTTGGTGACTTGATCACCCTTGACAAACACAACAGTGATGTGTCTATTCGGGGAGAAAGCAGGGATGTGAATTTGAATGCACAAACACTGCTTGATGCAGTCTGACGAGAGGCTTTTAACATTCAGAGCCGTTTATGTCTCAATACTGACATCTAGTGTCCACATTCTACACAACACTCTGGCGATTAATAATGCCAAAATCTATTTATAATCAAGACAGGTATGCTGGGGTTGAATGTTGAATCTCTTACCGTGAATTAAAGGTTACTGAGACAAATTAACATACAAAAGAAGAGAGGGCAAATGTGCATAGGGGACAGCCTAGACAAGGCCCTTTTTGACAGGAGAATTACTTAACATTTTTTTTGATTTGCATATAGAAACCATTTACCCAATGACTCAGAAATGTAAATATATGGAGATCAAAAAGAAATTCAATCCATACTTGTGAGCCCGACTCCTCGTGTTCATTAAGCATTGTCCTTTCAAGGCAATAATGTCTGGTGCATGCAGTTCTGTCCGATTAAGAATGCTCCCAATTCCCAGCCAAACTGATGAGATTTTCAGTAGCTACTGCGTGTGTAGTGCAGTGAAGAAAATCATCAGGGGGAACCAATACTGGAAATCTGATGATGTGGGGGTGCAGTCATGCTTTGACACAGTTGAAATTGTGTGTTGTTAAAGCCACCCTTGATGACCAGCTCTGAAAGCTGAGGCCTACCCAGGTCCAGCCGAAGACACAGGGCTCCCAGGCCCTCCAGCACAGCCAGCTGCAGCTTATAGGCCAGGGTGTGGGTGTAGATGGGCCCAGCCTTGGCACTGATCGGGGCCTGCTTCAGCAAGGAGCTGGCGAGCTTCGGCAGCACGTCCTTGGACACCCTCCTCCTGAGGAAGTCCCCACAGGTTTCTCCCAGAGTGCACAGCACCTTCAGGAACACAGAGGCCGACATCCATAACAAAGCTCAGCAATTAAAATAGAGACATGTAAAATACAGAACTATCCAGCTGTAAAAATGGACGGGAAATGCAATCAAACATAACACAATAAATACAACAAATGATGTGCCTAAAGGATTCATCACATGATACAAAGGGTCCTTTACTGTGTGTGATTGAGAGTCACCCTCTGCCACAACTGAATAATACAATCCCAGACTTATTAAGGCCTCTCCCATTGACGTGTGTCCTTTTCGCACGGGAATGGGGGTGAGAGGGCGGGCGTACCCTAAAGGCCCGCAGCACCACCAGCGGGTCATCGTTGGTGAGCCGCTGCAGGAGGGCGGGCCAGCAGCGGTGCGCCATCGGCAGCAGCTCGTTCTCCTGAGCCCGCAGGACCAGCACGCACAGCTCCAGCACGTCCAGAACCTGCAACACAGGGACCACCTTTACACCAGTCCCTGATCCTTACAGT
Organism: Megalops cyprinoides; assembly: GCF_013368585.1. Lineage (NCBI taxonomy): Eukaryota > Metazoa > Chordata > Actinopteri > Elopiformes > Megalopidae > Megalops > Megalops cyprinoides. The sequence continues at coordinate 34,000,421 of NC_050589.1, forward strand.
ACAGGACAACCGCTAATGACATGGTGCCTAATATCTGAGCTCAGAAGCAGAAATATTTCTCAGGTCTGTCCAGGATGGCAGAGACAGGTTCTGAGTATTGTATTGGTTTAAGATTACACAGCAATTTTTAGGACCTTACACTTATACCAAGAATATGGACAAAATGAGGAAAGGTTAACAAACCTTCAAATTCATATTCCAAACAGACAAGACAAAAGGACAAATTTCCCATAATGCGTATTTCTCCAATATGTTTCGGATGTTGATTGTAAGAACAAAGTGAGACCATCCAAATTAAAACAAAGGAGTTAAGTTTAGGCATTACTCTAATGGTGAAAGCAAAGTTTACGCATTTCTCCAGTGGCATAAGATTCACTTGTTCAGGCACCTATAAGAAATGACCAGCTGGTGTGGCATCACAGAGAGCTGCGGAAGCAGATCACTCCGCCTCCTTTCTGCACACACTGTGAGAGCGCTGCGTTACCTTGAGCCTGAGCCGCACGCTGGGGTGGGCCAGCAGGTGGATGCATCTCTCCATCACCTCCTTGGATATGACGATGTGTGAGGGGAGCTCGGCCTTCACGTCAGGGCTGGTCACGTCCACGTCGCTCTCGGGGGCTGGCGGCGGGGCGTCTAGGTTTGGAAAACAGCGGTGAACAGTAATTAAACTCCTTTGCTCTGCAGATGCCTTTGCTCAGGCCACGTGTGAATCTGTCCTCTGTGGGCATTCACACCGCTGGATGACTCCTAGAAAAATGCAGGTGAAGTATCATAGCTCAACGATGGAATAGGTCCTCCACATGGCATTTGAAAAATGTGACTATGCCACACAGTCTCCCAGTATGGCCTGCAAATAAATCACCTTTATTCTTTAGAAATCACACTTATACCTTACGAAAGTATGCAAGGATAAACTAAATATATATAACACATGCTGTAGCACATCCCAGCGTCCCCACAAAGCTGACATCATTATTTAGTTATATTTAGTTACATTACTCATGCAGATCCCTCTCCTTACCAACACACCAAACTGCCATCAGATGGTGAAAGGGTGTATACTGAAAGTAAAGTAAAACAGCTCCAACCTGTTTCGTCTTCATCCTGTTCATCCCCTATAATGCCCTCTGCCAGCTCCTTCTGCCTGCGGTAATCCAGGAGAAACTGCCTCACATCCAGTGGATCCTCATGGTTGGACCCCACCCTTTTGGCCCCAGCTGATCCTGGGGGCTCCCCAGGGAACCACCTCACTGCAGTATAACAAACCCACAGACACTTTCACCATCAGAAGCAGTCTCCTCTGTCACATATTAAAACTCATTGGCATTGCTGAACCACAGCCACAGCTTTAGCCCTTTTAAAATTCAATGCAGCCTTCTGAATTGAGAGCTCAATGTACAATAATTATGGTTCTAGAACTGTTAATTTTCTTAAAATCAATGCAGAAGAAAAAACCTGCACGATTATCCTTAAAGGCAATCTCCCCAAACAGGCCTCAGCTGTAGATATGTAGAAAATGCTTATTGAATATTTGGACATTGTGCAGTAAGTGCTCTAGTGCACTATTAAAGAGGTGCAAAGCAGCAAAAGTTTCTGTCAGTGTGTTTTCTAACAGTACTCTTAGAGCAATATATAAGGACAAAGGGCCATGCGTCTTCAGTTTTTTTTTTTTTGACAGAAGGACAATGTTCACATAAGACCCACGAGGCAATGCCCGGTGAATGGAGAGAGGCTTCAGAGCTCACCGATGGCGTTCATGAGTGAGTGGAGCACGGCGCAGAACACGGGCGCCCGCTCGTCGTAGCTCTGGTCCAGGGCCGCCAGCACGTCCTGGACGACGTCGTGCACCAGCGGCAGCAAGCCGGCGTCCGAGTGGCAGAACATGACGGCGAGGACGCGGGGCGCGTGTGGGTGCAGGGCCAGCCTCCGCAGGTTGAGCGACACGTCGTTAAGCAGGTAGTCCGAGTTGCAGGCGATGAGCTCCCTGAGCGCGCCGTAGCCGCAGGCCCGGCAGAAGTCCCACATGGCGGAGAGGGCCGCCTGGCTGACCAGCAGCGTCTCGTCTCCGGCCTTCTCCAGCACGGGGTAGAGCGCCGTCATCAGGAGCAGCTGGAAGTCCGCCCCCAGGGCCAGGGCCATGGCTCCTATCCCCTCCAGCTGGATGCAGAGCTGCCAGATGTTGCTGTTCAGCTGGTGGATGGTGGAGCCTTTTGCCTCTGTGGGGAGCTGCAAACAGTCTCTTTCCGCTCTGTTGGTGATAGATAGCACCCTAGACCTGCTGAAATGTCCCTCCTCCACCTTTTCGGATTGCTCACAAACGGTCGTCAAGTGCCAGTTGCTATGGCTGATGTATTCCTCAATGATCGACGTTGCAGCTGCATTCAGATCGTCTTGACTCCTTGGGCTACGCTCCTGGGTGACCGTCACGCCCAGCCCGGCTGCCCCTGTGACGATCTCATTAAGCACCAAGGCCGCTTGCTTCCTATAAACCGAAGACTCCCTGTAGAGATCCATGAAATGGTCCACCAGGAGATAGAGGTCTCCATAGTATCCCAGGAGCCTGCAGATCTGCTGAAGGGCGGAGAAGATCTTTTCGTCTGTGAAGTAGAGGAAGTGCTTCTTCTGGGTACGCGTCTCCTGAGGACCCGTCCCGTCTCCCACCGGGTTCGAGGAGCCCCTCTCTTCGACGATGCGCACATCGGTCACGTCCAGCTCCAGCACCTGCATCAGTGCCTTGGAGATGCGTTGCAGGTGAGCGGCCGAACTCAGCACTGCCGTCACCCCCGGGCCCAGTATCCTGAGGTACCCCGAGAAGGCGCAGAGGACGGACAGCTTATGCCGGTCATCCGACGTCCTCATGAGGCGGGGCAGGGACGTGGCGAGGGAGTGCAGGTTCTCCGAGAGGACGTCCTCGAAGGCGTGGCCGCCATCGTCCCGGTTCCTCCGGGCCGCGCTCTCCAGGGCCGCCTCGCACCTGTCCCGGACGGCGGGGCTCTCGTCGCTCACCATGGCGACCAGGGCCTCCAGCAGGGGGCCAAGGCAGTCCCCGAGGGACTTGCAGCAGGTGGAGAGGAGGTGGTCGGCCAGGCTCGCCACCTCCAGCCTCACCTTCCAGTGCTGGTGAGCCGAAGCGCAGGATACGATCTTCCGCAGGAGGACCCCCAGCTTCCCGGAGGTGTCCTTGGCCCAGGCCGGGCTCCTCCGCACCACCAGCTCCCCCACCCTCCCCAGCTCCTCCCCTGTGGGCTCCTCCCCGACCTCCGGGTCCGACAGCTGCTCGTCGGCCATGACCAGGCCCACGGTCTGGTACCACACCCTTATGGCCCTCACCGTCACGGCGTGGCCCTGCCTGACGTCGGCAGCGGCCACCCGCGACAGGGCGAGGGTGATCCCGGGCAGGAAAGACGCGAAGGTGCCGCCCAGGAGCCGCACCTCGTCCCGGCTGGCGGTCACGTGATCCTCGGGGCAGTCGCAGCGCAGGAGCAGGGCCTGGAGGCACTTCAGCGCGGCCGTCCGCACCTCCCTGGACCCCTCCTGCTCCCCCAGGGCCAGCAGCAGGGAGACGGCGGCGCCCAGGCCGGGCAGCATGGCGGGCGCGTACAGCTGGAACAGGATGTCCCCGTAGGCTGCGTGCAGCAGGGTGTCCAGGCCCCGCAGGGCCGAGACCTTCAGCTCGTCCGACCTGGGCGCGGGCTTCCCAGGGTCGCCCGGCAAGCAGAGGCAGAGGCACAGCTCGGAGAACAGCTCCCGCAGGACGTCCCAGCTCCGCACGCAGGTGCGGGCCAGGACGTACCCGATGCCCTCCAGTGCCGCCTGGATCAGGTTCTCCCTCTTGGGCCCGGGCGTCCTGAGCACGAAGCGCAGCGGGAAGATGATGTACTCCTGCAGCTGCTGCAGGGCGCAGTCGTCCACGCACCGCAGCTGCGCGCTAAGCTGCTCCACGTTCGCCACCGTCTGCTCCTTGGTCAGCAGCACGCAGGCCGGACGCAGGAGGGCGAAAGCCACTTTGGGGTCACTGATCTGCTCCATCCTCTGGCAGAGCAGACCACTGGTGTTGCACTGTGGGCAAAATCACTCGTAATTACAACGGTGCTACGTTTCAGGTTACTATAAGCTAATCAAGGACTGCAAGATGTAGGATTTCAAATACCCAACCCTGTATTTTAATTTAGTTGAAACAGACTGTATAACAGTTGCACTATTTTGGGTGTGAACATTAGGATCTCAAGTATGTTGATACAAAGTTTTAATTGAAATAACAGCTAATAACAGCCTTAAGGGGTGGATGCCCCGAATCCGCCTAGCCATCCACCGGGCTACTCACAAGTGACTAGCACCCTTCATTACACAACTTCTATTTTGGCCATTTAAAAGCACATGCAAATAAGCTTGTACAAGCAGAGCAGCTAGCTCGCAAACCAACAGCGAATTGGATGTTTTATTATATTCTGATAACCAGCTAGAGAACCTCCGCTTTGGTGAGCACTTTGGCCTCCGTAGGGTATAAAAATCGAGTCAAGTAACCACCTACGCTAAGCAACGCTAACTGCCTATCGTTTGGCCTCCAACTAATTCAGTTACTGTAACTATAAGTAACTATCGTTTTAGCTAAAGTAACAAGTTATTAAACTAACGTTACTAGCTACTAAGTGACATTTTATAATCGCTATGATTTCGATAGCTCGCTATCTACGACGGCCGTTGGTATATGTCAGCTTGCTCACTGAAAACAGTTAACATATATTAAAATGTGTCTATTGCATGCATTAATGAAACCTCATTATCCAGATAAAAACCAGGTAGCGGACTACCCAACTTACCTACGTTTTTATGGCATGCCGAAGTTGAGAGGGTAACAACACAGCATGGACAAAACTGCGGCCGTCGCTAACTAATGACGTCACTTTCGGCGACATGTGCTGATCGCACTTTTAATATCAACGATAGTAGGTAAAGAAAGACCATTTTATGCATTTAAGTATTTCTTCGTTTCCCGGCGGATTGTCTGGCATTTATCAACTTGCAGCTTCTATGGTCAGTCACCTCCGTCTACGGATGGCGTACTGTATTACTAAGCTAGCAATACGTTAAAACATCAACAAGCTCTACAGCTAGACTAGATAGCTAACTTTAGCTCGTTACTCGGTTAGCAAATTAAGTTGTAATTAATCATCTCTCCGCCAATATTGAAAAGCATGCAAGATGCAGTAACTATAATCTTAACAGACTCGAGTTCACTCAACAAAAGCAAGCCAGTGCCTTGCTGCTGCACTGTGGGTAATCACATGTGTTGTGTTTGTTGCCCTTTGAACTCCAAGCAAAAGGTCACCGGCCATCTTGTTGGCAACAGATCTGTTGTATTTAGCGTTTCATTTGGTATCGTTGGCTAACATTAGCTAGGTAGCATGTAACTAACTACCGAGGTAGTTTGAGGATTGAAATTGTAGCTGACTAAATTGGCATCATCATTTTTCACTATTTATAACGGCATCGCAAACAAGGCAAAATAAATAGATTTTCAACGATAACGGCCAGGAGCACATGGGACTTCATTTAAAGAACTGCGAGTTTTGAGTCTTCATGCAAGTAGCTAGCTAGCTAAAATCTTGCAGAGCTAGCTTGCTGACTACTTTCAAAAGAAGTTAGCTAGGTGTCTGGTCTGCGTTTTGTAAGTAGCTTTATATAAAATTATCTGACGAGTTCGTTGGGTAAAGTAAATGCACATGAAATAAATTGCTTAGTATACTAGTGATCTAGCCAATATTGTGCATTTGGTTAGCTTGGTATATCTCACGTTAGCCGATTCCATACGGAGCGAGCAGCTTGACTTCCTAGCTAGTTAGCTTTAATGTGAAGCTAATGCGATATTACACCTAACAAACAACTTTTTGTGTTTCCTGACTTTGGTTAGTTGAATGGTAGTGCAGCAGACGCTCAGTCACTTCGAGTTAGGACAAGCCTTCTTGGATCATAGATGCTTGCTCTATTAGTGTGATAAACTGGACCCACTGCAATCTTGCTCGCTGCTCACCAGTGACAGACTTGTGATTACCTTTCTAGCAAGATAGCTTACGCTACACTTGCTGCATCATACTGCTGATGTCATACTAGTGTGGTACTGGCAACGCAGAAAAGAAAAGAGTGTGTCTAAGGGCCAGTATGTCGTCTTTTTCTGAATCTGCGCTGGAGAAGAAATTGGCAGAACTTAGCAACTCTCAGCAGAGTGTGCAGACTTTGTCACTATGGATTATTCATCACCGCAAGCATTCATCGCTCATTGTGCGTGTTTGGCATAGAGAACTGAAGAAAGGTATGTAAAATGGAACCGAAAATCATTTAACCATGTTTAAATTGTGCTGTATTTATGCTGTTGTATTGGTTTTGCAGTTCATGTTAATACAGACAGACTCCCAGAAATGTTGTTCTCTCTGCCTCAAGTTGTTTGTTTATGATACTGTCAGTGTACGTCAGCGCCTGTAAAATGGTAATTAAAATTGAGTCACGTGTTGCCGTGTCTCTTTCAGCAAAAAGCAGCAGGAAGTTGACATTCCTGTATCTTGCCAATGACGTGATTCAAAACAGCAAGAAGAAGGGGCCCGAGTTCACCCGGGATTTTGAGGCTGTCCTTGTTGACGCTTGCTCCCATGTGGCAAGGTACTTGATGTAGCCTTGTTGAGATTTGTGCCGGGTTTCAGGGCGCATACACATTTTGTTTCAGTCACATGCATGTAAAGTAGTCATTATTTTCAGATGCCAGTGTAACACTCCAGTTTCTCCTTTCCAATGGAAACACCATTGTTAACAAACAAATTATTTGTGCCCCTCTTGGTACGGTCTACAGCATTAGAGAGTTTTGGACTTAGAGAGTGGATGTGTGGGTATTAACCTAGCCTTTTGCCTTCTCATATAGAGAGGTGGATGATGGGTCAAAGAAACACATGGAGAGGCTACTCAACATCTGGCATGAGCGAAACCTGTACCGGCCTGACTTCATCCAGCAGCTCAAACTTGCCATTGAGGATTCCAACAGTCCCAGACACAAACGCTCAGGTAAGCAGGAGGTGGCCAGTTAAGGGGTGCAAAAACAACTGGCAAGAGATACTCACAGCCATGCCAGTCATATGGAATGCATTGGTTGCGTGGCTTCTAAACTCATCCGGTTGGTTATCTTGCACAGTCAACATCCTATGTCAATGGATCTATTTAAGGTTTTAATGAATTTTGAATGATAATGTTATGTTTGTTGAATGATGTTTCCTTGATTTTATTGAAAATGAACATTCATTTATGTTTATGTGTAGTACACCACTCAGTTTAGTGTTGTCAATTGCTATTGTATGGTCTGAATTATAATCAGAGGTTTTTGGAATGAGGACTTGAGTAGAGGTAGGCTGTGTGGGAGAAGTGTGCACTACTACTCTGTCACAACCTACTGTTCCACTCTAGACTATCTGTATGTGAAGCATTTTTATGAAGCCTGCATTTCATTTGCAGAGGAGAGGAAAGGCATCAAGCGTTCATACCAGAAGGTCCAGGAGGAAGAGGAAGAAGAGGAGGATGATGATGACTACAGGGGGCACTTTTCCCCACGGGAAACTGACTCCACGGGTCCACAGCTGGTATGTCCAGGTTTACTCCACCTCTCCCATAAGCTCACAGCAGGGTGTACTTTCATTCTTTCACCACTAGATTGCAGCATAATGTAACCATTGCAATGTCCACAGTATATACAGTAGTCCCCCCTTATCCGCGAGGGATATGTTCCAACACCCCCGAACCCTGTATATACTATGTTTTTTTCCTATACATGAGTGACTAATGGGCGGGTAGCATATACAGCGAGGATACGCTGGACAAAGGGATGATTCACGTCCCCGGGCGGGATGGCGCGAGATTTCATCACACTACTCAGAATGGCGCGCAATTTAAAACTTATGAATTATTTATTTCTGGAAATTTATTTTCCATTTTAATATTTTCCATTTCAATATTTTCGGACCGCGGTTGACCGCGGGTAACTGAAACCGCGGATAAGGGGGGACCACCCTTTTGTTTTGATGTTCACTGCAGCCAGAAACAGTGCAATAAGACACTAAAATTTGGCCTCACCTGGTTAGATATAGGCATCTGTAGGTAGCCTGCTGAAAGGGAGACAAGTGTGTAACATTAGTTCTTCAAGTATAAAGTGAATGTTTACTAGAATCCAGGCAGGACAAGGTAACGAGTGTGGTGGACATAACATTTACATTTACATTTACATTTATTTATTTAGCATTTTGACCACCATCTGCCTGATGCTTGCATAATAGACCCCAAACATACTTCTCTCTCTCTTGCTCTCATGCAGACAGAGGAGCTGGTCAAAGCTCTCCAGGACCTGGAGAACGCGGCCTCAGGAGACGCTGCGGTCCGTCAGAAGATTGCCTCACTGCCACAGGAAGTGCAGGACGTGTCCCTGCTGGAGAAAATCACAGGTGAGGCCGGGGGGTGCTGGGGAATTGTTAGGCCAGGGGATGTAAACCAGGAAAGTTATAGACTTGAATCCTGGCTAAGGAGATGCTGTGATACCTTAACAAGAATAATGAACTGGATGTCCTTTCAGTAAACATGTATCTTAACAAATAAATCATATGCACCCTGTAAGATATTAAAGTTGCACTAGAGGCTTGTGTCTGCCAAGCAAGTAAGTGATAAAATGTGACCTCACTGGGGATAGAGGGGCAGGTTGTCTGTCTACCTCAGGGTTCCAGACTAACCTTTCCACTGGTAGCACTGGTGCTACCAACTTTCTTAGTTGGTCGCACCAGCACATGATTTGGTCGTCCCTTTTTTTTTTGGTACAGCATGGTATTAATCAGTGACCTTGCATGCTGATGAATAGTTGTCTTAATTTGCATACCCTAGTTTTGCATTGATGTAAAGATTGACAGTGACTCAAGACTTGATATTTGCAAAATATTTTAAATCTGAACATTGTTTCCCCCGTTGTGAGAAGTTTAATAATGCTAATGAAAAGAACCATGTAACGTAACACGCGCTTCATAAAATAAGTTGCGTGCGAAAGGGTTAAAATAATCACCTATAGACCGCTTCATCTTTGGAAGACGGTAACAGCTAAATGGATTGTTCGCGCGTTTCATCATCAGTACGCGTATACAGGCAGGGAGAGACCAACTGAGCCAGTGAAGAAGAAAAAGTAGTACTTTCAACCACAATGGCTAACGCAGTACCCATGCCGGAGGGGCACCAAAACAGCCTAATGATCATCATTCGCATGAATACGAGCACGTGAAATTTTAACTCGCGCACTCTCAAAAAATGGTCGCATATGCGGGCATATTTTCAAGTCGCACTGGTGCGCCTAGTTATAAAATTTAGTCGCACTGTCTCCAAAAATGGTCTCAAAATGCAACTAAATGGTCGCAGTCTGGAGCCCTGTACCTTCTAGCGCCATTATGAATGTAGCGCTAAGTTGTAACCTTGTGCTTTGAGCGGATGTGGGGGCATTAACCTTGTACCCTTGGACTTCTCTGTCTGTACCATAGACAAGGAGGCTGCAGACAAGCTCTCGAAGACGGTGGACGAGGCCTGCCTGCTGCTGGCCGAGTATAATGGCCGCCTGGCCGCTGAGCTGGAGGACAGGAGGCACCTCGCCCGCATGCTGACAGAGTACATCCACAGCCAGAAGGAGGCGCTTTCAGAGAGGGAGAAGAAACTGGAGGCAAGCGCTTTCATCCTGCTGCAGGCACCACCCATTTCTGTGCCCTTTCAAATCAGGCACCGTAGCTCAAGCATATATCCTCTTTCCTCTTACATATAACATATTTTCTGTCATCGATCGCTATGTTCCATGCTAAATAACAAAAGGAGGGCAGATGTGTCTTCCTATACATCTGTTTTCGCTTGGAGGTGTGTCACATAAAACACAAACACACACAGTTTCATTGCTGTAGGTACAAAAACACTGAAGGAAAAAATGGATGTGTTCCCTGTTGTGACCTGAAAGGCCTTCCATCCTGATGATGTGAAGATCAGTGAATCCATGCAGCATCACTCATTAAAACATCACTGGCTTTCTTTAGGCAATAATCAATTAGATAAACATATCAATGGTAGTTTGCAAGGAATCCCCTATATTGCTGTGTAAATTGCTGGACTGATGAGAGGTGCACAATGGAGGTGCACACTAAACTTACAAATGGTGCCCCATGGACATTTCTAGTATGCTGGTTTTTATTCCAGGTGTGCTCAGTTATTTAGGTTGAGCTGTTAATTGATCTCTGACCTGGATTTGGCGTGGATCGTAATTGCTTGTTACAAAATCTAGTAGCAGGGAATGCATGGCTCTAACAAGTGTAATTTTAGTATACCGATAATGCTAAAAAATTGGCTAGTTTGTTGGCTAGTACAGTTAGCTCATCACAAAAAAGTAATTGACAGGCATTCACTACCAAGAGCATCAGCAGGAGTATATGCATAGATGAAAGTAATTTCTCAAAATTCCATCCTCCTTAATTCCATCTTCAAGGTTGCCAAATTTCATTGATTTTTTTTTTTTTTACACTTGTCTTGGAATTGTCCTTTTAAAGTGACAGAAAAGCCTAGGGATTTTAAATGTGATTTAGACGGGATTTGTTTTTGTCTCGCAGGAGTACAAGCAGAAGCTGGCCCGGGTGACACAGGTCCGCAAGGAGCTCAAGTCCCACATCCAGAGCCTGCCGGACCTGTCCCTGCTGCCCAACGTCACGGGGGGTTTGGCCCCCCTCCCCTCTGCTGGGGACCTCTTCTCCACTGACTGAGACCTCTGTGGCTGCGCAAGCCACCCCCCCCCCCCCCTCCCCCCGCACCCCCTTGCTCCAGCCATGGCCCGCCTCCCCTCCCTGGCTCCCGCTCTGGCCCCTCCGGAACCACTGAACTGTGTCTACCTTTCTACCACAAGGGCAATTTTATCCTTTTTATCTTTTTTTTAACTAAGGACACCAGCAGGTACCCTTTCACAGAAGAGTCTTGCTCACAGTGAAGACATCCTCTGAGTCACATCTGTCTGCATAGCACACTCTCAGTGGGGCCTGATGGGTTGCTTACAATGACTGTTACTGCGCATAAGCTAAGACCTGAAAAGGTGACATTGATTTGTTACAGTAGGCAGACTAGGATTGCAATTGATGCACTTATGCTGCAGCTTTAAGTGCAACGTTTGTGAATGATTTCAACATCTGGTGTGCTCTTTTTTTGTCTAGGGTGTCTGTAGTGGCTCAAGATAAAGAGAAATTATCCCAGCAGCCCTTTCTGTCAGCCACTTAGTTTTAATAAAAAGGTTTGAGGTGGTCATTTATGTAGGCTTTAAAATACCCCTGAAAGTTAGGATCAATAACTGATAGGAGCTTCAAATCATATCTTGTGTCTTCATGTCATGGTTTTATGTCTTTTGCTTTGCTCCTGGAGAGGGGAAATCCACATGCCTGACCGATATGGCAATGTCCCAAGGTTGATATCCGACTCAGACATATCCTTCTGTACTTCCTCTGGAAACTAAAAAAAAAAAAAAAAAACACCACCACCACCAGAGACTGATTTTGAAGGCATTATTAGATTTGCTGTGTTTTTAGGGGTCAGGGGTGGGAGGGTGGGATAAATGTGAGTCATGACTGATTCTGGCACGCTGTTGTACTTACGCTCACCCACACACAGAGCTCTGATAGCGGGTCACATGTCCCCAAGTCAAGATTATCTTAACAAAGCTCTTTCTCCTCTCACCCGGCAACCTTTAAGCTAAGCTTTTGAGGTTTGCAGAAAAAAGTTGCGTGTTTTCATCTCTCACCACAGGCAGTGTTGAACAAAGATCAGCTTTGCATAAAGCCAGAGCAAAAAGGAAGAACCATTCTGCATTGAACATTGCTGATATTCTGGGATTTCTTGGAAACTGTAAAAGCCCTGTTACCTTGGAGTATTCTGTATAAGCAAAGCTGTTTGCTTTGGTTGAAGTGACTTTTTATTGGAAATGGAGAAAAAAAGATGACATATAGTTTTAATAAAAAATATCTGCCTGCCATGGGTCAAATCAAGTAACTGGCTGTCAGGTGAAAAGCAGGAGTCCTCTCCTTGTTCTGATTGTTCAGGTGGGAGTGTACAGTGCACCACTGTCTGTTTGAACGGGGCACATTGTTTTTCTAAAGATTATCTCTCACTTTTTTCTTCTCTCTCTCTCTTTGTCTTTTTGGATATTTAAATGGGAGTTTCAGTGGTTTGACCAGGATCTCTACCTTAAGTTCATTGACTTTCAACCTATTCCATGCATTTATAGCTTGTTTCTTATGTAATTAAAACATCTTCATTCAGGGACTACAGACTACAAAATATAAATGTTTTCCTGTCAGTGCCTCTAAGAAATATACTTTTTAATTTTTGTTTTTGTAGTTCATTGTTGTAGCACGATGTAGCACAAAACCAGGCACACTACACAGATAACTAAAAAGTTTGAGTCTTCAGTGGGCCACTGCAGTGGCATTCTTGGGGAGGGTAATTAACCTGAACCTATTTAGTGACCATGGCAAAAATTGGTTGACAATATTTTGACAAATGGCAAGTTCAAAACCTGTTTAAACAGTGCAGTCTCATGAGAAATCTGAGTTTGAAATCTGAAATCATTTGCTGGCTTTCCTTTTTGCTGAGTTTACATTTTATTTTGTAGTCACAGCAGTTGTCTGAAGTGCTTTAATGTTCTATGAAAGAAAGCACACTAGTCAGCATCTCACAGTGAGCATCATTCAACTTTTGCCTGTGTGCCAAAGAAGGGAGTTTAGAGTTTATGTCACAGTTAAGACATTAAACAGATAGTCTCAAACGAGTTTACATAGTTTTACTTGAATATAATGCATTTCACCAAGTCTTTCCCTCCGTGGATCGAAGCACTACCCTGTACAACCTAGAGGTTGAAAAGCCATGCCAGTCAAGCATCTGAATAGTCTGTTTGGGATTGCATTTGGTATGCTTTTCAATTCAATAAATTCACGTAGTACTGAAAGAACATCAGCTCTGACCTGGCTGCACGACTTATTGGCTGATACATCTTTGACTATGAGGTCAGTGTTGATTAGTTCAGAAATGAACTGTAATATTACAAATCACATTGCCAGTGGAATAATCCACCTCATCTCACTGTAATGTCCCACCTTCAGCAATGCTGTACACAGTGGGCTGTAACGTGTGCAGCATTCTTGTTTTTAAGACCATAATTTGCCAAATTGGTAGCTAGTTATTATGTGTGCAGGAATAACTGGGGGGGCTTTTTTTGGGGCACAGACATACCTGGGGATAGCATCCAATGAATCATCCCAGTGTCAAAGCTGTGGCCTTGCTGAGATCCAGTGGGTATTTGACACCCCAGAATGCCTTTTAAGCATTTGGGGAGGGCAGAGAGAATGAAAGGCAGTTGTTCGCATGTCATTCTCATCATATCATAAAATGACCAGTACTTGGTGTGGTTCCCTCTTTCTCCCCTTGTCTAGTTATTTTTTGAGTGTCAGATTTCACCAGCTGTTGTTTGTGAGGATTACCCCATGATAAAATGTTTTTAAATGCTGATTTGGGACACCCATATAGGCAGGTTATAATGGTTAAACATCATCTACGTACTGAATTTTCAAAAATGCACATCCACTTCTCTCAAACCATTTTGCATTTACTTCTGAGTTGGAATTTAGCTCAGGGTGGTGATTTACCATGGCATTTTGATGATGATCTGATGTGGTCCCCCAGAAGAAATTCACTGGCGTAAGACACTGTAAACTTTGAGAGACTTTATACTGGGAATTGAACTCTCTTCATGTATGTTCTGATCAGCTCTTGCCAAGACCAGCTTACATAACAATGCTCCTTCATTTGAAGATCTCTCCCCCTCTTTTAAACGATATGGTTAAGACATTTAGTAATATATGGAAAAAAGAACAGATCGAAGGTAGTGAAAAGGCCAGGAAGATGTTGGAATATCCTTAAACACTGTGTCACCTTCAAAGATATATTCGTATGAGAGTTCAGTTTGGTCCAGTTATAAATTTGCAAAACATGCATCAGTATCCTGAAAAAAAAAACATGAAGTCATGCCATGTCATGCCTGATGCTTTATGTCGCAAAACAGTATGGCAGTATAAAGTGTTGTAAGAGTATAAAGATGCCCTTTTCTCTCTTGGAGAACAGTACAATTTCTTGTGGAAATGACTTTCAAAATGGAAAATATGACTTTACAGAAGCTGCAATGAAGCAATGGCTTCTGGCTAGTTCACTCCATGCTGTGAAAATAGCACAAATGGAGAAAGCCAGTCAAAATTAAGGGTATAATTTCACACTGAGGAGTTTGACCCTAACAATGAACAATAGTTTTGGGGAAAGAGTGACCATTTTTACCGCTTCAACAGAATGTATCATTTTGATCATTTAGTCAAAAAAGACCAATATATTGGGTAAATGTGGTAAGTACGCACAACACAATTATTTTGGGTGCAGAATTTAAGGTGACCAGAATTTAAGGTGACCTTCTCTCCCACTGCAAGTTTTTCCATCCTGCCCACCAAAAACACTCACTGCCCACTCAAAAACACTGTCAGTGCTTGTCACATCTGTCACACTTTATCTACATAGATCATCAATGGGCTTTCATATTCTGGATTAAAGTGTGCCGCCCTTGTCAAGTGTAGCTTATGACAAGTCATTTCTTTTTATGTTGCAGTGGTGTTCAAAAATCCAACATAAGCAATAACCAAGCTGACATTCAAATGAAAATCGATTGAATGTCACCCAGTGTCCACATCATACAGTAGGTTAGAAGCAAAGGGGGTTTATCATTGTTTTGTTGCATCCCATTGAAAATAACAGTGCATTTGTACCTCATATGCTTCAGACTAAGGGGCTGTAGCCTGGACTGCATCAACAGCTTGCTGGAGTGAAGCAGGTTTTGAGAGATCTGAAGTGTGGCCACTATTTTTAAACACTTGGTAAGCACTTAAGCATGGCTGCAATACAATGAAAAGTAAGGCTTAGACTGAATAGAAAACATGGACAGCCTAAAATGGACTAAAGTAATTGTCTCTGAGCTTGAAGAAGGTGCTGGTAAATTGGTAAAAACAGGATTTGCGGTTGAGGATCAACTCAAGGGCATGAAAGATTCAGAAATTTTTGATGAGAGATCTTTCATTTGGAACAAAATCAGTATAATATTAAGAAGAGTATATTAATGGCCAATATATATATATATATATATATATATATATATATATATATATATATATATATATATATATATATATATATATATATATATACATAATTCAGACAATAGAAACTATTTTGCTGGAGTCCATTGACTGAAACATTGACTGACTGAAACATTTAAATGCAGACTTTAGTTTCAGTTATTTTTTAACCCTTTGAGGAGTAAGGTCACACTGGTGGAATCACTCCAGGTCAGTTCTTTTCAGTCATTTTTAAAGATACAGCTATCTGATACAGCTTAACCTCTCAGACAAGCATCACAGAAATAAGAAGGAAAACAAGTGAATTTGCTCGATTCTGCATGAGGAAGACTGACCATCTCTGTTATCAAACACAGATAAAGAAGATGACACAGGCACAGCTGTTGTCCTACAGGCTGCACAGAAAACAGAAGCCTGGGGCTGTGTAGTGTCGGTGAGAGTAGGGGTAGAAAGTTTGCACTGAGTCATAATGACTTGTACTGATCGCACAAGAGATTGTACAACTGACATAACTGTCAGGATGTATTATGGAGTGACTTCAGCTGCCTTGCTCCTAAGAGGCAAATAATAACTACATCAATAATATTAGGACCTAATGGAGTCTAACTATCCCAATGCAAAACGCATTGTTTGCAGCTTTATTGGTCTCTTTTCAAATAAAATGAAGGTCTACTCATCCAGTAAGGTTTTTCCAATTTTTTGTTCAGAAAGTGTGCAACTTCCAATTCAATTGCCTTAAATTTATCACTTGCCACTATCAGCACCTCATACACATTGTGTACAAGTGTGTGTTTTTTCTCCTCTCTTTTTATAAATGGTTTTAAGATTCATGTTTTACAGATTTGCAGTGTCATTTTCACTCAGGACTTAACCTTGTTACATTCCATGTAAGTATTGTATTGACGGGTGTGCTCCGATGTTTGTTCTGTCCCTGCCCCTGCCTCTGTCTGTCTGTTTCTTCAGGTTCCTGGTTTGACTGCTCCTGCCATTTCTCATTTGATTGGTCTCCATAGCTGTACATAACCCACCTCAGCATTCACTGAACACCCTGCCATCATCATCCTCCACATAGTCTTTAAAGTTTTGTTTGTTCCCCTTCACCCTCTCTCCCCCTCAGCCTCCATTTTGACTTCCTTTTGTTTGACTGTGGTCTTGTTTCCCCTGTACCCTGTGCTTGTGGAATTTATGTCCCTCCGCATGGATTTTTTCCCTGACCAGGTTTGGGACTAGGTTAGTCTGGGGTACCCTATACACAACCACCCATAGGAGGATTTGCTGTTAGAGACACTAGATAAGAGGTGAATGCCACCCCCTGTATTTTTGTGAGTGTAGGTATTTAGCCCTTGGTGTTAGGTTAGATAGACTACACTAAGTTTTGTTTGTTTCATTTCTTTGGCACCACCTCTGGTCCCTACCTATCTCGTCGTGGGAGAATACCACACTTGTGGTACAAATGTGGTGCTCAGTGTTACAGTACCTTTTGATTGAGTGCTTTGGTTAGTAATGATTTTCACCATTTGGTTGCTTCACTAGAAATGGCTTTTAATTTGAGAAAGTTTCTAGCTGATCCGATTTTGGAACAAGTAGATGGGTGCTGCAAGATGACTTATTTTGTATTGCAGAGGTGATTCCATGATGTCAGCTTGAATTGGTTGAAAAGTTTCAAGAACTTACAGAGCAAATCATTTCTCTTAATGATGTAAATATCTAAACATTTATTAAAGATTATGGATTTGCTGCTAGATTCAAAAAATGTAAGTCAACATTCTGAGACACCTCAGCACATTTTATGACAACTGATGACACATTTTACAACAGCAGACACACCTCCTGTGTAAATGCAGACAGTGGTGTACCGGGGATAATACAGATTTACACCACAATGTCATCGATACTGTTTGACATTGATAGTTGTCTGATGCGAACACATTTTCCAGTGCTATTTCAGGCCCAACAGCAATTATTTCTCAATGCAAGGATGATCCACAGAATACTCATCCTAATATAACGACAAGCTTTTTTGACATATGGTAACACCGCAATCTGTGGTTTGCATATTTATAAGTATGACAGAAAAGTAGCAACTGTGCTGTCTGTCCAATCTGGTGCTTTCATTGACTGTGCTGTGAAATGCAAGCACTCATTTCTTGATTGACAGCAATTCAGATGGCTCAGCACATTGACTATGTGGAAGGTACTGTGTACTCTTGGGTGTGCACTGCAGTGTTATTTGCCAACATCAATGTTCTTGTACCCCTTGATGTTAGACAGCTTGTTGCTGTTAAAAGTGGCCAGCAGCTTCCTCGTTCCTGGGCTGGTTGGGGTGATGTTTATTTTAGATTTGGCGGTTTGACTTGGTCCCACTGATCCAACTCTGTTGATAAAAATGGAGATAACAGACCTCAAGTGCTCATGTTCACAAACACTTCAATACTGATATTGAAAGGAATTTTTAAGAACAGCCAATTACACTGACCCTGATTAGTCTACCAGCATCACTGTGAGATGTCATAGCCACAACACAGTTTATATTGTATGCTTCCAGACTGCTTGGCAAATATCTGATAAAATATTCTTTGTGTGACACTAGCTGTGATTATCTTGTCTAAATTTCCTACATTGTACTGAGGTTTTTATTACATAATATTGTGTATTTGTTATTGCTTATCATTTGTTAGGCTGTAAAGAGGTGGGTTTTTTGTCTTGGTTAGATTCCAGGGTGCATTTACTGCTAAATAGTTAGTAGTTTTGTTTCCCCCTCATAAATGACTGCCCATCTGCTGATCGTCTGAGCAAAGTATTCATTGGTGCTTCTGCACGGCTGCGGCAACCTTGTCGCACTAAGGCTTCAGCCGTACTTAAGACTGTGACAATATTAAAACATTTTAATTGATGAGAATACAAGAGAATAGATATTTCAATGTACCATTCTCAAATAGTCACTGAACATGTTTTTGAAAGAACAAAAGAATTTATCCCACCAATTTTTTTCTTGTCTTTTTTTTTACAAGATGTTATGCTACTTTATTTTCAGTTACACGCAGCTGCTGGTTAAATGGCATTACAAAACCATTTTCAACCAAGAGTCACTGGGACAGGGAATAGCGCATTTCCCATTAACTTACATTTGTTTGATTTTCTTTCCATCCATCAGGGATCCCTCCACAGAGAAGGTGCAGTTCTCCAGGGATTCAGAAAGAGGGTTCTGCAGGGAGAGCTCTACTGCCAGCTCATAGTACAGTTTGGGTTTTCCCAGGATCTGCAGCAGAACGAAAGAGGAAAAGGAGACAACCTTTTCATTCCTGTCACACGTTTAAAAGAATTTATAAAGGTATGAACCTTGCTTTATGTTTTTACTGAAGCAACTGATGTTAAGACCTTTACAGTTGATTCAAACCTGCAACTGGGTTGCAACATTGATTCAATTTCCCAGTTCTTTCACCACTGCATCTTCCTCCATTCACATACGGTCTATACCAGTGAACACATAGAAAATATAAGAAACCCATTGCAATCCTGTGACTACCACATATGCTGTACACAGTAGGTGATTTGTTAATTTTTAACAGGGGGGATGGCAGATACACATGTAGCACTCTCTCTGCTACTAACTAGGGCATGGAGAGGGGGGATGGCAGGTTAACAAGGGGGATGCATTTTGATAAGGGGGATAGTATCCCCCCTCATCCTCCCTCAAATCGCCTATTGGCTGTACAAGATTCAATTCTAGCAAGTAAACATGTAATTTGTGCACTATAATGGCTAAGGATATGATTTGCTTCCATTGGTCCCTCGTAGGTTTGGCAGTGACACAGGTCATTAGAATGATGTACCTCAATCTTGACCTCTGGGTTCCCCAAAACAATTGTCCTTCTTGCATTGTATATCTTCCTGGTGTCTTTGTCAATAAGGAGAGCAGTCAGTTGGATCATGGAATCCTGGGTAATATGTTTTCCATAGTTTTCGTAGCAGAACCTAAGGAGCAACTGCTTTTCTGAAAATGACATACCAAGGAAGTTAATAAATGTGTTGATTGTTTTAAAAAAGAAATTATAAACAACTTGTAAAAACATATTTTCTTCATTGTTAAAAATGATGAATAATTTAAAAAATATATTATAGCATTATCCAGCAAATGAGCTACCCTAAAACAGGGTAAAATTGAACCTATGAGGCAGATAAATTTAAAAAAAAAAAAAAGAATAAGAGGAACACCTACGGTGCTAGTTTAGTCTGTGTCAAAGGGCCTACTGACCTTCTCCGGATGAAAGCTGCAGGTCAGAGTTTTCCACCCGTCCACAGGTCTTGCCTAATCGCCCGTTGTAGGAGGAGGCCCTACCAAGGAACTTTAGCCAGCACGTTTTGGAGACAGAGGTGTTGTTGATGACCACAGCGAACACATCAAAGTCACAGCCCCTCCGCATGTCCTCAGACACCTTGATCTTGATTTCGAGGCCTGCCTCTGACCCCATCCCCTGCCTCTGCAGCTTGTTGCTGTGATTGGCTTTCTTGAAAGCCTCTCGCTCCTTCTCTGAACCTGAAAACCACATCATCACTTAAAGCTTTTGTGGATTTGTGGTGGTTAAACTCATAACCAATCCACTGAATAGTATAATTCATTTAGGTAGCAACAGCATGTCTGAATTTACATGCAGCTACACCATGCAGCATCTGCTCCTCTGAGCCCAGCTTCAGAAGATGGTTGTCTGTCAGTGTGGAACACCTGCCTGTGTTGCGGTCTAGTGCTTCAGCGCACAGGTGTATAAATAACCTGAGTCATTAGATATTAGAACACCTGACTGATAACACCATTTTTGGTGACTCAAGGGCCATTTATGTAACTGAGAAAGAGATGAACAAAGTGACTGACAACTGTAGAGAAGCCACATGCACTGAAAAAAAACCAACAGTGGAAGATTGGTTGCTTGGTTCCCTATATGAGGAGTCTTCTCTTACTTGTTCCACCAATGTGTACGAATTGCTTCACCCTCAAGTAGCGGGATGTTGGAGCTTTTTGGGTTTTTTTTTTGCTTTTTGTAATTTGCAACGTAAAAGCAAACAGCCCTAAATCTACCTCATTCTGAATACATTGAACTGAACTCAAAAAATGCATGTAAAGTCAAATCACATCCTCCAATGTGAGTGGTGACCCTGACAACTGATAATGAGAAAATTTATTTTAAATAA
This sequence comes from Megalops cyprinoides, assembly GCF_013368585.1. Classification (NCBI taxonomy): domain Eukaryota; kingdom Metazoa; phylum Chordata; class Actinopteri; order Elopiformes; family Megalopidae; genus Megalops; species Megalops cyprinoides. The sequence continues at coordinate 34,020,856 of NC_050589.1, forward strand.
TGCAAAAAACATCTGACTTTGTGTCTCTTTTAGTACAAGTTCTCTTTTGATTGTTCTTTTCCACCACAGAAGTTGTTTCACAGTCAATGATTTCAAAAAATACTCTTATATGCAAATTGCTTTTACTGCTACACAAGAAATGTAACGTTGATTGTGAATGAGGATGTGGTTCTCTTTGAGGCTGTACCTACCTTCAGGGTACTTGTAGAGGTGTGTGATGTCCTCCCTCGCATCTTTGCCCACACTCTTAGTGCTGATAAACTGACCCACATAAGTAGTTGATCCCCCCATTCTAGCTGTTCGGCCATTCTTGAACTTTATGTATTGTTCCACATCGGCGTTGACCTCAGCAAACACAAAGGGGGCGTCGTACTTAACAGTGAGATCACCCTTCTTGATGGCTTTCACGGGCACAGGGCCACAGCAGTACACTCCTAGTGGGGGAGTGACAGTCATTAGGACAACAGGATATTAGTAATGTGCACCAGTCACTCTGGTGAAATGGATTTGAACCCAGAAGGTTGGAAGTTTGACTCCCATGTGGGCGCCGCTGTTGCTATTTGATTAATTATTAGTTGGCTGTAAGCATTTAAGCAATAAACTGTTATTGCATTGGTATTTTCTAAATACGTATACATGCAATTGTCTGCCTTAATACATGCAGTAGGTGTACTGAAATATCATGAACATACTAACGTATAATAATGTTTTTTTTAAATGCAGAGTAAGTTGGAAAGCTGATGTTAAAATCTTGGTAATCAAGGGAACACAATAGAATGCCTAATTCTTTAGCAGAAAGTCGGGGAGATTCCATGATGGTCACCAAGGGCTGTTGCTTCTTATACGCACCATCACTCTTCTCCTGGGGTGTCGGGTCACAGACTTGCCAGCCATTGAACTCAGGTTTGAGATCAGGCCGTGCCATCCAGCTCTCCACCCATACGTGAAAGTTCCTGTGAACAGGATGGGGAAAGCCAAAGATAAACCTCTCAAGTTCTCAGTGTTAATCTTCACATGTAATCCATCAGTGTGTTTTCTGTGTAGTTTGTTCCAACCAACTCACCACAGTGAATCAGCAGATATATGGTCTCTGTTTTCATCATAGATTAACTCAATCACCAGGTTGCTGTTGGTGTCATGAGCTGACTCAAAGTTAGTCACCACTCGACAGGGGATGCCTAGTGCTCGGGACACTGGTGAACAGAAAATGGCCACAGCAGCAAGTGAAAGGCAAATCGAAGATGTGCTGAGACATAACTGTGGCAAACAGTGGAGGAGGCAGGGATGTGACACCAAAGCATTGCATCAAGATACCTGATGAATTCTAAGAGTATTGCTTCAGTGATAGTTTGTTGCTCGGTGAGTATTACCTGTGCAAGCCACTGCAGCAAAGACCCAGCACTGTCCATAGCAAACCGGCCGGCAGGAACTGGCCTGCCACTCACGCAGAATCTCCACACTGCTACTCCACTGTGAGGGGGATGTGCCATCATCATAGTTACCTGACCAATTTCCCTTGAGTATCCCTCTGTCATCATTGCAATTGATCTGAGGAGAGAAAGTCACTGACTTTGATATTCAGACTTATGATTTGACAATTATATGGAAGCTTGACCCTTGGCCCATACCTACAGCAGTGCTGGTAAAACTCTGTCCTGCAGAAGACCTGCATGGGCTGTGTTCCAGTCAATCTGTCAGTCATATCAGTAAAATTGAGAGCACGCATGTAAATGAGTGCCTGATTCTGTCGTTGAACTGGAGTGAAGGTTTGGCAGGTGTTTGGCAGTTATTTCATAAGATGTCCGTACTTTCAGTGTAATGGTTCAGCCAGTGAATCTAGCATCCTGGCAAACATAATGTCTCTCTAAGGGAACTGACTCATTTACCATTGCACTGAGGAGTCTGGTCACATACACAGGGTTCTTTCTGCCTGAGCAGTCCTTCGATGGGTTCTTCAGATGTTTGGGGCTCTCATCCAGGATTCTCAGGCAGGTGTCAAGGATCCCCGGCATAAACTGCAGAGTAACAGGAATCAGGAAATTCCATATTTACAGCACCCAAAGTAAAACTACATTGAGGAATCCCAGAAACAAGAAAGTTACATATTTATGGTAACAATGAAACTGTTCTGTCAACAAACTCTTAAGAAAAATTATATTCATTAAAACTCTACTCTTTTATAATTTTTATATAGTGTTGTAATGTTTATCTTCAATAAAGGCTTAATCTCAGATATTTGAATGCACCTCTGACCCTAACAAGATGTCATTAAGTCAGTAGGAGTTTTTGTTGTGCCTGCATTAGTTCTTGCAATATTTTGCTGAAACTGTTTTTGATCGTACCTGGCCAAAGTTCCATGGGGTATCATCAATGTGTTTAGGAGTTCCTATGTAAATAAGACCATCCTGGGACAGAATGTACTCCTTCCGTTTCTCTTCATCATCCATAAATACAGTATCTCCTGTTGCCAGGGGAGCAAATAATGATCTTCAGTGATTGATTCAAACTCTTCTTTACTGTGTTATTGTCCTATAGAAGGTGTAGCTCTCAAAGTGTAGTTGAAATTGCAGGTTATTTACTCACTTGCACACCAGGGGTTGAAGAGCAATACAAACTCCCCCAGGCTGACCCTGGTGCCCTGGTCCAAAGTCAGAGAGTATTGGCCAATGGGAGCATCGGGGGCCGAGCAGATGGACAGGGAGAGGATTTTTCCAGAGGAACGGGACACAGATGCACTCCACTTGTTTTTGTCAATGTCACTCAGAGCAAAAGTAGCCCTGGTGCCCCATTTCTCTGAGGAGCACGGCCCTTTCGATACATACAGAGTGGAGACATTAATCATCAGTAGCACCCTGGAGATGGTCTTCTCATTATTATTAATATTATTATTATTAGTAGTAGTAGTAGTATTAATATTAGTATTATTATTATCATCATTCAGCCACATCCTGTATTGGTTTCTGGGCCCCATATCCACAGTGAACACTGTAAGGCTGCAAAAGGCAAGTAGAGCTCAGTCCATATAAGCTTTTGTGCTTTTGTGTTACTTTATTTAATGTCAAAACGTCTTGCTGCTGTTTTTTAAATTCAAAGCAAACATCAATATCTGCTAATGGCTAAGAATTTCTTCATGCCATAGCTGTATAAATTGTTTCAAGGCATTTATTTTTAAATTGTAAACGTGCATGTGAATTTCAGGTGGTTGTGTTTGTGCAGACGCTGCGGTACCTGTCTCAGCAATGAGGTGGAAGGTGTTCACTCCAGGCTGGAAGGTTCCAGATCGAAGGTGCAGGTCGAGGATGAATGGCTGTCCCCTCCGAACGATCAGGCGATCCACCCCGTTAAGGTCAGTGTGATGCTTCTCATTGTTGAGCCTACACTGCAAGTCACATCTGGAAATGTGGAATGCTGAAACAGGGAAAAATGTAGGATTAAGAAACAACATTAAAAACAGTCTCTGTGTAAAGTATGTCTCCATATTCAGTGAGAGTTCTGATTAAATGGGAACAGGTAATATAATCAATATAATCAGAAAAAATGAACATATTGAATTATTTTTCTGCTTAACATATTATGAAAATGATAAGCTTTAATCTCAACAATGTGGGACACTGCAAAGTCATATTGTTAAAAACAAATCAATTTTGTTCCATAAAACGCAGCAGTCACATTTATTCATACCTCTGTCGTTATATTCTGTCTCCAATGTCTCCATTTGAATAGCTTACATTGACATACATATGAGGGGGGATTTTTCACCACTCCTTTTTATATAATTGATCTAGACTGTTCAGATCCTTTGGCCTTTATTTGTGAAGCACACTACTGAATCTGAACCCCTCAATTGGGCTGAGGTCTGGGGACTGAGGTTTCAATTACTGGCTAGGCTGCAAAGAAGAAGGCAAACCGCCCACTGCAAACATGAGTAATATTGTGCTAGCTACAGTAGCTTGATTTCAACTGCAAACTCTGACACAACAGTGGAAACAAAAGGGAACCATCTTTTGAATGTCCAGATACACAGGAATACATGTTTGTGCTGCCAGCTAACCTTAAAAAGTCACGTTTGCATATTATCCAGCACAATTGCAAATTTTGTTATTTTTCTAGAGCATAACTATAAAACAAATAGCAACTAAAGTATACTAAATAAATATATATATAAAATAGAATATTTTAAAAAAATAAATATATAAAATTGATTAATATATGAAAATGAAACCCAATCCATATTAGTAATATCAAGGATTTTAAATGTTACCTGCAGCCATTATCAACGTCTGTAGAGATTGTTATCTTCCAGTGTATCTTTGTGCCTGTACTTTATCTATCTGCAGAGCAAAGTCATACACCAGCTATTTTATGTGCTTTAAATGATCCTGCCATTCTGGCACCTCCCACTGGACATTGTCACCTTTTATGGTGAAGTTCCTCCAAGTTATAGTTTTACCTCAGTCCCAAAACTCTTTTAAAATACTCTCTTTTGAAATACTGTTGATACATGCAATCCTGGAAGGCCAGTCTAGATAGTTTATCAAAATCTGCCAAAAAATTGACAGACAAGTAGAAACTTATTCTTCTATGCTGTTATAATAGTATGACGCAAGGTGATTTCCAACAGTCATCTGAAACATGGAATGTATCAGTCTGACAGTTGCAGCAGACACCATTGCCACCAGGAGTAGATGACAATCCCAGATGAACATCTCTGGCTTTTCACCACAGGTGTGCTGGTTCTGCGAAGGGAACTAAGAAAGTAACCTCGTACGCCGTTATTATCTGGGACTACGAAAATCCTAGCGAAAGAAAAAAGGTAAATACAAATGAAGTACCCAAGTGCAGAGGGTGAAGTTCAAATTAGCAAACGTTTCGGGCAAGCGACCTACATAAGTGCTATTGTCATTTAGCCTACACAGGGTTACATTCTGAAAACCTCGCTGCTAACACTGCTGGTCAAGCCGCAGATACCACAGAAGGTTCAATGCAGCGACAGGCGCGCATTCGCTCCGGGAATGGTACACAATATCCGTGTGCTGAACGATTGGCCGAGGTATTTGGACACAGTAGGCAGGACGATTGTGGACATAACTGAAGGGGTGTGTGAGACGACGTTGGTCCGCTGTGTCCATGAAGCAAGGCATTCGTGAACGGTAACGAGACGACCTATGTCTCGAGTCTGGTTATATAGTTAAGGTATGAATTACCTTGAATGTAGCCGGTCACTTTTTACCCTAGCTCATATCTCTAAAGCCTACTCTGTCATACTTTCTATTTTTCGGGTACAAATTTCATTGTTAGGCAAGACAACATAAAGACATGAAATATGACAATTTATTTAGACAATGGAGTCCTTTCAAAGTTTGTGCATATTTCGACCAATGATTCACCGATGTTTCGGACATCTGCGCACACTACGAAATCCATTTTTTTTTCTAGCATCCGCCTTTGTAAGGATTAACGAGAACAAAAGCGTAGGATGAATGCCAAATCTGTTTCCGTAAAATAAATCGCACATGCCTGATGTGTATGGGTGTTTGATTTTGCATTGAAAATGCCCTCGTCATCTCCATGTATGGTAATTGTACCCCTTTAAGAATAAGGTACGACGTATAGATTCTTTTTGTAATACTTTTACAAAAAACGCATCTTGAGAAAATAAATAAATAACGTACAGGACTAAAACACAGATCTTAACATTCCCCATTCGGATGACTTAATTGAGTTTGGATTAAAAGAAAACAAGGGTAAATATTTAAGTAAATAATTGAGTGAGTAAATAATGGACATCAGCCAAAGCAAAACTTAAATTTATTCATTTTCTCCCTTCTCCCCAAAGCGGCTTAATGATTTATATGCTGTTTTCTTTACATGGGTCATTCTAATGAACCCAGGTCTATGCACTTGCTAAACACCCATGCAATGCCAGTTACAGTGGTCAATGATATACATCATACAATACCGGTCAAAAGTTTTAGAACACCTCCATTTTTACAATTTATTGAAATTTAAGCAGTTGAAGTCCAGTGGGTGACCCGAAATGGAACAAAAGGAAGCGGTAAACTGCCAGAGGTTAAAAAAAGTTTAGGTTACCAAAAACCGAAAAATAATATAAATTTCAGAGTTATAAAAAAAATCCTTTTTCAGGGAACAAGTAATGGGTTAACAGCTTACAGGTTTCTGCAGCAATGGAAGTAAATTAAGACTTGAAAGTTGATGCAAACAATTCCTACAGGTGTCCCGACTTTTGTTGATTACTTACAAACCCTCTGTCTGTATAAAAGCAGTGTTAGAACAGACTGTGTTACTACACCCTCCGAACCATTATTCGGACAGTAATGCACTGCAGGAAGTAATATTGCTTATTATAATGGCGAGAAAAAGGTTGGTAGTGTACTTAGAGCCTCCTGTTCCTGATATAAGCAATCACTGGAAGCAGTGCATCACTGTTATTATTAAAAGAGTAGTTATCCTGGAGACACATTATTTATTGATGTTGGCTTAATTTTAGAGGTACTGTGATAGATCAGTGCTGCGTGAAAGAGCAGTCAGAGGGAAAACATGATGGTTTGAAAGGGTGGCTGCAATATTCATTCTGTATTCTAAAGGCGAGTAAAAGTGTTTAAAAAATTCCACCCTCTCTGCAAAGTTAATTTTATAGCATAAACCAGACAAAACAAACCAAAGGAGGATTTTGAACACAGTCTGATCACTACTCACAATTTCAGGGAAGCAGCAGTTATGGCAGTAGAGTCAGGGATTTTCACCAATTTGTTTGATTGCTGGATGGTTTAATACACAGGAATCCTTGAATTTGAGCTTTGTAATTCAAAGAACCCTAGTTGGATAAAGCTGCTATTTTTTACCATTTATACTGTATGTGTATAGGGACAAATATATTAAACATCAAACACGTCAAAAAAAAAATAGATGCTGTCATTCCATATTTGTAAAAGGATAATGTCAAGTTCCTAAGGAGGTGATTTTTCTGAGGCCCTCTGTGTTTCAGTAACAGACACCATCAAACAGTTTAACGACTAAGGTTGATTTTTCTTTTCTCCAGGACGACTGTCCTCGCTGCTTTGAAAAGCTCGTCTGTGGTGGTGTCTTGCAGGAAAGCTTGCAGGTGGATCATGGAATCCTGGGTAATGGCCCCTTCATAGTCAGTGTAGCACAGCTTGAGGGGACACGACTTCACTGAAAATCACACACCAAATAAGGGTTAAAAACATATTATTGATTCTTTTGATTACTGGACTTTTAACATATCTATCTGTATAATCTGGCAAACTAATTACAATGATGCCAGTGAGAAAAAAAAGAAATGTAAAAAAGTAAGAAATCTCTAGTAATTGTTTACATATGTTACAGCATGTATGATCTACTGACCTTCACCGGGAAAGAGCTGTAGATAAAGCATGTTGGACAGTCCACACCGGCCCCCTAATTTGCCGTGGTAGGAGATCGCCTGAGCGTAAAACTTGAGGTGGCACGTCTTGGAGATGGGGCTGTTGTTGGTGACCACAGTGAACACGCTGAAGTCACAGCCCCTCATCATGTCCTTGGACACCTTGATCTTGATTTGTAGGCTTGGCTCTGACTCCACCCCCCACCCCTGCAGCTTGCTGCGGTGATTGGCTTTCTGGAAAACCTCTCGCTCCTTCACTGAACCTGAAAACCACATCCTCACTTGAGACCCTGGTTTGAGGCTTTTTTTCAGAAACACACACAGCTGCTCCAGTGAATTGCACAAGTTACCGAAGGAAGAATACAGAATTCATATGTAATACACCTCCTGCAATGTCTTTGCTTGAAAGACTGAGCATAGGTGTTGAGGTCTTGTCTTTTTTTATAAATGGCCCTTTAAACAGACTACCTGGTAAACTGGACACTCAAAAAATGTCAAAAGAGACCCTGTGCTCAGCTATGCACATTGTACAATTTATTTTCATATTTTCTTCATTTTAAGAAAATTTTGGAAATCATATAAGTTTTTAGTGCAAACTCACTTCTAATACACACACATTTTTGTGCTTTTAACTGCCAAAGATGAAGCTGGACACAAAGGAAAACAGAGGGCTCTGAAGAATGCAATCAGACACAAATACATACATTTATACATAAAAACATGAAGTAAACAAATGTCCATAGTGAAGATTACATCTTCACAGCCTGTACCTACCTTCAGGGTACTTGTAGAGGTGTGTGATGTCCTCCCTCGCATCTTTGCCCACACTCTTAGTGCTGATACACTGACCCACATAAGTAGCTGATCCTCCCATTCTGATTTTTCGTCCGTCCCTGAGCGTCATGTACTCCAGCACGTCGGCGTTGACCTCCGCATACACAAAGGGAGCGTCGTACTTAACAGTGAGCTCACCCTCTTTGACGGCGTTCACGGGTACAGGACCACAGCAGTACACTCCTAGTGGGGGGGGGGGGCATATTCATAAGGGCAACAGCGCTGTAGTGGTGTGCATGGGTTAAGAAAATGGATTTGTAATCAGTTGGTTGCAGGAATTGATTTGAGGTTGAGTGCTACATTTATACCACTGAGCTAATGACATAATAAGAGTTGTTACAGCAAACATAGAGCTGTATAAGTGGACTGTGTGTTAATAATAGCTATGCAAGGTGCCTATGCTAATGCCATATTGTATTGCATTACATTATTGTAAGATAGGTGCAAACAAGCATCTCCTCTGAGACCATATATAGAATTTTACTTTTACTTATGTCTTCTTTGGACACTTTGAAAGCTATTGACAGATTTTTTGTTCTGCATCAATTCATGGCATCACAACATTACATTATTGTCATTTAGCAGACACTCTTATATACATACATTATATACACTCATATACATACGTTACATTTTTTACATTGTCAATTTATACAGTTGAATATTTACTGAGGCAATGGTGGGGTAACTGCCTTGCCCAAAGGTACAGCAGAAGCGCCACAGTGAGGAATTGAAACATGATGAACCACCTCATTCAATTGCAGAGACAGCTGGAGCACCCTTACAATACGCACCATCACTCTTCTCCTGGGGTGTTGGGTCACTGGCTTGCCAGCCGTTAAACTCAGGTTTGAGATCTGGACGTGCCATCCAGCTCTCCACCCATACGTGAAAGTTCCTGTGGTCAGGATGGAGAAAATCATGTCATTAATGGTAAATGTCCCAATCACTGTATGCCAATCTTCACATATAATACATATGTACTATGTAGCTCTGTGCAAAAAAACTGACCATACTGAGTCCTCAGATATCTTGTTTCTGTTTTCATCGTAGATTAACTCAATCACCAGGTTGCTGTTGGTGTCATGAGCTGACTCAAAGTTAGTGACCACTCGACAGGGGATGCCTAGTGCTCGGGACACTGGTGAACAGAAAATGGCCACAGCAGCAAGTGAAAGGCAAATCGAAGATGTGCTGAGACATAACTGTGGCAAACAGTGGAGGAGGCAGGGATGTGACACCAAAGCATTGCATCAAGATACCTGATGAATTCTGAGAGTATTGCTTCAGTGATAGTTTGTTGCTCGGTGAGTATTACCTGTGCAAGCCACTGCAGCAAAGACCCAGCACTGTCCATAGCAAACCGGCCGGCAGGAACTGGCCTGCCACTCACGCAGAATCTCCACACTGCTACTCCACTGTGAGGGGGATGTGCCATCATCATAGTTACCTGACCAATTTCCCTTGAGTATCCCTCTGTCATCATTGCAATTGATCTGAGGAGAGAAAGTCACTGACTTTGATATTCAGACTTATGATTTGACAATTATATGGAAGCTTGACCCTTCTGATGGTGTGGGCAAAGATTTCTCATTTTAGGGAATGTTGTAATGTAAGTTCAAGTTCAGCCATGGCCCATAACTACAGCAGTGCTGGTAAAACTCTGTCCTGCAGAAGACCTGCATGGGCTGTGTTCCAATCAATCTGTCAGTTATATCAGTAAAATTGAGAGCACGCATGTAAATGAGTGCCTGATTCCGTCGTTGAACTGGAGTGAAGGTTTGGCAGGTGTTTGGCAGTTATTTCATAAGATGTCTGTACTTTCAGTGTAATGGTTCAGACAGTGAATCTAGCAACCTGGCAAACATAATGTCTCTCTAAGGGAACTGACTCATTTACCATTGCACTGAGGAGTCTGGTCACATACACAGGGTTCTTTCTGCCTGAGCAGTCCTTCGATGGGTCCTTCAGATGTTTGGGGTTCTCATCCAGGATTCTCAGGCAGGTGTCCAGGATCCCCGGCATAAACTGCAGAGTAACAGGAATCAGGAAATTCCATATGTACGGCACCCAAAGTAAAACTACATTGAGGAATCCCAGAAACAAGAAAGTTACATATTTTTGGTAACAATGAAACTGTACTGTCAACAAACTCTTAAGGCATGCTCCTGCCAAGCTTCTTGTTATGTGTGTTGAACTTCAGAAAAATTATATTCATTAAAACTCTACTCTTTTATAATTTTTATATAGTGTTATAATGTTTATCTTCTTATAAAGGTTTAATCTCAGATATTTGAATGCACCTCTGACCCTAACAAGATGTCATTAAGTCAGTAGGATTTGTGCCTGCATTAGTTCTTGCAATGTTTTGCTGAAACTATTTTTGATCGTACCTGGCCAAAGTTCCATGGGGTATCACAAATGTATTTAGGAGTTCCTGTGTAAATAAGACCATCCTGGGACAGAATGTACTCCTTCCGTTTCTCTTCATCATCCATAAATACAGTATCTCCTGTTGCCAGGGGAGCAAATAATGATCTTCAGTGATTGATTCAAACTCTTCTTTACTGTGTTATTGTCCTATAGAAGGCGTAGCTCTCAAAGTGTAGTTGAAATTACAGGTTATTTACTCACTTCGACACCAGGGGTTGAAGAGCAGCACAAACTCTCCCAGGCTGATCTTGGTGCCCTGGTCCAAAGTCAGAGAGTATTGGCCAATGGGAGCATCGGGGGCCGAGCAGATGGACAGGGAGAGGACGTTTCCAGAGGAACGGGACACAGATGCACCCCAGGTTTTTTTGTCAATGTTGCTCGGAGTAAAAGTAGCCCTGGTGCCCCATTTCTCTGAAGAACACAGCCCTTCAGGCACATACAGAGTAGGGATGTAACGAAATATCAGGAAACAATATGCACTATATGGACAAAAGTATTCGGATGCCTGACCATTACATTGTAATGACATTGTATTCAAATACATATACTTTAATATGGAGTTGGTCCCCCTTTTGCAGCTTAACAGCTTCCACTCTTCTTGGAAGGCTTTCCACAAGATTTTGGAGTGTTTCTGTGGGAATCTGTGCCCAATCATTCTGTAGAGCATTTATGAGGTCAGGCAATGATGTTGGACGAGAAGGCCTGGCTCGCAATCTCCGTTCCAGTTCATCCTAAAGGTGCTCAATGGGGTTGAGGTCAGGGCTCTGTGCGGGCCAGTCAAGTTCTGCCACACCGAACTCATCAAACCATGTCTTTATAGTCCTTGCTTTGTGCACTGGGGCACAGTCATGTTGGAATAGAAAAGGGCCTTCCCCAAACTGTTGCCATAAAGTTGGAAGCATAGCATTGTTCAAAATGTCTTGCTATGCTGAAGCATTAAGATTTCCCTTCACTGGAGATAAGGGGCCTAGCCCAAACCCTGAAAAACAGGTGTAGCCAAATGCTTTTGTCCATATAGTGTATCACACCACAAAAACATGACAATACTCTTTCTGGAGCTGAAAAACACTTTGCAGCATTGGCTGCATTCTCTTTCTTCTAATTATGCTAATAATCTCTACAGAATACTTCCAAACACACTCTTTGGTTTTAACGATATTATGTGAACAGCAGAGGGCGCAATAAACAAGTAAACTTGTTCAATCTTGTTCTGCCACACTTTGGAGTATCCACTGGAAAGCACAGTCTGAGTGCTTTTAAAAGAGTTTTTGAAGTTTTTAAAGAGAGTTTTTGTCATTTGTTTTTGAAATCCTTATAACAACAGATTACATAGTTTGCGCAAAAAACAATATATTCAATTTACAATTTTGACAAGAAATTTTCATTTAAGAAAACATTAACACATTTTATACCTCAGAAATAAGCGTCGACGATTTTAGACTCTTTTAAGGGGTGCTCAGGCACACCTAAATTTCATCTCAGCACCCCTAAATAATAATAATAATAATAATAATAATAATAATAATAATAATAGTTATTATTTTCTTAAATCATTTTTAGCCCTCTAATGTTAGATTTTGAAGACTTGTCTGTTAGAGACGGGACAAACAGTCACAGGGTCAAATGTAACTTCAATAAATGAGTACGATGTAGTCACCGTTTCCACATACGTACGTTCAAGTTGACGGACACGAATGTAACATTATCCACTTCACCAGCTAAGCGGACACTGTGAAATTTCTAGTTAGTGGGCTAAGTTTATTGTAGTTTCAGTAGCCGAAGCCTAGATATGTAACGTATAGTATTTTTAATGCAGGCTAATATAGTACATTTTAAAATAATTAAATTTTAAAGTTTGGATGGGTCAAACTAGCTGTATGAATGGACTATATTCTGCGGATGTGCACATACTGTAATATATATTTTGTTCAAAAATAACAAAATAGTAGCCTAATTTAATATGAGTGCTGAATCATTTCTTTGGTAAGTAGCCGTGAGAAAAGTAAGAAAACAGCCGGGTTCAGGTGAGAGAGTAAAGTCAAAATGACGTTACCTCACTGCATTGCCTACAGCAGCCCAATGGATCAATTTGTACCTTTTTATTAGATTATAAATTCTGTTTGGTTGTTAAGTTTGCCTTTTGGTTGACAGCACAAAGAGGGAGAGAGGAAGATCTGCAGTCTGATCCTAGAATCGCCCCTGGGAATAAGCAAGGAATCTTATTCAGTCACAGTTTGTTTTCTTTAAAATTTTGTTCGTAATAACATAACAGTATTGGATCATTAACCCAGTATCGTGTATCCAACTGAACCATGAACTGATTGTTACACTCTCAGAGCTCCGCCCCCTTAGCTGTGGTGTTTTTGTTTTTCCCTGTCCATGTGCTTTTGTTTTCCTTGTGTTCCAGCCCCGCCCCGCTTCCCGCCTGGTCCCCGCCAGCCTGATTTCCTCATCACCTTCACCTGCCTGCCTGCTCACCTGCATCCCATCTCCTCGTCACCCCAGCCCTATATCTTCCCTGCTTGTCTCTGTCTTGTTGCTAGTTTGTTTCAGTGTTTCTACCTGTCTTGTCCCCGCCATAGTTTTTCTGAGTGATTGCCGCCTTGCCAATCCTGCCTGCTTCCCGACCACGATTCTGCCTGCTGCCTGGACTCGATCACCCGACTACTCGTCTGCCTGGTTCCTGACCCTGTCTGCCCCAATTCCCGACCCTGGATTCGCCCCCGGACTGCTTCTGTTTTTCAAACCCTGCCTGTCTCTGGTCATACGAACTGCCTGCCAAATTCAATAAACACCTGGAACCTGAAAATCCCGTGATCTACGTTTGTGTCCCAGTCACCCCCGTGACACACTCCTAATGCAGAGTGAAGAAATTAATCATTTCTCATCAGACTATATAATACTACCACTACTAGTAATAACACTACTAGTAACAACAATAATAGTAATAATCAGTCTGTTAGCATTTGCAGCTTCGTGTTATTTTATTTTTATGTTTCCAGTGAAGTGGGCTGCAGGGGGTCTGTAGCTGTTTCCACCACCGGCTACTGAAGCAAATGGGAACCCGAGGACGCACCCTACGGCAAGCCATCAGACATCTGAAGCTGCAGAAAGAAGCAGCAACTGGCTATGGATAAAAAGAAAAGACAACATCCGAGGCACACGCTGACCAACAGCAAAAGGGGTAAAAGCAGAGGGGGGTGACCTGTGGCTGCAAGTAGGGTTGCCAACTTCCTGAAATGGAAATAAGGGGGGGTTGGACTGAGTTGATCCAACTACTGTGGACCTATAACAAATAAAGCTGGTCTTTTACCTGCATTACTGTTCAGTAATAGACTTACTGTATCTAAAGATATAAACATAAAAATGCCCACATACTCGGTTGTGAGAAGTCCTATCCATACCATGCATAATCACATCAAGGAAGCTACTATGGCTTCAACAAGCAAACACACAAACCTGAATTTGATCAGTTTTGTATTTTTGAGTGATAGGAATATGTGTGTAACAGATTATCATTCAAGAATTTTATTTGGGCTGTGCAAAACAGTTTAACATATTATTTTCTCATTCTATTGAATTGTTACATCATGTAACATTTTTTTTTCAGTAGTGCAAACAACATTTTTGATAGAATTCATCTTCACATTGGCATGTACTCATTCAAGAATTTTCTTTTAACAGTGTAAAACAGCAATTTTACATATTCTTTTGAATAAAACAGACCTGGTATTATGAAAGAATTTCAATCATTAGTGTAAAAACATTTTAGATTTCAGATGAAATCTTCTAAACAAATGAACAATTAATTATTGAAATGTATGTATTTTACAAACACTGAATCAAGGAAGACACCACACAAAATCTCGCGCCGCTGTCAGGCGTATCATAGCAACGCAGCAGGGTTTGCTTCTATCTCATACAAATCACCCTGTCTTAATAGTCTAACCTGTAATATTTCTCTCCCATGGATTTGCGCTGAATTGATTCTCAAAAATATGGAACAAAGCGTGTCCCGTATCAGTTCAATACGGAACACGTCTTTTAATTTCCAATTATGGGACAATTCCGTATTTTACGGGACGGTTGGCAACCCTAGCTGCAAGGTTCACCATTGAGCTCTCTGGAGATGTCATGGGCCCATCAACGAAACATGAAGGGAAGAGGGTGCCCCCCTGATGGCCCCAATGGTGTTTTTACCCCGATCCCCCCACTCAACACCTCAAGACTGCCAATTACTCAGGGATTTTTAACATCTAGTCCTATGTGCTTGTCTGACTTACACTGTAAACGTGCATGTGAATTTCAGGTGGTTGTGTCTGCGTAGATGCTGTGGTACCTGTCTCAGCGATGAGGCGGAAGCTGTTCACTCCAGGCTGGAATGTTCCAGATCGAAGGTGCAGGTCGAGGGTGAATGGCTGTCCCCTCCGAACGATCAAGCGATCCACCCCGTTAAGATCGGTGTGATGCTCCGCATTGTTGAGCCTACACTGCAAGTCACATCTGGAAACGTGGAATGCTGAAACAGGGAAAAAAATGTAGGATTAAGAAACAACCTTAATAGCATTTTGTCCGCTGGCGTGACAGCTACAGCTTTTCTGTAAAGTGCCCTGTGGATTTATTCATATCACCTATTAAATAGGAACAAAAAGTATGATAAAACAGAAAAAGTATACATATTAGATCATTTTTGACTAAGTTTATTTTTGTTTATGTGAATGTTTTTTTCATTTTATTCTATAACAAGAAATATTTCTGCATTGTATCAGATGCCTTCACATGCATATGATCATGTCTTTAAATGTGCTTTAATCTGCTTGTATGACAACTGTAGGACCTCTGTAATAACCAGCATCTTCTTGCCAACCCCTGGCACACACTGTGTAAATTGCTGACATTGGCATTACAGATAGCAGTTCCTTTTGAACCTAAAACTGTCCAAACATATTGGAGATGTCTCGGATTTCAAGTCTTACCTTCAGCCATGGTTGGAGACTGTAGAGATTAAAATCTTCAGCTGTCTGTGGTTGTTTCTTGTGAATCTACAGAGCATCCAGGTTGAAACCTAGCTATTTAAAATGCCTTAAATTACCATATCATGCTTACTCCTCCCACTGCCACAATTTACAGTAAAGTTCCTCCTTCTGTTTGCATCAATCCAAACACTGTGATACAATACTTTATTTCTGAATATTATATATTAGTACTGGAATGACAAGCTGGTTGAGATGTATATTAATACTTTATAGCTAACAGTTTAGCATGGTTCATTTCTCAAAAACATGTTGGACTCCACAAATTGTATTGATATACTTTTATTGAAAATATGTTCAATGACCACAGTTTCATAAATATCTTGAGAGTGATAAAATGCTAATGAAGACTAAACATTTATAGTATTTCATTTATACATACATTTATTCATACATTTACGTGTTACACAATTTTGCATTCATGTTTCAGCACGCAGTGCATCCTATCTAGAATCTAGAATAATCCTGGGAAAGGAAGGGACAGGGTGTAGTCCCTTGTTTATACGGGCTAAAGATTTGGAATATTGATAGTTATAGGTATGAGAGATATCAGAGATGAAGCATTACCACATGTTTGGCAAATCTCCCTAAATGGCCCTCTAAGACAATTTTATTCTCCACACCAGCCCTCAGATGAAATGAGTCTGAGATCTCTGCTTCGATGTTTGTCATGAGCTTCTGCATATATCTACAATGGCAACACACATGACATATAATGGCATATACACAGTTACAAAATTTCATATGTCAAGAATATTTAATGCATTTTATACTGCTAAGATGTTATTTATTCTCATTCTGAATCCTATTAAAGTTTTAATATGAACTTCCCAAAGGGTGTTGAAGTCATAACTGTTTTTGAAAAAAGGCTGGAAGAAGAAAGAAGAGGAATACTTATAAAAACAGCACTGTGCTTTCACACTTTTTCCCCCTGAAAAAGGATAGCAATAGTTATCTATGTGCCTTTGGTGTTTGGTTCCATAAATATGCCTTCTGGAGTCAGAGAAAGGAGTGAACTAAATTCTTAACTCACAGGGAGGGAATAAAGCTCTGAAATAGCTTGGCCTTCCAGCACTGTACTGTATTTACAACAATTAAGTAGAAGAGTATTATACAAGAGTATTTGGACTACTGTGCACATAAAGTTGGAGGAGTAACTTCACCATAAATAATGACAGTAGGTGGTGCCAGAATGGTAGGGTCATTTAAGCCATGCAAAATAGCCAGTGTCTGACCTTGGGCAGCACAGTCACGAAGTGCAGGCACTGACAGCCAGCTAAAATTATAATCTTCACAGACTACTACAATGGCTGAAGGTAAGGCTTGAAAAAATCCCTGATATTACTAACATGTTTGGACTCAGGTTTCACTTTAAACATGTACTATAAAAGTACATAAAATGACTGTGTCACCAGTTTACACATCAGGGTTCAACAATCTTGCACTGTTAAAAGAAAGAGTCCTGAAACAATTGAGCTGATGGTATCTAAGCTAAAGCAAAGGTAAGTCTGGTTCTGTAACACAGTTTTGAATGCAATGAAAATTCTCACTGACATGTTGCCCTATCAGGAAAAAGGATGTGCAGTAAAACATATCTCAACTATGATCTACATATTTCTGACTGATGCATAGTTATTCAATTGCTGAATTTTTAAATTAGCATATGGCTCAGAGTGTAATTTTCTGAATGTCACCTCTGAGGTTTTCACTGTACATTCAGGTATGAAAATTGGAATGTTTCTCAACACACACATATATGTATCTGCAGGGAGCATTACATTACTGCTGTCATTTAGCATATGTGCTTACCCATAGTGACTGGTAAGGTGCCAGTACAAAGTGTATCTAACAAAGTGAAAGTGCATGAAAGGCTGTAACAGGACACTACTAAATACATTTGAAAATGCATCAAAGCCCAACACAATACTGAGATCACAAGTGCATGCTTAGTTCAATGCATACGTGAAATGCTATATGCCTTGCCATAAGATTGCAGAAATCTACCACATACCCTGTGGTGGAATTGCCATGTCTAAATTTACACATAACGGGAGCAAAAGATTGCACCTGGATAGGGGAGCTGAGGTGCGGTCTGAAGAGGTGGCGTGATCTACAGTATGTTGCTACCCAGCTGCTTTAACTGAAAGACACCAGTTTCTGAAGACAAGACACTTAGTGGACTTGTTGCGTTCTGAAGAGGATTTGGGAAACCGATATCCTCAAATGAATAATGGTTTCCATCTTGTCATCTGTTGGCTATGACTGGGACTGGGTCAAATGGCTGTCCCCTCTCCACCAGTGGGGACAGAGGTGGGTACATCGTCACACCACTTAAGTGGCACCCATTTCACTGCAGTGTAGGTGGCCTTTGGTTGGCCAAGTTTCCGACATCCTCACCAGGCAATCCTCAGGCAACTGTGGATGACTAGGTTGTTGTCAGTCATACATTTTTAGAGGTGTTCCAATTATCAATCCTCAGACATTGAGAAACATCCTTCTGATGAGAAGGTTTGTAAAGTTGACATTTATGGGAAACTGACAGGTAATTTGCATTTAAGTGTACCCGTTTGTTATTGTGATTGCAAGGTAGATTCTTAAGGGTGGGTAGGTTACCCTTCAAGCAAAAACACCGCACCCACCACAGCGTTGCACCACAGACTGAGTGCCAGCATTTTTTGGCAACCCAAGAGTAGAATTTCAGTAGAAATGTTTGCATCTGGATAAGGCAGAGACAACAGAAGTCTGATTGCCTGCTTCCCCTGATCAGAATTGGACAGAAACAGCTTGCATAGCACTTTCAGTGTTTAAGAAGACCTTTTATCCTTTCAGCTTTTAAAGGAAACAGCTCTGCTTTGGACATGAAGACATTTACTGTAATAAGAAACAGTGTGAAACCGATCAGGAACCCATTACTGTAGCCATAAACTCTGCTATAATCATCATAGGTATATATGAGTGAGGAAACAAGTTTGAATAGGTACATGTACCTGTAAATGTTTTTTTTTTATTATTTTTTAAATATGCAGGAATCCTGAAAATGTAATGTCATGCATGAAAAAAATGCTAATGAAGACTAAACATTTATAGTATTTCATTTATACATACATTTATTCATATATTTACGTGTTACACAATTTTGCATTCATGTTTCAGCACGCAGTGCATCCTATCTAGAATCTAGAATAATCCTGGGAAAGGAAGGGCCAGGATGTAGTCCCTTGTTTATACGGGCTAAAGATTTGGAATATTGATAGTTATAGGTATGAGAGATATCAGAGATGAAGCATTACCACATGTTTGGCAAATCTCCCTAAATTTTATTCTCCACACCAGCCCTCAAATGAAATGAGTCTGAGATCTCTGCTTCGATGTTTGTCATGAGCTTCTGCATATATCTACAATGGCAACACACATGACATATAATGGCATATACACAGTTACAAAATTTCGTATGTCAAGAATATTTAATGCATTTTATACTGCTAAGATGTTATTTATTCTCATTCTGAATCCTATTAAAGTTTTAATATGAACTTCCCAAAGGGTGTTGAAGTCATAACTGTTTTTGAAAAAAGGCTGGAAGAAGAAAGAAGAGGAATACTTATAAAAACAGCACTGTGCTTTCACACTTTTGCCCCCTGAAAAAGGATAGCAATAGTTATCTATGTGCCTTTGGTGTTTGGTTCCATAAATATGCCTTCTGGAGTCAGAGAAAGGAGTGAACTAAATTCTTAACTCACAGGGAGGAAATAAAGCTCTGAAATAGCTTGGCCTTCCAGCACTGTACTGTATTTACAACAATTAAGTAGAAGAGTATTATACAAGAGTATTTGGACTACTGTGCACATAAAGTTGGAGGAGTAACTTCACCATAAATAATGACAGTGGGTGGTGCCAGAATGGTAGGGTCATTTAAGCCATGCAAAATAGCCAGTGTCTGACCTTGGGCAGCACAGTCACGAAGTGCAGGCACTGACAGCCAGCTAAAATTATAATCTTCACAGACTACTACAATGGCTGAAGGTAAGGCTTGAAAAAATCCCTGATATTACTAACATTTTTGGATTCAGGTTTCACTTTAAACATGTACTATAAAAGTACATAAAATGACTGTGTCACCAGTTTACACATCAGGGTTCAACAATCTTGCACTGTTAAAAGAAAGAGTCCTGAAACAATTGAGCTGATGGTATCTAAGCTAAAGCAAAGGTAAGTCTGGTTCTGTAACACAGTTTTGAATGCAATGAAAATTCTCACTGACATGTTGCCCTATCAGGAAAAAGGATGTGCAGTAAAACATATCTCAGCTATGATCTACATATTTCTGACTGATGCATAGTTATTCAATTGCTGAATTTTTAAATTAGCATATGGCTCAGAGTGTAATTTCCTGAATGTCACCTCTGAGGTTTTCACTGTACATTCAGGTATGAAAATTGGAATGTTTCTCAACACACACATATATGTATCTGCAGGGAGCATTACATTACTTTAGCATATGTGCTTACCCATAGTGACTGGTAAAGTGCCAGTACAAAGTGTATCTAACAAAGTGAAAGTGCATGAAAGGCTGTAACAGGACACTACTAAATACATTTACACATAAGGGGAGCGAAAGATCGCGCCTGGATAGGGGAGCTGAGGTGCGGTCTGAAGAGGTGGCTAAAAAAACATAAACCTAAAAAAAACATGCATAATCCCTGCATATACAGTGTCACTGCTGTCACAATGATGTGTTAATAACTATATGTATGACCATTATGTCTTATCGTACTGCTGACATCAACTATCAAAGTAGTAGGCCTATTTGTATGACATGGAAGTCGCTCTGGATACAAGTATCTGCTAAATGAATGTAATGTAATTTAGTGTAACATGGCATTTGTTGTTCCATCTATTGACAAGTCTCTCAGTTCTACAGTAAATAATATTAGTATATTAGTATATTTCATTAAGTTCAACAGCCTATGAAAAAGTCATTCACAACTATTCAGCTCATGATCAAAAACTATACTGAAAGTCATAAAAATGTACACTTGTCTAATCAGAAAATTGATAGCAGGTAGCATTCACAGATTCTCAAGAATCAGTATAAAATGACAATCTTCACTATGAAGAGAAAAGCGTGTGATGAAATGGCAATTTCAAAACAAATGGATACTGGATAACTTTTTGTTGAATTCAGTGGCAGTGCAATGTGTTTGATTTACATGCTGAGGGTTCCTTGGATTATATGTCCAGAAATGGAAATCTCATTCAGTTACATCAGCTTTAGTGTTAACACTGTGTCAAATCATTTATCTTGCAAATGACACAGACCAGCAGGATTACGAGGAGGACGGATCATTCAGTGCATATTCTGTTGAGCCTGATATAAGTACAGATGGGTAGGACAGTGTGCAACAAGTTATTTTTATCAGTGGGTGGCCTTGGTGTCACAGAGGAGCTGCTCAGTTTGTGTACCAAGCACAAACAAACCGCAGCGCAGGAAATCTTCAGCCAGCTGCCAGATGAGCCACAATGCATTGGGCTCCCTTTGTGTGCACTGGTGTTCATCACTACTGACAGTTATCCTTCTTTGGCTGGGAGAAACAATGGGTTGGTAGTATTCATACAGAGAAATCTGGAGTAAAAGTCACCAGTTTGTGCTGTATAATTCACCAGATTATATAGATTATATCAGTAATTCGAATGTCTGAAAGACATCTCAAAAAGGACTGTGAAGCATGGTCATCAGTGGAGGCTTTGCCATACAGGGTCTGGGGACCTCCTTGGGGAGCATGAAAAATATTTTAGTGATTAACAGGTCAACATCAGAGTGGGGTTGTTTACATTTATGTAACATTCATATTATGTGTGAAAGTTACGTCACTATGTAGTTGCTGCTTATATTTATTTTGTAGAAAAAGAAATCTCCAAATATGTTCTAGAATTTAGATGGATATAATGCAAATTGAAAACCAGACCTTTATTTCATTTTTAATTTTGTCATTGGCAATATAGTATAAATTTTCTTAAGTATAAAAAATATAAAAAAGCTAATTGTCTGTGTGTGTGTGTGTGCAATTCTGTGATAGAGAGAGAATGATAGAGAGTGTGTATTTAAGGCTGTTAGGTGATTAAGCATTTGTTGATAAATCTTTTCCAGCTCATTTAATTATACGGTTATTGACCAAACTGTTTTATTTCCATTTTAAGGTTAGCTAGTAACACAAGTGTGCATTCCTGCACATTTGGACATATCTGGATGATCAAAAGATGATTCCCTTTTGTTTCAACTGTTTTGTCAGAGATTGCAGTTGTAATTTGAAAATTAGCTGGAACAACATTATTCATGTTGCAGTGTATGGCTTGTCCTCTGAGGGAGTTTCTTCCTTGCATTCCAACATTGTTACGAAATTGTACACTATTTAAGCAGAAAAAGTATTCACCATTCTTTTCTGTTTCCTGTTCTCATGCACTCAGGCTTATCAATAAATGCAGTCTGTATATATATAAAATAGCTTTTCCATTTTGTTACTTTTACACTGTGTTTCTTTTCTTTTTTTAGCACTGGACATTGAAAGATGTGATTTGGAGTGTAAATGTAACAATGCAGAGCACCACACTGACCTTAACGGGGTGGATCGCCTGATAATTCGGAGGGGACAGCCATTCACCCTCACCCTGCACCTTCGATCTGGAACCTTCCAGCCTGGAGTCAGCACCTTCAGGCTTATCGCTGAGACAGGTACCACAATGTCTCTGGATAATTGGACAGCTCTCTGGACAATCTTTAAAGTGAAAATAATGGTTAAATGTTCAGTATGGGGCTTATTTAACCATTCTTTATTCTGGCTACAATATAGGTTTGTGTAGTGTATGGTAATTAAGAATTCCAATCCCTACATCTACCTTTGATCCAGGACAGCGCAGAACATGTTGACAGTGACTGGAAATGATGAATTATGCTAGATGCTTATCTCATAAATGCTCATTTGATGTTTGCATTTATCACTTGCATTCTCTAATATACAGTCTTCTATGTAACACATAAATCACCCTGACAAGGCGGGGTTGGGGGTGGGAGTGGGGGGGAGGTTTCTGCCTGAGCATAAATAAATACATTTGGTACCCTAGGTGCTGATGACAATTCATATATCCACTCTGTGTGTTTTAAGGGCCATCCCCCTCAGAGGAATGGGGCACTAAGGCCACTTTTAGTCTGAGTGGCTCCATAGACAAAAAAACTTGGAGTACATCTGTGTCCTTTTCCCTTGGAAAAATTGTCTCCCTGTCCATCTGCTCGGCCCCCGATGCTCCCATTGGCCGATACTCTCTGACTTTGGACCAGGGCACCGAGATCAGCCTGGGAGAGTTTGTGCTGCTCTTCAACCCCTGGTGCCGAAGTGAGTAAATAACCTGTAATTTCAACTACACTTTGAGAGCTACGCCTTCCATAGGACAATAACAAAGTAAAGAAGAATTTGAATCAATCACTGAAGATCATTATTTGCTCCCCTGGCAACAGGAGATGCTGTATTTATGGATGATGAAGAGAAACGGAAGGAGTACATCCTGTCCCAGGATGGTCTTATTTACAGAGGAACTCCTAAACACATTGGTGATACCCCATGGAACTTTGCCCAGGTGAGAACAAAAATAGTTCTGGGTAGACAGGGTAAGAACTAATCTGGGGACATGAAACAGCTGCTGTTTCACATTAGGATTAAAGGTACATTTGAAACTCTATCACACGTTATCACCAAGCTTAAAATTAAAAATGGCAAAGTTTTCAACAAGGATTATTTCTCAAGGAAAATGATTTATTTAAAGCCCTATGCACATGGTCAGATGTCTGGAAAGGAGCATACCTTAAGAGTCCTCTGGCTGTTGACAGTCCAGTTTTATTACTACTATAAATGGCATTGTCGTGGTGCTTGGTTTCCTTCATGTAGTTTTTAGCTGAATGCTAAAAATATGTCATTTCTTCAGTCTCAGTTGTCTCTCTCTCCAGTTTGAACCAGGGATCCTGGACACCTGCCTGAGAATCCTGGATGAGAACCCCAAATATCTGAAGAACCCATCAAAGGACTGCTCAGGCAGAAGGAACCCTGTGTATGTGACCAGAGTCCTGAGTGCAATGGTAAATTCCTGTAGAAAGACATTATGTTTGCTAGATTGCCAAATTCACTGGCTGAAGCATTACGCTTCAGACATCTTGTGATTGAATCTAAACACCTGCCTGTGGAAAAAAATGCATTGCAACAGTGATGAGAAAGACCTGCATTCATTGGTAGTAAATTTGAAGAAAGAATTATGCAAGTACTTAAATGCATGTTCTCAATGACACTGATTCGGTTGAGAGAGTGGCTAGAATGAAATCATCACACATCTTCCCAGGACAACACTGCTTTAAGGACAGTCTGTGCTGCATCACATCTGAACTTGCACTTATTGCACTTTACATTATTTCCTAACATATGAGGAAGATCTTGCCCACACCATCAGAATAATCATGCTCTCCTTGTCAAATCAAAAGTTTGAATACCAAAATAGCAGCACTTGTGCAGTCAATGACTTTCCTTTCCTAGATCAACTGCGACGATGACAGAGGGATACTCATGGGAAATTGGTCAGGTAACTATGATGATGGCACGCCCCCCTCACAGTGGAGCAGCAGTGTGGAGATTCTGCGTGAGTGGCAGGCCAGTTCCTGTCGGCCGGTTTGTTACGGACAGTGCTGGGTCTTTGCTGCAGTGGCTTGCACAGGTAATACTCACTGAGCAACAAAGTGTCACCCATACAATGTCATAATGCTGTCTTAGATCCCTGCCTTCTCTGTTTTGCATGATTTCCATTATTTGTCACAGTTATGTCTCAGCACATCCTCAATTTGCCTTTTATCTGATGCTGTGGCCATTTTCTGTTCACCAGTGTCCCGAGCACTAGGCATCCCCTGTCGAGTGGTCACTAACTTTGAGTCAGCTCATGACAGCAACAGCAACCTGGTGATTGAATTCATCTATGATGAAAACGTAGAGGATTTATCTGAGGATTCAGTATGGTGAGCTGGTTGGCACAAACTACATAGAAAGGAAACTAATGGATTTCAAGTGAAGATTAACACTGAGAAATTGAGAGGTTTATCTTTGGCTTTCTCCATCCTGTCCGTAGGAACTTTCATGTGTGGGTGGAGAGCTGGATGGCACGGCCCGATCTCAAACCTGAGTTTAATGGCTGGCAAGTCTGTGACCCAACACCCCAGGAGAAAAGTGATGGTAATCATGGAATCTCCCCAGATTTCTACAAAAGAATGAGGAGTTCTATTGTGTTCACATGGTTACTGAGATTCTAACATTTCAGCTTTCAGATTTTTCTGCATTTCAATGTCCTGAGAAAGAAATAATAATAATAATAATAATAGCTTTCCTTAAAAAAGAAAAAAAAACAACATGCAATTAATCATCAGCCCTCCAGGACACAACTGACTGTGTTCAAATGTGCATCAGCCCCTTACACAATACAGTGATCATTAGTGTGTGCATACGTAAGTACATTTGATACACAAGTGCAGTACGACATAGCTAGCAGTAAGACTACAATATACCCTGCTACAGTAATGGAAGGTGAGTTATGCAAGGGGATCGTTTACTTCATGTGTGCTCTTTTCAACTACATAATGTGCTTTATATTTAGTTTCCAAACACGTAAAACTTATAAACGTATAATACTTATTTTCTTAAATTTTCATGGAAAAGTTAATCTTTTAAAAGTTTGGATCATCTATACAACAGCACCAGATGGAACTGAGGACTTAAAGCAGGTGGTTAAAGCAAGGACCACTGGTTAATGAAGGCCTATTTGTGATAAGCTTGAAAACCAATGAAAATGAGTTTTTTTGCATGATACAATAAGTATACATTTGTATTCTACATATCATTCCCCCCCCCCCCCCCCCCCCCCACTAGGAGTGTACTGCTGTGGCCCTGTGCCCGTGAAAGCCATCAAAGAGGGTGAGCTCACTATTAAGTACGACGCTCCCTTTGTGTTTGCGGAGGTCAACGCCGATGTGGAGAAATACTTGATGTTCAGGGACGGCCAAAAAGTCAGAATTGGAGGATCAACTACTTATGTGGGACAGTTTATCAGCACTAAGAGTGTGGGCAAAGATGCGAGGGAGGACATCACACACCTCTACAAGTACCCTGAAGGTTGGTACAGCCTCAAAGAGAACGACATCCTCAATCACAATCACTGTTACTTTTTTTGTGTAGCAGTACAAGAAATTTAGAAGAGATCTTGTGCAAGAAAAGTCAAATGGTTTTTGCATTTTTTCATTTTCAGTCATCAAGGTAAGCAACATTCAATTTTATATATGGTTGTGAGTACACATTCTCTTATGAGTATCCTGTGTACTGAAGATGTGCACTAGGGTTGCAAAATTTCAGGAATTCTCAGACAGAGAAATTGTCCCAGGAAATTTATGGGAATTAATGGGAATGGATGGGTATTGTCAGGAATTATAGGAATTAATTGTTTTTCTTTTTTTTGTATACTGACTGGTTTTTCCTTCAGAGCCTTTTATTCTCTTTACCATCAATAATATACTCTTGCTGGAAATTTCCTTAACATTCTTTCACTTGTTTTATATACTTATGTCTTTTACTTTTATTATGAGGTAACAAAGTGATGGAACAGATAAGAGAAAATGGCTCAAACAAGGAGCCAAGCCAGGAAACAACTACCCACAACCCCACTAGGACACTCCGAAGCTTGAAGTGATGATGTGGTTTTCAGGTTCAGAGAAGGAGCGAGAGGTTTTCCAGAAAGCCAATCACCACAACAAGCTGAAGGAGCTGGGCTTGGAGCCAGGCCTGCAAATCAAGATCAAGGTGTCTGAGGACATGAGGAGAGGCTGTGACTTTGACGTGTTTGCCGTGGTCACCAACAACACCCCTGTCTCCAAGACATGCCGACTTACGTTTTATGGTAGGGCTGTCTCCTATGATGGAAAATTAGGCAGCTCCTGTGGACTGATGGTAATGTCTGACCTGCAGCTTTCATCCGGAGAAGGTCAGTGGGCCATTTGACACATATTCTGCAGCTCTGTTTTACCTTTTATCTGCTCATTTGTTCAACTGTATCTTGCATTAGTCTTCTCTGCTCATTAGCTGGATAATACAATAATACATTTTTAAGAATTTATCATTTTTAACAATGAGAATGTACTTGTTCACAAGTTTTTTAAATCACCAACCCATTTATTAATCCCTTTGGTATGTGATTTCCAGTGAAGCAGTTGCCCCTTAGGCTCTGCTACTCGGACTACGGTGAGCATATTACCCAGGATGCCATGATCCGGCTGATTGCTCTCCTCATTGATAGTGGCTCCAAAGAGATTTTCAATGCATCAAGGACAATCGTTCTGGAGAATCCAGAGATTACCATCAGGGTACATCATCCTAATGGCCCGTGTCACTGCCACACCTATGATGGACCTACAGAAGCAAATTACATCCTTAGACAGTAGATTACACAGATTACATCCCTACTTTGACCCTTTTAAATTTGACCATTGTACAGCATATGTTCTAATGTTGTATGACTACAATGGATTTTTTCTCATGTTTTCTGTCCTTACCATTGACAATAAGTGGCTTAACTGTAAAGATCTTAACATCAGCCACTTCATTGCTATTGCTATTGCTACTGCTTCTATATGACAATATAAAGCAAATTCATATATTGAATAAATAAATATATATATATATATATATATATATATATATATATATATATATATAAGAAGATGGCATAATATGGTAAATATAATGTAGGTAATGTGGCCTACATAAAGGCACCTGTCTTAAAAATATTTCATTCTGCTGCAGATCTTGGGAGAACCCAAAGAGAACTGTCAGTTGGCAGCAGAGATCTCCCTGCAGAACCCTCTCCCTGAACCCCTGGAGAACTGCACCTTCACTGTAGAGGGAGCCAATCTGACGGGTGGGAAGACCATCACAGAAACGTACGTCCATGGGACATGTGCTGTTCCTATATGGTTCAGATCCATTTAACCAGCAGCTGTTTAACTCCAGGAATAACAATCAATTAATCAACTTCTAAAATGAAGGCCCAAGTTAGAACAGAGAGCAAACAGCCATGATTCTGTAGCTAATGCCATCAAAAATATGTTCATCTGTTGAAATTGTTTTTGCTTGAATGGAGATATAAGTCTTTCACTGTACTTCAATGAAACCTCAGCCCACCAAAAAAAAAATCTTTTGAGGACATTTAAAATATATTCAATGAAATATATTCACATTACACTTGTAAAATGAAATCAATAATTATAGTTATTATTAATGAATGAATTAATTTTATTCATTTTATAACAATTACTTAATTTTATAATTGTAAATAATTATTTTGTTATTAATTGTTTTTAATTATTTTGCCCCCCAAATATTACCAATCAATCAAATACATTGCATATGTAGTTTAACTGAACTCCTTTGAATGGTCAGAGAAATACCTGAGTATAATGCATGGGAATAAAATGTTCATAAGATTTATAAATAAAATATGGAAAAAATAGATGCATTTGTTAACCATTTGGCTTTGCTATGATACAGATTAGTCTTCAATTTATGTCAATAGCTTGTTATGTCACCTAAAGAACAACACATCAAGCTTTGTACATCCTATCTATAGTAATCTTAAAGGTTAGCTGTTTTTAGTGGCAAGAAGGTAATTGAAACAAACTGAAAGTGTCAAGCAAAGATTATAAAACATTTTCATTTAATCTATAGGGATGGAAGAGAAGGTGTAGCATATAAGACATCTGACAGTGATACTATTGGGCTGGTTGGTTTAATTGGCAGATCTTCAATATCTCTGTGAACACCAGATTCAAAGTGTTTGTAACCACGTGACATCTTCCGTCTCCATCTCTTTCAGCAGGATTGGATCAGTGGGGCCAAAACAAACCGCCACAGTTAAAATATACTTTACCCCAACCTGTGCAGGAACGAGGAAGTTGTTGGTCAACTTCAATAGCGACAAGCTGTGTAATATCAAGGGATACAAGAGCATTGATGTTGGAAAATAAACATGCTGTGTTGTTTTGTGTTGTGTTTCCGGCACGACTCTTTATATAAGGTTTCAGGTTGCCAGTCTTTCTAATCTAGTATCAGCTCTCAAAGTCAAAAATGGCTGAATCCTTCATGTCCTTGAGTTGATCCTCAGCAGAAAATTCTCTGTCTGTGAGGGTCATCAGCATCTCGTTTGAGTTCAGTGACAATTACAATTAAGTGTCACTTGCCCACTTTCTGTATTTATGTTTAATATAAGCCTCATTTTGCATTGCATTGGCATAAATGTGAAACTCTGATATGCTCACCTCTGAATCCCACATTGTACATTAATTTAAGTAATACAAACCTTTAGATACAATCAAACTTACCAAGTCATGTTAGCGGGAAAATGCTATCTGATGTTGGTTTACTCTGTAAGAGTTTTTGTTTTGATTTAATGGTCCTTGACTATGACCTGATGAAACTTGTTTGAATCCAGGGGTTTAGTAATTAAACTCTTAATGGCCGCAAGCTAACTTGCACCTGCTACACCTGAGATAAACACATCAAGTGCCTTTTCCTCCAAGTTCTGGAGAATTCAGATGTCGAGTAAGAACCTGACAGCTCATTTTTTGGTAAAAGGTGGGGTGAAGGTGGTGTTGTTGATTAATGTATATATGTTTCCTGCATTTACTGTTCAGCTGACTTCAGAGAAGTTCTCTAATTAACTGATAAAATGTAAAGTTAGCATACAAATGAAAAATAGAAAATGAGGTTGAGTCTCACCAGTATAGTTATCAACTGTAATCAGAGTCGGCCCTGACCAATTTGGTGCCCTAGGCAAGATTTTAGCTGGTGCCCCTTGCATCGCAGCCAATTCCACAATGGTTAATTGTGGTTTTAAACTATTCTTTATGGTCAGAACATGACAAACACTTGCCAAACAGCATTCACAAATCTGAGGTAGAACATTCAAAACCATTATAATGATGAAATCTTTCTTCAACATCAAAATATGCATGACTAAAATTAAGTAAAAGCCTTTTTCAGTCCTTTTTCCTCAACAAAATGAATATCTTAATAGAAAAATTAAGTGCTGCAGTGTGATACAGCACACATGTAAGATGGCTCAAACTGCAAAGTTTAAAAGTGCTTTAAAGGATAATGTCAATAAATAGACAAAGAAATCTTAATTCTGGTCAGCATGCCAAACCCTTTGTACAGACGGTTTGAAACATTTTGTTTATTATGTTGTGTTTTAGCTGACAATGTAAACAAAATAAATAGACAAAAGAAAAATCTCAACTGTGGTCAGTATCTTCTGTACAAGTTTTAAACAAGGAAAGCCATTACCCTACAAGTTACGGGCAAGAAAGACAAGTCTGTCTACAGTCTCAGCTTTCTTCGGCACAGTTTGCAGTCCACGCTGCACTGTTTTTTGTCGGATTGTAAATAGGCAAAATATCTCCAAACTACTGAAGTTGAGTGACCTTTCTTGTCAGCGATGTCCTCATCCTTCGAGCTGGTCATGGGCACTGCTTTTTCTTCGGTGTCGCTCATTTCGCTTATTCCGCTCCAACTACAAGCCTGTTAGCCACTGCCTCTGTAAACAATACCACGTGCTGGCCTGAATTTATATCTCTCACCATGCAACTGTGCAATGTTTACCTCTATTCCTGCCACATGATTGGCAGTTCGTGATACATTTCTATGCATGCCATCTAAGCATGGAAATGAATTATATCGAATGTTTGTTACATTTCTATTGAGGAATATTATATTGCGATAATTATTGTTATCGTTTTATCGCCCAGCCCTACGTTACAACTATTAATTACAAAAGGGGATGGAAAAGGGAAAGCAAGAAAAAGTATATTTCTCAAAATTATATTGTAAGTTAGTCTTTCCAACTTTAACTAATGAATTTAAGGTCGGAGTAACTGACGTTAACTCTAGCTATTTATTAAATTAGCGAATATTACTATCATCCAAAGTAAGCTAATAACACTCTGCTCCAATGATAACTACTATGCAATGGATAAACTATTCATTCATCATATTACCTCTGTCTGCTTCCCGTTTTTCCTACTCTTCTCTTCTTTTTCTTCCCTGGGCACCAGAGGACTTTTTGACATGATATATATATATATCTATATACATATATATCTATATATATATTTATATATATACACACACACTATATGGACAAAAGTATTTGGCCACACCTGTTTTTCAGGGTTTGGGCTAGGCCCCTTATCTCCAGTGAAGGGCAATCTTAATGCTTCGGCATCGCAAGACATTTTGGACAATGCTATGCTTCCAACTTTGTGGCAACAGTTTGGGGAAGGCCATTTTCTATTCCAACATGACTGTGCCCCAGTGCACAAAGCAAGGACTATAAAGACATGGTTTGATGAGTTTGGTGTGGAAGAACTTGACTGGCCCGCACAGAGCCCTGACCTCAACCCAATCGAGCACCTTTAGGATGAACTGGAACGGAGATTGCGAGCCAGGCCTTCTCGTCCAACATCAGTGCCTGACCTCATAAATGCTCTACAGAATGAATGGGCACAGATTCCCACAGAAACACTCCAAAATCTTGTGGAAAGCCTTCCAAGAAGAGTGGACGCTGTTATAGCTGCAAAAGGGGGACCAACTCCATATTAAAGTATATGTATTTGAATACAATGTCATTACAATGTAATGGTCAGGCATCCGAATACTTTTGTCCATATAGTGTATGTTGTTATGGATTTTTTTGTAATATTTCGAAATAATAGTATTAAAATAGTATTAGTAAAAAATAGTAAAAGTTAAAAATTTTGAACTTTTTTCTTCCCTCATTTGGGGTGCCCCTATGGATGGATGGCACCCTAGCATTCGCCTATACCGCCTATGCCACGGGCTGGCTCTGACTGTAATGTTCTTTATACATAGCATATTGATGTTTTTGTTGCCATAACTGTGATGTGACGTTGAAGCTGTGGGTCTTTCTGTGCCCGTGTTACCACCGCTGACAGCTGCCAAGCAGTGAGGAGCCATGAGTAGCCTTTATGTTGAAATGCACAAGTCGCTGAAAGACTGATGATTTTCATTACTTTTAAATCCAGAAATGTCTTGATCTTCTGCCCCTAAATACAGTGGATATAAAAAGTCTACACACCCTTATGAAATTGCAGGTTTTTGAAATGTAAAGAGAGAAATAACAAAAATGTAAATGTCAGACTTTTTCCATCTGTAATGCGATGTTCCAGCAAAGCGTGTGTAGACTTTTTATATCCACTAGAAAGTGCACACTGTTAAATGTTGAAAATTGTACAACTGCTTAAAAGTAAAAGTCTAGGACATGACTAAGACATAAAGTATTCACTGTGCATTATGGTTCTATTTCCAGCTATGAACAGTCAAAGTGTTCCAGAGTTTTCATCCAGACTTCACTGAGGTATCAATGGTGGTGACAGTGCCACTACCTGAAACCCAGGAAATTCTCCCTGCATTGTTCAAAATAGAGAAAACAGTAATGACCTCACCCTGTCAATGGCAAAAACACTATAGATGAATCATGTTCCAAATAAACCAGAATGCAGATTTTATAGAAACCTTTTAGTACTTTATTGCAAGGACCAAAGTAGTAATAATCCATTTTCATAAATACAGTACCAAGGATCTAAGCAAGCTAAGGAGCGAGCAAACAAGAACCAAATGCTGGTATTCAAGAAAATCTTCTGCAAATGTACAAATTATTTCCCCATTTTGCGAAGGAAGTCTCTGACATCGGGACCATGTAGGAGCGCTTTTACTGCGTAATCTATGCTTGTTTATTGACACAGTAGGAGCCCAGAACGCCTCACCCACACCCTCTCTGAGCGAGAACTATGGCAGTGCTTCCTTTGAAAGAACCAGCAGCTTCCACTCCTCATGTCCTCCTGAACCCAGCCCACATGCGTCCACACGCATAGCTCCTTAATCAAAGTGAGCTGGCACCTTTCTGCCAACCACACTGCATAGTCTTGGCACCACTTTGATTTTGCAGTGTCGAGGCAGAAAAATGGTCTGTCGTTGCCCTCTATCTAGACTGACATGGTCCACAGCTGCTGTTCCCTGTTTTTGCAATCGCTCCTTGGTTCACAGCATGTCATCCAATAGTAAGTCACGTTACAAACAAAACAATGGCTGTCCAGTGGAGGAAGGTGATCCTTTTGTTATGCTCCTTTTGCCTTTTGAATGTGATCTGTCGAAAATCTGAAAACAGTCGTCCATTACACTTGAGTACCTTGATCTTCTCTGTGTGAAGCTGTTAAATTGACAAACCACGATCCTGTCATTAGAGAGCCATGAACTTGTCATACTGAATTTGTCATAGTGATTAACATTAGCAGGTCCGATTATCAGGCCAATCCTGTCATAGCTATTACATGATCGGTCTGACCCTGTCACAGTCATTAACATTAACAGGCACTGACTGTGGGTTATAACAGTCCTTTATTCATGACAAAGTTATATTTAGTAAATGCTTTATTTCCTACCTAACCATCAGTGGACAGCTTTATCAATCAGAATGTGAAGAGTGGTCCCAAAACAAGAGCATCTTGTAAATTGTAAATTCTGCTATAGTTTAATGAATGAAAGGCTATAATTATTATTATTATTTCAGAAAAAAACAGACCACATACCTAAATCAGTGCTTTCCTCACACAATTGCTATGCTCATTGAATGAGCTACAATATGTAAAAAAATATATATATTCCTGCCACATGGTTTTGCAGGTCCCTCACTGGCACGAATTATACTGTGACTGGAGGATTGCCAAGTCTTTCAGTACTAAGGCACGCTGACTTTAGTCCATACATACAACATCTTTCATAAGTCATCAAGTGACCCTGAAGAATCTCCAGTATGTTATCCTCCAATCACTTTCATCAACAGGTATCTCTCCACCCTTTCACCCTTTCACTCCTTTCACCCTTTCAAACAATAAAGGCCACATTCTGCATAGAGAAATTGCCACAAATATGTACATTTTTCTCAATAACATAGTATGACTAAAGGGGATGTCTGGCACAACTGTATTTTACCCAAATATGTTTACAGGGCTAATTGAACAACACAGATATTATAAAAATAATATAAGGTACAGTGATCAGTTTCCCTGATATATAAACCATGCATTTTCCTCTAAAATGCACAAAGTGGTTATATTTCACTTGTATCCTACCAAAGCCCAGCACTGTCATAACAGGGAACACCATTAAATTGATTTGAAACAAAAAAATACCACACTATTCGCTGTACTGAACTATTCTGAGTGAGTCTATTTATAAGTAGGTTTTGTTTTGGCATCACAGTAATGTGACATTACCACCATTATTAAAGTCATAACAATATTTCAAAATAATACTGTGAAGGTTATGCTGCCATCTGTTGCCAATGAGCACTGTACACAATGCAACATTTTAGTGCACCAAAATTAGTAATATATTAATACATCATTTACTACCAATGTGAATGCAATGTTCCCCATATTGACTGGGCATTGTGCTAATAATGATAAACTGCAGGTCTAAGGTGCTATATAGTAACATAAGACCTCCTGATAATGTTGTTCCAAGTCATGTTGGAAAAGGCAGAAATTTCAGAAACTTTACATGCTTTTGCAACAATGGTAAAAAAAACAAGTAAATTCAACAGTGAATTCATATCTGGATGGGAACAAACATCTCAGAATATAGACCAAGTTCCAGTAATAGTGTGTGGCCCGCATCCCTTTTCATATTCCACCATCCATTCAGCTTCTTCAGCACAAACTCAGACTCCCAGGTCATGAATGCAGAGAGGCGAAAGGTACCCGATCCAGAGGATTTGGTGAGTCAGTGCTTGTCGAAAAAAATGAAATGTTCCCTTTATACAGCAGAATTTTGTGGAGTTCTGCTGGAAATGATGTGCCAAAGCTGCTTATTCAAGCTCATTCCAATTCCTTTATTCCTCTAAGGCCCAGCTCTTTTTGATGAGTCCTACCTGTGGTCAGCATTGGAAAAGATAACATGTAACTCATTGTGACCCTGAAGCTGTATTATTTGCAATAATATATCAAAATAATAAATCAATAGTAATAAAACTGGTCTCATTGAACTGGGAAATAAAACCAGTGCCATCAATATGATTATGTATTAAAACCATGGTGTGGAGTTAATGGTCTAAATATCATTCATTATGCACAAGTGTTCTTTATGTTCATAACTCTCCAGTTGCACAACAATATTGAATCAGTGATGAATGTTGAATGTAAGTAAAAGCACTTTATAATGTAAGTACACACATACACACATTTTAATAATCCCTCTACCACTTACAATCTCACCCATGGCTTCAATTCACCCACAGCAACAGGTCAAACCTCAGTAGATTTCCCACTGGCAACCATCTCTTGAACCTGCAGGGGAAAACATGTTTGACTTCTGGGGCTGTGATTCTTCAAATGTCCAAAACAACTCTGTCTGTTTACTGAAATGTCTAGAGGTATTCTATTACAATCCTGTTTAATATATGGCTGGTAAATGTGTCTTGTATTCATAAAATATTCTGCAGGATCAGCAAATATTCCTGTTTTCAGAATGATTGGCTGGGAAAATATTTATATTGTATTTATAAAACATTCTGCAGGATCAACAGTACCCTAACCCCAAATGCTCAAATAAAAGGTTCACATTTCAGATCTAAAAATATGATAACTATATCTTTCTCTTATAGAAAGGAATTTAAAGACATTAAGCATACTGTACAATAAGAAATATTTTTAATTGCTATTTACTACCTTTGCAGGGCCCTGAGAGTTGGACTGAGCCAGGGGTTTGGGTGCAATGGAGGGTCTGTTCCTTGATGCCACAGACGTGGTGGGTTTCTGGTACTCTGGCTGTGTCTGGTGGGCGTGGCCAGCCTTGGATCGCAGGGAGGAGGTGATGGAGCCGGACTCCTCTGCCTCTCCACCAATCACAGACAGGCAGCTGCGATCAGAGCCGCTGAATCCGCTCACGCTTTCCCCGGACGACTCGGAACTGTCCACTGGAGCACAGCAGTGAAGGATACAAGTATCACCCAATGTCATATTCCTCTGTCTCTGTGTCACACATCTTTTGTTTCCTGCGTAACTCCTTTCCTAACACATCATGGTCGACAGCAACTCACTCAAAAGGTGAAGCTTCTCGCTCTCATGATCCAGGTCATCGTCCCCAAGGGTTCCTGGCCTGGAGAAGTCCTCATGGGGCGTGTCTCCTTCCTGGGACTGGCTGCAGAGGTAACTCACAGGAGGGAGGGACCCTCGACCGGAGGAGGAGGATGAGTGGCTGCCAGAGGTTGACGCACTGCTGCCCGAGCCAATGGAGTTGGGCCGAGATAACATGTGATCTTGTGTACCGGAGACTACGGAGGTGGGTAACGCCTTGGATTCTGGAAGGTGGAAATTGTCCAACGTCACAACAGCAAGTGAATGCATTACATAATAAAAATTACAACTGAAATGCAAGGAGTTGTTTTATGTCTCAGACCTCAGAAGAACCACCATTCAAGAACCACCCATCAAGACCAATCGGTCTTTAAACCGTATGCGCTGCCCAGATGCGCTGTGCAACCATGGGGCAACTGACTGTCCCATCCCGATGAGGTGGCTCCTCTCAGACACAATCCATGTCTGCACTGGTCCCTCAGTGGTGGAATGAACTCCTCATGGAGTCAGGACAGTAGAATCACTGGCCATCTTCTGATGCAGACTGAAGATCCATCTCTTCAAACTGCATCTTGGTTCCACCTCAGTCCCCACCCCCTACCACCTGCTAATTGTACCACTTGCTGTTTATTTTATGTGTAGTATTGCAATGTGTTTTGGATTCTGTGATCTAGTGACTGATTTATGATAGTATACTTGGCTTCTCTTGACTAGTCAGGTTGCACAAGTCACTGGTTTGGAAGTGTTGTTAGCCTGATTTGACACTGTTGATCACTTAACTTAAATGAATATATCTCTGTTCTTGTGTTGGAAGTCAGTCTGGATAACAGTGTGTGCTAAATGAATGTAATGTAATGTATGTAATGCCTGAGCAGTACCTCTCCCAGGCAAGACGCAGTTGATGGCCCTGTCACAGATAGCTGCATCACTGGGCTGGATATCCATGAATGGTTTGCTGCCAATTCCCATGGACACCCTCTCCTGCATTCGGATCTCTGCAGAAAAAGCACCACAGTAAAGGTTTCTACATTTATCTGAGAGAGTGTTCCTAACTGAGGAGAACAGCAAACCCTCCTGATTCTTTAAAATGGTTAAGGCTCTATTGGGAAATGCTCTTGTTTTTAACTTATCTATAGGTTTATATAAGAGTGCAAGACATTTCAAGGATCAGCATCAAAAAAGGCACCTGTGGTTGTTCTACTAAAATTATTCAACCCTGTGTTACCCAGGAGATTATTTACTGGGTAATCCAGTCTTGTAAAGATTATTGACCTGGTGGGTACCCAGTCTGTCCATGTAGCAAAGGGCGAGAGCAGCCACCCCACCTGGCCTCAAACCCGGGTCTATAGGGTACCAAACATGTGACTTTGACCGCAACACCAAAGAGGCTCTTTGGCCATATGAGGGACCCCCACGTTAGGTTGACCCCAGTGTGAGGGACCCCAGAGATGGGAGAAGTATGGCAGGGGAATGCGTGAGGGACGCCTCGGTGCGTGAAGTACATGGGACGCGCTTCCCAAAGGGGAGGGCAGTGTGACAGAGTGCTGTCTACTACAGTTGAGTATGCGCTCTGTCTGCCATAAACACAAGCCTGGCTCTTTGGCGTCATGGTCAAAGTTGCAGGGTTGATACCCTGTAGACCTGGGTTCAAGGCCAGGTGGGGTGACCCCTCTTGTCCAATTAAAGTCTGTCCCTGAGGTTTTCAAAAAAATCAATCATTTTTTATTACAAAATTGAAATGTTTACTAAGGAAAAGCCATGAAATAATAATTGATCAATAGTGATAAATTCCCAGTGATGATTCAGAGAACAGTCCCTGTGCACACACTTGATTATGATAATGGGAAACATGCATTCAAAAACATTTTGAGTTAAAGGCTCATGCTTAAATGCTTGAAATTTGTTTCTTAGACTATGAATAGTGAAGTTGATGCCTATGTATGAATTTCTTTCCAAAAAAGTTTGTTTTTAAAAAATATTTTTGGCTACTTGGTTTTTATGCCTTTACTATTATTCTAAAATGTGGAAAATGGTTTAAAATTAAAGAAAAACCGTTCTACGAGTAGTTGTGTCCAAAGAGAAATTAAGAGCCCTGACCTCTGCTGCGCATTGCCTGATCCCACAGGATTCGCTCCAGGTCCCTGGTCCAAGCCTCCTTCACTTCCGCCCTCTCCGCCTGCAGGATGTAGGTGTCCTGCGACTTCCTCCTCCGGAACCAGATCTCGAAGCCCAGCCCACTGTCTCCAGAGTTGTGCGTCATCCCGATGTCTGAGGTCTGTGGGAAAAGCAACACAACACCGAGTATAGCTATGTGAGAAGTAGCAGGTGTACCTTATCAATA
The DNA here is from genome assembly GCF_013368585.1 of Megalops cyprinoides. NCBI lineage: Eukaryota > Metazoa > Chordata > Actinopteri > Elopiformes > Megalopidae > Megalops > Megalops cyprinoides. Next base: position 34,059,180 of record NC_050589.1, read on the forward strand.
TTGCACTGCCTGATAGGGTAGTGGTGGGAAGGAGCCGGGCTGGCTGGCTCAATTCCCAGGTGGGGCACTGCTGTTGTACCCTCAGGCGAGGTACTAATCCTGAACTGCCAAGTAAATATCAAACTATAAGAATGGATAACATTTGTACAAAAATTGTACACTATGGAAGTCATTTTGCTAAAAACCAATTACAATGTCATATAAATGTGTCTGGATACCTTGAAAGACTGCTTGTAGATGTACACATCATTCCCCACTTCTGTTTTCTTGGTCTTGCTGAAGAGGATGAGGTCCTGAAAGAGGAAGACATGGCGGAAGCACTTCTTCTTCTTGAACGACACCATGAACTCGTCCTGACGGATCAACTGTCCCTGCTCCTTCAGGTTCACCTGGTGACAGGAAAAAGTAAACAGTGGCAGAGGACGGAGGTATCCATGATGACTCTTCATCTCAGATATACCTGTCTCATTTCCTCAGTGTAGCATAGTAGTTAAGGAACTTGACTTGTCCCCACTGAGTTTTACCCTTGAGCAACGTATGTAATATGGTGAGCTTTGTTAAATATACAGCTAGAATATGAAAATATATGGAAATACAAGATATGTAAGTCACCTTCATTACGGACTGCTAAAAAATTAAGAGTGATACATGTACAAGTAAGTCCTTATTTTTCACTTCGAAAAATGTCTACAGCTGTTTTCTTGTACATTGTATTAGGAATAAAAAAGATTTCACCAAGTGTTCTGAAATCAGCATTGAAATTGAATATTCAGCAAAATAAATAGACAACAAAATAAAAAGTCTTTCAAATTTCTTCTCTTCAGTGTTGCATAGTGGTTATGGAACTTCACCAATGACCACATGCCACAGATTTCCCCGTGGGTCCCGACATGAGCACCTTCTTTATTGCATTAGGAACACAAGAGATAAGACACATTCAGAAATCAGGAGTGGAACTGAATAATTCCACGCACTGACACACACACACACGTGTCTAAGAACAGGCCCCTATCTGAGCTTGGCGCTTACGTCACAGTCGCGGATGTCGTCCATGGTGAGGAGGTCGTTGCCGTGGCGGAGCTGGAACTGGACGACCTCCAGGGCGGCCTGGATCTCGGCGCGCTCGCGGTGCCGCTGTGAGCCGCACTCCTTCAGCATGTCCTGCAGCAGGAGGCTGTACTTGCTGATCCTTTGCACTGGCTTCAGCAGGTAGGACGACAGGTCCATCTTGTCCATTAGCTCCCGCTGTTTCTGCTACCCTCGCGGGAAAAAAAACTGAGGTTAGTGGGAGCATCTCTAGCCACAGCAGACTCATATAACACATAACAGTTCTTATAACCAAATATAACAGCTGCCTCAAGCCACTGACTGGATGTAATGTCACCTCACTTGGTGTTCCATATGTCAAACACATGCTGCCTGAAACAATTGTCACTCTAGGACTGAATTTCCAACCCATCAGGTCCAAAATTAGGAACCCCTTTGGGACCAGCCAAGGATAAATGTAATGCAAATGTATTTTAATTGTTTAATTCACTATTTTTAAGTCAGCTCTTCAGTCATTGATTTTATAAAGCATCCCAGCTCTCAGTCATTCACTGATTGAAAGGTAACTCTAAATCTCTATTGGAAACTGGAAATTCTCCCGCAGCAAAATGACCCACTGATTGGGGGGTGCAGTGAAGGAAGAACTGGCGTTGTTATCTAAAGGCTGAGAGGTTGAATCCCAGGTGCAACACTAGCATTGATGCTAAATGAGTGTTGGGTTAAATGAGACATATTTAAGTTGTTGTTGACATGGGCATCTACTAAGCACATCCACAATGTCATGGAACCAGTATACATTGACTGTGAGAAATTCAGATTAACAAACCAGAAAATGCATGCACAGAATGCAGCCATTGAAATTCTTCTCTGATGGCCCACTTGGAAGAGTCCCTCACCTGGAAGAAGTCATGACCGTGGTGAATGAGCAGGGAGTCAGACTGTGGTTTGTTCTTGCTGTACAGCGCATAGAGGCTGAAGCTTTCTTTCTGATTTTGGAAACAAAATATCTGTCAGTCAATTTTGCTAAATTACATTACATTCTGAGCAATTTTGAATATTCTGAACAATCTAAAATTTCTGAACATTTTTTGAAGAAAAAACTTTGTAGGGTTAACAGCATGCATTACTTCAGTAATAGCACCCAGGTCCCATGTTGACAATGAATAAGTATATACATTTGGTTAGACAAAATAATGGAAACACAAAACAACATGTGAATGTTTACTAAGTAGTTTGGTCACCTTTTGACTTCAAAACATACCCATTCCTTCTTGGAAAGAAGTTATATAAGTTTTGAATAGTTTATAGTGGGATGCTGGACCATTTCTCACAAGGTTAAACCTCCACTTCTTTGAGAGATTAAAGGAGGTGGAAAACTACTCTGTACTCTATGGTCTAGAATTTCTGATAAGCATTCAATGATGTGTAGATGTGGTGATTTGGGAGGCCATGAAGATGTTTGACTTCATGCTGGTGTTCATGAAACCACTCCTGAGTCTTTTAGCAGTGTGCATGGGGGCATTATTGTCTTGAAATATGGGAACATCTTCAGAAAACAATGGCTGTGCCAGAAGGTGCACCTGGTCGCCTAAGATGGCTTCTTTTCTTTTGTCATAATTCTCAGACCCAATGACTCCCATGTGAAAAAGTAAGACTATTTAGTGGGTCCCCACGACCAACACTGAGAAACAGCTATCGATACCACACTGGAGAGCGGTGATCAGCGAGGGGGTTCTGGGACGTACGTGTCTCAGGAAACAGCGGCCCACTCTGAGTGGCTCCCTCAGGCAGCTCTCCAGCTCCTTGAGGAAGAAGAGCCGGTGGAAGTCGTGCAGCTTCTCAAGGTTGCCGAAGATGCGCCCGCGCTGGCCCCTCAGGTCCTGGGGCACGTCCGGCCTCTCCAGCAGAGGGTAGTAGTGCGTCATGATGTAGCCCAGCGAGCGCGTGTACTCCCGCTCCGTCAGCAGTAGCTCCTCCATGATCCTCTGCAGCTTCCTGCCACAGTGTGTTACAACACGCGTTACCCAGGAAACCAGGCATTCTATGACCAGAGGGAGCTGGTATAGCATCCCATAGTTTCCTCCAACATTGCTTTCTGGCAATCCTGGAGGCTGAAAGGAAGGTTAGAAGTTGTTGTTCTGCTTGATCAAAAATATCTACTTGTGAACATGGAAGAAAAAAATGACTTGTTTTAACATAATTTAAAATTACAATTATGTAGCATCAGTTGAGTAGGAGCAGTATAATATGGAGGGGTAATCACTGGATGGCCAAAGTGAGCTGTGAAAGCATGATGGGCAGTAGGATCATATGTGTCAGAGTAACTGTTGCTCTCATTTCATCACCTGAGTCATTTGTCAACAGAGACCATGTTGTCATTTGTCTGAATTGTTACACATGAATGCCAGATAATTGGACCTGTGTGACTTCATAGCAAGCTTTGTGAACAAGGGAAAACAGGAGAACATAAACCCAAATAACATACAGCAACCAAGAAGCATTTCTCAGAATTTTTTTCCAGGTTGCTGGACGGAGTAACTCACAAAACATTGCTGGCACTTTCCTCCACGTTGGGCAGGGACGCCGTTCCCTGGCACCTCTGAACGCCGGGGTTGAAGGCGGAGCCGGAGGGTCTGGAGTCCTGGCTGTCGCCCGCCGCCGCACAACAGAGGTCCTCGCTACAGAAGCTCCCGTGCCGTGAGATCTGGAACTGCTGGGCCGCCTGCAGGATCCGGCGGGACGGCTGGCCGCAGGCTCGCAGGGAGGGCGGGGCCTGTGGCTCGGAGCGGACCGAGTCGGCCCCGCAGCCCTCGCTCAGGGACCTCCCAAATGCCTGCTGCCACGGGAACCGCTCACGCCCAGCGGCATCCACACGCCCAGGCCCCGCCTCCCCGATCCGCTCCGGGACGGGCGTATCCTTCGACTCTGCGGGGGGCCTCCTCTCCCCCTTTTTCGCGGGGCTCCGGGGTTCGCTCCCAGGAGGTGGCACCACCTTCATCCCTTTGCAGCTTTTGCTGTCGGGTTTAAAGTTGAGGTTAAAGCAGGTCACGGTGCCGTAATCACTCTCAATCGCACCACAGTCCATGTCCTGCTCAGGACCTGTCAAAGTCCTCTCTGAGTCGCACTGCGACGGAGCTCCAGCGGAGGGCGCTGATGAGGCAGCCTCCTCTGTCATCCGGCCATCTGGCACGGCTGCACCCGCATCAGTCCGCTGGGCCTCGTCGGTGCTGCTCATCCACTCCTCCAGCTGCTGCCTCGCTTCCTGGCACTTGAGCCAGGCCACGTTCCACGCCCGCATGCCCCGGGAGCCTTTCAGGGAGCAGGCGCGGATCTTCACCTCCTGGAAGCGTTCAGGGGAAAACTCACTGAATCTCTCCCGGAACCTCTGAAGTGTGCTCTCATCGCCCTCAGGTGGGAGGCAGCCAGCCTGCGACCTCTCCAGGTACTGTTTACAGTCTTTGGCAAGTTCACTAGCCTAAAAACAGAGGCACATATGCATTTCATATTATATGTATTCTATATAATAATGTTATGTATTGTATATAGTCTCTCTCCACAACTTGTTCAAGAATGCCTTTCAGTCATTTCAAGGGACTATACTTCTCAGTATTCAAGATATAAAAATAAACTGCTAGCATAGACCCTCCTTCCAGAGCAGCTAAGTATTACATTGCATTGCGTTATTTACCTATTATATTACCTATTCATTGATATTTTTACGCATACATACTGTATATACACACATATACATACATATATATACATTTATATGCTTATAGCACTGTACTTATCCTGGATGACTTGTATCAGTCAAATTATCCATCTACACAGCTTGATAGTTAATGAGGCAATTATGCAAGGGTATGGGAGCTCCTCCCCCAGCCTACCAGGACTCCAGCCTGCAAACCCTGCCCATCTTCCCACCCCCATGCCTCCCGACCGAAACTGGGCCAACCTTTTCACAGAAGCAGCACAGGCCCGCCATGGTCTCCAGCTCTGTGCGGCACTGCTCCGCCCGCGACAGGAAGTTGGCCAGGCTAGACTCGAAAGTGCACACCATTGTGCGGAACACCTCGGTCTCCGGGTAGGAGGACCCCTGGATCTTCTCGGCCTCCGTCACCAAGGCCATGGCCTGCTGCTTCCGCTCCTGAAATGGGCAACAGGTCCTGTTAGATGCCGTGTGATTGGACCATTTTACTGTGTGAGTGGGTGTGTTTCTGAGTTAGTAATTTTTCATTATTATTATTACACATATCACAGAGGCAATAATAACATTGGTACAGAACTCTCAGAATTACAATAAAAAGGCATAAAGTGCACAAGCAGCTCTAAAATAAAAGCATTTAAATTTAAGTACACAGTACCTGTCAATTATCAATGACACAAGATACTAATATCATTCTAATGGTAATGCAGAGACCCACACGGAGGCAGGTCCTTATGTCTCTGACAGATGTTGACTTACGCTGGCCTGAGAGAGGAAGAGGTTGAAGCTCTGAAGAGTCTGTTCCACTCTTTCCAGGGAATCCTCAACAGATTCTGCCTCCAGTAGCCTCTGCTCTCCCTCTGCATTGAACCACTCCCTGATCTACAGGCACCAGTTACGAGGAGAGGATCATCAGCAGCGGAATCATCATCGCCATCATTATTACTGTCAGCATCGTCATCATTTACATGGTCACCATCATCATCATCATCACCATCATTAATACTGCCACCATCATCATCCTCAACACGGTCACCATCATTATCATCATCATCACCTTCGTCGTGACCATCATCACCATCATCATCAACATGATCACCACCATCGTCATCATAACTTTCACCACCACCTTCGTTAACGTCTGCATTACCACCTTCATTATCATCATCACGTTGATTAACTGACATCCACACGTCACAGTCACATAACTGTAATTTCAGCTATAAACACATTGGGGTTATTCTTCATCTGAATTAACAGTTACTATTACTACTATTCATAAAGACTTTCACATATTGTATACCCTTTTCTAGGTACATTCTCTCTGCCCCATTTTAAAATTTCAGACTTACTGGTCTGCTCAGTCAGACCATGTGCTTTGTCTTAAACTCAGAGTAAGAAGTGCTGCACCTTTTTCCTCACACAACATAAAAAAGTCCAGCACACGCTTCATGATGTTGCTGGCAGTGTGGAACAGTGGTTAAGCGGCTTATTCAACCCCAAAGACAGCAGGTTCAAGTGGGGCAATGCCATTGTACCATTAAGCAAGGTACTTAATCTAAAGTGCTATATTAAATAAGCATCTGTATACATGAATGTCATGTAAAATGTGAGCTATGGCTCCGGATGAAGGCAGCTGCGAAGGCAGCCATACTGTAGCGGGAGACTGAACTGTGGCCTACCTGCATGAATCTGCCTTCCAGCTCCCTCAGCTGGAGCAGAAAGTCGAGGTGCTGCAGAGACTGGTTGGACCTCATCACCACTGTGTGGACACGCTCCTCCACCTGGTTGTACAGGCTGCTGACTGTGTCCATCGCGTCCCTGCGGACAGAGAGCACAGTTTGTGTCTCTCTAACCTCACAGGAAGCCATGTCACTCACCATGTCAAACTTAAGGCTAAGCTATTTTTTACAGTACACAGCGTTCACTTTGCGTTTCAGTAAATGGACAATAGAATGAATAGAAGCTTGTGTACATAAGGTTGTTGTTTTTTGTTATTATTTTGTCATTTTGGTAGTTGTATATTTTTGTTATTATTCCAGTAAACAGACAATAGAAAATGTGTTAATTATGATTTCAACCAAGGTTATTTTTTTGGATTTTTGTCAATTACATTACGTTATTTATTTTGACATTAATTTACGAAAAAGTCAATGCTACCTTGAATTTATTCTTGGAGGTTGAAGCAAATATTAAGGGATACCATTTTGATACTGTTTTCTATCTCTCCAAAAACCTTATTTAATCATTGCTTTCCAGGCAAACAGAAAAGCTACATCTGACAAGACAAGACAACCTGTTTTGTCCTCTTTATTATACTGGTGTTAAGGGTACACTGTTCACATTCTGTGTACTGACTGCACTGGAATGAAATAAATTCAATAAAATCTTCACAGATTTTTCTACAGTGATGGCTGAGTTACCGGTAATCTTCCGACTGAGAAAACCGAAACTCCTCCTTCCGCAGTCTGGCCAGGATGGCTCCACCTTCCCTCTGCAAGGCGACCAACTGAGCGTCTTCCAGCACTGCTTTCATCATCGTCTTCTGCTCATGAATGCATTTCTGCACATCCTACCACACAAAACAAGATCCTGGTGAGTCCAGTCTATCGGTGGTAACACTGTTTCAGGTAATACTGCAGGAGTGCAAATTACAGTCAAGAAAACCTTTTGAGGATTTTCTGCCTTTTAAGAACAGGCTGTTCATGTAATATCATTAATATAATATCCTACTGAAAGTAAATATATGGTATACATTTAGGACTTCTCTGAATCCATTGGGTTGTATCTGCAATTCATGTTTATATGAAATGCAGATCGTCAAGTGCTCTTAAAATTCTTTGTGATGAGAGCTGCTAAAACCGTTTGACTTATTGATCAGTTAATGGATGTATTGACTATACCTGCACAGTGTCAATTTTATTGACACCCTCAAATTTCCTGATGGCCTTCTGGAGCAAAGCCGAAGCCTCTCGCAGGTTTGATACAAAGGGTTCCAGTTTCTGCAAACACAGGGATTACTCATACCGGTTAGTAAGATGTGTGTTTCAATAAGTGTTTCTAAAGTACACCCAAGATCCAAACTCATAAACTCGTATTATTACTGCACGTAAGGCTTTGTAGGAGGCCAGGGTGTTTACTGGACTGGAGCATATCACATGATTTCCTCACCTGATAAAACTGCAGCCAATCACTGTGGCTGTATGGAAAGCTCCCTTCCAGGCCCGCAGTCAGTTGGTGTCCGTCCACAGTCTTGTGGAGTGCCTTCAGTGAGGTCACCACATCCATCTGGTCAAAATGCACAGATGGTGATGGTGGTGTTGGCATGTTAGCCCTTGTTTTGTCTATGGGGTCAAAAACGACCCGTTTCTGAGTTTAACAGCAGAGAAAACCCCCTAAATTCATTTTTTTTAGCATGAGATTCAATGACTTTTCCTGGAGTGACCCCACCACAAGAAAGTGAAAAATTGCCCCTTTTTACATTTTTATAAATGCTGTACACCATCAGCTGTTGATTGTCTTTGGGTCTTTTTTCAGTACGCAGGGAATATTAATAATAATAATAACAATAACAATAATAAACACATCATTTAAACAAAAAAAATATTATGTGTGTTTTGTAGTAAAAACAAGTGGTGTACACTGAATAAATACAGTCTCTCTGCACTGTGAAGTAGGGAAACACAGTTATTCACCAAGTTGTTGATGAGTGACAGGTTGTTTCTTCATGCAAAATAGATTTGGGGTTTAAAATTCAATTAAGAGGCTTTATCATAGGAGTGTGGTGGGGTGGGTCATTTTAACCCTGAGGGAAAGGGGAGTATACGGGATGTGGGCGGCAGTGTAGCATAGTGGTTAAGGAGCAGGACTCGTAACCGAAAGGTTGCCGGTTCAATCCCCTCTGGGACACTGCTGTTGTACCCTTGGGCAAGGTACTTAACCCACAGTTGCCTCCGTAAAAATATCCAGCTGTATAAATGGATAACTTTGTAAAACAACTGTACCCTATGTAAGTCACTTTGGATAAAAGTGTCTGCCAAATGAATAAATGTAAACATGAAGATTAAACAAGGGTTCAATGATTTGCTGTCATATACTTTTATTTTATCATTACTATAATTCTGGCCATTCTGTACACATAGTACTGATTTTTGGTTGCTCAAGTATTATGTATTAAATGCCATATTAGATGAACGTACCTAAGAGTAACTAATAAATGAGTACATAAAAGGAAAAATAAATAAATAAACAGCCCAGTACAAAGCAAACCTGCCAACAGATGTTAAATGAACACCCCACTTCCTCTAACTCTCTCACTCTGTTACCCCCTCAGCCCACACGAGCCCTGACCTGCAGTCCTGGGTGTCTCTCTGGACGGGGGCTGGTCTCTTTGTCCACCAGAATCAGGACACAGTGGACTGCATGGAGGGCCTGTTCCTAGGGCCAAAAGAAAGAATGTCATATGTGAATTAACAGGGAAACACCTTGAGGTTGCAGACATGCTCAACTTTTGTTCGCAAATGGTACAGAAGTGAACAAATGCGTTGTTCCCTACCCTGTTTTCAATATTACTGAAAATAAATACAGGATGGCAGGTGAGTGAGTTGGTTATTGTACTTGTTGACTTGCATCTTTGTGCTCGCAAGCTCAAAATTAATTTTATTTTTTACTGTCCCCATGTGGTATTTTTGAGTAGTGCAGGTATAAACACAACCAGAACAGCACTTCTAAACAGAGAAGAGAGACCCACCAAAATAATTCTTCTGCCCTCTCCTGACTCCTCACAGAAGGCAAATTCAAAGTACTTACATGGTGAATGAACAGATACCCTGGAATATTTAAACTAAATAAACATTTATTCACATACTGAAGCATTTAATTATGATTTCATTTAAGATCACCTGGTTATTCTTGAAAGCCTGAAACAAATACAGTTGCGTCATGGTGAACTGAGCATAATACAATGTTAATTCATATTTCATGTTCAATTACGTAAGTATACGTTATTTAGTCGTTTTTAAGAGGTAACAATACCAAAAACTCACAGTATGATAATATCACGATAAAAAGTCCACGATACGATATTTATTGCGATATTAAAAATGAAAAAAATGATGCCTTGAAAAATGTCCTTTATTAAATAATAAATCAGCTTTTTTTATTCATATAAAATTTGTTTTTCCTTTTAAATTAAAGTGCTTCTGCTTTCCTTCTTCAATAAAATAAAATTAGCCAGCCATGACCTAAGCATGTGCAAAAATTGGCATGAATTGTTTTTGGCAATGAATGATTGAACTAAGTATGTACATTTCAGTGACGGCTCCTACCAAATCTGTCAAGGGGGGGGGGGCAATTGTTGCGATGATGGCTAAGGTGACCCGTTCCATGAGTAAATTAACAGCTAGCTAACCAGATATTGTCACATTGCATTGTGCAAATTAGTCAGCTAGCTAACTTGACATTGTCACATTGCAAACAAAGCGTTAGCTACTTCGCAGCCTGCTAGCCACATTTTCTGCTCATACCAGCTCTGCGAAAATCCCCAGTTATACAATTTCCCCGCCTTTGTAGATACATTATATGTAGATACATATATTTGGAGAGCCAATATTTCTGGTGTGTTGGTAATGAAAATAAATAACTACTACTACTGTTTATTTAATCTCTCCTTGATCCAGTGCAAACCTGGCAGGGCGACACTTTCAATTCTGAACCCTAGTTTAAGAAGCAGTGGGGTTACCTGGGCCAGCAGTAAGGCCTTATAGAAAGCTGGGGGAGGGGGTGTCTTCCTTGCATCCGTCACCAGTGTCATCCCGAGATCTCTAACCTCTTTCCTAGGACAAAGAAACAGGGCACGAGCTCAGACCTGAACGTGTGTTCAATCAGGTTTCTTTGTCTACTGTCCTGACTCCAGAGTGCTAGTTACCAGCATTTTATTCAGCCCATTTTCATTCAACATGATATAATTTCAACATTTTAAGGTAAACAGCTCTAAGACAAAAACAAAAAGGAAAAGAAGAGTGTAGTGATGTCATTGTCTCAATGTCTTTCTCAAGAGGGAGGAGGGAGGTAAATTGTTTAAAAAGTCTGCCATCACATGAACTTTCACTTTACTTTAACTTTAACTTAACTTTGCTTTCAGGAAGGCTGTGTAATGGCTGGCATCTGAGCCAAGTTTTGTCGACAATGAATAATTAACTACCTGTTTTACTCCCAATAAGACTGTGCAAACCATCTGTATCTCTATGACTATGCAAAGTGAAGTCTCATTTGAGTGAAGTGATCTCTTTTCAAATCATTTATTTCAATTGCTTTATTCATGTTGACAGCTTTGAAAAAAATGTATTAACCATTACAGAAATGGCCCTCTTGCATGTATGGGGCTGAATTTAATATCTTTAAGTCTTGCTGCCCCCTTGTGTTGAAAGAGTGTAACAGATTTGCCACTAGATAATGTAATTTCCAGGATAGCTGCCAATATTTTTGGGAAAAAATACATTCATATCTTAATGTCAAGATACATTTGTTAAATTGTCATTTTTAGTCCAGTAATTTGAAATTGAATAACTGTCTTCCTGGAACTGATACTCGTGACATATTGGATATGAATATTGGATATGAAGTATGAAGTACATAAAGACCCAAAAAAGCTGAACTATTTCATGACACATCCAGCTGTTTGGATAAGTGCAAAATGTAAGCCGGACCTGACAAGGGTTCCTTTTAAACTGACACAAAATGTAATGATACCTTTATTTTTCAGTTTAAAAAATCAGAACCCAAATACTGTAAATGTCATGTGCATTAAAACCAATGAGGGAGTGCCAGTATCTGAAATCTAGAAGGGGATCTCACTGCTCTCTCTCTCTCTTTACTTGACAGCTGTCAGAACAAAGGTGAATCTTAGAAAAAAAGGGAGCACTTCATTTTGAAACAATCAAGGCCTTCATCCAATAATCTCAGACACAAGCTCCACCAAGATCTTTGAGATTAATAACCGGGCGATCCACCGACCGTTTCTCAGGGGACGGCCCAGGATGGCCCCTCAGAACGCTCTGCTTTGGTGGGATGGGGTGGGGGGGAGGGGGGGGGCGTGCCGTACCTGGGAATGGAGTGGAAGTAGACCAGCAGCTTGCACAGCTCCTGGCTGGACACCAGAGGGGATTTCCAGCCCTTGTGATCCCCGTACACCTCCACCACGGGCCGGCCTGTCCGGTCTCTGCTGCCTGCGTGGGGAGGGGGGGTAGGTGACATCAGTCTGGAACACAGTGGCTTGAATGCTGGTGCCAATCCTCAGCCTGTACCTCCATTACCAGGTACTTTCCAGAGTGCTCACAGTATCTAATCATTCTGCCAAGCTTCGCAGATCAAAGCCCTGCTGGCACTCTGTTTGAGCATTACAAGCGTTACAAGCATACAGTAAACAACAGGATAGCTGAGGCAAAGTGAGAGACATTCGTAATGTTTTAAAATGGATGATTATGCAGTATACATATATATACATCATAAATAACCAGTGTCCTCTAAGCAAGACATGTGGAAGGAAGAAAGCTGATGATTGTCAAACCTGCTTTTGATTGTTTTGATGATTGACAGTTTCAGTAAGGATCATCGATCAGCAGCTCTTTTGCTTTAATTATACATAGTGTGGCCATGTCAGCTTTGGACACTTCAAAGCCATTTTGACAATATGACAACCCCATTAAAAGGTGATCTCCGATCTCTCTTTGAAATCATCTGAATTATGCAACACAGCCCTATCTTCTTTAATGCGGATGCTTCCATTCAAATAACAAATAGCCAATGCTTAAACATGGTTAAATGTAAAGCAAACCCTGGCAGGTAGATGGCTGATTCTAAATTTAGAAAGAAGGACAATTATCATTTTTAAACTTTTTATCCCCCCTATCTCTTGTTCATGCGCTGCCACAAATCTAATTACTGCATTTAAATAGTGTGTACAATGATCAATCAACTCAGACTAGCTCACACAAAAAAATTATGAATTGAGAATTTATATTGCAGTGTTTCTAATCCTGGAGCCACCCTGACCTGCATATCTTCTATCTATCTTTGCTCCAAACACACCTGGGGGAAGATGGAAAACATGCAGAGCAGGGGGGCCCCAGGACCAGGAATGAGAATCAGTGTATTAGAGAATGTATAAATACATTTCAAAATATATAAATTACACAGGACAATGTTACAATAGTGAGCCTACTCAAACAATATAATTGAATGAGCTGATCCCATGAGCAAGTGAATAGACGAAACTGGTGATTTCACCTGGAAGACATGCGATCCCCAGGTGGAGGAGATAGCTGCCGGATTCCCGTGATGAGGAGGACGGGGGGCCCGAGGGGAAGGGGGAGGGGACCTCCGCCGGGAGCGCTTGGAGCTTCTTCTGCTGTCCATTAACGTGGGGCGAGGGAGTGTGCGTTTCAGCCGGGCCTGCCTGGATAAGATCTTCAGACAAGGGGAAATCACAAGCATCGCGTGACGTGTGTGAGTTAGTGAGAGCACTTTCACGTTTACGTTTGATCTTTTGGCAGACGTTCTTACCCAGAGCGACTTACAAAAAGTGCACTTCCGCAGTATGCGCTTTAGCACAGATAGGACCCAAAGAAAACCTGATGATAAACTGATGTCATGACAACGACAACAAAACAAATGGCATGAAAACGATGCATTGCATCTTCTAACCATTAAAAGAACACTGTACCCTTCAAACATGTCCATGTGTGTCTCTGTACTGGCAAATGGCATCCAACGAAGATCCAACACAGATCCTATCAATTTTCCCAAGTAAAGAGCATGTCTGGATATTTGTACAGGAGTATGCAGCATATCAGTGTTATCAAATATTATACACCCCCCCCCCACCCAACTAGTTGGATGTCCTGCCATCTGGCCATAGGATCAGAATGAAACCAAATTCAGTCAAGAAACCTTTTGTACCATAAGCATTGTTTTATAGGTTGATAGATCAATGTACAGGGGAACAATGATCATAAACAAATTATTGTAGACAACTGACATGAATCAGCATGACCTAGCAAGGGTATTGTGGTCATACAGAAGACGTTATTAATGGGCCATCTATTCTTTTAATTTGTTATTGTTTTTATTATTTGTAATTATCATTATTTTCAGTAAACCGAAAATGAAATGAAAAATGAAAAGTTTGAGACGCCTTTGTGTTTTCTGTATAACTGGCTTACATTTTATTAACTTAAAATATAGCACCTTAACCTGCTGACATACCACCCATACCACCACTCTTTGGAAATTCTTAATATTAATATTATTATACCATAATATAACCATAATATTGTGCGCATGTGTATGCAGTCTTTAAAGATGACAGAGGTATGTCTCTGTATATATGTTGCCAAATGCTGGAGTGTTGTACATCAGGAAGAAAAGAATATCAATAAAGTAGAGCTCTTGATGAGTGTAGCAAACATATGCTGTATGTATTCACAATCCAAATGACCCTGACCTCCCCTTTACCATTCCCACCCACAACTGTGTGACAGCCTGCAGCATGGTGACTGATGGCCTCATTCCCACCCCAAACCCTTGAACTCTTGCCTAAATATAACACCCTCCCTCCACTGAAAGGTCAGAGGTTAAGACTTCTCTGGGTGTAAGAATAGCATTAATATGGATCTGGCTTGTGAGAAGTTGGCCAGAACTTGTATTTTGAAAAGGTCCAATGACTCACCCCAATTCCTGTGAACTGATCTGTCCTTTAAAGCAGTCTCACACCTGATTGAACTCCAAGTGAAGAAGGATAAACACAGACCTCCGTAAACAGTACTGAAAAAATTGCTACTACGTGTTACTGTATGTTCAACCTACGGTCATCACTTCCACGCCTCTTTGGATCACAAAATGATCGGGTTTCAAGTTGTTTTTCCCACTCTCCCAGGGCTGCTCCAGATTGTTTTGTCTGCTGGCTATGAGGGCACCATCAATTGTGGAATTTTATCTCCTGTCAAATGCCCCCATTCTCCCTCCAGTAAGCACTGGAGAAACCCGATACCGGGAGCGGTTTCACACTTCCCCGCTCAGCGTTTACCGTTTTGAGCCAAAGCGAACACGAGCACTGCTGCTCCTTTGTCTGGCCTCCTTCATGCTCGTGTGATTGACAGGCCACCCTGTGCCTCTTTGGCTGGTGAGCTTGGCTTTTCCTTTTTTCCCCATTTGAACAATCTGGCTTACAGGCCGACAAAGACGGCCTGTGTCCGCCACCCCCCAGCCCCCCCGTCTGCCCTTACACCCTTTGCGTGTGTCTGAGGAATTCCCCTTGCCCTTCTTAGGGCGACAATCTTTCCCCTTTCTTCCTCTGACATGGTCCCCCCCCCCATAAACAGAGAGCACAGGTTATGCCAGTCAGGAGACACTGGGCATTCTCTGGGCAGGCTATCCTGGCCCCCACCCCAGCTCTGATCGTTCGGTGGAATTGAACGCCATTGTTGTAATGGGAGACCAGGCAGTGGCTTAACAGACACAGCTCCCCCCCCACTTTGGTTTCCTCCACTGGGTTTCTATTCACTTCAGCAAAAAAGATGCTTAGATCACTGTGCTGTTCAAAGCTCAAACAGCTTTAATGTCTGATAGTGCCATGCGTGAAAAATGGGAGGGTGGTGTCTGGGAGGGGTGGGGGGTGACAGTAGTAATGAAAAGGCCACCCTGTTGGGACGAGTCTATGCCAGGGAGGCCCAAACCTAACCTTTCTACCGCTGATTGTATCAAGCCTGTTTCGGACTGTTTTGCATGACTACAAAGTGTGTAGACTGAAAAAAGGATCATCCACCTGCAGCTGATTCCTTCTTAGGTAATCACATTCACTGTACTCAATTTGACTTTTCCTACTTGGCATTACATCCTTTCAGTCATAAAAAAGAGATTGAGTTGCAGTGCATGACGTACTTCTGTATACAGAGATTAGAGGTCAGTCTTAGCTTTGAGGCAGTCTTTAAGTTCTAATTGGGTCAGTGCCACCACATTAGACGCAAATAAGTAAAAAGAATCGGCTACAAATGGTCCTTATTGTTGGACACGAATAACATAAAAACAGAAAAATCAAACACCATATAAGGATAATCCAAAATTTTGGCCTTTCTCTTTTCAAGCTAAGAGCCTCCACAAAATTTTTTTACTGAAGAAAGACAGAGCTCAAGCATGCAGTCTGAGACATAAAATGTCTACAACTTTTGTAGTCTCCAGAGATATAAAAGCAACTGATAGCATATCAGGTTAAAATCATTTGATGAACAGGGGTGACAATATATCGTTTTAGGTAACAAACATGAATGACATGACATGACATGAGTTGGAGCACAGTGGTATCACTAACCTTGCTTGCTGCCTCTCCGTCTGTCTGTCTTTGGGGACACCAGTCCAAAGGCTGTGGTCTTCTTGCCATGCACCACGTGCACGGTGGGAATCATTTCCGGACAAATGTCACTGTTGCTCCGACTGCTCAGTCTCTGTACCACAGGGAACTTTCTTGCTGTCTCTGACACAGACGAAGGGGATGGGGAGAGGGCCCTTCCCGCCCTTTTAATCTCGTCTTTCAAGTCTTGTGCAGTAAGACGGGGCTGACCGTTGATGACCCTGTTGTCCCCAATGTTACCATGACCTGCAGCGAGGGCGTGGCAGTGGTTTCCAGGTTGGCAGCAATTCAGTGGCTGAATGGGGGCTCCTCCCTCACCCAAAAGCCCACCTCCATGTTCAGCCTCCTCCAGTACAGCCAGCATGCTGCTTCTTTCGAAGTTGACTGGGTTCTGTAGAGCGGCCATGTAAGACTCTCTGTACCTGCACCTCAGCTCCTGTGATCTGGGGTCCTGGCCCATCCTCCGCCTCATGCAGGGGGTGCACGGCTCCTCTGAAAACTTGACTGTGCGGCCACAGGGGGTGGGGGCCCTGGGCGGGGCCGGGGGGGCTGGCCGGACCGGCCTGATGGCGGGGAGGGGCTTCCCTTGTGCTGGCATCCTGCCAAGGGCCAGGGCCTCCTTCTCCTTGCTGAACTCCACCAGATCGACGTAGTCGCCCTCCATCTCGCGGTTGTGGCGGCTGTCCCAGGTGTTGGGGGACACCCAGCCAACGGGTCTGCCAGCTGGCCTGGCCCGGTCCACCTTGATGAGCCGGGAGCAGCTGTCCACTAGCCGCAGCGAGACGGAGATGCCATCCTTGGCCGGGAGGATCCGCGTCTCCAGGGAGAAGGAGGAGGGGGACTGTGGGCAGGCGGGCCCGGTGGGGCCCTGCGGAGAAACGGGAGGCGTGGCGGCCATGGATTTGGGCCTGTCCACAAACTCAGGGTTAGCAACCTGCGCCCACGGCACTTTCACGATTCCCTGATCCGTGGACAGCAGGCAGCGGCGCAGCGGCGTCCCATGCCGGCCCTCGTTGACGTCCCGGAGCCAGTCCTCGGTGAAGATGCTCGGGTAGGACGTCTCGGGGATGGGCGTCTCCTCCACCTGCCTGTGCTCCTCCAGCAGGCTCTTGAGGACGATGCGGGCGGCCTGGTCTGCGAAGGGCGCCACCTGCAGGTAGAAGTCCCCCGGGCGCAGCAGCAGGGGGTTGAGAGAGGCCAGCTGAATCACCACCCGCTCACGCAAACACAGTGGCCAGCCCTCATACCTGAACACCACGTCAGAGTACGGTGCCTGAAAAGGGACACATGACATTAGCTGCAAAATGTCTTTGAACAACTGATCACATACACATAAACACATATGCACATATAACTCAGATATAGATCTATATTAGCAGTGATGACAGTGCAATAAGCCCTGTAATGACCCAATAACTGCAAGACTAAAGACAGGGCAGACACAGAGATAACTGAAAAAGTGATGTACAGTTTGTAAGTCTTCCCGGGCAAATGAATCACAGAGCAAACTATATTTGAAACTGTGTGCAGGGAAAAAAGCATGAGTTACAAAAATGAGTTTATAATGAACAGGGTTATAAAATTCACTGTAATATACTATATTTTGACATATCAAACATTCAAAACATTCAGACATTGCTCAGGGGGGTATGCGAGTGTCGTAGGGGTATATTTTGCTGTCAGTGAAACTAATAAAATTTGACCACTGTATTATTTTAATCACGAGTGGATTGGGATGAATGACATCAGGCATACATTGTCGAAGATTACATACATACGTTGGCACTACGGCAGTCAATGTGAATGATTGCGTAACCCATAAAAATCATGCTTAATTGATCAAAGTACTGTGCATATGTCTTTAATTATTGTAGACAAGCTAAACTTAGTGAAAGTACTGAAAAGTCAAGGAAAATTGAAAACTGATGTTTTTTAGCTGTTCATTTATGGGGTATCGGAACATACCCTCAAAGTCGCAACATGAAATTATCAGAAGTGCATTAAATAATAATTATTACTTTTTGTCTTTTCCCAATAAAGGGAGACATTTAATAGGCCTTGTGAACTAAACGTTTATAAAAAGGTATGCTCCAAGCCTAAGACGCCGCTTTCGCCGGAGCGAGATGAAGGGCACCGATAGCGGCCGGCTCCTCTGAACTCGGCGCACCGTAAGAGCTCCCTCCCGGCAAGATAATCGCAGGGAGGAATGCGCTGCAACGTGAGAGCGATCCTCTTGATCCCGGTGCCAAGGCGCTGCCTCCTCAGCCAATTAGGTAAACATTACACGTTCGGCGGCTGTGCGAGCCACGGGCTGACCTCGGACGCTGGTACCAACGAGATTCCTCTACAACCGTGTATAGCGGAATATGCTTGGAATGTTAACGTGCCGCGCTACTTATTCAGACCGGCGATAAAAAATACGATTCCCAGGCGTACGGTCCTGTCTACTCAGCTGCCTGCCTGTCTCTCAGGGGCATTCAAACCTCCGGGATCCTCTTAGCACAATGGGCTGATTGTTTGCCGACCGGCACCAAACAAAACCCTTTGTTTGTATGCATTATCGAGTATCGTCTTAGTCATGATCGGTCTTTTTTTGCGGACTGATACAATGAGTGACTGTAGGGCCACATCCTCCCTTATACTACGTGGGTTTGAAATGTGAGATATGTTAGCTTTACAATAACGTCATCTGTTCAAGTATGAAAACGGGTTTGGGGAAAGATCTTCCACAAGTTTTTACACTGAGTTTAGATGTAGGATTGTACTGTACCATCGTTGTACCCTGAGTACACTCTTAATAACATCTTCAATCTGAAAATGCCAAAATACTTTCACTATTTTATTTTTCATTGTAAGTGTACAGTTGAATGCAGGGTGTTAAAGGTTGAATCCCTGGTCAAACTGGATGGAGTGTTAAATAGATATTTAATTAAATGGGAGTTATCAAAGCTTGTTATACTATTTATACAACAACTCAGTATGCAGTAACTCACTCGCAACCTTTGGGAAAGAACTGATTTTTTTATAGTGTACGTCAAAGGCTTTGCACGTCACCCCGTCGTTGCATTGTTGTTGTTCACTATCCAAAGCAGTAGAGGGCGACAGTCCTGCATTTGTTTTCCAGAAACAAATAAGCTGCTCGCCTAGCAACACAATGAGGCAGGTTTCTGAATGTACTTTCAAAGAACATAATACCTCTAGACTAACAAAATACCAGGCTACATCTTCAATATAAAGTTGCAATATAAAGGCTGTTCATGCACGGAATTGTTACATCAAAGGCAAAATTGTTCATTTCAGCTGTTAACAAGCTCGTATT
Organism: Megalops cyprinoides; assembly: GCF_013368585.1. Classification (NCBI taxonomy): domain Eukaryota; kingdom Metazoa; phylum Chordata; class Actinopteri; order Elopiformes; family Megalopidae; genus Megalops; species Megalops cyprinoides. Next base: position 34,078,656 of record NC_050589.1, read on the forward strand.
GTGACATGCTTGTAGATGATATGTCTACACTAATGCCAAAAATACAGAATTAGGGGGAACTGTATGATGCTTAATGCCATTTTTTTCTGAGGTATGAACTATATTGTCTCTAAAAACTAGTATTACATAGTGCATCTACATTAATGCAAACGTGCAGAATGAGGAGCGGCTGCGCTTTGCTTCAGACCAGCATTATTCCCTGGGTGTCCGCTGCACTGCCTCTGCTGTGCGGGTGCCATACTCACACACGCGGCCTGCTGCACGCTCTCTAGGATGTGCTTGGCGGGGATGAGGAAGTCCAGCAGGCACTGCAGTGCGTCGCCCCGGTAGCGCTCCTCGATGACCCGGAAGAGCTGGCTGAGGACGGTGGGCGCTGTGGCCTCGAAGGGCGGGTACAGGGCAGCGAGGACGCCCTGGATGGAGGAGTCCAGGGATTCCGGGTTCTGCAGAGATAAAAAAAAGAGTGCGCCTGTGTTGACGGGTTTCCAATATTATAGGCAATTTAGATGGAAATAGGAAATATTACCTCAGGTCTTGAGAATGTGTAGCCTACCCTTAAAATCACTGGTTATTTTTTTTACATTCTGCCCAGCATTGGTAATTAATCATAGAAGTTGTTATGCACCCCATTAATTAGGGCTGTAGTGATTAAAAGATTTATGAGGTAGATTAGTCAACTGAAGGTTTTTTTTAATGCTTCAATTAATCACAGTTTTTCCAAATCTTGATATTATATTATAAAAGCTGCATACCGGACACAATATATAATTTCTAATAAACATGATTCATGCTCCAAACGGGTGACACAGGGGCAGCCTTCCAAAGTGTCTGAGGAACAGGCTGGCCCATGAATTGGGGCAGTGATGACACTTCTCCAGCGCAGCGGGATGGTGCAGATAGAATGTCAAACGGTGCACAGTTAGCATGCAGCACAGCGTCCCCGCATCAGGCATACAGTGCAGAGCCGTCAGCTCTGAAGGCTGAACTACGCCGGAGAAATTCATTTTGGCTGTTTGATATAATGGCCGATTGTTCCTTGGCCAATCGCTGCAATCAGGTCAGGCCTTTGATGCCTCTGTGAATTTCCACAGCCCTCACTGCAGCTGTGAAAATATGAATTCCAGTTTCCGCTGGTGGCACCTCGAAGTTTTAGCAGAGAGGGGCTTGTCTAATTTCATTTGTTTTCCTCAGGGGAAAGTATGACATGTGAAAAGAATGGCAAAGGCTGTTTTGAGCTCTTGTTCACCCCTTTCTTTGCCATCTTTTAGCCTTGAACTCCTCCGTTCAAATGCCTATTTGTATCGCTCCCCTGCTATGTAGCTACAGCATGTCCATGTTTCTAAAAAGTCCCTGACTGTGTACAAGTCATGTATAGATGTACAGCTCATGTCACATGTCTCTGTGCTCTGCTTTTGATGTGTTACACTCATCAAAATCCTCCTACTGCTCAGTCCAGCTGTACCTAACCACAACGTGCTTTGTCCTTTGACCACATACAAAATGTTTGTTACTTTTTACCATTCTTACGCAACATGTGTTCGGTGGCAACTGAAATGAATTGGAAATGCTGAGCAAGAGCCGAAAAGGCAAGAGGCTGATTTTAGTTCATTATGCAAAGCAAACTGCAGTTCAGTTGAAGAGAAACCTCAGACCTTGTGTTTTTGAACACAAGTTGACAAAAATAGATGAAATAACTATGCATATAAAAAAGGACAATTTAAAGATGTTATTCTTGGAGTCTGCAGTAAAACTCTGACCCTCAGATGTGTCTGCTGCAGTGTTTCAAAGGCATCAGATACTTTTTGTGTATGTCTGGGTGCGGCTTTGTGGTGCACTTCTGGTGTGAGAAAGAGTTTCTAATTCCATCCCGAACAATGAAGCACAGCGGCATGGAAGAAAATGAAAGAACTACCACAACAAACAAACGTTATGAAAATTTGAGTGGTTCTCACCAGAAAACGACTATCTGGCTCTTAACTTCGCAAGCAGGGGTGGTGCTGCGATTACGGTCGGATAAAAACAACTGTGAAAGCACGGAAAGAGTAAGGTTGGAGTGAGTAAGAGAGGTCTCTCCGCTCTCCATCTTACGGCCAGCTGGAAAGGAAGGGGTGTAAAAAGACACAGATGTGCGCTGGAGACGGTCGCGGAACCCGTGCTAACAGCGCCTGTCTGGTTAAGATAGTCATGCTAATACAATAAGACTGGAGCTCAATTTATATGTTATCACTGCTCTGCACTCCTCAAATCAACCAACTGTGCTAGAAAAAAACACACACATGCTGAAGCAATTGAGTGCAAGACTGATTTCAGCTTTCTTCCATGCGTTTCCAAGGAAATATAGCCTTTTTCTTTGTCCTGCCAGAGACAGATGTTTTAAAAAACATGAGGCAAATCCAGAGGTGAAGTTCCTGTAGATCCAAGTGTGTTTTGCTTTACAGAGGCTTAGGGAATGCAGAGACTGCATCTGCGTGTCACTAAAAGGTCACAAAGACATGTTCTGCAAAATATAATAGATCAATGGCTTAACTAATAATTTACCATTTCATATATTTGAAGTTTGATATGGATTTGAAGCGTCCTGGGGCGGAAAAAAAAAATCATTTGAGAAAGCTCCCTTGGAAAGTGTTTTGATGGAAACACGCTGATCTGACCGCCCCTGATGGGGCTCGTTGTAAACGCTTGTTGCAGCCTGCCCGACACTGTCCCTGGGTTTTACTTTATAAACAGTGACGGCGTTCGAGTAAAGAGGCTTATGGTACTAAAACAACAATACCACATCCTGGCTGACCTTGTGACAAGTTTTGGTAATTCACTCGGACAAGCAGAATTAGGCGAAGGGATTTTTTCTTCTTCTTTTCGTTATATCAGTGGCTCAGGCTCTAGAGTCATAAGAAGGTCATGAAGACAGATCCTTAAACATGGGTGCAGGTATGCAGGTTTTATATGCAGAGCAACAGCTTGGCACAGTGATCAAGAAACCAGGCTTAGAACCGTAAGGTCTCCAGCTCGACTGCAGGTCGAGTTCGGACGGTGTACGTATGTTGCACCTTTAAACAAAGCGCTCGATCTGAATTGGGTCAGGAAGAAATCTCCTGTATAAAGGGAAAATATGTAAAAACAAATGTAAGCAAACAATTACGTAAGTCACCCTGGATATGACTGTCTGCTAAACAAACACAGCAATAATACAATGCTCTGTTGCTCACAGTAATTCAACTACGACCAGAGGTTTATGCTCAGCATAGCTGTGGCAATGGCATTGCTCTGGAGATGCATATTCATGTGTGGCTGCACTGCACTTGCTTGTGGCGTCACAGCAATCGCAGTTGAGAGAACTTTCCTGCATCCATGGCATGTACCTGAGCACAGTGTCCTCAATGAAAAATTCTGCCTCCTTAAGCCGACTACACAAGTTTGCCGCGATACAAAAGTACTGAAATAGAGAAGCACCACAGTGATTGCTGCCCAGGCTTTAATCCATCCCAGGTGCAGACGGGGAGTGGAAACAGGCCCGAGAGCGGGGTCGGTGTGCATAAATATTCAGAGAAATGCACTCGAGAGCCGTGTGGCCGAGTAGGACCTCAACAGGGGAGCAACGGCACATCTAAAAGCTGCTTGCAGGACAAAGACACCGAGACAAAACTTTTAGCAAATGATCAGTTTGAACCACATGGGCAGTTTTTAACTTATATTACAACATTGCAAGTGTAAATGAGATCACTTCCATAAAATGGCAAAACAATTGTTTAATCTGCCAATGAGATATGGCGTAGAAATAAAAACTGAGCTAACGACTCAGGTTGTGCCTTTGTCACATATTTGATTCCACATTACTGTGCTGTTTGGTCAAGGATGCATGTCATCCAAGAGAGGGAACCCCAAACAAGCACAAGACCCAAACATGCTAAGTTAGAGCAGGTGTGAAAGGAAGAGGAAAAAAATGACACATCTTAAAACAAAGTTCAGCTAGATGTGTGCAACTTGGGATCAGTGTCCCAACTTAAATTTAATGACCCAAATACTTGTGTATTTACACCATATTTAACTACACACACTGTAATTACATACATACACATAGTTACTTACTTACAGTTAAACCTGTTTGTGGATTATGCAATCACGCCTCTAATAAATGCAATGTGTATATATGCACAAATGTTGCTGTGTGGGTATACAGTAGCATCAATGTAGTACAAATGCACACATATTAGGGCCACTTCATGTAAAGTGGGACCAGGATGAGTGATTAGCATGGTGGAAGGCAGCTGGTGGCATCAGAGGTTGGTTGCACCTACACTATGTATCCTAGAGGAGCACGGGAAAACCCGTATGAAAGTCTCTTTATAGGGTAACAAGAGATTGCTACCTTAAAGAAAGAACCAGACAGAAAAGGTTAAGATCATTTTCTTGCAATGTTTAAGGTTCATACCTGACAGTATATCAATGAATGGTCTAATATAAACCTTCTACAGTGTGTGTACTCTGGCATGAAAAATGGAAGTTTTTTTTGCTGATTTATAACGGCAGTATGCTTAGGCGGAGGTCCTCCTGACAGTCTCTTATTGAGGTGGCAGATGTGGTGTAAAAACTACTTGAATGCTCCCTTGCCTCATTCTCAGAGCTGGACACTGTGCAGGACCCTGCAGTGCTGACAGTCTCAGATGTGCAGCACAGGCCAATGGAAACACAGTTGAAAAGGTGCTGCTAAATTTGAATGAGGAAATCAAACTCACTTTAGACCATAACATTACATATTATCCACAGTACACTGGCAGATGTAATTTTCAAAATACATAGCATTATGTAAATGACATGCTACAATATGTACAATCAAATATCTACAAAAGTACAAAAGTACTTTTATCCCTGACGGTTTCAAGTATAACTGGAGCCAAAAATTGGAGAAAGGGTATTTACTTCAAGTCACGCTTAGCTTGTATTGTAACAATGCATATCTGGTCTGTCAAAACTAGATTCCTGCTGCTGGACATCATTGATGCACTGTAGCATCTAACCCATAGCCTGGTGACATAGTGTAACAGCAGAATTTATTGCCAATGATGATATAATAGCATTCTGGCAGTCTGTTCAGTGACAAAAACAATTCCTACTAAATGAACCCAGTGCTTCTTCAGTACTTCTGCACTTCTGTGGAAAATTCTTTCTATCCCAAATGGTGTGGAACTAGCCGCCTCTGCCCTGTTACTCAGTGTGCTCTACTGGCTGCTCTTATCCAGTCAGGAGGACTGCTGAGGGACTCCTAATTACCTAGGAGTAGGTGTACAAATTAGGACTTAGCTCAAGGCTAAAAACACCCTATGACTAGCTTTTATTCTTACTCTAACACTTAAGGGCACATTTGCCAAACAGGGTTTTTTTCACACATGAGTTCAGCTTTTCACTTTCAGTGGCTTTGTGCGTGCTTCCCCCGCTTTCTGCAGTCTGGCCCAGTCTGGCTCTCTACCTCAAACCGAAAGCTTTGCTTTGGCGGAAAAGTCCACCTGTGTGCTGTTTCCGTTCACGCGATTCTGGACCTTGCTGTGGGGGAGTGAATGCTTTCTTGTGGTAGGTGGCATCTGTTGGAGGTAAAAATGGCGTAATGTCTACACAACTGACTATATAACTTCAGACTGTCCTCCTCCTGGAGCCATGAGGGGAGCCTCGCGTGAGGCCTTGGTGTCTGGTTGCCTGTTGGCCTGCTCTCCGCCTTGCCACCCAAGCCACATGCTTGAAGTGGCTCAGAACCGACCTCCACTCGGGAACACTGTGAATGCTCTGCGTTTCAACGGCAGCTTGCGCAGGCGTTGAATGAATTAATGTAGGCATAAATAAATGTGAAACGCACTTGGAAATGCACCCTGTGAGCCACGGGGACTACAGTCTTAGAGAGGGTGTGTTCCCTAGCCATCTGCAAGACCAAGACTGTGTCTGCTTAACAAGCGAAATTGAATGGAGCCATTGTAATTCTGCTCTAACTTAAAATCCAAAAGCCGAAATGTGGCATAATGACCCATGGTAATAAAATGCAGGACACATGTACTATAGTATCAGGGAAAACTGTGGATTATTGTGTCCAAAACTGGGCTTTGTCTGCAGGCCATTCCTTGTCGTCCGTCACATTTTGCCATCGTTTTACATTTCAATGTTTGACGCAAGAACCCGGCAGGAAAAAGGCTTGCTCTGTCCTCCATAATGTCATTGCTGCCCTACAGACCTCCGAACCTGGCTGATTTAGCCACTCCTAGCCAAACTTTACATCACACTTGAAAGACATAAACAAGTCATTGGCTTTCTTAAGTAAGCCTCTAAGGGGATGTGTGCCTCAACCAACCCTGACAGAGGCTTTTGTAAACCTGAGGGATTCTGCAGCTAGTGCTGCCCGTCCCTCTGCTCGGCAGATTCAAACCTGCTGAGCAACATCTGTGAGACAGTTTGTTTCTGTTGTCCCGTGGTTGGCTGCACTAAGTGGCTTAGGTCTGTCGGCCTGCTGAGCCACACCTTTGTCCTGTTAAAAAAAAGACTGCTGAAGATCTTGTGGGGGTGTGCTGCAGCTGTATTCAAGGACACCTCTCTTTCCATGGATCTTCCCATTGCCCCAGGGGTTCCTGAATTAACCCATGCATTACTTACAGCCCTTTATTTCTCAACCTCTCTTTCACTAGATGGAACATAATATGTTTCCAAAGTGAAAGTCAAAGGTCATGGGCTTAAGTAAGCTCAACTGTGTGGCTGCTAGCTGCTTCTGCTGTATTTCAGGATTGATGGTGTTATAAATGGATCAAAAAATAAAATGAATGCTTTTACGGTTTCTGAGAATGACATTTTCTGAGAACTACATTTTCTACTCTTCAGTTTAGAATATGAAAAATATGACAATTTGTCCCATATATTCACACATACTTCCAGTAAACATCTAGAACTGGGGAAGCACATTTACATTTGCATTTATTCATTTAGCAGATGCTTTTATCCAAAGCAACATACAAAAGTACATACAGTGGGCAAACAGGCACAAGGGCAAGATGTGTACACGTCATACAATGCAGATAGTGCTGAAGCTGAGCACAAGGTCGGTGTAGCAAGCCAGAACTAATCTAAAGGTTACATATATCGACTACAATCACTGGGACAATAAAGTACCACTGTACTACCTAGGCACTGTTCTTCATTCAAATACATAAACTACCAACACACTGATTTTCATAAAGGATCTATTGTAATGACTTTTCCCCTCCAGTTTTCCTCATTTTTATCATTTTCAAACAACTTCTCATCAGAGAAAATGACCATTGAAGATATGGAGACATCTTCCCAAAAGACCCTGACAACTCATCGCGTTCTGCAGAGATAACAGCTCTCCCGGTAAACCTCTGGCTCTTTGTCATCCAAGAGGATGTTTGTTGAACTAACAACCCCTTTTCAGCCTGTCAGATCATTTCAGTGCACCCCTTTGATGCCAGAGCTGCACATTTACATGGCATGAGGGCCACCAGACATTAGGCAATGGCCCACAGGTAAGCCCACGCTTAGTGGAGATAAGAGACTGGAGCCAATTCAGCGAGCCTGCAGCTGAAGTCTCGAGCACAGCAGAAAATCCGCCATGTGGGAAAAGCAGTCATAAAGTGTGGCTGTGACTCAAGAGTGACTCACATCCCTGAGCAGTCTGGGAACAGGTAGGTATATCAGCCCCCCCAGCCCAGACACAATACTACCCACATTACAGTCACGTCTCTGGGGACAGAGGGCTGAGGGAAACGCAAATCCATCAGGAGTTCCTACGTGCGTGTAACACGGTTTTACAGCTCCAGGGTGTGTGCAAGCGCGTCTGCACACAGGTCAAACGCAGACATAGCAGCCCTTTATCTGGCTGTTCCCAGACTGACCGTAAATCACTGTCAAAATGCCTTTATTTGAGTGGTTAAGAGTCTGACTTTTAATGCCCCTTTCTTCTTCTTCTCTGGAGTCTGTGCTTAATGGTCTGGATTCAGTGATGAAATATTGCAGCAATCCTCACGTTAAACAATGCTAATGAGTGTTTTTTCAGTCTTTTTTTTAATGTTTTCAGAAATTCAATCACCCACAGACTCCTCACCAAACCCTTTTCATCTGAACTCGTAAATCGAAATACTTGCAAATCCCAGAGTGCTGGTCGCCTGAACCACCCCTGTGGGCAAAGGCCTTGTGCTGCAGAGCACGAGGGCAGCCTCTTCAGATGGGAAGCGTGAGCGGGCAGTCCACCATCGCACGACTGCGAATGAATGAAAACAAATGGAGGGGGAGGAGGGGAGGGGGGGTGGCTGTGTTTTCAGCTGGCAACAAATAGCAGCTCTCTCAGCTCTCATCATGTCATTCCCTCCTCTTTCTTCCTGTCTTTTTCCTCTCTTTCTTCAGAAAGGGGGAAACTCAGAGCGACAGTGCTGCCTTTGTCTCCCACTGCTCCTCTAGGCCAAACTCAGGGGTTTGGCAAAATACACCACGACTGAAGTAGGCTGCTCGCTGTTAAAAACAGAGCCCCTAAAAGAGGGAGTACTTAATTTATCCTGGCTTCAATGCCAGTTAATGTCACCTGTTCAAGTGCATGCAGCGTGAAAAGCTATCAAAGTCTAAGAAACAACTTCTTTTTGTATTTATATGTTGGGAAACAGCCATTACTGGAGAAGACACAAAAATTTCCCAAAAACACAATCTCAAATTTCTGCTTTTTCTACTCTGAAGCACCTCTAGCAATGAGGCAGGCAGAATGTCCCCAAATAACAGTGCTGTTCAAATCTGTACCCTTGACATGAAACTATGGAAAAGGTCTGTTATTTTCAGCAAAGGGATAATTCATGTTGATTCACTGACAGAGAGTCACATCAAATATGCACTTAGACAAAGCTATTCACCATCTGGGATGGCTTTTGGTCGCTTTGGACTGACCTGAAAGGTGAGTTAAGAGATGTTTCTGTCCCTTTTAGCTCACAATCTCATAAAAAATATCTGAAGTGTTGGACTGTACATTATATAGGGATATCAAAGGCACTAGAAGCCAATGAGCTACAATCAGTGGAAGCAGAGACTTTCCTTCATGCAATGACCAACTTGTGTGAACCTGAACGTGTTTTTGATCAATTCGCATGAATAACATCTGGTTCCTGGTTTACCTGATTGTATTGAATGTGACAGCGTTAACTTTGTGCACTTAAAATAAAATACTTTTAGTTATAGTTAAAAAGCAACCACTTGTTAAAAACCACAAGTTAAAAATATTCAATGTCAAGCAATTTTGCCAAGTGCAATCGAATTTCTAAGTAGCTAAAATAATTCAGTGTGGAGAGCATTAAGTTGCAGTGACAATAGACACAATTAAGTAAGATGGAATCAGCTGCTGACAGGTGATTTCTGTTTTAATTGGCAAGCTTGTTAATCATGAAAAACATAATTAACCTCTTCTTAAGCCCTATTTCTGCCACCACAGAATCAAAACAGCAGGCATGGACTCCATTTGTATACGGGCACCTGCACAATATACACTGTGAAAAGATACTGTAGCAGTTAACCTGGCTACTGGAGTCCAGTTAAACAATACATTAGAGACTGTTCGAAATGAAGCACACATACTGAGGAGGGCACTCCAGGGAATTCAAAAAATAAGGACTGTCATTGGCTGTCCCTCATTCATTCCATCCTATTCCTGTCTTATATGCTGTACACCTGAGGAAAAAAGAGAAGTTCCTAAAGACTTCATTCCAACAGCAGCTGTGTCTGGGCAATTTGCCAGGGGAACTTTTGAAGTATTCTTTCAGCGTATTTTAAGTATGGGATTATAGATTTTGTTGTGTACAGAACATTTGAATATATATTTTTGGGTGGACTCCGTATGGTACTCATTGGCAGGGACTCTAAACCACTTCTGTGATATCTGACCCAAAACTTCAAATAAAAAAGGTTCCAGATTTCCTCTGTTTACATCTTCTCAAAAACCTTTTTTCCAAGTTCAACATTTGAATGCCAAATAAATCCGTCTGGGTGCTCCCCTTGAGGGACAGAGCTTTCGATTAGTCATAACCGACCACCACCTCACACCCCTCCCATAGTCAACATAAGCCAAACTCAAAACAGCCCACGTACCCCCTCTGAGCACTCCCTTTTTCAATTTGGCCTAAATCATTTTCTACACAGTTCACAGAATCCAGGAATAACAGGGTTTCTCATTGCCCAGCGGTCAGGCTTGAAACATCCCATGAGAGATGCGAATACTTCAGAACGGTCAAGAATTCAATAACATCAACCTGCCTTTCATTTCTCGGGTCACAGTGTGAAATAACACTCCTGAGAGCGCCGAGTCGACCAATCAGGTGCCGCGTGCAAATCGCACGGACCACACCTGCGAATCACGCACCAGGAAGTAAACAGGGCTCGCCGCAGCGTTGGCATGCAAATGTTGGCCCTTGGCGCAGGTCGGCCCGGGGAATGAAAACGGCCCTTCAGGCAGGACTGCTGGCTGCACCCGGGGCTGAAAGCCTGCACTATGTTCCCGTGACCCACCCAACCCTGCCTGGGAGACCCAAACAGCTTACGGGCAAGCCCGGTGGACATAGTGTCGTCTTTGTGCATAAAAATAACCCTGCGTGTCTTGGAACGGGAGGGGGTGCTTGCTGTAGTTATATGAGAGGCAGAGCTCCTCTAACGGCTGTTAAAATACACAGGTTGGAGAGATATCCCCCTCTAATATTTATGTGCCTTTCCAGAGACAGGGTCACTGAAGTCCAACGTACACTGAACACTGTGAACCTAAACGTTTCCTCTTCATTCTGTCAGCTACTTTGATGAGGGTAGTGGTGCCTATTTCAGTATGCAGTAACAACAAATACCTCAGGGCAGGGCAGATGCATTGAAACTGATAACTGAATGAAAATGTTCAGTTTATCTGATTGACAATATCTGATTAAACTGAATTTGTTAATGCCACAGGATACTGGTCAAACATAACTGATTGTTTCTGTGTTAGCCACACTTTCGAACAGTCCGACTGTAACTAGTTAATTACTATGACTGAGCGTGTGTGCGTACAGATGCCAGGGGCAGTTGCTGTTTTTTGTTCTGCCTGCTGTCTTTTTTCAACCGTTTTCAGTGGGAGGAGTGTGCATGTGCTGCAACAGGTGCTGTATAATGACAGAGGGGAGTTTGTGAGAATCAGACACTAAACACACACACACGCACATACAGACATGCATAAAACCGAATACGCGCGCACACATGCACGCACACGCACATGCAGACATGCACACACTCACATACACGCACACAAATGCACACTTAGACACGCACATACACATACATTAACATAACATAAATTCATACACATCCATGCACAAACACCCTCACATAAACAGACTCACACAACCACACGCATGCCTGCACACATGCACACATATGCACATATGCACGGACACACACAGACAAAGACACACAGACACACACATTCAAACGCATGCACGCACACACATACACATGCACAGTCGCACACACATGCACACTCACTCTGATTTGACTGTTTTTACATTGAGGAATTTGAAAATCTGGCTTTGCATACACGACACAAACCACAACCATTAATCTGAATTGTCTCAACTGCATCTACGTTCATTCAGGGAAAAATCAGATCTGATATCAGAAAAGACGTACTTAGCTTCTTTCATAATTTTACACAGCACTGTATTGTTCAGTGCTGCAGTCATTAATTTTGTGGAGAAAAAAATGTTTGACTTGACAGGAAAGCATGCCATGACCTCTAATAAACACCCACACTGAAATGCTTTCTGGAGGATCCAATCAGAGAAAACAGATGAGAGCACTGTTGAGCTGCGATGAGTTGTCATTGGCTGGGGGGTGAAGTCCAGATGAGTCTTGTTTGTTTGGTGGGACACCTGTGAGCTTGTTTCTCTCTGGTGTAATGGCTGTGAACACACAAGCTTCTAAATAATGGCTCTGGTATCTGCAAAGCCATAATCTTATCTGCAAATGGGTTCCATATCAAGCCGCGAAAGAGTAGAGGAAGAAGTTTCAGATAAGCTTGCGTTTGATAAATAATGACGGTAGACTCTACTAAATTTAACATTAAATGCATGCTTCATTTTAGTTTGGAAAATCATAACAAGACAAAAGAGGTCAGATGTGAAAAGAATTTAATGCAAATTTTATTCCATTTCCAAGCTCTGGCCTTTTATTATCTTTAGCATTTTGGCTATTTGGGATCAGTCCCAGCTCTTAAAAGGCTAATGTCATTTGCAGTTCCTAAAGTCAGTCACCATGACCAGAATGGTTTAGCACTGGTCCAAAGCACAACTGCCAACGTCCTTTTCACAGGTGGGTCTCTAGCAGCAAGTTTTAGTTTACATAAGCTTTGAATACATGCACCAATACACATATTACCTCTCCCAGCATATAAAATTACAACCTTCAATACTGTTGCTTGCTGAAAAGCAGGTGTTGCACACTAACAGTCCACTATATAATGCTAACCTTTGTCAATGTGATAAACAGCAGTAAACAGCTAGTGTCTGCATGTGACCCCCCCCACCACCAGCTACTGTACAACTGAAAAAAAGAAAGAAAAAAGGAGGTGCTATCTGCTGTTATAACGTAAAACCTTCAGCTGATAAGACTGAGACAGGAGCAGTGTTTGAATATAAACTCTGACAATGTCAGAGCAAAGTCAACCGCTTGGCAAGTGTAAATATATTCCTGCTTATGAATGTACGAGATGGTGTGTTTTTGTTAAAGTGCATGCATGTGTCTGCACGTGTTTATGAAAATACATATGTAAGTGTGAGAGAGGCTGCGTGTGTGTGTGTGTTCATGAGAATATGTAAGTGGGTGTGTAAATGTATTTGTATGCACACACAACTTAACACACCTCCACCCTATGAAAACAAGTAGATTATCATGAAAAAATAACAAATAACAAGCATAATCTTTGAAGATCTATGATCACTGGGTTTGCAGAACAGCAAACATTATATTTACAACCCCAATAAGCTCTGCAAATGGGGCGTTCTCGCACCAAAACACCAATTATATCATCTTGAATCAACAGTGAGATTTGAAGTTGGTTTAAAAACCTGCTGTCAGGCAATTTAAGGGAACTTAAAACCACTTATATTAAAGGGCTCCAACAACAGGCGCTAAAGCAGACATCTATTTTACCCACTTACTCATCTTACTCAGCTCTCGTTCCTGTGTAATCACACTGAGCCAAATTAACCGGTGATAGCCATTCCCCTTGGAGATCATAGCGATAAGACAAGTGGAAACAAATACAGGACTTATGGTGACCTCATGGGACGAACTTTGGGCTTTAGCGAACTAAATGTTCATGGGTTTTGAGGTCACTCAGCAGACGGTGCATCACTGCTGTGTGTAAATGAGAACTACCATGCGATGTTCACAAATGTGTCTTCATTATTTATATTCTACAGAGCAATGCGGGGAAATCCTCTTTCTGTAGTTTCATTTGTTTCCTGCCTGAGAGGAATTGCTCAGATGCCGAAGCAAGCGCTACTCAGCAGTAAAGACACAGTGGCTGCATTGTTAAGCTCTTCAGTAGGCATGGTAACCTAAATCTCTCACCTGAAAGCAAAATGCTGTACCATGTAACTACACTCAGGCTACATGGAGAGAGGGAAACCAGCCGTTAACCTGCGTGTTTCAGAGTTTGTTGTGAGGGTGCCTTTCAGGCTGTTACTGACAGCGCTGTGACCGCAAATTCAGACAGCATTTCACAAAGTTGTAAAAACTCTGAAACCACAGTCCCAGCACTCATGTCTCTCTCAAGAGCCCACAGAGATCTGGAAAGCAGACGCACAACCAGAAAGCAAACCAACAATAAGTGCAGTTACCATCTTTCCTAAGGTGTCTTGGCTATCCGGCTGCAAGCAGTCATCCTCCTCACTGTGTAATCCTGTCTGGGGGGAAACTTTTGTGGCTATCCGCCCCGGGGCTAATTTAGTCCTCTGTCCATGCTGATCGGCACTAAAAGAACGGCCAGAAACGAAGGAGTCTCCGTGTCTTAAGACGCGACCGACTGACCGGGGCAGCTCCCATTCTCTGGCGATTTTCTGGCCGTCTGTCAGCCAGCGTGGAGAATCCCCTGCTGCAGAGAGCTCAGCTGCCTGTTGTGCTGGCTCTCTCCCTCTGCTACACGCGATGTGCGCTGACCAAGGAGTCGAGGAGAGGGCAGAGCATGCCAACAAGGGAATGAGAGAGAGAGAGGGAGAGAGAGAGAGAGGGAGGGAAAGAGAGGGAATGTCTGAGGAGGGGGGGGGGGCGGAGAAAAGCCTTCCCTTTCAGCGGAAATCCCCCTTAAGACTTTTCAGAGTTTTCTCAGCGGCTACTCCAGACCCCTCTCTCTCTCTCTCTCTTTCTCTCTCACTCTCACATACACACACACCCACACACTCTTCAGAACACAGCAGGCAGAACAAGGAAGACCTAACGCCTTCTGTGCCTCTCCCTTCCCTACAGTATGGTGTCGTGACAGCATATCCCGCTAGACCCTGCCCTGCCCCCACCACACAAAAACACACACACGTGTAAACACAGCAGAGATCCCCCCTCCACCCCCTTTGCACCCCTCAGCGGCTGTCTGCGATACATACTGCATCAAAGGGTCCTCAAGCACAGAGTGTCAGCAAGCGTGAAGGACGCCTGCCACACAGACACATGGTGACAGGAGGGAGTGTCGATGGAATGTTTCACCTGCGTGGTGCATTGGTAAGTCAGGGAATAATACAGGGGAGAAATGTTTGGCAGAGTGGATCAGGAGGCTAGCCAGAGGGGCTGTGGGAAGCTCCCTTTCAGAATGTGGGCAGACGCTGGATGAGCTGACAAGAAGTGTCTCCTTTAACCCCTTGCCCGAACAACCAGAGACTTCCCAAAAACAGAAAGAGATCAGCTCAGGGTCTGGGAGGATGTTCCAGGTCAAGAGTGGGAAATACAGGTGACGGTAGGATGTGACCAAACTGCTCTCATGAAGCCCATCAGCCCACAGGGTTTTCATCAGTGTTTTTCATAATGGTACGTCCGCTTACAGGGCGAGAACACTGGCAGCGCTGAGCCCTTTCCAGGCTGTTTTGTGTGGGCCAACGCTGTTCAAGTTTTGGGGTTTTGAGACCCTGCAGGGATGAGAACCTAATCCCTCCCGGTCCACTCCTCTGCAACGAGCAGCAGGCAGTCCCATTGGGACGGACGTGTGAACTGACAAACCTCTCATTCTTCTGCAGTCCTCCAACTGTGACTAACCTTAAACAGGTCCTTTTTAGATCTGCACGCCCCCACGGTGGCCTTCCACCCCGTGCCCTTTAAAACTGTGCGCAGTCGAAACCCGGTCACGCACCACAACATCGCTCCTCTCGGCCAAACTAATAAAATCACGGTCAGGCAGACTCCAGAATTAATTAAATGTTTTCGACGCCATCTCCAGTTTGGACTGGGCCTCCCCACTTGGCCTGGTTAGACACGCCGGTCTCTCCTCACCATTGTGTCCAGATGTTTCTGAATAAGTTGATTGATGACTAAATGCATCCCGCACGGCTATTGCGGCCACAGATGTTCCTACTGCCCGAAAAACAAAAAACGATCAACAGATGTTGAAACTGGCGCTGTCCGTCTGCAGGAGGAGGCAGCTTCTGCCATCCATCCACCTGCTGATCTCAGCGAACTCAGTGGGTTTGCTCTGCATGGCTCATTTCTGGCTGGTCTGCGAATGAGGACTTCATAAACATAGCTTAAAATTTCCACGCTTGTTGCACATTGGGCTGGTATGACCTGCTCATACCAACGTAATGAGCAACTGCACCAGCTGTAACTGAACTGGTGTCTCTCCTTGTGTGAGAATGCATGCCTGTGAACTGACAACATTCCTTCACTTCTGTGTATGCGTATGTGTGTATATGTGCCTGTGTGTATAAGAGATATGACACTTATACATGACTTAGCGCGCATGCATGCAAGTGTGCATGCATGTGTATGCATGTGAGCTGATGACATTCCCTCGTTACTGTGCATATGGGTATGTGTGCATACACATGTGCCTGTGTCTATACATGTGTGTACAGGTTTGTGACTGGAGACAGTGTGCAAAGCAGTGTGTGTGGTGGGATAAGACATGGAAGCTAGACTCTGAACTCTTCAGCAGAAATCTGTCAAAGAACTTAATTTTATGGAGAACAACTCAGTCCCTGAAACAAGTCAGTAAATCATCTTTTACAAGACCTGCACCTCCAAAATCCACTCACCGCTCAGCAGGTCAGATAACAGGAACCTCCAGCATGTGTTGGGCTGAAACGTACCCGAGACATGACAAGTGAGTCATCTGAAAAACCCTGCTCTCTGAGTCAGAGATCTTCTGGGCGAGAGTCAAAGTGAGATGATTAAAGCCAGTGACGAGAGACTTACAGTTCATCAACCCCACAATAGGTGGAGCTGTCAACTTTTCACTCACTCATTGACCTGTCATGTCACTAACCAGTCATGATGGTTTGCTATGGAGAGCCATTTCTTCTGATTGGCTCATGCAAGTGAGTGGCCATCAGCATCTGCTAGCTCCACGTATTATGGGACTCAGGAAAAAAGCAGATGGATCCCTTTCTGCCTCCTCCATCAAGATGAAGCAAAAGGCAAACAGGTCAGCCAGGCACTGCAAGGTGCTCCGTCGGGAAAGGTCACGCTCTGCGACGGAGCGCCTCGGAAGGTTTCGAAGGCTAAAGCGCAGGCCCTGGGCTGAGAGGGGGCGACCGCTGAAAAGCACAAACAAAGGCCAGTGATATCCGTCTTCCACTCTCACAGCCCAGCCCTTCCCTGCCGATTCATTATCTCCGTCTACCAATCTCTGAGCAAACACTAACCTCACTCTCCCACCGGCTGTGCCCCAGAAACTGGCGTTTACAGAGCACGGGGAGTGCGCCCCCATTTCATGTCCAGGCTTCCTGCACTTATCTGCACTAGGTGGAGACAGAGCGGCCGTCCTACACAGGCGAGGAGCTGGAAGCACGGCAGCACAGAGTAAGAGGGAGGACTCCGCTCCTTTCTGTGGCCGTGGCTCTCTTCCAGGGAGATACCAAACTGTTTACGGCTCTGATAGGCTTTGTTTGGGCTGCGGGATGCGTTATCGGGGCCGTCAGTGCCAAATTCAGTCACGATATGTAAATACAGATCTCAGACAGGAAGACCGCCCAGACGTGACTTCCCCTGGAGAAAAGTGGATGACATCATTACTCAGTTCTCCGTTTCTGGCCAGCGTCTGACAGCTAGGCTCTAGCTATTGTACAGTGCAGAGTGACAAAGCACAGCACACACTCTTCTGTAAGCTCCTGTCATTGCATTGTTGTCAATGTACAGTTATACAGTCATAGTGAAAGTACATACAATATGGGGAAGGGACCAGCAAAACATCATTAGTGGCTTTTTCAGAAAATACACACATATAAAGCATTTAGAATGGCCCTCTGGGAAAAAAAATGTGTTTGGCTGGACATTTATCAAACAACATAGTTAAGGTTGTCCAAACAAACGCTTTCCACAAGTTTCACTTTCAACCAAGCATCTTTTACCAACAGCTCAGATGCTCATCTCAGATTAGACTAATGAACAAAATGACTGCTCAGTGTAATGCTTAAAGATTGAAGTACAACATTTAAGAGAAAAATGTCAATTTTTCTGTATATTTTGTTTTCTTGCCATGTTTCTCATCATGTTTTAAATAATAAGAAAAATGCAGAACACAGTATGTATATATTATATGATAAAACTGCTTAACTTTTTCTATCATAATGACACAAGCACTAACATTAAATAACATTGCTGTGTTTTAACTAAATCTACTGCTTCAGTATGGTCTGGCCATACTGTGTAAGTCTGCTTACAGTATCCTTGCATATCCTTGTCTCTGTTTTACTAGGGCACAAACCAGAGTGACGATCATTCATAGAGACATGAAAATTTGCACTGTAGATAATGAAAGCTGATGGGCCTCCAGGTTGCTGATCTAAATATACACTTTTTGATTTGGGCAAGTTACCCTTCTATGTACTGTGCTGCTGCTGCAGATCCTCATGTCAACCCAGTGATAGAAGCTAGTGGCATAGTGTGTGCGTGTGTGTGTGTGTGTGTGTGTGTGTGCGCGCGTACGTGTGTGTTACAGGGAGAGAGGGAGAGAGACAGACCGTGAGAGAATATATGTGTGTGCAGAGAGAATTACTAACCTGAAAAATAAACACACCTAAAATGCTAGTATTAACTGACTACCAATCACATATAAGATTACAGATTACATCTCACAGATTAGACTTGATTTACTGTTGCACTCTTTTAGGAAATTACATAACATTTAGGTAGTTAATGCATATTACCAATATTATCACCAGTAGATGTAAGTAAGTATATACGTACGTTTATTTTTTCTGTATCTATAGCTACTACAGTATTACTATGACTATGCTCATTTGCTACAAGTGGAATCACTATAACTCAGTGATCATATAGCATGCCATTATACATTTTTTCTACATAATGTCTCTTAAATATATATCTCAGCATACAACATTGTGCCAGGAAATGCCAAACATCTCATTTCTCCCACTCATGTGTTATTAGACTGTCTTCACAGGTGGGAGTTATCACCTTTGGCCAAGGGGTGGTTCAGACAAGGAGGTGTAATCTGACAGGAGGCTCCTCCCATCCTGTAAAGGTAGGGTGCCGCCCCGCTGCAGGGGCCCCCCCATGCCTGAGGAAGGAATGCCAGCAGAGGGGGCCCTCAGGAGACAAGAGGACCTACACTCGGTGGCCCTGAAGCTGCATGCAGCTCAAGGAACGTCTCCCTTATTGAAAATATCACATGGGTTCCATTACAGCTGGCCCGGGCAGCAGGCGGAAACCTTTTTATAGAAACGGGGCCGGGGCTTCGAGGGAGGGGTGCTTTAAACATTAAAGAGTGCTCCGAGTCTGCTGTCTGGGTTTTGTTATGGAGGGGAGGGTAAAGCGACAAGCCCTGACTCATCTCTTTCAGCCAGACATTTTCGATTAACAAAAAACCCCCCCCCCCCCCACCACCCCAACTTATCCCCCACCATCCATGCCCTGTCCTTCTTTCTCCCCCTCACTAGAGGCGTGAATGGCAGCTACTGATTTATTGAAACATGTGGAATGCCAAACGTCGCTGTCACGCGCCTCTGAGGAGATGGGAATAGGTCTTCACGCTGGCTTCGACACGCTGCTTTGAGTTGACCTGTTTGTGACTTGGCTGACGTGACCAAAACAAAGCCCTCCACGGCGCTCCGCTTGAGTGAAAGCAGACCACCATCCCCTGCTGCCGCAGCACAAACTGAAGTGCGCAGAACCAAACCGCTACAGAGGCTTCCAGGTTCGGAAAGTTATTTTCATCCAGAGCGGGGGGGAGTCTAACCCATCTCCCGGAGGCTTGAACGCATGCCGCTTTTTTGCTCCAAACCTCTGCTCTTAATTGCTTAATTTCCCCAATCATTCATTCAGTTTGACCCCTTCCACATTCCTGAAAATGATTAATTACAGCAGACCAGCTGTGCTGGGAGAATCAAGTGGGCCAAATGCCAGCATTCCCAGTGGTCCTCTGGACATTGAGAGTGACACCTTGGTTAAGATAACATACACAGTTTAAGATCCGTGTCTTATAAGTAATTACTACTGCAATCTACTACAGCAGTGAAATATGCACTCCAAGCATTTGGCATGAGGTGCCAAATTAAGGAATTCTTTTTCAAATTTTCCAACACAAATGTATTAATTACCTTGAAGTAAGACAGTAATCGTGTTCTTTTTTGGTGCTTTATAAGTAATTTCCGGCATTTACTTCAAGTGCAACATCTGGGATGAAATCACGGAACATGGAACCACTTTGGTCTTTTCAACTTTGGAACACAGACAATCATTAAAACAAAAAAACTTCTTAGAGGAAGTAGTGTGATGCATTCAGACACAATACAGGAGCAAAAGAAGGCTTTTTAAAATCTGGCCATGGAGACCCAATTTGTAAAAGCCTCTTTGCCGTGACAAGAAGATTAAAGGACAATGACACGCTAAGTTTTTGGTTACTGAAAGAAATTGTCTGCAGACCTCCCACAGCAAAAACGCCCTGCATATTAAATCTGCACAGCTCATGTATCCCACTTTGACACTTTGTGTCACTCTTTTTTCTCTGTAACAGAACAGTAGTTAATGCTGGTTTAGGGGGGGTCTTCACTAACACAGACTCACTGGCAACAGCGCTTGGGGCACGTGCTTGGTGATATTAAATGCTGAGACACACCCAGGCTTATTTCGGGAGGGAACGCTCGCCCATGCAGCTTGGGGGAGCGGGAGGTCCACTCTTGGCGGTAATTGAATGAGAAGAGGATGGATTGCAGACTGCAGGGTTTCTCTCATGGTGTTAGTGACACCCACACGGCCATGTTAGGTGCAGCAACCTACATTCAGGCCCTCTTTTCTCCTAGCAGACCTATTCTGTGAACGTCCAGGGTGTCAGGTGTCAAGGCGTGGCCACAGAGGCAAGACAGCTGTACAGGTATCATATATATATATGGCATGGGAACAGGTCACTTGGATAGGACATCCTGATAAAAAAGGATGCCTCTGACCTAGAGGAAAAACACCTTAAGGTTTTGTGCATTTAGAGGAAATCCCCAACTTTAAACCTGACGCCCATTCATTTTGTTCTGTTGTAGACTGGTGGTATCCACTCCTATTCCTGGATACCCACAGGGTTTTAGAGTCACCTTTCCACCAGATGGTCAACATCAGGACCCATAGGGGATTACTTTCCAGTTAAAACCTGATCTGGACAGCTGCTGAGATTCACTCGGATAAGGTCCTTGATTCAAACCCAGGCAGCATTCTACAGCCCAAGACACTGCAAGTTGAACAGTACAGAATGCGTCTGAGGGGAAGAGAAGCTGGGAAAAAGCAATGTTGAAATACAGTTGGAGTACTGTGGAGGATTTCATTGGCCGGAGTGGAATTGGATTGCATATCTTTAAACCCTACAGAACTGCTTGTCGGTGCTTAAAGCATGTCCTATTGAATAAAATGACATCAAAGGGTTCTCTGGGAGTGGTTATTGAGAGCCCCCTGTGGAGCCTGTTCAGGTGCACTGGTTGCCAGGGGAGACACTTAGCATGCGGGTCAGCCGTGATGCTCTCATGATCCTACAGACGTGAATCTCTCTGGCTCCCATGATTGCTGCTGCTATTGGAGACATGAGCTCAGCCTTGGAACTGCCAGAGAGTAGCTGGAAAGCATTAAGCAATAAAGGACTTATTCCTTCATGCAAATGAAACCAGACTTTAAACTCTACTTTACATGTACTGTATGTCAGCATGGAACTTGGACAGTTTTATGTAAAAGGGTGGTGTTGTCAAGCAGTTGTCAGAGAACTCGAGTTCTTACACGCTTCACATTCAGTTCCCTGGTGGGACTACGTAATTGTACCACTGAGCAAGGTACTTAACCTGCTCTGCTTCAGTAAATATCCAGTTGTGAAGTGGACAATGTGTGCACTGTATGGTACATAAGTCAATCCAGGTCTGTGTGGCAAAGGTACTGTAATGTGTGTGTGTGGACAAGGATGCAAGCATGTGCCGACTCCATATGATTTATTGCGCTAAACCAAAACAAAAACACTTACAAAAACAGTAAGCCGAGGGAAGAACAACATGTAAGAGTTGGCCTGACGCTGGCATCCCTCTGCCCCAACGCCCTCAAAATACTTATGGACTTTTTTCTGAAGACTAAAGCTTTTCCATACTGAATACATAAGCTGCTTAAATGAAAAATGTATGCTGCAGAAATTATAATCGTTTGAAGATCGGCCATAGACGCCCTTTATATGCCCCATCTCCTTGACAGCACAAATGCCTTCCACAGGGTTTCTGAAAACACCCCTATAAATCAATGTTATCCCATTGTAGAGCTGGACTACAGCCTGCGACTGACCTCTTTGTGAGTTTGGTACAGGCATAGTATTGTTAAGTACTCTCAACGTAAGAGGTTTCACATGGAGTTTATCACGACCGCAATCCGCGTGCCTGTCCAATCATACATGTTCATGGAATGTGCAACTCATCTCAAATGATGATTCACTGCAGCGGAGAGGTAGATTTTTTTTTTATGGTTCCCAGCAAGGCCAGTCAGAAATGACAGGAACGAGAAGGCCCAGGTCAGTGGTTTGTTGAGCTCCTAATGGGAGAGCGACTAATCTCTCCACGATTTATCACCCCCTTAGAACCGTGTGGAACCGCTAATCCCCGGTGGGGAAGCGGGAGGGTGTAAAAACCTCTCGGCCCAGTGTGGTTTGGAGGCAACAGATGTTTTTTTTTTTTTTTCAGCCGGAGCGCCGTGCCAGAGAGGCTGCGGTCTAGCAACCGTCGGGGGGCAACTGTTGGGAGGGGGGGCGGAGTAAATAAAACATGCTCGGGAGGACATAACGGCAGCATTGAAAAACAACACCGGCAATGGGACTGTTTACTTCAGGAAGGGACGTTATAGCCATGTCAGGCCATTCCAAACTAAACAAACAGGAGCACCTGCAGACCTGCCAGCTATCCTGTATATTCAGCCGTGGGCCTGTGTATGTTCCCCCTCCAATCAAAGCCCTACACAGCAAAGCCCTGTGCACCATTCGAGTGAGCCAGCATGACCACATGAGAGCGCTGATCTGTCCAGGCCTCTGCTCCCTCCAAGAAAGTGTCCTACAGCTTCTAGTTTATTGGCAGAGGAAGTGGAAAGGGAGATTGGCAAATTAAACATCTCAAGTTTTCACGTTTTCAAATCTACAGCTGCAGAGGTGTTACACTCCGAAAGCTTAGGCTTTGGACATACTTATGACACATGGTGAATGGCACATGGCTCTTTTTTAACGCCATGTTTCTAATCTCATCTTTCTTTGCTTCTTAACACATTTTTTCTCCACACTCACTGCTGCAGTAGATGCTGGTTAAGTTATTCAGTTATTCTTGCTTGGGGCTTGTATCCAACATTATTATTACTAAGTCTTACTTTAATAATAATCATGAATGCATTCATACCAGCAGGTCTTGTATGTCTTGGATGTCAGTGCAGTGAACAAATAACTCCCATCATGCTTTGAGCATTTACAGTAAACACACAAAGGAGAAGGAAAGACATAAAAGTGCCCCATAAAACCTCCCACTTGATGACACTTGATTGCAATTCCCTTGGTACTCCTAACAGTCTTCAATATTTTGTTACTACTGAGATTATGTGATTCCCTCAATCAAACAAGACCAAAAATATGATTTCTGATTTAATACTGGTATTAATACTCTAAACAGCATCAGTCACTGTGTGTACGCAGACAAAAACTACCTTTTGTAGTATGACTTGATGATAACTGTGATTGAGATTCAAACCATTAGGGGGCATACTTCTTCTGCTCCCACAGAAGACAAGAGGACCTTTACTAAGTGTGATATTTCAGCCGTCACACAACACTCTCCCCAAGAGTGCTGCATTATTTAAGTGTCTGCCGTCCCTAATCAAAAGGATGCAGTATATGTATTTTACTACAAGAGATTGATCTTAAATCAAAGGGGCAAGGTTCTGTAATCTACAATTAAAGAAAACAGCTAGATGAGCAAGACATTTCAATACAGGCCAGACAAGACATGCACACACACACAACAAAGCCTTGAAGGGCCCCTAAGGCTATTCTGAGAGTAAATCATTGGTATTTAACCCTACCTTTAGCATTTAACATGTAGTATTTAAAGATTAACACTATTTTTAACAGGCCTTTGAAAATGAAACCAGGAGAAAGTTTTTGATTGAAGATAACTGTCTGGCCAATCAAAAGTTTTCTGTGGGTTTATCTTTATTCAAAAGTTCCATCAGAAAACTTGCAGGCAAAGTTGTTCTGGTTCCTAATTTCAAGCTTGGATTCCTTTCAGATGAAAAAGCCCTCATCTCCCCAGGTCATAATCTGCAGCTTGTTTTTATATACCTGCTAAAGCAGCAGGATGATCACACACCTCAGTGATAGCAAATCTAAAACACCTGTACTGATACATACACACACACACACCCACACCCACACACACACACACTCACACATACACACACATGCACACACGCGCGCACACACACATAAGCACACACACACAAACACACATGCACACGCACACTCACACACACACACACACACACACACACACGCACAAACACACAGGATCTGCCAATTTGTTACATTGATACAAGGTGCTAAATATTGATATAAGATGCTACTTAACACCTTCAAGCCAATGCCTCTTCAAGGCCTCTCAGGAATGCCACTTCACTTTTTGAAGTTAAGATGAACATCAAAGCTAAACTGAGGAAAATCCATAAAGGGCTTTTAGGGGTGCCCTCACCTAAACCTCTTAATTTAAAGAAAATCTTGAGAAGAGCGTTAGAGCTCCACTGAGTTTAATTTCCTGTCAGCTACCTTGTCTGTCCTACAGTAATAAGTCAGTCAGCCTCTGGCTGAGCAAAGAATCAACTTCGGCCGACACTCCTGGAGCTGAAACTGTCCTTGAGTGAGTGAAAATGTAAGTCAGCCACTTGCTCCCACTCTGTGCTCTCCCTGAGAATGTCCCACAAACATTTACGAATCCCCCCGGCATCACTGGAGATGTCATATCATATACCCGTAATCTGAGTGAACGAGCGCCCGAAAGCTTGATCTTTCTCCGCTCTTCGGCGAAGGGGCCCGCGACCTTGCACGGCTGACCTGACGTGTCACGGGCCTGCCTCCTCCCTGCGGACTCAAAACCTCAGCCTGTCCTTGAGCACCGCGATGACCACGTGAGCATTGCTTTAAAGCTACGTAAATTAGGCTCTCCCCTCAAGCATGCATTAGTGTCTCGCAAAAACGGCTGAAAACATGGGAACACAAACCCTACCGGAAAACAAAATCTTGTTGAAAAAGTGTGACATAAGGTTTTCAGTGACAGGCAGCAAGGCTTGTTTAGTAGGACGAATCAGTCCTGTTTTGTAAAGATAAATGCACGTGCACAGCTTTTCTACCTGAACAGTTTTCCTGGTGTTTCAGGTCCAAATGCTTACTGTCCTTTTTAAAGAAAGCTTAATTGAGTATATCTCAGTTGATGCATGTAAAGTAAACTACAGATAATTTCTTAGAGAACAGTCCTAAGTGCTCTTTAAGGTCATCCAAAAGGATAATGGAGTCTCCGTTGTTGTTTTTTTTCTACCTGAGCACTCTGCACACAGTCCTTAGTCATGTCTACGGACAACTTCAGAGGTTACTCAAACACAGGCAAAAATCTGTCTCTTTAACAGCAAACAAAATGACATGCAGCCAGCTTCACTTTCTGAACAAGGGCATAGACCACACATTTCAAAAACCAGTTAAGACAAACAAAAGAATGAAAATAAAAATCATTGTTATTACTCATTATCATTATTATGTTTATCGCCATCACTAGGGTGGTTCTTTGTACAGGGCATAACCTCAGCCATTCTTGGGAGCTCTCATTAGCCCTAAAATCAAATCATTTTTCTTGTTCCATATCCATCAGTGCTTTCAATGTCATCCATATCTGTGCACAGGTTTATCACTTATCCTCCACACAGACAGCCACAGAGGAGTGGTCACATGCCCTCCGCCAGCTGGAGGCGGTAGGGATGGTGGAGCTGATGGCCCGTGGAGCAGAATATGCACTGTTCATTATCTGCCTCTTTCAGAATCCCTTCATTTTATCAGCGTTTCTAATGGACACTTGACAGCTCTCTGCAATTACTGGCCTGCAAATGCGAATCCATAATTAACTCAGGTGGGATGAACATCAAAACTAGACGTGCATCTTAGAACCCATCACAATTCCTAAAAGCCCACTGCAATGTTGCGGTGTGAAGACAGCCAGATGTGAAGAGGTTTTCTCTGCTGGCCCGGCGGGGGCTGGGGGGGTTACTGTGAACTAATTGAAGCTGGCACGGTAAGGCCTTCCAGATGGCGGCGCGAGGTAGACAGGAGTGCGGCGCGTTGTTTCACGGTGTTATTACCCCTCCGGAGACAGCGCCGGTCTGGAGCGCACGGCATCCACACGGCGTGGACACCCCTTTAAAAAGGGGGCACGAGAGGGCAAGGGGGAGGGCCCCCAAGACCGGTTCTTCAAAGGCCTTTGGCAGTTCCCTGCGCTGATGAGGCTACAGTATGGAGCTCGCACTCACGCGATGAAATTCTAGCCCCCGATCAGTGCTGAGACGCTGCTCTACCATCCGATACTACGCCCTGATTTCCTCTGCTTTAGTTGGTAATGTCCGGAAACACTGTAAATTGTGAGCAAACAAATCTGTCGCAAGCTAGTTTCCTCTAAAGTTTGCTTACCTATCCTATCCATCCAAACAGACAAAGCAGGGAAAGTTTCACCTTTTACCACTTACAAAGGTTTGAGGGAGTTTTTGTGTCTGATTTAAGCCCCTTGTGAGAAATATTGCTTATGTAATATCGTGCCATATTTCAAGTGTTCCTGTTGGGCATCTGAGGAACCGTTTATGTTACATGAATTACATTTGTGTGAATGTAAATGAATGATCTCTGTAAAGCAGTCTGTAAGAATTGTTTCGTTATAAGCTGCATCAAAATCAAAACCTCCCAGCTGGGGTCCAAATGTGTGAAACTGAACTAACTGGAAACAGCCACGTGCAACCCTGCTGCCATATTCGTTATCGCTGCCGATGTAAGGAGAGCCAGAGCCACCCGGTGGGAGAGCCGCGTTTGGGACGCTGCGGCGACCTGTGTGAGCCTGTCCCCTGACCCTGACTTTCAGGGCGGTCACAGCGTCATAAATCACAGTGTTGTTTTTAGTTCCGCTGGCCAGAGAGCAGCTGCAGGAGCTAAACTCTGAACCTGTGTGGAGACTGGCTTTGAGTCACACTGCTTGAGGATGTTCCGAAAGCGCAGACCCCGGTTTGGCAAATGGACATGGAGAGAACGGGTGTGTATGGCATGTGGAACAGGGTGAAGAGAGGAGAGAGGAGATTCCAGTAAATGAAGGAACGTCGAATATCTTTGCCCCGGGTGCAGGAGACCTGCTGAGAGTCAGCCTCGACAGCAGAGCGGATAGTCCTGTAGCCATTTGATGGGACCTCACCCTGATTCACCTCTCCCACGTTCACCCCCGGCAGCCGGGGGACGAAACTGACAGTCTGCAGCTGCTTAAACAGCAGGAGATGGAGGCCCTGCTGGCCTGTGCTTCCAGGCCCCCATATTTATAACCAACCGACTGCACGGCTATACTCTGCGCTGGAGTACAGACAGCAGCAGCTGGAGAGAGAGAGAAAGAGTGAGGGAGTGAGTGAATGACAAAGAAGAGAGAGGGAGGAATGGAGAGAGGAGAGAGTAAAAGAGACAGAAGGGGGCAGAGAGAAAGAGGGAGGACAGAATGGAGCCTGAGACAAGCAAAAAGGAGACAGAGAGGGGGGCAGACAGCGAGGGAGGTCTGGGTGGGCTACAAAGGGGAAGAGGGGGGGTGAGAGAAATGATCTTTGGAATGTGAGTTATGGAGACTTTTCAAGAAAAGGCTCCAAGATTTTCCTTTCTTCCTCTGTTTATAAATGTTATTATGCTTTTGTGAAAACAGCACTGTTTACATTAAAGATCCATTACAAACATTCTTGTGCAATACTGTACATTTTTAATGTTATGCCAATGAAGAGCATTTGAATTTGAATGTGAGGCGGGGGGGGGAGAGAGAAGGATGGGTGGAGCAAAAAAGAGAACACAGGAGGGTGACAAAGTTGGGAGGGGGGAACAGAGGTGTGGACTAATCACACCTCTGCAAGTCTAACAGAAACATAGCCTGGTGTTCCTGAGCAAAGCCTCAACAGCAAGCTTACAGGCAACAATCACAGTCAGAACTGGTCTGAATGAATTGTTCCTGAGATTGACAATTTGTGTTGTGGATCACCTATCTATATCACCTAAGCAAGAGACAGGTATGAATACACCATTATTTGCAAAGGTTTGAATGGGCCTAGGCTTCTTAAGCGAGAGAATGTGGTCCTGAGTAACATTAGCGCCATCTCCTGGACATATATTTAGAAAAATAATTTTACCCACAGTGTGGCAAGATAGTGAGAAAAGCAAGTAAAGATTCAACACATGAGGGTTATGACATTAGACAGCAGTATATCACAGGATATATTTTCAGAGTCAGATTACCCACACTTGAAATGTAAATCAGTCACTTTACACTCAGTAAGCAGGGCATGTGATTATTTCTACACTTCCAACCAGCATCCAGATCAGATGATTTGGCTGGAATTCACTCTGAAAGCATTAACAGGGACCCAAATGTAGGTCTTGGCAGAGGCACTGCGGAAACACAGGCAGGTTTCTGCTAGATCTCTAGACAAAGCAAATCTGTGTGTGTTCTGACAAGCACTCACATCTCTGACATATCTGCCCTTTCAGATAAGGTCAGATAAAACACCATGAGGAGGGGACGAGTCCAACTTTTACAGTAACGGTGACAATAGCTGTAGCAGTAGTAGTAACAACAGTAATTGTGGTGGCAGAGGTAGCAGTAGTTTAGTGTTAGCTGTGGCTGCATAAGCTGTAGTAGTGGTAGAAGTAGGTAATAGTAGAAATGGTAGTAGCAGTAATGGTAGCAGTAGCAGTAGTGGCATAATCCTCCTAAAGGGCATTTTAACTTTTTTCTGAAAATATATCCGTACAATTTTGATTGACCATGTCTATGCAGTTGAAATGAATTCTAGTTGCGGAAAAAAGTCAACAAGTATTAAAAGTCAAACCCCAGAGAAAGCGTATGGTTGGACAGACCAGTCAAATCTGTAAATGCAACCTTGTATTTAGGCACAAAGCACTTTCTTGAATGACATCCACTGCTAAGATCAAAGCATTGTCATAAAGGCTAAGTCTACACAGTTGAGTTCACTTGAATGGTGGTGGAGAGTCTTCTGTCACAAGCTTCCATCGATAAACAAGCGATGAGACAACTGTCCAACAGTTATGTCTTCCTAACATTTTATTACCTTCTTCTGTGATTTAGCACTTAAATCCATTATCAAGTTGATCTAATGAAGAATCACAACCAAAAGAAATGGCTCCTTGGCGTCAGTACAAACATTCTGATTGCCCAGGCTTTCTTCCATAAATTTCTGCAGGTCAGCAAATTAGTGCAAAAAACACTCTTCTGATTCTTTCCAGGTTTCTCTGTTGAATAGCTTGAGTAAGATTTATTTCCCAAGGGCTGAAAATATACACATAGGATCATCTCTGCATAGTCTGTTGTGAATTAAAAGAAGGTATTCAAACTAAAAAAAATCCCCATCTTCACTTTATGATCAGTGTTACCCAGACATGTCATATAATACTGTATACAGGAAAAGGTCTACACAATACATTTGCCTCTCTTTGATTATATCAGACTCAGTCTCAAGCATGGAATTTTGCTTGCTGTTTTTTCTTTTTTGTATTGAAACATTTTAAGATCATGCACTGTTTCCCCCCATGCATTTAATGATGAAAAATGATGATGACAAGGAGCTTCGTCTTGGAAACAGATGAATATAATCTGTCATAACTTCCAGCCAACTGAAAACTGCTTTTGGGAGGTTAATGAAACAGAACATGAAAGCATCCAATAACATCCAAACATTTCGGCAGTTCTTCACCCCCGCTACCTCGGCTTTGGCATCGGAGGTCGACTTCCTTTGCGATGAGGGAATGGTTTAAATGATTCAAAGCAACTGTGCATCAGGCTACCTTTGTGAACTCCTGGTTTTGCCATGCGGGAAAGCTTTCAATTAGCAGCTGGGTGACAGTTCGACTGACTGGGGCCTCTCTGGGCAGCAAGACTCTGTCAAAGTAAACGCTGCTCGTGACATGGTGACTGCCGGACACTGCGGCCAAACAGCAATGCATGATGGTCCAATGGCTGCTATGGCAGTGTGGTGTGGCATTGAGGGAACTTGACACTGTCAAAAAAGGTTGTTGGCTCAAATTCCATTGTACTCTTCTGCTTCAGTAAAAAAACTGTTCAACTGTAAGACACATCAATATGTAAGCTATGCAAGTTGATCCTGGATATTCATTTTGACATATCACTACTGAAAATCTCTGTGGCTCAATGAAAATGCTTATGGCTCCTATATTTGTTATTACATAGAATTTGGCAGTGGGCACATTAAACAGTCCTGGGAATACAGAGACATGTGACTGTGTTCTCTTAAGCAGTATTTGCATGCACAAGGGCACTAGGGTAACCCACTCAGATGTGAACGTGATAAATGGTATTCAGTGATATTGATGTGGGACAGCACTCCTATCGGTGTTTTTCTAACATCAGAAAGCTCTACAATTAATACACTGTGAAAGTGGATTTGAAAATAATTTTTCATTTCTGGGTCAGTGGAATGTGCATTCATTCAACAGTAAGCAAGTCTTTTCCTTGGTGGTCTTATCTCCACTTTGACATTGTAAATCACTCCCTCATTGCATGCAGTCTAGAAAAAAGCTGTTAAGCAACCTCTGTTGGTTCTACTATTTGCTGATTAAGGATTACACATTACACATGACAGAACACTAAACTCATTTCAAACAGGAAAAATCCTGATGGTTTTCACTACAATGGGGTTTTTGGGGTGTGTGGGGACAAGAATTCCATGTTGTCTTTCCCCAGCAGCTGAGACCATCAGGACACGTGACGTGACCTGGCCAGGTGCAGCATTAAAGCCGTGACCTCTTGCCGTGACCTCTCCTTTCCTGGACATGACAGATCTCATGGAATGGGGAAGGTGTGAGAAAGTTGACCCACACTCCCTGGCGTGGAAGGGAAAATACACTGCATGCACAATTAGTAGGCAGATTGTATTCCTCAGGATTAATTTTATTGTTGAGCAAATACAATGCTCTCAGTCAATTCAAAATGTTATTGAACCTCAAACCTGAATGTTTAACAAAGGAAAAGTGAGTTTTGTTTTTCTCAGGGGAATATATAAGTGTGCACAATTATTATTCAACTATTAGCGTGCAGAATTAAATTACAAAAACTAAATTACTACAACTAAATTAAAAAAAAAGATTTTTTCCCAACTCACTTGTATATTCTCAATTTTTAGAGTAAGTGAAACAAATACGTAACACAAAATGACAATTAAATAACATTTTTGGCCTTTCAAGAATATTCAGTGACCAATATAGCCACCCTTCTTTTCAATAATTGCCATGAGCCTTCCATCCATGGAGTCTGTCAGTTTCTTGATCAGTTCACGATCTTCTTTCACTGAAGCAGCAACCACAGCCTCCCAAATGCTGTTCAAAGAGGTGTATTGTCTTCCCTCACTGTAAATCTCACAAGGGCCCCCAAGTTCTCCATAGGATTTAAGTCAGGTGAGGAAGGGGGCCAGGTCATTATTCGGTCATCTTTGTGGCCTTTGCTGGCTAGCCAAGCAGTGGAGTACTTGGATGCATGTGATGGAGCATTGTCCTGCATAAAGAACATGGCCTTCTTGAATGCCTGAGGACTTCTTCCTGTACCACTGCTTGAAGAAAGTATCTTCCAGGAACTGGCAGTAGGTTTGGGAGTTGATTTTTAGTGCATCTTCAACCCGAAAAGGTCCAACTAGCTCATCCTTAATGATAGCAGCCCATACCAGTACCCCTCTTCCACCTTGCTAGTGCCTGACTCGTGCCCTGTGTCCATTAGTGATCGAGCCACGGGCCCATCCATCTGGTCCATCAAGAGTCACTTTCATTTCATCTGTCCATAAAACCTTTGAAAAGGTCTTCAGGTATTTCTTGGCCCAATCTTGACACTTCAACTTATTCAGTGGTGGTCGTGTTTCGGCCTTCTTTTCCTTGGCCATGTCTCTGAGCACTTGACACTTTGTACTTCTGGACACTCCAGGTAGGTTGCAGTTCTGGAATATGGTGGCACTGGAGGATAATGGGTTCCTGGTAGCTTCACATTAAATTCTTCTCAAGTCTTTTGCAGTTAATTTGCGCCTTTTCTTCTCCATGCATTTTTTGCGACCCTGTTGACTATTCGCAACAAAACGTTTGATTGACCATTGGTCACACCTCAATAGTTTAGCTATTTCAAGAGTGTTGAATCCGTCTGAAAGGTATTTTACAATTTTTTACTTTTCAGTGTCAGTTATATATATATTTTGCCCATTTTCCCTGAGGTAATGAAGCTGCCTACTAATTATGCACACCTTAATATAAGGTGTTAGTCACTTTAGGCCACATCCTCCCTCATTATACAAATACATATCACCTGAAAATGATTAAATCCAATAAGCATTCAAGTTTATATGGTTTGGAGTTGGAAAATGTGCAGAGAAATAATGATAAGGTCAGAATACTCACTTGCCTAATAATTGTGCACACAGTGTAGACACACAGTTAAATACATGGATCATTAAAAAACTAGCTATATATATTAAAAACTGTCACTACAAGCAATTTCTTCCATGTTTAAATAATCAAACAGCTCAATTTGAGTGACGACCACCTCTGATGACACTCACATCATGTGATTAAAAATCTCCCTCTCTGGAATCACACATCTATCTACGTAAATGGACTGTCTAATGACCTACAAGTGCACTGGTTCATAGCAATTAACTGCTGCACCATCGCCAAGATTGGTAAGCCTGCGCCATTCACAGCAAAATGAAACACTAACCCTAATTGTTACTAAGGCTTATTGTTAGGAACAGCAGTGATAATGAGCTGTAGGAAACTGGAAAAAGATTGAAGCCAGTCAGTCTGTAAGGCGTTCAAAATGGAGGTGCAAAACATTTAATCTCTTCTGTTTCAGGCTCTCAGTATACCACCTGTGTCTGACATTAGCATATAAAAACATTTCCACCTGTCAATTGGTGGAAGCCACATCTTCAAAGGCACACCATCCACACAGCTCCTTTAACAATGTCTGAAACAGGAGAGAGATATCGGTGGAATTTCAGCTGCTTACTTCTGAGGGAATTGTCAATGACATACTTCAACAGATAAAGAGATGACCCACTTCTGAGCATGTCTGTTTTACATGACACGTCATACTTTGTCATGTAAAACATGCCTGTCATAAAGGGGTGTATATCATAATATAGACAAGTGTCATATTGACTTCCATCCACTCATAGAGGAGTGGTGATTCACAGCAGGGTGATCGCCTGTGGGCTTTCAGTAAGCGTTGGCCAGGGGGCTTTCTTATTATCCTGTATCTCACTCCAGCACTGAGGAGGATAAGGAGGACTGGGCTTGCCAGCTTTCTTGAGGGTCTATCAACATCCTCTGAGTTCATCCTCCCGGCTCCCTTTGAGATTTACCCGACGACGAGATAACAGCTCTTATCACACTACAGAACAGCAATTATGTCTGGATTAAGATGACTCACTTCCTTGGAGGGCAATCCACTTCTCAATATCCCACACTGCCCAGTGGTATCCACAGACTTGCATGTAGGAAGCAATTTGCAGATCTTTTGAGCACATAGGCAGCAATAATCATTCCCGGATGCATTGCTAAAAAGGCCCACCGGTGAATTACCTTTCTGTTACGTTACCTTTGAGGCCGCACAATGCATTCTGGTAACGGCATGATTTTACTGTTGAACTCTCACATAGGCACTAGGTATTAATTCAAGAAACAAAACCCTGTTAAGTGGGGCTAATGACAGGGAATGTAAATTACGTGGGAACTGTTACACCATTAGAGGTGAACACACTTTGCACAGCTGTGCAACCAAATTATAATAATCAGTACAAGCAATTAGCTTTTTGGGATTCCTCTAACATTTATTGTACCCATAGTGCCTAGTATGGCAGAGCACCACTTGACCTGCTACATTCACTGAGCTGATGACTAATTAGTGAGCAACAGGCAAGCCTCTCTGGTCTTTACCTCTAAGTTAAGCTAAGACCCTGGTCAAAATATATTAGATCTCTAGCCGTTGCACTGTAATTACAGTGTCACTTTACAAGAGTTAATAAAGCTTTAATTGTTAGTCTTCTGCGAGTATGTAATCTATCCTCTTGCAACAATGTGAATGAATATGATTTCCGCCTCCCACCACATCACAAAATCCACCTCTTCAATGCCCCCCGCCCCAACCCACTTAGCCACAACAATGAGATGAAAGATGTACCCTCCTCTTGTAGCCATAATAGCAGTTTGAAAGCTTGGGACTGCTCTCCCAGGTAATATAGCGCCATTCATCACTGTCTCGCTGCATTCAGCTTCCTGCTGAAAGGAGGATGTGCATTTTAAATCAAGGTCAATTTCGCCTCACCGCTTAACAAAGCTGCTCACAGCAAGAGCTCTTTCGCCTTCCTTTGTGCAACATTACCGACAAGAAAATCCACAGGAAAAAAGAGAAAATATTACCTAAAACCACAAGAGCCACTCATTCTAACACTTATGGCACTTTGTACTTAACCATAAACCCCAAAATGGCTAAAACGTTAGCTTAAATCCATTTTTTCCAAA
Source organism: Megalops cyprinoides (assembly GCF_013368585.1). Lineage (NCBI taxonomy): Eukaryota > Metazoa > Chordata > Actinopteri > Elopiformes > Megalopidae > Megalops > Megalops cyprinoides. The sequence goes on from NC_050589.1 coordinate 34,113,199, forward strand.
CATACTTTGACAATAAAATATGCTGCTATTATTTCATGCATGGATTTGTTTTCCATGGGTTTAAGTTTTCTCCCAAGCTGAATAAACTGTGCTTGTGTGTAAAGCACCACTTCTGAGTTTCAAGCAAACAAAACCCTCAGCGCTGTGCAAACGTTAGAGCCGCTGCCTTAAAGGGCAGGCTGCGGAAAGCTGTGGAGTGTGTCCATGATAGACATCAGCAAACTGGCAGTTTTGTGCTAAAGTTGCTCTGACTGTGCCTGTATGCCTCTGTTTCTGCTACCAGCATTGCCCAGACGATGAAAGCTGCAGTCACAGGCTCCCTCTCCGAGACCGCATTAACCCAAACACATCCCCACGGCCACACCCTTTGTGAAACGCCGCCATTTGGTTTCCAGACCCATGGGAAAACACAGTCCATGCTCTAGTAGGCCCATGGTGCAGCAAAGTCAAAATGTTGCGAATGTGTTGTTTCATTTTTTTGGTGGAAACTGGGGCCCTGCTTGAAACAGACACGCAGGCACCCAGCTGAAATAAAACTGACCTCCATTACCATGCCCTCTTACCAGCATCTTCTTACACCTGAGAGCTGACTTGGTGGGTCAGATATTCACAAAGCGTCTTACGTCCTGTGGGCACCAGGACGCTGCGAACTCATTTTCAAGCTCAACAGAGAAAAAAAAAGAGATTGAGACAGAGACAGTGTGAAACTGGGATAGGTCAAGACACAATCAATGAAGATACTGTACACTGGTGTCGCTTTTGGGGAATTGCAATTCAGGAGTTTCAGAGAGTTCTGTCCACATACCACGACCCAATATAATTTAACCACAGTTAATTTTGATCTTACCTTTGATTATGGAGTTTAAACAAGTGTTTACTTTAGTTAGATCCCTGCACAGCATTTTTTCACTACTTTCAGCAATGGTCAAACTCACGTCACATACAAAAGTGAGCAACACTTGTCTAAATCGTTACTCAAAGTGAAGGACAGTTGCAGTTAGCCTGCATCTGGGCCTGTGCTCCAGGCCACCTGTGTGTCTCATCACAGTCTATTTTTGAACCTGGCTTAGAGAATCAGTATTTAACACACAGGCTACATTTTATTGTGGGCTCCTGTCAATATTTGTCACCATTAGTGGGACTAGGAGGAAGGTAGCTGCCAATGCCAGCTCTGAACAAGAGGGCTTTCATACCTTTTTTGCTTTCATTGTGAAAAATTCTGAACTGTCATCACGTGGCAACTATTTTGCGGTTATTATATGTGCAGGCGTCAGAATTGGGTTATATGTATTGTATACTACCTGACTAATAACAGGAGTTGCTTTGCGTCAGAAATGGCTGAACCATAAGAAACCCGAAGGATAAGAATACTACACCATGTATGTGTCGAATTGTGTAATGTAGCTCGATTATACAATCCTCATCTACATGGTACAGAAAAGTCAGTCTGACATAATTTTAATCCCGCAAAATTCACTTGCGCACATCTTGAACATAAAGCAGTTTCAAAGAAGCAATACACGGACACGTTTTTGACAAGGAAAATAAGGTTTTGTTAGCGTGTTCTTTTCCATAGCTGAAATATTAGCCACATTTTGGAGGTGAATTCTAAGCTATATGCCTCATTGCAACAAAATTGATCTCTGAAAAATTCCAGAACAATAACGGAATACACAACGCAAAGTAACCTCAAAACAAACATGCTTATCATAACAAGGTGTGACCGGCCAATTAAAATGTATCTATTACAACTACGTTAATCAGTACTGGCAAATAGGTGCCTTAGCTTAGTACTCAGTTAACAAAGATCTTTATATGCGCATCCTTTCGTAAGAAATCTGAAATCATTCAAGGAATTGTCAGCAACCTTACCTTTTAATTCGTCCCCCCTGCACAGTGTATTTTGTCAAAAGCCAAAATTCGTCGGTTGCAAACGCAGAGTGATCCAAGTCCGGCTTCCCTCGGTTGATCTAGGGTCTGACGTTCAGCTACTGTACCGATTTTCGCCGCTCTTTCCGATGCGCTGCAGCACAGTCTACAGGTGGGCGGCGTTGTACTGCTAGAAGCTGATCCACTTTTCAGCGGAAGGGAAGGGAGACGAGAAGGTTCACAATGAGAATGGCTTCTAGGAGATTATATTTCAATCAATTATGCACTGAATGACAGTTCCGTTTGTTAGGGTCAAGATAGATGTTGCCACGCTGGTGCCATGGCGTCTCGACTCTCCCTTTCAAATCTAACTAATTTGAAAAGTGAGTACTCTGTTCTACTTTTCTAGCCACTGCAACTTAACTGACATTTTTACTGCAACTTTACTGACAAGTTTCCCAGTGAAACCGTCGCCTAATGAAGATGAAATCCCTATTTGACGCAGTTTAATCATTAGTCTATCCGAATGCAACCAACATGCCATTTCTTGATAAACGTCGGTTTAAAACGGTATCTTCCAATGCATATTAAACTAAAGTGAGCAGATTGCAGTCCACTGAAAGCCACAGTTAAATGGCTTTCGTGACATTTGAAAAATCATGCACAGAACACGCAGGAAGGAAACGGAGGGAAAAGTCGTGCTATGTGAAAGTGTGGGAACATTTTGAAAGGCCACCAGCAAGATGTTTATTTAAGAGGGATACTATTTCTGAACTTTTCCACCATTTCAACCGCGGGCCACGTACACAAGTCAGCTGCTGCATTGTCGTTAAGAAAACAAGGGCACTAATGCTGAAAGAACCAGACATTATAACAGAAATAGTAATGCAATCATCTGAAATAGCTACATGATGATAGTGTACATATGAACTGTATTCACCTCATTGCATGATAATTATGATTTTATAGTAGACCTAGCAGTTATTGTATCCAGCTTTTTTAGTCTGAATTTTGTTTGATGCATTTATGTCATATATGTAAAAACAGTTAAGTAGATGTGTACATATAATAATAATAATTTTCATCATCATGTTCATCTTCATCATGATCAACTATATTCAGATATTATATTTAGAACAATTGCTATAATTGACATTAATATACCATATCATATACTGTGTAGATGATCGAATGAGCCTGAGATTGGGTACAGAAGTGTCCGATTACAAGTGAAGATGCAGACAAACACCTGCTTGTGACTCATCGTAATGACTAAACGCCTAAAAAGTTGTACAAGATGAAATTTATCCATACAAGATTAGGTCTGCATGGATATAATACTTCATAATGAGACTTTAGTCAAGAGATGAACGCAGGACATACTGTACATTGTGTCAGTGCTTGGCAGGACTCCAGAGCTCTGGGTCTATTGGCTAGAAGGCCTGAAAAAGCTTTGACTTTTAAAACAAATACAGAATCTACCAGAGATTGTGAGATACAATTTACGTTGGAAAATATGTTGTCTGTTTATTTGTTTTATCCTTTTTTAAGAACAGGCCATATTGATTTGAAGTGGCCCTGCTCTTGACTTTAGAGTCATATTTCACATTCCACAAATCTCATTCTAACCTTTCTCTTCTTGGGAAAGTTGATGCACAGTATATTTTGTTTTAAAGTATTTTGAAAAATCTCATCGATTAGGTACAAAAATTGGAGTGTGTGTGTGTCTGTCTGTGCACACATGGATGTTTATCTGTCAGTGCAAGCTGTAATAAACAAAAATTTCCTAAATAATATAGACCTTAAGGTATGTGAAGACTGCCCTCTTGTGGTTTGATTTTGTTGAAGAAGTGATCTTTCGTTAATTTATCATTGAATTCATTAATGAGAAAGTATATATAAACATAACCATCTATGCTATTTTCACTATTTTTATAGGTGCTCATCTTAGGAATGTGATGTCATATTTCATAAATGAAAATAAGAACCATTACAATGTCCATCTACTGTACAACAATCCTGCCTCTTTATAACAAGTCTTGTACACATTAATAGCAATTATCGAATAGTAATATCTTGGAAGCCCATATCATGCAAATAGATCACAGACTATACCATAATGTGTCCAATTCCAAATAAATAAAACAGTTTATCTATTCCTAATTGATACAATTTATCACAAGCATAAAAATACTATACATTCTTATCTTAAGGCAGGTTAAATGAGATACTTTGACAATGAGCCTGCTATTACATTTACACAGCCACATGATAAGTGAATACTATTTGCGTGTTTTCTGAAGCTGTAGTTGACTCCACAAAGATGGTTAATATATTTATTTTAAATCTTTATCATTAATTTATCTTTATTTATTTTAAATCTTTATCATTCTAATGAGCATTGTAGACCAGGTATACTCAGGTTCCAAGTTGTTTTATTAGAATGGGAAATCGCAGGGCAAGATCATGGTGGCAGAACAGGCAGGGTCAAAAACCAGGAAGGCAGTCCGAGGGGTCAAAAACAGGAACAGCCTGGGTCAAACCGGGCAGGCAGGCAGATCAGGCAACCAAGGCAGGGCAGCAGGTAGGGACGAGGTCGGAAGACAGGCAGAAGTCAGCACGGGGTAACATGAGTAATCAGGCAGGTGCGCAACAGAGGGAAAAACTGAGATGAACTGGCAACAAGACAGAGACAAGCAGGGTATATAAAAGGCGGGGCTGAAAAGGAGATGGGATGCAGGTAGACAGGTGGAGGCGATCAGGAAATCAGGTGGGTGGGGACAGGGCGGAGAGCGGGGCAGGGCTGGAACACATGGGAACTGTAAACGGAAGCACATGGACGACACTGACGGACAGTTAGGAGGCCGAAGTACTGACAACTGTACTCAAAATGGCCCATAAAACTCCTTTTTTGTCCCTAATTTCTGATGCAGTTCCTCAAGAAATACTGTAGATGGCAATATGAGGATGCAGGCAGTGTTAATTTTCAACTTTGTTGTTTTTTTTAGTTGGTTTTTAGAGAAACAGGATACCAGTTGTGTTTATCTTCACATATATATTTATATAAATATCAATATATTTTTAAAATAAAGCACCTTTGTAGGAAAGATGACATGCATGTAAATATTTGGCAACGCCCAGAAACGGCTTTGTGCTGCAGCCTAATTCAAAAGTCCTCCGAGATTCCATTGGCCTTCATACAAGTGAGCTACCAATGGAAGTCTCTGGAAGCAACCTCTTTTATCATGAATATAGCTCTGTAGAAGCAAAGGCACATGCAATCACATTCACATTCACATTGAACGTGATTTCATAAGCATGCTACCTGACAGATAATAAAATAAGAGCATCGCACTTGGGCCAAGTTTCCATGCATTGGGTTCCTTTTAACGTAAAAACACATTTTTTGTTTTAGTTGATAATGCACATAATTCCATACTAATGCAATCTTGTTTCATGTAGCCTGCTCTGGATGTACACCAGCTTCTGTGTGACTTGATAGTCTTGTTTTGGATACATATCCTTCATACCCTGTTACTGTTTCACTTATAGAGCAATTGCAGACTGTATGTTTCTCTTGCAGCTGCACAATGCAATGCAGACAAGATATAATCATTTTATCTAACTTTTTCCAGTCAGCATATGATGCAGTATTTGCACTCTGTGATCTGAGCTGGTCTTTCATGAGATGCACAGGGATGGTGATACTGACCTCGTTGCGTCTGTAGATATCCATCTGAATGGGTAATGTGTCAGATATAAGATATTAACACTGTGATGGAGGGTTACTGCTTCGCGTTTAAGGAAATGTGCAGAATAAAGACTATATAAAATATATACAAAGAAATGTCAAAATGAAAATTGGAGTGTAGTTGCTTATGGTTTGGAGTTCTTAAGATTTTGTCATTTTTTGTTTGTGTAGTTTCTGGTAATATTCTTGAACTCCCCAGAAATGATCATGGCAGTTGTTTTGTCTTTCCTTGTGGTGCGTCAAATGGTCGTGATGCTAATCTCGTCCCAAGTCTTATCTTTAAACATGCAGTTGTCCATGGTTGTGATAGGGAGACTTAGATAAAAGAACTACAGACACCAGACTAGCATATTGTGCTTAGTTGCATAATTTACAATGTGTGAGAAATTGCTGTTGTCTGTAAATAGCTCTTCGAATGCTGGCTTGGAGTGTACACAGCATGAAGAAAGTCAGAAGATATTCAAGCTTTGGCTGGCCTGATATGATCTTCAGGAAGCCACAAAATGTAACACTGCTTGATATCTTTTTTCATGCTGTTCTATACTCATCGTAGTTTATAGGTTTAAATCACAGATATTTTTAACAATAATTTTAGGTAAAACATCAAACTGACCAGCATGATGAGATTCTGTACCTATTAGATAAGTAGAGCTGTACTGAGCTTGTAATCAATATTTATGTGCTTTGCACAGACTTGAATTGTTCCTGGGCCTGACTTAAGAAGCTCCCGTTTTATTCAATACCATCTACCAGTAAAGCTGGGTACTGCTGTAATGAAGCGAGTATTCTGTTCAGGTAGGCATCAGCAGTGACCTTGGATTCAAGCCTGAAATGTTTTGGTTAGAAGCCCAGTTCCCTGACCACTACACCACATGGCCACCCCTGTGAAAAGGAACCACGTAACCATAGATTTTTGTTTCGCTCTCCACCAGTCTGTGAGCCACCTGGATTTTAATTTGTCCAGATTTATATTTACATATTAATACACATATGTAAATTCATATATATAAATCCAGACTTCCCTCCCCTCTTTGATGAGGTATCACCTTCTGGCAGATGTCACAAACAGCATAAACATGCTGAGATAAATGTAAGCCGGTTTAATTCCCACTGGTTAATTCGGCACTAACAGAGACATACTGCAACATAGGGCTAAACCTTCGTATCCAGTTACGCTAGACCTCTGAGTGGGGGGAGGGGGGAGATATCTATTGGTGAGGAAACCTGGACCCTGCCCAGGTTCTGGAGGGTTGCCAGTATACTGCGCCCAGTTGAAAGACATCCCCTCACAGAGTTGGGTTGGGATATGAACCAGTCCCATAGTGGACAGAGGGATGGAAGATTAGAAAGTGTAATACATGCAAAAGCCAGTTGATGGTTTGTTTCTGTTGGTGTTTAATTCTACCCCCCTGGGATCCGGATCCAGTTTTCTAGTTCCAGGGCTTTAATCTGAGAGAGGGGCTAGCGCATCGACCTAAAATGTTGCCTCCATCTGTGTGTATCCCTGCCTCCAAGCCCAGGCCATCTGCCCGCCATGCTGGAAAATGCTCACCACGGGAGAGGAGGCTCATGGGATTGCAAGATGGAGGGTCTGTGGGTGCGGCTTTGTGGCTGCAAAAGCTTTCTCTGGGTCTCTGCAAGCTGTCCTGTTTGAACACTAGAATCAAAACAAAGACTTCACACAGAATATGGAGGTCCTTGCTGAAAAGGCCTGCTTTTTGTCCTCCATACAATTTATGATTCATGCGTGTCCAATAAAGTTTGACGTACATGGTGTGTGCCGTACTTCCTCCTGTCACATACCCTTGCTGCATTCTTTGAATCTCACCACACCGAACAAACTGTTCTCTCAAAGGGTTCTCCTTGTCATTATCATTATTGATCTGTTTGGCAGAAGCCCTTATTCGAGATGAGGCCAATAGCTCACAGCTTTCAAATTGTCCGTTTTCAGTTTAAACACCTTGCTCAAGGATCCAGTAGCAGTTCCTCTCACAGGAGTCAGACATGCAACCCCTTGTTAAAACACTGACTCATGACCAATGCGTCCATTTCAATGGATGTGCAGAGTCCGGGGAGGATAGAGTGAGCTCAGGAACAAGGGCAGGGGGCAGATCTTAGACAAAGCAACACACCAGACTGTAGAGAGAAACCGCTGAGATGTCGTGGCTTAAACCAGGGAAAGAGACGCCTGGGGGACATGACTCGGCAGTGAGTCCGCTCTAACAAGGCCGCCTGATGCTTTGTGGTCCACTCTGCTGCAGCATGCACATTTGGTTTGATCTCCATCGCTTGTTGACTCTAATAGTTCTCTGTTCCAGGCAGTCACTTCCATCTCCGCTTGTGCCTTGTTTTTTTCCAACAATAAACGAGTACAAACGGAGTGTGGCCACCAGCCCGTTGCCAACTGGGCTGCTTGTCTGTCCCCTGCAGTGCTCTCTGATTGCTTCTGGATCTTACACATCCCTGTTGTGTTTGCAATCGGATCTGCCTCTTCTCCTTTTAACTGAAGGGGCTCAACTTTCTGTCACTTACCATCGACATCCTGGGGAACAGAAATCAGACTGCTACATTAAGTAGTCTCTTGTCTTCCTTGGGAAAAGAATGCAGATAATTATCCAGTTTAAAGAAGTGTGAGTTCTAAATTAACTCGACGCTACTAAATATTCATGAAAGCACTGAAAGGATTGAATAGTGTGAAGCCTCAAACAACAAGGCAGGATAGCTCTGCGGTGCTCTTGAAAAGATGATTAAGATGTCAGCATCAAGGCCTGTGATATGAAAGTGTTGAAGAACTCTGCATTGTATGGGCTGGAAATGCTTTTCATTTGAAGAATTTCCTGAATATTGATTTTTTTTCAGTTGAATTTTTATAGTGTGGATGGTTTCAAAGATCCAAGGCAACTGAAGAGAACTGTGGGGAGTTTGGTTGTTGTCATTCTGTTACCGTTATGAGTCATAAGGGCATAATCCCATCCAGATCACTCCATTTAAAAAAAATCATCTCAATGCTTTTTAAAACTTAATAAGGGACATTCAGATATTTCTTTTCCTTTCAAAACTATCAGCCTCCCTTCAGCATATCAGTGCACATTTCATTGTACCCAAGTATAATGACAATAAAGATCATTCTATTCCATTCTATTCTATTCTATGTATCCCCTGGACTCTCCAAAGCCAAAAATATAGGGAAAATATGCTTCGCTGAACTTTGAGAGACTAAATAATTTCAACTCCCAGCCTTTGATGCAGGGAAAAGGAAGTTCAAAATTGCAGCGTGACCCTTGATTTTGGTGCACTGTGGAAGAGTGCACATTTGCACTCTTCAAATGTTTGAGCTGAATGAGAATCAAATGAGGAGGGCAAAACACCACAGAAGCGGTGGTCCGCTACAGGGGTCTAAAGAGAGTGAAAACACTGAAATGAATTAGCAAGCTCTCCGCTACTTTGTTTTGCGGTATTGACATGTGTAATGATTTCATACTCGCCCTCAGAGAAGCAGCGGGCCCTCCGTGGAGCTGAATCCCATTCCGAGCTCATTAGCGCGGCATTGCACTCGCTGGCTGCACCGTCGAGGCCAAACGGGATGCGATTGAACCCATAATGCAACACGATGGCAACCCTGCAGGCTCTCTGTTCTCTATCACAGCCTCAGCGGGTGGCTGCGATCCCCTGGGTTGCGCATTCTCGGGTGAGACCAGGGGAGAGATTGCACTTCTGATCCCCTCCTGGTCCTATTTCCCTTTTGTACAGCACAAGGAGCACAACAGGGGTGTGGGGAGGGGAGGTGGCCCGGTGCGCAGAAGCCTCAATAACCTCTTTCCCTCCCAGCCATCACTGGATGGGGCTGTTTGCGCTCAATATCATTGCCTCTCACTTCGTGCCTTCACTTCTATTTCTGTCCACAAGGCCGAAGGTGAGTCACGGAGACCACAAAATGAGTTTAATAGAGCCATTTCTGACCTGAAGATATTACTGAGTGAAGATCTTATTATTGGCATGAATTATGTAAGATATTGCCCCGTGTTTGCTTTTGCTGTGTGCCTGCTGCCTGCATTTTCAGTGTCAACTGAACAGTTCCCATTGCATTTAAAGGGTGTGTATGTGTGTGTGTTTGTGTGTACATATGTGTCTGTGCATCTGTCTTTGTCCACCATATTCTTGATAAGTAAGTTTGCGTGTTCCATTGATTTTAAGTATTAGCTCAGTGGTGCACTTCCCCAGATAATCTCTGATGTGAGTTTATTAGCTCCACATCTGGAGATATTTAGCATGAACCATGAATTTCAATAATTTTTCCTAATTAAATTTATATTAGCCCAGAAAGCATTGATCCAATTTTAAAATTCACGCTCCACTTACCTTGCAGCCTAACCAGTGGCTCAGAATTAACAGTTACTGTTTAATTAATAGTAACTGTTGAACTGAACAGGGTCAAATCTATGCTTGCCTTTCATTCCTGTTGAAATACTGCTCTGGCTTTTATCTGCACAGGGTGGACACCAAAAGCTACTTTTATTATTATAGGGGGCACAGGGATTAGGGAACTAGATTATAGCTATTAGATTACTGTTATATTTTTAAGAGCTCAAAGAATGGATTGCAGCTTCAAATTTTGGGTGGGGCACAGGTCCTGAATTGCTTCAGCAAATATCTAAAACAGTATGTAAATTTTTCCCCGAAAAAGGCAATGCTAAGCCCATGAATGATGTGATGTTATGATCATGTGAGCTTCAGAACAAGAGCAGTGTGTACACACCCCAGAGCTGTGATATCTCTCGACCCTTATTGATCATGTTAAAGCATCCTCCTCCTTTGTGAGATGGCCCTCAGACAGACCCGTGAAACCTGTGATCCTGCTGGAGGAGATGATGTCATAAATCCACATGCAGTATTTCATTACCTCTATTCCATTCGGCATGCCTGCCTCCAGGAAGGCCCCCCCAGTGGCTGTTAATAAAAATAGATGTCGCACCAAGAGTAAATGTGCAAAGCAAACTATCCATTTTCAATGCAAGGAAAAAGGGATGCTGCTGTGCCGCACTGCTGTGCTCTCTTTGGCAGGGCATGTGATGGCAACAGCAAAAGATCCTTAGTGGTCAGCGATGTGGTAAATTGCAGGTCTAATTTTTTTTTTTTTTTCGAGGAAATACAAAGCTTTTGTTCTGAGGATTAAAAAAGACAGAAAAAGAAAATGCAAATTATCCATGTATTTTGTTGTCATCTCTGACTGTGCATTTTGGGGTACTCCTTCCCTAAATTTTGCAATAATTGCATAGAAACCGAAAGCGAGGCTTTCATGTCCTTGTTGAAAATAGAGAAAGGAGGGAGTGAACTGAACTCTTCGTCAGTGTTATTTCTGATTTTATGACCTAGATGTCTGTCTGACCTAGATGTCTGTAATTGCAATTTGAGTACAAAATTTTCTACTGTGTAGATGTACAGAACACTGTGTCACTGCCGTGTAGTTCCAAAGGAGATGGACACCATGCAGGGCACATTGCTGATATCCTTGCTCTTGTAGCGAACAATATGGACCAATTCTGGGCTGGTCTATTTCAACCAGAGCTGCCAAAACACAGTCCTAGGAAACTCCTGCATCTGCTAGTTTTTAAACTACACGCAAATGTAACTCCTCTCTGAGCTGTCAGTTAATCTCTAATATGAATAAGCTGTTTACAATGTTCTGCCTTCTAAGGTTACATTATGTAAATACAAGCAGCATGCTTGTTTTAGGACTCTCCTATCAAACAGATCAGTTTCTAGATAACCAATTGAATGTGCTCTGTAGCAGTTCCTTGAGACAGAGGTCATATCTGCTGTTGATTGATAGACCAAAGGAATCTGTACTTTGACAGTCTGGGGACCTGGTTCTTGAAAGTAAACATATGTCTGTGAAAAACAGAGACAATATACATGATAACAAGCAGTGCCTACCATCTGTTAAAATGTAGGACTGGGGTTGGGCAGCTTCGATCCAAGATATTTTGATAACAGCAAGGTAACAGAGAAGCATGTGCCACATCATCTTTAAGATATCCAACCCAAAATACTCTAAAAACTATGTTAAGAAATGTGATGACAGATTAGCAGATGAATCCTCTGTGCAGATGTCTATAACTATTTGCTTCACGGCAAAATTAACGATAGGCTTTAAAACAACACATGTTATTATGGTACACTCCAACTGTAAGTTATTGGTGCATGAATAGGCTAATTTTTTATGAAAGTGGAAATATTACTGTCTAATTTTGGAAGTCATTCCTTGATTTAGCAATGGAGAGATGAAAGATCGGCTACATGCTGAGCCCGATGTTGTCTGTCGCTAGTGTAGAGACTGTCGTTTGTGAGTCATTTGATTTTGCTGCGCACCCACCCCACCCTCCACTCTTTTGCTCTCTCTCTATCTCTCTGCCTCTGTCTGTCTTTCTCTTCAGAGACCTTTTCAAAATAAGACACGGATCTCTCAGAGGCTCTGTCCTAGAAGACAAATGGAAGGGTTTTAAATATAACCAAGTTTGCAGACTTTGGATGAATGACACAACGCTTTTGCTCACGGCAGCCAGAAGTGTTGCAATATGTCAGCTTTCAGGGCAAGTGCAAAACGTTGCAAACCATGGCACATAGAACCAGCCACAGCATATTCATCACTTTGTGGTGGGAATGAAATGTCTTTCAAGATAAATTCACATCCAGTTAACTGTCTAGATCTATTTCCTTCTGCTTTAGCTTCACCTGTTTCTTACTCCTCCGGGACATGGCTTTGAGGATATTTTACATCAGTACTTCTGGGATTACAAGTAAATCGATAAAGCAGCTACTCTCATTATACAGTTATTAATTATATGTATATTCTGTTGAATAGTATTGCATTAAGGGTATATTTCTTGGGGTCTTTTGAATGGTAGAATAGTTGAAATGACTAAGGCTAAGTCCTCCCTGGGAAAGTAGGTTGCTGCTGGAAGTGGTGTCTACGGGTCAATAGAGGCCACCCTTCCCTCTGGAAAAACCAGTGTCCAGAAAACCAATGCCCTAATACAATGATGGGGACACCGTATTGTAGAAAAGGCTTTTTTTTTCAGAAGGGATGTCATACTGTGGTCCTGACTCACAGTCGCCATTTAAGATCCCATGACACTTGCCATAGAGAGCAGGGAGTCTCTGGTGTCCAGATTCCTTTCAGTCTGGTAATCTAATCATCCTCCAAATTAATTTCATAAATAAATCCCTCCCTCTCCTGCTCAGCTGATGTGTGGCTAGCATTTTGCTGTAAAATGACTACTGTGCATCACCCAGGTGGATGCCACACATATCGGATTCCATTTATATGGTGCCCTGGAAGAGGAATCCATTATCATTATTATTATAAATTCTAGTTTTTGTAAAGTCAGAGCTATGATTAAACAGTAATTTGTAATTTTTGTAAATTTTGTAAATTACATATGGAAGTTCAATGTAATAGGATACTGTCCTCAGTGTCTCCTAAGTGCCCTTAGCTAACAGTTTTGTCCCCCTGCAAACTTGACAGGCAATAAGATATTGTGTTACTTACAGAATAATTTACAGAATGTGTTACAGAGCCATTAGTCTGTCTGTCTGTGTCTCTCTTTCTCTCTCTCTCTCTCTCTCTCTCTCAATTTCATTTCAATTTATATGTCTCTTACTGTTGGAACGATATGTTTGTATTACTGTACTACCACATGAATTAAACAGTTAAAACAGAAAGTTTGCAAAAAAAACACATAATAGCAGGATAATAATGACAACTCATCAAAAATAATCTATTCAAAATAAATAGTATTCTGTCTCTCTCTCAATCAACAAAAAAAAAAAAAATTGATAGACCAGAGCAAGTTTTCCCCAAGCCGTTGCATGATGCAAAATGCATTGAAGTAAAATGTTACTGAATACACAATACTCCTCTCTCATTGTCCCACTGCAACATATTGCTCTGCCTAGCAGTAATGCAATGAGAAAGAGAAAAAGGCAACAAAGAGAACCAGAGAAATGTATGGCAGCGGACCAATGGATCCAGAGTTTCATGGTGGCCAGTGAATTTTCTCTCCTCCCCCTAACAATACAGACTGATGGTGAAAAAGCTGGCTCTGGCATAACTCTTTCATGCTGAGGAAACAGAAATGTCTGTCGCATGCTCTTTGGATCCTCTCACCGAGGGATTTACATTACATTATTTATCTGCATTGCGGATGCCCCTTATCCAGGGCACCATGTACTGCTTACATTTTACATGGGGTACATTTATACAGCAGGATATTTAACTGGAGCCTCTGTTAAGAGTGCACAGTCCTGCCTGAGATCTGAACCTGCAATGTTCTGATTACAACCCGAATCACAATCATGCACCGCTGCCAGGGAAAAGCTCAGGTCTGGGTGAGTTGTGAGCAGCTCTAATACCAAGCTGAATGCTGTTTCTTCTTCAGTGGTCTCTTATGATAAGTGTATACAGCACTGTGAGCTTCTTGTGGAGCTGTGTTAGAAATCCCCCTTTTCATTGGCCTGAAAGGCTCACACCTTTCCTAATATCATAAAATGCAACCCAGGGAAAGTGTTTGGCTGGATGTACTGGACGTGTATACATCATCATTGAGGATTATTGATTTGGTGTGGCAATGATATGTCTAACTAAACACTTTCAAGGGGGGGCTGAGTCCTAGAGACAGCATTTAAAATCAGCTTCAAATGAATTTCAGTTTTCAATGAGATGTTCAGAATGGGTGTTAGCTGTATTATAAACTACTGATGCAGAGAGCACTCTGGGTGTGTATGGACTCTGCGCTCTATGTACTGCACTAAACAGTCAGTGTGCAGTCTACCTCACATCTATATGAACAAAGCGGCTTTCAATAGCTTTGGAGGATTTGCTTGCATGCATTGTTCTTGAGCTTAACTGCACCTGAGTGGTCATTTCAAGGTTTGTGGGAGTTCCGGAGTGTAAGGCGGATCCTCTCTGGAGTATCTGAAGACTGAAAATACCCAAACTCCCCTTTGAGGTTTAGTCAGATGTGCAATAAACCATGCCAGCAGGAGAGGTATAGCTTACATTATTGCTTTCATAGCTAAACGTGCAAGACATTCACTGCAATCAGATGGAGCTGAGCAGGGATATCGATTTGTTTTCCTGTTCAACGAGCATGACACATTGAGTTTGTAACCACAGTGAAGCGGCTTCAACCACAGCAGCATCTCAGTCCAACATTATTAATTCTGCCCTCACAGACATAACATAGGGGGGTTTTGATTCTTGGGAAGATATTCTGAAATCTGATTCTATCATTACAAATTAATGCATGCCGTTGCTTTTGGGTGGTCATATTGGAAGGCTAGGTCTGACTGACTCATCAGAAGGACTGTAATTAGACAGAGTTGAGCGAGTGTGTGAGGGTCAATGATCTTGGAAGGGTCTCTGTCAGCCAATGAATAGCAGGCCTTGCATCAGCATCATCATTCAGTGGAATTCTGTAGCCAAACTGCAGCCTGCAGATTAGTTGCCATTCCTTGGCTTTGCTGCACACCCTGAATTTGACCTTAGAAGCATCATCAAAGTAAATGTAATCTAATATCTACAAAAATATCACTTTTTTCACTTCTCTGCACAGCATTGTTGGTGAGTGTCCGGGATCACCAAAGTCAATGGTGTAGAAGAAAGTGAAAAAAGTAATACTTAAATTTGTTAAAACTATGGACAAATTGCAGTGGCATGACTCACCAATTGCTTGTAGGTCACTTGGTGTCACCACTTAGACACACACCTCTCCACCAAGAGTTGTTCTCTTGTTCAGAGCACGGCTCGTGAAAAATAGCTGTTCTGGCACATTTACAAAAGGCATAGAGATGTTGAGCGGGAAACGGTCGACTGTAAATTAGTCAGAGTAAACTAGGGGGAAAATCCGTATGGCCCTCTCAGCCATAAGTCTTTATGAGGGCCCTCACCCACACTATCCCAAAAGCCACTCCAGATCCACGGGTTGATTTAGCCTAGCCACACTGGTTACTCCGATACACACTTACAGCACTGTGCCATATTACAATTAGTTAATGGGCAGAATGGGTCTTCTCCGGTACAAAAATCTGCCACAAATCCCCCATAAGCCTCAACTAATCCTGCATCGACCTGGCAACCGCTGATGGCAAACACCACTGCTGTAAAAAAATCACAGAATCTTTCAGGAGTTCCTGTGACCTTAAACCGCTCTGAGCCAGAGATTCCAGGCCATGCCTCCAGCCTGGCACCACCATTTTGCATTTCCCTACAGCCGACAAGCCCACAGCTATTTTTTTGTTTTGTTTTTTTCATCACTGCTGATATTTTGTTCCCTACCTCGTTCTGTTTTTTTTTTTTTTACTCCCAGCGTTTTTCTTTTTTTTCTAATTAATTCTGGCCGTTGATGTTCGTGCCTGCATTAGTGAGCCATCTGTAGCACAGTTCCGCTGGCCCAAAGGCTTAATGCGATGTAGTTTTAAATAGAAGTATTGGCAGGGTCGGCCCAAATTGAGGGAGCCAAGCTCTGAGACGGGAGTTTTAACTGGGCAAGATGTTAGAGCTGTTATCCTAATACTGACCTAATGCTATCTTAATGAGACTTCCGTGGACCACGCTGAGTGGTTTGGCAGCTTGTGGGTTCCACGTACACATACATAGCATTAGCTCTTGGCATAACAGTGTAATTATACAATCAGACAGTATGAGTATATATGTATATGTGTATGTGTGTGTGTGCATGTGAGTGTGTGTGTGTCTGTCGGTGTATGCGTGTGTGTGTATATCTGTGTGCATGTCTTCCATGTGCATACTCCCATACACAAACCTCAAAGTACTCCCTAACTGTATTGTTTGCATTGCTGCACTGTGGATCTGAAACAGATTGCACAGACAGTATGCAGTGCACAGTACTGAAGATTCCACTCTGGAAGACAGAGGTGTCGCAGAGCTATGGTGAGGACAGCTCATTATGACTGCTCAAAGGAGAAAGCCCAAGAGGCTGCACTCTAACACATGCTAAAAGTGCCAAATGTCGGGCATCGCTACGAGGGTAAAGAAGTGCTTCAGGACTTCTGTGGCAGCCGCTGGGAGAGTTCCTTCCCGTGGGACAGCGCGCGAAAGAGAAGGTCACAACAGGCAGGCGCACAGCCTGTGAAAGGTCGCAGTGTGCTTTAATCTTTTGACGGGCTAATGGAAACGAATGCGCTCGCACACCTGTCTGATCGGCTGCTTGTACCTGTCAATTGCCATGCCTCTCGCTGTCTCGCTCTCTCAGGACAGGCGCTTAATTAGGTTAAGGGCGCACGCCCACACCACCCCCTAGCACCCCCCCAGCCCCCCCGAGCAAACTCTTGCCAGCAGAACTGTTGCAGAGAGTTGATGTGGACTCTGGTGCTTGTCAAAGGAGAGCATGGTCTCTTACTTCTTTGATGGCTGCTTCCTAATGTTGGACCAGGCTCTTACATAACCACCTGCTCTCTCTAATCTCTTTTGTCCCGCACCCTTCCTGCCTGCTAAGATGCCCCCCGCTCCTCCATCTCCATCTCCTCCAGTCTCTCTGTCTACACTGCCTGTCTCTGCATCGCTGATATGCTGATTGGCCACCTGTTATTTGTTATTTTTTGTGTCTATATACACGAGCACCCCGAGGAACAATAGTGCCACCTACTCATCGTCTCAGAGAGAGAGATTGAGGGACTCCCTCAGTGAAGTGACAGTACCTTTGTCATCCCACTAGATGGCAAAAAGTCACCAGTAAGGTAATCCATAGAAGAAGGTGCAGTCTCAGAATATTGCAACATTTGTGGTTAGATATTATGAAAATTATTCATTGAGGATATATTTTAGAGAATTTTTTTTTTTCTTAAACAATATATTTAAAATATGTGAATTGTTGCCATTTTGGTAAATAGCAATATATTTCTGCAGTATATTTATGGGCTGAACAGCATATTTCTCAATGTATTGCAATATATTTGATTTTCTATGGGATTCCTTCAGATCAGCAAGCAGATGTTAAACATTCAGATAATTGCTCAGTTTTATGCTCATTTAATTAGACAGTATGACCACTCATTTTCTGTCTGTCCGAATTTCTTCTAACTCTTTCCAAGTTGAAATCTTAGGTAGAGTACCACAGAGATTGATTTACCTGCAGCCTCAACACAATGCTGAAGTTATTAGTTGTGAAATGAATACATTTTATTTCATGCTGAATAGCTGCATATTATGCAATGTTTTTTGATGAAAAAAGTAAATGCCCAGGGATTTCAAAAACACAAAATGCATTTACATAAGCCTTGATTTGTTGCTATGGATCAGGTTACAAGTGACCTACTTAATAAATATATAAATAAATAAAAACAATACAAATGTAAAGTAGTTTTTAATAAAGCATGCAGGAATATTGCATTTGACAGAGAATAATTACAAATGTTTCTTGGGGAAACATTCAACTAAGGAAGGAGTTCTGGAGTGGAGTGGAGATGCCTGTCAGCTTCAAAATGTGAATAAATAATGCATTTTTTTTTTTATTTTTTTTCCAACAAAGAGGTTGCTGCTGCAAAATCGTCATTTTGGAAACACTGTTATATAATGCTATCTGATTGACATTTATTTGATCTCTACTGTTTTTATCTTTTTATTTACATATTAAAGTTTTGGGGGTACAAACCTGCAAAAATTATAAGCAAAATATACAGTCTGCTGCATATTTAAAAGGACAGAGTGCACTGAGTATTGGTCAAGAAATCCATTCCTATTCAGTACAGAACCCTCCAGGATAAAATTGGTGCACTTCAGGGAGATGTGCAGAGCTGAGGAGAATAACCACAAAATGACAGCATCAAATTTAAAAATAAATAAAGATGACAATTTGGAATAATCAAAGCTGACGACAAATGATCCAATGACTCAGGTCTGACAGAATGACACAATCAGAACTGAACGCACTGAGCGGCTGTGTGAGGAAACTGTCCTAAATGAAAACAAAAAGCAAAGTTAAACTGCGTCAACATTGGATTCCAGCTTGAAGAGTTCTACATTCATTTCAGTTACAATTTCAAATGCAGTTAAGACACGACTAATGGATTTCTCATAATCCATCTCAGTTCAGTTAGATGCTGACACAGGTATTGTGTGTACTGCATCGGCAATTTCTCCCATTTTTGACCATGTTCACTTTACACCCTCCTGGAAATCTCTTCTAGTCTCCTTTGCTCAAGCTGCAGGCATCGAAGTGCAATTAATTTAAGACCAAGGGTGGTTCGCTCAGACATGAAGGTGGGAAATTGTAAGTGAGGGACAGGATGCGCACTGGGGTAAAACCACGGTTTCTATGCAGGGTGGGCACGAACACATACAAACCACTAGGGCTGAAACTAACGACTATTTTGATAATCAAATAATCTATCAATTATTGAAACAAATGATCGACTATTCGGATTATGAATCGCACAATTACTCAATGGCTCTTATTTATCTATCGGCTTTTAAATTTAGCTTGAGGTTGTTTTAGGCATATAAAATCTATCAATAAAGATGAGAACTTCATTCAAAAATACGTCTTTTAATGAATGGGTACTAGGACTATTTCAGCGAGGGCGGTTGCTTGCTGGGGAGTACAAGTCTGCTTCCTTTGAAAAAAGCCATCTATGGTGGCATTTCGAGATCCAACAAACCCATAACTCGTTCGAATTAATCTGAATGCAACCCACACTGGGCACACACGCATAGACACGAGTTGAAGAAATTTTTCACAATTTAGAAAACATCAAATTCTCCGGTATTCTCTAAACTTGTGCACTCGGCAGCAACACTATCTCCAGCCATAAACGTCACCATGACAACAATGCAACGTTTAAGCAGAGAATTTCTAAATAGCAGACGGGCTCTGGTTTAACATTGTAAAGTTAGGGCACATTTGGAATGTGAACAGGATCGTTGTGAATAATAGGTTATTATTTGCTACACTGTATGTTCAACGTCATTAATAAGATTAATGATTGATTTAATAATAATTAATCAAGAGAAAATGTATTTCAAAATAGAAAACGTTACAGCTCATAACGTGAAGTAACATGGCTTTTAACATTAACATTAGCTGTGCTAGCTAGCTAACTAACTTAACCAGACGAGTCTTCATCATCCAGAGAGCCAACGTGCCACCTCTTCAGATGCTCGAGCATAACTGATGTGCGCCCATGCCAGGCAAGGTCAGGTTTGCAAATGTTGCAGTTCACAACCTTCTTGGCAGAGTTAACCCTTTTGCGCGTACGGTCACACCGGTGTGATTAGCCGTTTAGCACGTATGCTAAAACCGTTGCGATTAGAAAACTAGATTGGAAAAATTCTAGCTAATTTTTGCTTTGAGGAAACAGCGAAAACATTTTAGCATTAAAATATAGCAAATGCTAAGCGAAAACTATGAGAAGCTTAATAACACTAAAGAAAACATAATGTAACACATGTGCTACATAGCATAAAAAATAAGTTACGTGCGAAAGGGTTAAGAGTGAAATGCTGCCACCCTTTTGAGGTCTTTGGTCATGAAGGTGTTGCCATCTCTATTGTTCACTCCAGTAAAGCAACGTAGCTTAGGCTACCTGTCTGGGCATTCCGAGTCAGCTCAAAAACACATGTGATGATGTCACCAACTAATCGACAATTAAATTCGTTGGCAAATAATTTGGTCATCGATTTTAGTCGACTACGTTGATTATTCGTTGCACCCCTACAAACCACACTGATGTACAGAATCAAAACAGCACGACTGTGATGCCACGGACTCTAATCATGGCTTAGGTGGGGTGGTGGGTGGCATGGAGCTTCGGCAGGAGGCGGACCATGTTTTTCAGTCGGTTTGTGAAAAGGCCAAAAAAAGGGATGTTACTTCCTGTGCTTATTTTAAGTAAGGCCTCTATAAATAGGCCAGAATCTGCTCCCACAGAGGGGAATAATTGGCGTGACCTCTCTGGGCGCAGGCAAGACGAGCTGTCCATGTGTTAATGCCAACCCTTCACAGCACTACTTCACGCAAAGAACCCAACAACAAGCCAGGGTGTAATTTTTTTCTCTTTTTTCATGATGTACTGCCCACAGCAATCTCCAGCAATAGGATATTACATGAAAAAATAACCACTAAATAACCAAATAAACTACTGAAATCCTGATGTGAAGGCTTACTCTAAGTCAAGACTTGCTTGACTTTCTGAGACTATGCTCTCAATTGATCTGGCATTGGATCATGGGCTCTGAAGAACAAAAAGGGAGCAGGTCATTATTATTTATTTTAGTATCATTTTTTATTATTTGTTATTTGTCATAAGGTGGTAATCTCTTATCTGAGGATAGGGAAAAGATTTCATTAAGCTGGGGCTTCTTATAACAAGTTGAATTTCTAAAAAGGAATCTTCATTCGGACAGGGAAAATAAAGTATTTGTAATGATGTATACCAAAAGCCAAAAGGCTCTTCAGGAGGGAATTCCATGTCATGAGGATTCACACAGTTTTGATTTTGATTTTGCACATGTATCTGAGTTTAAAGAGATCTGCTTGCATCAAAAAGGCATCCTGTTTACAAGCTAGCATACATAGATCTTGTTGAGGAACTTAATTAGTTGTCACATATCATACTGCTGACATTCTCCTACTCTTAAAGCAGCCCCTGAATTTCGGAATGTGTTCCTTTAAAACAGAGAGATAACAAAAGTATGTGGCCATGTTTGATTCAATGAAGCAATATTAAGCGAGGCTTAAAATTAAACCTTTTGTGTTTTCATATGTGGGACTAATTATGCATCCGTTTTGAGTAGTTAATCCACAGAATTTTCACTGCCTGTTTGTGTCCATATAAGGGAGACTTTTATTTTTGGGGGGACCTTGATCTGATTAAGACATTTGATATACACTATTGAAATTGCACACCTTCAGCAGAATATCTGTGCACATAATTGAATGAAAAGTATATTGATCCATTACCCAGCAAAACAGAAATGCCAGTCTCATTGTACTAGTTCAAGTCAATAGAAGTAGCTTTGAATTGCACCTGTTTAACCTTGAGAATTAAATAAGAATGAGATTTAAACTGGAAGTCAGTATCCTTCTGCTGTCACACTGTATGTGTTAGCATGCTCACTTCAAACATAAGAAAATTAAACAGGACGTGGAAAAGCACTAATTAACAATTACACAAATTATGTTGGAGGCAAGCTTGTGATTAGTAAACAGCTGTAGTTAATTCCTCAAACATGGAAAATCAAATCCCAAGCAACGCACAATCCAGTCATGTGTAATTAACGCGTGAACATGGAATTTAATTTTTTAGGACCTCGCGCTACCAAAACAAAATGACCTTCAAAACAAAACATTCTTCTTCCTTAATCATCCCATGAAATGAAAATATAATAAATCCATAGCTCTACTATGCTGGTGCTGACACAGATACAATTCAGTGCCTTCAAAACGCTTTTCTGTCCGTACCAAAACACAGTCGGTAGGTCTGATACATTAGTCACCAATAATCAATTCACTCATTTAAGGGGTTCATGAAGTCTCAATCTGCCATCATTACCAGGGTTGGGAGGGTTACTTTTAATATGTATTCCACTACACATTACAGAATATGTAATTTTGTAACGTATACTGTTAGATTACTTAAGGTAAGTAACGTAATCTGAATACTTTGGATTACTTTCTGAACAGTTTTTTTTAAAGAATGTTCATCCAACTAAAGTTCTGGACGGTTATTTTTAGAATGTTCACTTAGCAGTGGCTGACATTTTGGCACCCCCATGTTAAGTCTATGGGCATTTATCGCAGTTTCTTCAGAACTGTAAATGTTAATTCAAAAACTGTAATTACACAAAAACATAGAAAAGAGTTAGAAAGAATTAGAAAAGGCACGAGCCACCCTAAATACATTGTAAGTGAGAAAGGAGTAGCTTAACAATTTAATGTATAATATGCATAGTGTACAATTGTTGGAGTAATCGCAATTTTGAACATGTGAAATTTCACTTGTTTTGTCACTGTATCTACTCGTTAGCTAGTTAGCTTTAATGTTATACCTACAAGCCTACTAGCTAGCTGAATAGCTAATCCAGTGCAGCCAAAGTATGTAGAATAGCTAGCTAGCAATCAATATTATCTTAAATAATGAAAAAAGAACTTACTTCAAGATGCTTCTTCAGGTTAGAGGTCGACTCTTTTGAAGCGGATAGCAGTTTGGTTGCTGGCAAACACAGCTTGCATTGTACTGTTATGTTGCGACCTTTGCCAAATTTGAAAGTAAAATGGTCTCGTTATTTCCATGACATAAACGCGTTGCGCTGGTTGCTTTCTGTCTCACTCTCCATTCTACTGTCTTGTGAGTCAGGCAGGCTGCGCGCTTTTTTCTTCTTTTTTTCCCGTGAGGGGCATATGGGAGATATGATATCATTGGATAGATTATCCAACTGAATAAACATTAAATGAAAAAAATAAATTAAATTAAATGAAGAAAATCCAATGTAATCCTTTCAATAATCTTAATGGTAAGGGAATACATATTTTGTATTTTACATTTACATTTATTCATTTGGCAGACGTTTTTATCCAAAGCGACTTATAAGTGAGGTACAATACAACACAAGCGAAAAACCATGCAGAATCAACAATATTAGAAGTACTGCATGACAAAGTTCCAAAGGTTGGCCAGGCGAGGTACCAACTAGCTAGTAAAGCTAGCGACTGCGTTAAGATATTGCAACCAAACCATTACAACCAGACCTTTAAGTTTAAACCATTACAAGCAAACCATTACACCAAATCAATATGTTAGACAGTTACAGCGAAACCATTACACCAAATCAATACGTTAGACAGTTACAGCCAAACCATTACCTTTTTTAAAAAAAAATACTTTAAATGCATAACGCCGTTACATGTATTCCGTTACTCCCCAACCCTAATCATCATCCACAATCCACAATCCCCTCAGGTTTCCACAGCGGGCCCTCCATCACATAGCTTGCAGGAAGTGGACTGATGGAATGCCAGGCATAAGGTATTGAGGTTGGCCCTGAGTGCCCAGCTCCTCTCTGAAGCAGAGTGAGTCAGCATGGGGCACAAGTTCAGGGTTAGCCCGGTGAAGTGGGCCCTGGAAGCGAGGACAGTGTCGCTCCTCCTGGCTAGCCACTCCAGGCTGAGCCATAGGAGATGCTCTGCTGCTGCAGACATGCAGGGGTGACTCAGCTGTTCGGAGCAGGGGTGAGTCAGCCAGTCATCCTGGCAATTTAGGACTCTTCAAACCTAATTTCATAGCGGGCAGAATACTGCATTCTCTGCATACAAGGCAAGGGAGTGGAAGGTACAGACCACAGGATGGAATGATGAATTCAAAATGGCCACGTGGAGGAAACCGGAGGAAACATTTGCGCGCCCACTTTGCGGTCAACCTTATGCAGGGTAACTTATATAGCTGACATCTGCTTTACTTTGCTGTCCACTTATCCAGTTGGATACTTATACAATCAACTGAGGCTGATTTCTTTGGAGGGCGATAGCAGTGTCCCAGTAGGAACTTGCAACACTCAGTCATCTGCCATCTCCTAACTACCACTCAACATTACTGTGAAGCCTATGGAAGGAATACAATCATTTATACTGCATGGTATGGCAAATGCTAAATTAAGATACTGGTTTGTACAAGCAGTCTGCACAGAGGACTGCACCGTGGTGTGCAGCATTACTAATGTTGTCACTTACATGTTTAATATGAACCAATTAGAAAGCTTTGCTGTCCATAGAAGAACGTGATTGGTTTAGATCAATGAATCCCATCACTGTCCTAGAATCAGCTTGGACTTCTTCTTAGCCTGATCCGAAACCACACAGTTTGGAGGAGGAGTCTGCATTGCTAGTGACAGCGGCAGAAAAGAGGCAGCTTGTGAAGGCGTATCTGTCACCAGACCACAGTAACATAAGGTACATCATTATCCCAAGGATACTGCTGACTAAAGAACAAACACTGGCTGAGAATGGACCAGGCAGCTCGGATACATCTGTTTGCTTTGCACAAGAGTCCATCATAAATCACACCATTCAGAGGCAGACCTACAGGCAGCCAGCTTTAGCATTCACCCTCTGAGACCCAACAGAAATCTCTGGAATCCTTGTGTGTTGATTGCTGTGATAGCGCTTAGGGTTTTCTCACATATTGTGTGTAGCATTATTGCATGAATCACCTACAAGACAAAGGGAAAAACAGATTCATATATAAAGGTGATGAAGATGTGCTATGATGTGAGTATATATTTACCCCATACATTCCCATGCAAAGCCTCCCCTTGATGATTCATCTGGCCTTAAAACCCCAAAGTCTTATTTTAACATAATATGACCCATTTTAGGAAATCATTACCACTCTTTTGACTAACCTACATTTCGAATGTAATACGATTTTTTTTGTATCTTGTCCCTTGGAGTTAAAAATCCCCTTAATTTGTTTGTGCAAGGTTGAAGTTTCATGGAAATTCAGAAAATAAATTTTAAATTGAAGCCTGTTATCATTTTGTTTGAAAATGTCTAATTGTACAGTTCATATATGCCATTTCTGATGAGGTAAACCTAACACGGAATATGTTTGGTAAGCACCAGAACTTCATGTACTATTTGAGAATTACTTTGCCAGTATAGTATACTGTATCTAGTGGGGCAATGTGGTTAGTATGCTTATGACCTGAAGGTCACAGATTTGGCTCCTGGCTTGTGCAGGGTCTACTCCTGACCAAGGTATTCAGTCTGTATGGCTTTAGAAATGATTCAGTTGTGCTGTTGAATAGTATGTAAAATTAAGCCACATGAGTCACATTGAATGAGTGCACCTGTCATGCCAATGGGCTACATTGTAATGATATTGATAGCGATTGAGCTTGGAAAGTAAATCTAGAAATTAAATAATCGGAATCAAAGATACTGGAGGTGTGATTTGGGTCATGCGCTTTAACAAAAACAGGCTCTACAAAGCTGGACAAGAAGATCAAAGCACTTGCATGGGACAGCAATGCTGACATACCATCATTCAACACCGGGTGACAAAGGCCTCACTTCAAATCCTGATTGCATTTTGCTCCTTTGCTCTGGTCCCTTTCAAAGCGGGTGGATCACTCACGTGCTTGTAATGACTATCGATTGATGGCCAGCCAGCGGTGAGCAGGGGCCCTTCAGAAAATCATTCCAAAGCAGCGTTTGGGGCTAGAGATGCCTTCCATCGAGGTTGATGAAAGATGCTGTTTCTTTTGCAGGGTGAATGACATTCACCTGTAACTTGAAAAACCCTCGGGAGGAAAAAAAAGGAATCTTGTCAAGCCTCTCTGTCATGAGGAGAGGAGTGTGGCACCAACACTGACAATAGTTGTGCAGTTTTAAACGCGTGGCACGCAGAGTGATAATTACACAATCGAGTAGCGCGGGGTTGTGAGAACCCCTTTCATGTGTTATGAAAGGTGTTGATTGAGAGCGATTTATAGCAGCCTATCATTATGGTGGAAAATTATTCACACAGAGCATGTCCCCTACAACAGCTATATTATCTTACTATGTTAAGGTGTCGCTGTGCTCAGTGTCTGAGTCTGCCTGTTTTGTGGTTGTTGTTGTTTGTTTCCCAGGTACTGAACTGGATTATGCTTCCCTGCCCAACCACCCTACCCAGATGTAGACCATGTTTGTTTGAAAACCAATCTCTGTGGGTTTCTGTGTGAGGCGAATCCTGTCGCAAACTGGCAATTTTTAATTCACTGCAAAATGTTGGCTAATCAAGGGCTAAAATACAGAGCAGCTAAAACAGGCATCAGTGTGAATATTTCTGTGCAGACTTGTCAAAATCTTGCCTCCAATTGAAAAGACTCCATTGAAGTTCAGCAGCCCGGCAGACTTGTCACGCTCAGAGGGAATTGAAAATCAACATTTTAGCGCTTTACAGATTCACAAATAGAAATTTGCCAAAGCAGACACAAGGGTCTTTTTGTCTGGACAAATGCTGCAGAGAATTATTTTACTTCACTTTTTTCACTTTGTATGCTAGGGATGTTCTGGATTTGACAGCCGTATGAGAGCCGGCTCAGATGTTGACATTTAGGCAGAATATTTAAAGGTCCACCTAAGAGATACATTTCCTCCCTGTTCATGTTACCTCTGACAGACACCTCATTAAATGTAGAATTGGCCTTGTATTAAATGAGGCCTGCAATACAGTGGTCGCCTGTAGCAGACGGGCTAATTTGATCTTCCCTGCAGCGTTGCCTTACAGTCTGCAGGAGCGCGGACATTTTCACATAGCGGGCTTAGAGATTGCAGGTGTGAGTGCTGTGGTTTGAGAAGGTGCAGGAGGCAATGTGAAACCTTCCCTCTCACCCAAATGAGCCAGGTTGGGGTGGATTTGCATAAGAAGGGCCCAGCCTTGTGGTGAATTAATGAGTCCTTACCTGCTCCCCTGTATTGCCCCCATATGTTGTAATGAGCTTTGTCAATACCACCTTTTTGTCAGCCATTATAAATTACATTGATGTGCTACAATGGAAGCAAATGCCATATGACTTCGTGGTGAACCTGACCATATTTCATATGTACTTCGAGGGTTTGTCCATTTGCCGGTTGGGTTGTATGCCTGCTACAGGGGCTGGCTGACAGTTGCATTGAACATTTGGCTTGCACATCCTCCTTGGGTGTTGTGTTTTATTTGACACATCATGAGTAGTTATTTGCAAGCACTGCCGCACTGAATGACATTTGCGCATATTCCTTTGCCAACTTCTGTGTTTATGAATGTAGATGACTTTGTAATCATATTTGTATTTTCATAATCAGCTTGATAGTAGACAATAACAATACATGCAGACACTGTAGGGGCACACATCCTTCTATGACACAAAGCATTGTGTACAGTTTTGTAAATTACATTTTATGCTTGACACTACAGAGAAGTTTGTTCTAGTGTCCACGTGTTTAATAGATAAGTAGGAGGGTGGCAACAAGACATGACACGACAGGATTTGACGGGAGACTTAACCCAATTTCAGTCTGATAGTCCCATTTACATTATAAAATCACTGGGTTTAGTTTCTTAAGTGGGAATGCACCCTGTGTAAGTTGCTCTGGATAAGAGTGTCTGCTAAATGACAATGGTGTAGTGTAATGGGAAATCTTCCAGTCCAATGGCAAGACATGTCCTTCAGCTGTAATCACCCAAGCATCCAGCAGTATGTTTTTCAAAGAGAAGCTGACATTATCATAGGCTTAACTGAAAGTTTTAATCCAATCGATGAATTCTCAAAACATTCGACTCTTATTGGCTCAGACAATTGAGCCAGTCGTAATCAAGTGTCCTGTGATTTCATTAGCATAAATAATTACAGCATTCCTGCTAATCGACACAATGCAAAGCCAAGCCATATGCTGATAGACTGTAGAAAGGCTTCCCAATGTCCCCTGAGGGCCCTGTTACACCAACAGGCAGGAGGTGTACTCTTTTACTATACTGCAGAAAACAGGCATTGAGAACATGCTGTTTTCTTCCGCCAGCTAAGACAGCCTGTCTCTTAACACAGCATGGAGAGGGCTGCGCTGAATCAAACGGCACGATCCGCCATACAAGACTTCACTCACAGGGCAAAGCCTGCTACTTCCGACAGCAACGTGATCCGTTTAAAATGTGCTAATGAATCCCCAAGCTATTCTGCATGCTCATTCATGCGCACAGCAAAAAAGACCTGCTACACTCAGTCAACGGAGGGAATTCAGCCGAAATCCTTGGTGAATGCATATTCATTTCCATTTTTTCATAAACCGGTCCTTTTTTGTAGAAACGCATTCCCTTTATGGGATAAAATATGCGAGCAATGTAATCCAGCTCAGCGTAGTCAATTAAAATGCAGACAGGATTTTATGTTCCTCTGCTGTTGGCCCTTTAACCGTGTACTTGGGTAAATCTGTCTCATCTTTGCCCCTTCGGCAGTGACTGCCAGTTGGAAGCAAGAACCACATATGCCAAGAATTAAGGTCAATTGATCAACATAGCTCTGAACTGAGGCCTCTGTTCAGTCTGTGGTGCACTTATCCTTGAGTCTAAAATTTAGGTGTGTGTTGCTTTTTTCCAATTCATAACACAGCATTTTTTTTTTTTGGACAGAGAGCTTACAGTGTCATGATGTAGCAGCTCTGTAATAAAAGTAACACTTCCTGAAATTCACGACTTGAGTCAAGGGCCAAGTCCATTGTGGTTAGATTCAATTGAAACTTCAGCATGAGTGTTTGACCAAATACTGACACTATTTTGGTTCAAGACTTCTACCCAAGACTGACATGCAATCTTGTGGATACAAGTCCAATAACCATGACAGTCCACACTGACTTATTATCTTCGCCCCAAGGGTATTGCAACTTAGCTTCCAATGTCTGTCAGTCTGTCTCTCTGCCTGTCCACATCAAATGGGTGCTATGTCAATGTTTAAGTTCCAATGGCAAACAGCATGTTTTACCAGCATGATGTCAGTCAATCTGCTGCAAGGTGTCCAAAGGGCTGAGAGCACTCCTGCACTCTGCGTGCAAGATGCCAGCAGTTCATAATCTGTGCCACTGTGCCACTCCCCAGCCCCCATGTCCTGTCCCCATTCAGAGACAAATTGAGCACTGTCATTACACTGCTTTCAAATTAATGCTGGAGCCGCATAACCATGGGACATGTTCCTGATACATTGAAGATCCCTGCACCATTCTCCTGTATTTTTAGATTTAATCGGTGCACTCAACTGGCACTCAGCTAGCCATGATGTGCAGAGCTATGTGTGTGTGTGTGTGTATGTGTGTTATGGATACATACATATATATATGATGCATAAAGATAGTAATCATCTCTTTGTAAATTTTATTATAAAGAATCCTATAGATCAGACTTCAGGAAATCAATGTGGGTTGGTGGTGTTTGTGAGCATGACATAGGCTGGAACAGAAACTAGCTCAACAAGTTGATTCGTTAGTAACAAACTTGTGAACATCCAATCTCAATCACAGACAAATCATTTCTTTCCTGTTTTTATTTGGTGTGTGATTGTACATATGTTTTCAGGCCCTGCCTTCGCCTATGATTGCCTCACCTTTAGCAGTTTGTGTGCCTTAGAATGGGAGTGTGCATGGGTGCCTGATGAGGTACTGGATACTGTTAATTGCTTAATTGGCCACACCCACCAGCTCATGTAAATGAGACATTGATTATGCGAGGGGAGATAAAGAGAGAGTAACGCTAGATGTAGTAAGTATTGTTCATGCATGTACGTGGGTATGCAGGCGTACCTGTGTGCTTGTGTGTGTGCCTGCGTGCGTGCATGCATCTGACTTCTTTGTTTAACAGTTTTACCCCTTTCATGTATATCTGTTGTAATCTGCTAATTTATAATAAATTAAACATTTTTGACAACTCATTCCTGTGTTTTTAAAATAATTTGACCATCTTGTTCACAAAAATATAATTAGGTAAAAAGACATGAATTAACAGTGCACCACACCACATCTCCACAATACAAGATGTAGCCACTGTGTGTAGTTGTCAGTTTTTTTCACTGTTGTCATTATCACAGAAGCTATCTGAAGCCAACAAGGGAAATCGAAGGTAAAAATACAGATGAATCCCATTTGCGCTAAATGCTCACTATTGCCAAAAACAGTTCCACACGACACCATCTCTGGGAAATAAGGAGAGAGAGAGAGAGAGAGAGAGAGAGAGAGAGAGAGAGAGCGAGAGAGAGAGAGAGAGAGAGAGAGAGAGAAGCTCACAGGATTGTATTGTGTCAGGGCTGTTAAGAGTGTTGGCGGTTTCAAGCAAGGCTGACTTGCAAAAATGCAAGAATAACTAATTTAGTTTGCAACACCTGAGTCTGCCGAGGCATAAATTAAGTCTGACTTGTAGAAGCTGTTTGTGCTAAGCTAATTAGCTGAGGCCTGCTCGGTGCTTGATACATGTTGAAACATTGCAGTCTACTGATGGATTGCTGGTAATTGCTGGTGCCTCATTCTTGTCTGTCTTTCCTAAAAGTTTTGCCCTGATCATTAAATGCAGGCAGCTGTTCGCTCACTGGCTCCTGCTGCCACTGGCTAAACTGGTGTGGTGTTCACAGGCTGAATTAAGAAAAAGACACCGTCACTTTTGTCAATTGTAGATCAACCATTTCCTTTGCGTCAATGCCCTTGCCACATACCAGTGTGTTCTCGGCCACTCATTTGCAAGGTCTGCGATGCGTACGAGGACGCTGTCCTGTTTTCGACATTCTGTGCCAACTGCGCTCCTCTCTGCTTAAATCGAGCATGCTTTCTCCCAGGGGAGCGCGCTGTTGCTCAGGATTGTTTCCAAAGACAGATCAACCCTGGATAAGCCATGTCAGACTCAGGCAAAACAAAAATCAATATTCTACATGTGCACCTGACCCTTCTTATATTAAAGGCTGTTTGGAGTGAGATAAAGAGCCTGCAAGACAGATAGATGCATGTACACTGTAAACCAGTCGCCCGTGGAAGACGGTTCTGCAAGAAGCATCTCTTGGATTCTTGGAGGATTTGACCCTGACTGGATGCAACACAATTGAACGCCATTGATTTCCCTGTGACATCTTCTCACTTCTTGTTTGTGTTCTTGGATGGTATTGGATGTCGCCTGCATGTTCATTCCACACCTGTTATGTGTTTCCCCATTGGTTTCATGCCCTCCCCCCAATCCCTGTGTTGTGCCAAGACTCACTAATCATAGATTGACTTTCTATACCCTGCAGAGGTGAGCTGGAGTTGAAGTCATCCTTCAGCATTTATGAGGTATTCTCTTAAACATAAGGCTGGAGCCCTGTTTTATGGTTTCATGTATTAATTGGTCCTGATCTGATGTTTTTTTTCAGTGTTTATACAATCATCTAATACCTTGTGTGTAGTCTGTGCCCCAGATATTGAGCGCCTTCATTCCTCTCATGTGATTGGTTAGATTGCTTTGTTTTTTCCTTTTCTCATGTTGGAGAGGGTGGAGTGAGTCCAATTTGATTTGCGACCTGTTTAAATTCCAGAACAGGGGTCTATGTGAGGTCTATGACTCTTGACCCTTCACACATGCTAAAGTAGCTTCTCTTCCTTTGTTCTTCTCTTCTCTTTTTTGTGATACAGGAGGTAGTTGTGTAACAGCATCATACAAAGAGGAAGGGCAGATCTCAGGAATTTAAAACAGCTCCTGAAAGACAGGAACTCAATCATCACTGACCTCATAGAATACATACACACTACAGTTATCTAAACACTGATTTACACCCCTCCAACATTTTGAAACCACCACAAACCACTGGTGTTCCAATGGTAAACTTAAACCCTGCATAAAAAGTGGAACTAAAAATCTCCTGGTAGCATTTGCCGTTTACATGTTTGCTTTCAGCCTCGATATGTATGCTGGTCCTGGTCTTATCCAATCCACTTTCTGTGCTATTTCCCTAATAAGGCATGTTTCATATGAAATAATTCACAAGTGGGGACTGAGCATTAGATGTCAGTAAAATTTCAAATTTATCAGGGATTTTAAATAAATCTTTTTTTGTCAGGATAGTTGGGGGTAATATTGCCCTGCTGGGTATGTTCTGATTCATATATGGAGTTTATCAGAGGACAGATGAGCAGATACAAGAGCACAAAAACCTTGCCTTCTGCCTCATTTGCATGTAATTGCTGTGACTCATGATGGAAAAAGACCATGGTGAGATGTTAGGGGGTGAAAACAGAAATGCATCCAAGTCACATGCCATAGTAATCATGCTGATCACTAAATTTAATCAAAACTGCCGAGTCATCTTAAAGGAAATTTCTCTTTAGTAAAAAGAAAGAGTAGTAAAAAAAAAAAAAGAAAGAAAAAAGCTTCCACAGATTAATCCAGTACTGTATCACAGCATAGTTTTTTCCTGTCGATTTATACAGGGGGCACACTGTTTTGGACTGGTGCTGGATTAATCTGGCAGGTAGATACATATACAGTATATAGTTGTTGCCATTGTATTGTTGTATAGTTGTTGGGCATTGTATTGGGGCAGAGCACGCTTCTGCTTCAGCACCCCCTGTGGGGGCGGGGGGAGGGGGGCTGGGGCAGTGAGGGGCAGCATAGTAGTAAATTGAATGGGTCAAGGGTGATTCCAAAGATAGGGTGAAAAGACAGGGGGCATATAAAAAGAGCAGAATTATACCTCCAGGATGCAACATGAGGAGCTGAAAAAGTTTACTGAAAATGTGACTCACCAATTTAAAGCCTAACAATTTAAACACAGTTAAGTTTGTTTAGAGAAATGGCCTCACATATGGATCAATTCCTGTCATGGACAACTTTATTTCCTTTAACATTTTAGTTTGAGATTTTAAAAATAATGCTCTGAAATGGCTATCTGTGTTCCACGGGACAGTGTTACTTTTGCAGTAGTTTGAATTAAGTCAGCATAAACACAAAGTGCTTCTACTACAATAAATCTTTGGTTTTAAAACATGGATTAACTGCTCAGTGAAGAAAATAACTGTAGATTCCCCTCACTCACAGGTCCCCTTGTACAGTGGCCATGACTTAATAAAAAGTGATTAAAGCTAGATCAAAACAGCCCCAACTGCACACATTGCTATAAAGCAGAGTATGCAATTACCCGATATATAATCATAGTGAGTTGACTGTATTCTTCTTTTTATTATTATTTATTTGAAAGATTTTTTTCATGCACATCTAACAAGGCCATTTGGCAAGTTACATTAAGTGCATATTACAGGAGGAACAAAAAGAACAGATGAAGAGCAGCCAATGAACAGTGACTGAAAGTCAAGCTGAAAACTAATGCAAAAATACAAGCATAAAAACACAGTTATGGAACAAGTAAACCTTCAGTCTGCTTTACAAAACCAAGCACATTTGCTTTACATTAGCATTGTGTCAACATCTTGAAAATGGTAGCATTTTCTCTTTTGAAAGCAGCCATGTGTAGCGATGTATGTTCACTGTTATACTGCAGACACTTCAAAGTGAACATTTATCTTACCAAAATGTCACAGCTACAACATATGCTGTTTACAAATGTGATTATTACAAAGTTATGTCATAATCTCTTGTACCTCACACCTAGCCACAAATGAGACATGTGTGCATTTAGATTTTTAGAGATTTAGGCATTTTTACCCAAAATGATGATTATTTTGACATCCACTGTAATCTTACCATCAGTACAGAAAAGTGGGTCCTCAGAACAAAACAAACAAAACTATTACAAAATCCATACTAAACAGAGGAAAAAATCTTGCTTGAGTTTAAACACAGGGAATTCTGGGAAGGGTCAGAGGTCAATAGAGGAGTTGATAAGACTTCAAATCTCGTGTTACGCTTCATGATGATTGTATAATTCATCAGTGCAATCATTACATGTTGTTGAAGTCATTTTCTTTGTTCGATTAGAGGAAAGTAAATGACGCAAGCATGCTTAGCGCCTTAAGGAACTTGTCCTACCACAGAGCGGAAATGGCACGCAGAGAATGTCAATGTATTTTCAACCTGCGCTGTCCCTATGTATTCATCTTCCAGCAAAGCGAGGCTGGTCGAAGCAGGTAGCTGTCCGTGGTGCTGACTTTGCTCGTTTGAAAAAGATTTGATTTCAGCCCCCCGTACTTTTCTTTTAGTCCTTATTTCCTGCGCTTACGTTCTACAGTGTTCGCTCTCCAATCTCTCCCCCCCCCCCCCCCCCCCCCCCCCGCGCCACCACCCCCACCTTCTCTCTCTCTCTCTAGCTCTCCCTCATCCTAAGTCCCAAAGGACCGTTGAGCGCTGCAGCATCACTGCCCGCCTCACGGAGCTCTCTCCTCACTGCAAACGTGAATGAACTGCTGTAATGGGGTTCTCGAAGAGGAGCGTTTTCCCCTCGCCTTCTTTGACGCACGGAGAGAATGCGAAACATTAAATAAAACAACACACATACAAGCTTTTTTTTCATTCTCGTTAATTCACCTTTTCATAATTAGACGAGCGCAGCCGGTCTAATAAAATCCCAGTCTTATTCCGGACCCTTCACTAACACGATCAGGATAACCCATTTGGTTGCATTGCTACGGATCAACGTCCAGCGAAAAAAGGTATGTTTACGTGTAGCGTTTGATTCCGGCTCTCGTGTGTGTTTATTTATGTTTATGACATAAATATATGTATGTCCTAGCGCTATATCACAGGACCTATTTAAATATTTATGTTCAGCGTATCATGTGAATTGTGGAGAGAGGAGAAAGGTTGATCTATTATTCTACAAATACGTGTTTGGTATAAAATATGTAGGCTACTCTGTCTGCGGTAACTGTCGGTGATTTTAAAAATGAATATCCGTGCACTCGTATTCAACAAGAAACTGTTTTTTTAAATGTTGACCGTACACTTACCTTTTGTTTGACAAACATTTCTGTATGAAGAGTATGTTTACATTTAAGGCGTTCATTCATTACAGGTAAGAAATACTGGTTTTTATGATATCTATTAAACAATACCCATATCAGAACATCAATGGTAAAATGTACTTGAATGAGTTCATTGCAAATGGCTATTTGATTGGGTTAGGCTATTTGTTTGTTTGTTTGCTTGCCTGTTTGATTGAGTGGTCTGGAGTTTGATAGTATACTAATGACTGGAAAGGAGGAAGTGCCGATTAATTTGCAAAACAGTTGCTCTCTCAAATGGTATTACAGTTTGTCGCAGTAATAAATGGTAGATATGTGCTTTATCACGTTTGTTTACGACATCACGTCAGCTGTATAAAGTCAGTTTACCAGAGATACATTAGCTACTATTGCGATGTCAGCTCACAGCATGGATACTAAAGTCAAACGTCCGTCAAATGATTCAGTCGTTCATGTCAGCATTGCTCCGAAAACGGTTGTTTCTAACTGCAGTATTTAGCGAGTTTTTACTACTAATAATAACAGCAGTACAGATAGGCCGGTGTCCCAGTTTCATTAATGACTTGGCAGTCTTTGGACCTACCCTAAGGTCTTTTCCTTACGTGAGCTTTACATCATTCGCATTTCCACCGAGCAGTAACTGGAGGAAGCACGTGAGGTTGAAAGGAAGGACTCAGAGCGCCGGCTTATGTCACTTTCCCCTCGGTGTGTAGTCATATGAAATAAGATCAGAAGGGTAAGGGTTGTCGTCCACCGTTGTTACGCTTGTAAGTTCTCTCCTTGCTCCCCCGAATCGCTCTTTCTTTCTCCGTCACCGTAAGGACCGAATGTATGCTACACCGTGTGTAATGCGTTAGGCAGGCCTATATATATAGTTCAACCTTTTGTTTTAATATATACACACACACACACACATTGTGTACAAGCTTAATTGACAAATAAAACAACAGCGGACAAATACAATGAATGACCTTGGTAATTACATTAATTGGATCATTATCCCGGGTCACATAGTTTGCTACTTCAGTGCGAACCGATGGGGGTTCTGTTTACGAGTCCTGGAAAAGAAAGAAAAAAGTAGCTGCAGTCAAACGATTTGTGACTTTCCGCCCAGGCCTGCACCGTTTTTATCGGCCAGGAATCCAACAATTAAAAGCTCATTTGAGGAGCGGGGCGTTTAATAATTCATCCGCAGTCTCTGCAACAAATCTCCATACCGCGAAGTGGACGGTGTTGTTGTGACAGCTTGGAGCTCCCTCGTGGCCTGCAGCGAGGGACTGTTAAAGTGAGGAACCGATAATGACAAGAACAGATAGCCAAAAAATGTATTTTAAAATTAAAGATAATAGACAAAAAATTTTGAATTGTTTTCTAGACGTCTTCTCACAGTGAGCAGCCAAACAATATTGGTATGAAAGTGTTTTCTTTTTTACTGTCTACACCCGGAAGTACCAGGACATTGTGTTCTTTTTTATTTCTCCCTTGTTAAAAGAGCCCAAGAGACATCAAATTAACATTTGGTGTAGCGTCCCCGTTTTGACGCACAGTGTTTTTTTAATGACCTCAATAACATTGCCTAACTGTTTTAGTGGCCTCGATTTCTGCCCTGCCAGAGTCCTCGAGCTAAAATACCACACTGTTCAAATACGAGCGCCACTGCGTGCCTGAGCACAGCCGCTTGTAAATCTCTTGGAAACGATCCGTCATGCTGTCCTGGCTTTGCCACGGGTGCCTAACATGGCAAACGTGGATTTTTCGTGTCATTCCTTGGTTACAGTGTGCCAGCATTGCCTGTTGGGAAGTGCTTCACTGATGGTTGTAACTACAGACACATCAGAAGAAAATGTCCACACTGTATCCAAATACAATTTCAGTTACAACTTTCTTCCAGAACAATGGTTCATTTTTTCACTTGAGGGTATACCTGTATTTCTTCTCCAGAGTCATTGACATATATTGGCTACAAATGTAGAAACGGCACTTTGGCTATTTGAAATATGTTATAGTGTCTGTGAGAGTGTGTGTGCATGTGAGTGTATGTACGTTATTCCCCACAAAGGCTTATTGTAGAACAACTTCACATAGTCCCAGAGATACACTTTCTGCATCTCTGTGCAACATTACATCATATATTACACCTTTAATGGTGTTGATGAAATGGGAATTTAGCATTAACAGTCTGTTGAAGATTTTAAAGTAACGAAGATAATGCTATTTAAGTTACAGGATATCATAGGCTGTAGCCTACATACATATGGCCATAGAATGTGCGTGTACCTGTGACACCAGAAGTTGAGGTGGGGGTGCAGGGAAGACTCCTCCCCACTTTGGCCACTGTCAGATATTTGTTTTGTCTCCCAAAGGCAGAAAGAAGTTCAGGACCTAGGACAGCGGGGGGGGTCTTCTACAGGGAAGCACAGCTGAGGTTGATTGGCAATCAGCCTAGGTGCTGCTTGTTGCCTTCATCATGCCTGCTGCGCTTTTGGGAGCAGGCTGACATGGACGTAGCTCCAGTCAGTGGCATGGGCAGCTTGTAGTTTGCAGCTTGTCCTCAGTCTGTGTGTGTGTGTGTGTGTGTGTGTGTGTGTGTGTGGGGGGGGGGGGGGGGTTATTGTTGTGTAAGCACAGCATTGGGATAAATATATTATCGACTCATTTTTGGAGTATTTTCTTTCTTGTTTCCTTTGTTTCATTTTCACTAAGCAAAGGGGAATGAAAGGGCCACTTATGAATTTCACATGCTTGTGTGTGTGTGCATGTGTGTGGGTGTGCGTGTGTGTGCGTGTGCGTATGTGTCTGTGCAGGCATGTGTGTGAGTGTAGTTCATCCGATCCACACAGGGCTCAGTGGCCAGAATTTCAGTTGACACGATCAAGTCATTTCCTGCTACTGGTCAAATGCCAATAGCATTTTTACTTAAAGGCGTGCGTAGGACTTCTTCAGGGCAATGAGGAGGGAATCTCATTTCATTTTCATCATTTTCTCTTTTTCGTTGGAAGTCCTTCTGAAGGCAGAAGGAAGCAGTGTAGACTGGGCCAACATCAATTAGCTCTGCTGTTTTTCTTTGACTGTTGGCACAAGGCCAAGGCAAAGTCCTTGTCTGTAATTTTCAGCTAACCCTGAATATAATCAATTAGTTACAGTTTTTTGTAATGTTTTATACATTTTTGTGCATTTCCGCTTCTTGTTTGCCGACACTGCTTGCATGAATGGAGAAAGTTGCATCAGAAAAGAATTCCTTGCTCAAATTGAAGGATGAGGCGCATTGTGTTTAGACAGAAGAGGGGTCTTTGGTGCCCTTAAGACTTTTCTCAGGATTGTGCTGTTTGTTTTTTAATAATGGAGTGTATGTTGGTGGGATTTCCAGTTTTTGTACTTCAGTGCTGAACGTTCTCACATCCAGTCCAGAGTGTTTTTCTGCCCTCTGCCCTTGTGCCACGTCACGCTGTGTGTTTTGCAGAATGAGTTGGGGGGAAGGGGGGGGGGGGCTCTGTTGCCCCACCCGTCAAGGCTTGCAGTGCTCTTATTAAAATGTCCCTCTCCCCCAAGGTGCTCCGCTGAGTCATTCGTGAGCCGGCCTTAAATCGCCTGCCAGGAAGCTAATAGTAGAGATAGCACCACTCTTTACAGAGGGGGGAAAAAAAGGAAAACAAGTCTGGCATGTCCCCAAAGTAATCGTGGGAGTCGCATTGGCAGGCTCAGAGGAGGGTGTGACTGCAGTAAGACGTCGTGATGCCACACATGGCAGACTCACTTCCCCTGAATTGACCTCGGTACCGCCCACCCCCTCGTGAAGAGGCCCCTGTCATGTGACCTGTGACAGGGCCAGGTCAAAGGTTAGCCCCTGGCTGACTGCTGTATAGTTGTTGTCTGCTTTGGGCACAGACATGAATCACAGCCCTCACTGTTACTGCAGCAAAATGTTCAGTGTTAAATTGACTCTGACAGGTTACCTTTTGGAGGTTACTGTTGGGCTCTCATGGAGTAGGTTAGAGTTATTTTAACACTGAATTCTTTGCTGTGCTAGTTTGATTTTCCTGAGGTGAGAGAGACCACCTTATCAAGGCCTACATTAGGCAAAGCCACAATGTGCCTCATCCTTTGAGAATACAGTTAAGACATTAACATTTTTTTTTGTTTTTGTGACAACTTGCACATTTTTTTTTTTGCTTCTTTTAGCCAAAGTTGCAAAAATGAGGAAATGAAGTCAATCTGGATTAAATTTGTGTTGCACAATTGAAAGACTCATTGCAGTACAATTGAATTTAGGCACAAGTGCCTCCACCATTGGGTAAACAGCCCTTCAGCTCATTGTTGAGAAAAACATAACAATGTTTGCAGTCACTGAAGCAGAGAGGCGGCAAGGTTATTCCATTTGTTTTGAGGGTCACGGGTAGAGTGCAAAATTTACGACCACCTGTCCACCTCTGTCTCTCCCCTGATGAGTTGTGCCGGCGTGGCGTCGCTGGCCCAGTGCTGCACCTCGACCAAAAGCATGAAGAATGGGGACAAGGGCTCACTTCATTGTGATTAAATGATGTGATTAGCCAGATCAGATGTGCTGTATGGGAAAACACTGCTCATCGATTGTTAATGGCAGGCAAATGGTGCATGAAATAGTCTCGTGCTGATTTAGAGTCAGTCAGCACCAAGCTCATGGGTGAAAGAACAACTGCTATTATTACTATTACTATTATTATTATTACTTATTTAGAGTGCTTCACACCACATACATTTTCATAGTATCTGGTTTTACAGCTGGATAGTAGATTGTAGATTGGTCTAAGGTACGATGACGGTAACCCACTTTGAACCTGCAGTCTTCTCATGACAGGCTCATCTCTATGCCACGCGGGGGATCCGGTTTAGTGGGGCGCAGCTGCGTGTTGGCGCTTGCGTGTAGCGAGTCTCTCCTCCTCCCCGGACGGGCAGCTCTTCAGGCACCCTGCCCAGTGCACACTTATTCCCGGCCGACCATCTCTGGCTCTCCACAAGCCGCCCTGCTCAGGACGCGTCTGTCACACGCAGTCCCCAGACGGCTCAAGAGCCGTGTAATTGCTGCTATGACGAGGGACGGGGCAATGGTGTCCCCTTGCGCTTGGCCCGCAATCTGATCCAGTCGTCCGGAGGCCGTCCAAGTCCTCCTTCACTATCTCTCTTTCTCTCTCTCTCTCTGTCTCTCTCTCTTTATCTCTCACCCTCCCTCTCCATTTGCCTCGTTGTTGTCTCCCCGCCGCCCGGGTCACTCTCTGTTGGCAGGGCGCACCCGGAGTGAGTGCCGGCACGTTGAACCCGAGCCAGGGAAAACCTCGGAGGGAATGTGTTTAGCACAGCAGATGAATTCCCCCGTACAAGCAGACGCAGACGGAAGATGCTAGCCAGGAAACTGCGGTGTGCCACACACACATTTCATGTGATTTTATTCTGAGAGTGGCCCTCCAATGTAACATCTCTCTAGCGGGTCTACTCGTGTTAAACCTGGTCGTTCGGCAATCCCGAGTGAAAATGGGTCGATGAACGCGGCAAACTGCTTATGATAAGACTTCCACTGCAGGGCAGGATGCGCATCCCCCTTGCTGGGTGTTAATGTGCTGTGTGACATTCGCACTGCCAGGGGTTTCGTTGTAGTCCGGGTCACGAATGTCCACCGTCGTTTGAAGTACAGGTTGTCAGGATGGATGGATTTGTCTGCTGTTCAGAGAGGACGTGCAGTCAGGCCTGGCTGGAGTTTTGATTCCAGCTGGAGGATGGATTTGAGACAACAAAAATAGATCTGGGTCTATAAACTGGAAATAGTTCTATTTACCAGGATCGCAGCATGTAGGATTACTTTAAAAGCCAACGGTCCTAAAATAAACACAAACCAAGGCTTGCAGTGGGGGTGGGATGTTTGAAGGCCTCCCTCCATGTTTTTAATGTACTCTGTCATCCTTGAGTGGAAGTGTATTTTTAGGTGTTTGACCACAGTACATTTATTTCTGCATCTGACAGTCCATTCTCCATAGAAACTA
Organism: Megalops cyprinoides; assembly: GCF_013368585.1. Taxonomy (NCBI): domain Eukaryota; kingdom Metazoa; phylum Chordata; class Actinopteri; order Elopiformes; family Megalopidae; genus Megalops; species Megalops cyprinoides. The sequence goes on from NC_050589.1 coordinate 34,154,283, forward strand.
ACAGATCTCTGAGAGTCGGAGAGAAATGATTGAGAGGGAAGAACTGAGAGGGTTCGCGGCTCCCACGGCAGCTTTTACCGTCGGTACCCAGCACCAGCTTATCTCTCGTGATACCTAGGCCAGACAAGGCAGAGTGGGTGAAGCCCACAAAGGAGGGCCTGGGTCTCTGCTGCCTTCTAGGTTTTAACACGCCCCCCCCCCCCCCCCCCCCCCCACACACACACACACACACACACCCACCCACCCACACACCTCGCTGCAGTCTGATATGCCTCCTCTTCACACCCTCTCTACAACCTCATAGCACTTCAGCTACTTGCAAACGATGCCCTCGACCTACTGCTGTCCGTCAGAGAACGTTCGTCTGACTAATATAAGTGGCACTCAAACACGTGTTGGTCTTTCTGTTTTTTTTTTTTTCCAGAAATAAGTGGTGTAATTTAAGCGCCAGTCAGACGATCAAGGCACAAAAGGGTGTGTTTTGTAGAGTTCTTCTCAAAGAAAAAAAAATCTGGGGAACATGTTTGGCTGGCTGTACAAAGTCTTTAAAAAGCCTTGTAAAGGCCATCTGATGGTTGGAATGTGAAGTTTCCCTAGGTTTCATATTTTTCTGTTTGAGACCCCCACGAGCCAGGACACATACCTAATCATTCTAGGGATCATTAAAAATGATGTGTCTGCTGTGCAATAATGACGTTTCTTCGTCACTTGTCTTCGTCGACGAGTACAAAGTACAAAAGAGGTACTACAGATGGAATAGGTGAATGAGCTGTGGTGTGAAGGGTCCCTGGATCAAAATGTTTTCCTCTATAGTTGCAGAGTTCCCTTGTATGGGAAATTTGCACAAAGAATGAATGACTTCACATGCAATGGGAAAGACAATCTTGCAAGCAAAAGATGGAGGACAAAGTCAAATGTTTAGGAGCAGCCAGGCTAGCTTGACTCCAGTCCTGGAGGGCTGCAGTTGAGGAGATTTTCATGGCTGCCTTTCATCCAAGGATGCTGTCAAAAGAGGGAGCAGGAAGGAAAAGCTAAATTTGTGACCACAGAGATTTGTTGAATTAGCCTCCAGATGCTGTGGCCCTCCAGGAGTTTTTCTGCTGTAAACTCACAGAAAGCAATGGCATCCTAAAAAGCTGAACTAACATGTGCTGACTGCACCTACAGTAGAAGTGTTCATTTCAACGAGGAGAGTAGTAAAACCACTGGCAAAACCTTTTCAACGCTGTTTGTGATGTGAATAGCATAGCATAATCATAACATCCCAAAGCGTCCTACCTTAGCCTTGACAGAGTGAACTGAAGCAGACCAGCCCTACTGACAGAGATGCCCTGTCAATCACATTTCAGGGGCTGGCCCATGGGGGAGTGACTTAGCTGAGCAGCCCCCAGGACACTCAAGAAATCATTTCCATTATCCCTTTTCCCACCAAGACACAACAAAAAGGGAAAGAGGAGAAATAAAAGAATAGCCCGAGCTTGATGCCAACAGACCAAAGGAGAGAACAAAAACCCGCCATTCTTTCCCGTCCACCATTGTTTCATCCCCGCGACCTGACGCCCCTCATCCTCCACATTTTAATTTGTTGAAATGGAGACCATGTGCATCTGCTAGGCTGCGGTTATTGTACTGAAAGTCTCCGCGGCACGGTCTTGGCTGTGTTACAACCAGACAGAATAGATCCTATGACACTAATTGCGCGCTAAGTCGGACAACGTACACCGGGGACGATTAATCGGTACACAGCAATTAACGAGCCTGTTTCCCGGGGTGCATAATTATTTTTTTTCATACATTCGAAATGAGAACAAATCTGGAAGAGAACTGAATATTTGTTCCATTTAATGTTGTTTACAATCTTAGAGTCCTGGTTCTTCTGGTGAGAAAATAAATTAATTGGGATGAGCAGTTGTAAATTTGATATTTGATCACTCGTAATTTCACTAAAGACTGTCACAATATTCAGTTATTGTGGTATATTTACATGTAGCTCCCTAAGCCTGTGCCTCAGAGGTTGCAGGTTCCATTTTCAAACAGGGTACTGATATTGGATGCTTAAACAAAGCAATGGATTTCTGTAGTAAGTGACCAAGCTGTGTGGATAACAGAAAAAATATATACCATATAAAATTCACAGATCTATAAAATTCATGCTAATCAAACATACTGTAATAACATGATCTTACAGAATCAAGTCAAAGTCCAGTACAGTTAAACAAAAATACTCACCAACAGTAGGTGCCTGTCAGTCGAGGTATTGGTCTTTTGGGGCGGTCAAAAATTACTTCAGCCATGTGCAGTAAATATTGAAGGCCTGCCTGGAGCCAGTGAGAGGTCAGGGGGCTCTGGTTTGTTGGAACCATGAAGGGTGATCCATGATACTTTAGTGGTGCATAGAATGTAGCACTAAGTATGTGAGCAATGGAACTGACTGGGGCTCCCGAACAAAGACGCCTGCTTGGGAAGCACTTTAATGAGACAAGAGAAGGGAAACAGAATTGAGAGGAGCTGGACATGTGCTGCTTGAATATATATTGCATGTGTCTTCTCATGACAGGACAAGGCTTTGATCATCAACTCCAAAGAGAACCCGTTTTCCTGCACCAAAAGCAATAATAAAGCCCAGCGATGGTGCCTCTGGGTGCTTGCATGCACAACTTTATTTATGCGACTCTATTATTCATTGTGGGTGTTTGAGCCGTGAAGGGGTTCCTGGTATGTGTACACAATTGTGCATGTGCTTGTGCACCGTTGAGTGATCTGTGTGTGAGTTATTTTTGACAGCTGCCGTAATCTTAGCAAAACAGAAAAGATCATTTGGTGCAAGACATCAAAACCCACGTTTTAGTCCAGGTAAATACGATACGCAGTACTATTGACAACAGTATACATGTTAGAAAGGACTCTTTTTTGTGGTCGATGATCATCTCCATAAATGATTATTGACCACACCCAAACAACAACACAACCAGTTTCGCCTGATGTCCATCAATGGGGTGGTACGAAAGGGGCGGGCATCTAAAGTCGTGGATCACCCTCATCGCAACACTCACAGTGGCCTGATCCCAAAGACTAAATGCTGCGCATGACACACAGTCCTCTGCTTCACTGTGAAGGACATAATAAAACACATGATCCCCTGCCTCTTATTTGCAGTGACCACCCCTGTAACCCAAATAAGGCAACCAGTATATTCTGACAGCTGTGCAAACAAAGAAACAACACCTGCACTATGCATGTCACACTGTTTGTGCCTGTATTTGAATCTCTCAATAAACATGGTAATTAGTGCCCGTTTCCTAGTCCGGGGTTATGACTAATGATGTATTTCAAATTCAGTTTTTCCTAGTGTTTGTAATAATAAACAATGAAAAGCAGCCACATATGATGCTTGGAGGGAAAAGTCCTATTGAGATCACTGATGCTTCTAAAAAAGATCTGCATACCGCGGTTTATCTACTTTAACAACAAACGTGTTGATAAATTGATTTGGCACTTCACCTGAAATGGAATAATTCAAGAAGTTCTTGCCAGTGGGCATTTGCGCGGTGGTGAGAACGGATCGACTTTGAAGTGTTTTCTCCCAAACCTCCCTTCAGCAAATCAAGCTGTTCAAACAGAGCATCAGGTAGGCCTGCGCAGCAGGGTTTTAGATGAGACATTAGGGACAAAACCGAATGACCTCTGCAGCAATGGAAAAAAAACCCAAAACAAAGCAAACAGTGCTGATTGTTGTGAAATGTGAAAGCCTGTACATTTCATTTTAGTCTGTCTCTCTTTCTCTGTCTGCACTTTGGCACACAACAAATGAAATCTAAATGGCAGTGAATTAGATACAACAATTGTTCGTTAGTTTTTTGGATACTTGGACAGGACTGCTATGTTGATGACCATGCCATGGATGGCATGCTGTCTGGGTTTTTGTGGTAGAGTATTTAATGCATATGGGTTTGGTGTGCCCACAGGGACCGGTGGTTTCAGGAAAGACACACCATCAAAGAGGTAATACTCATGCAGACCATCAGGAAACACACACAGCACAGCAGCAGTGATGTGGGCAGCCTCTCTGACATATTCCACCCAGTTAGTGGTACCATCAGAGGCACAGTTTCACTTAGAGGTGTGGCCTGCATTTTGTATTTGTACAGTTCACATTACAGCAAGAACCATCCTTGTCTCTCCAATGTCATTACTCCTGTTGACAGACTGACCTGCATTAGGATCCTGTGAGGCAAGTCCATGAATTAATGTTTCTGGGGTTTTGCCATTTAGCAGAAACTTACATACTTAAAGTATGCATTTTCTTTTTGATTTACAGAAGAAAAATGCATATCTTGCGTGGATCAATCTGTGACATTCGGTTTTGTCCCATCTGCATAACAGTTCTGTTCCACATCATAGCCCTGCTTTAGGCAGAACTGCACCACCACTGCTACATGGGACTTTGATGCCATCGTGACACCCGGCTGCAGATGACTGCAGAAATCTGAGAAAGCATAGCTCAAAAGACTGCAAATCAATGTAGCTTAAGAAACTTTACAGTGTGGATCAGCACAGTGCTGCTTGGGAGCACCTGTATCTCTCACAGGCCCCTGATATATTCACTTATATATTTGCTTAGAGAACAGACGGTTAGCTTCCATTTCTTAACTGCATCGATTTACACTGACACACACACACACACACACACACACACACACACACTCGCACACACATACAAAGAGACGTGCACACATGCCTTCACACATGAGCATGCACAATCAGATTAAAAATCAACAATATTACATTACAAATTCCACTGGAAGGAAATTAATTTGTCATCGAGACAGGGACCAGCCCAGCATGCCTGACATTACACCAGAGTAAATCAGCATTTATTTAAAACCCTGGTAAAACTGTCGTCCACCATCAACTGCTTGTAGAATGCTGACACCACTGAAACCAGTTTAGAACTCCCAGTGGACTATTAAATTACCCTGCAACCATTGCGTGTGCTTAGTGTGTGTAGACTTTATGACTTCATCGGTAATATGTTTGCTATAGGGCAAGGTTAGAGATGCAGACAGCTCAATGCAGTGATTGAAACCCTTTACCCTCAGGGGCCTGTAGCATGAAAGAAATATCACTGGCTATACTGCATGTAAGGTTTAACATGTAACATAAAAATGATGAGGCTCCTGGCATGGTCGAGGTCTGCAAACTAGAACATCGAGTGAGGAGTTTCTGAAAATTGATCGCTGATTCTACAGAAATTAGACAAATTTGCATTTTTGTGAAATCTGATGTAACCCAGATGAAATCGGACTTTAATGTACAAATCTGTAATTTCCCCACATCTTAGAACATTAAATGAAGATATTAAAAATTATTTATGTAAATTTCTCCATTCTCCTGTCTGCTTTGTAAGCACCCTTTCTCCACTCCACCTCTTCTTAACTAATCAATTATGAAGAAGGGGAGGAGAGAATTGTTAGTTGTAAATCCCTGTTTTTGTCACTTGTGAATGAATGAATGCTGTTAGTTCTTTGGCGATTTCTTCCTACTGATCAGCATAAAATGAGCTTTCAAAAAGAGAGGTTTCACTCTTTCTTATCATTGTTAAATTACCATGTTAATGTTGCGTGGGCACAGTAGGTCTTGATGACAGTGGATCAGAGAAAGTCCAGATTTTTTCCACACTGTACATGTGAACGTGTCTGTTTGTATGTGCATGTGTTATTTTGTGTGTGTGTGTGTGTGTGCGTGTGTGTATGTGGACATGTATGTGTATGTGCATGTGCGTGTCTGTGAACATGAGTTATGTTAGGTTGCTCTGCTTCAGCTGTTGCAATTTCAGGATGATGGCTCCATCCCGCTGTATGTTTCTGAGATGACTTTTGAGACTGATAAATTGGAAGGTTTCCTCTTGATCGCTGATCCAGGAATGACACACACAAAGAAAAGTGGGGCGTGTGCTGAGGAAAAGTGAGAGGAACTCAAGCTGATTGAGCTGCTGGTCCTGAAAACTTTTCAGCAATCAGAGCGGCACAGACAAAAAACTGATCTCTGCAGTAGGATATGAAGACAAAGTGCACATACAGTATCTGAGAGTGACAGCTGGGCAGTGTAGAATTTTTTAGGTGTTTACTGTGAAAGGAAATGCATTATTCAAACAGTATATAAATTGTTTGTGGCAGTCATTGGAAGGCCTAAAAAAGAGCTTGTTACAGTGGAAATAGGAGCTGATGTAAGTATATAAATATGGAACAGAAGAGATTGCAGTGAGGTGAAGGGGTAAAGATGAATGATGCAGATTATTGAAACGGATTGATGCATACAGCACTCCGCTGTAGGCTGTGGAGATTTCTGTGGATGTGTGTGCATGCGTGTGTGTTGGGTGTGGTTATTGAAGCTGAGGGAGTAGTAAGTTGAGGCAGTTTCCAGTAAATTAAGTGGTGCCATAGAAATTACTTGAGAAAAAAAAAAAAAAAAAAAAAAACTTACGCTTTGGGAGGTGACATCGGACACTGTCTCGTTCTCACTATGGAAATGCAATTACTGTGCATGTAATCTCTTGTAATTAGTTAGGCCTCTCACAGTGAGCCAGGCCCTGATCCACTTTTTCAAAAGGACCCAGTGGTGATTCTGCTGCTGCTACCTTCTTGAGTCTTTTTTTTTCCATTTCCTCCATTTTAAAGGTAATCCCGGCTCCTGCAGTGACTGCTTCATACATGTGCGCTAGGATCTCATTGCAAAAGCAGAGGAAGGGAAGTCTTAAGAGATATACAGTAGACCAGCGATCTGACAAGTCAGGGGCTTCTTATTTGGCGGTTAGCTGGCAGGCACCCGTTGAGCTCTGAGATTTCTCCAGTTATCCGCTTTCAGGATGCCAGGGTGACATCAGATTCACCTGCAGCAGTAATGGCATGGCTTTGCAGACAATAGTGCTGTGATGTGGGACAGAGTGTTGATGCAGACTAGGATGAACTGAACAGACCCCCATCTCCACCACAAAATTCTGTAGAATATGCAAAACACAAAAGGCCATCCACATCACTGCACACATACGATGCCTGCCCCAGTGCAACTGTATAGTCTGATGGTTTGTCAGAGTGGTCAGAGTGAGCCATGCCCATTTCCCCACCTCTAAAAATGCTGTAATCCAGTCACTGACATAGCTGTAATATCCACCATGATTTCAGTATGTCTTCTAGATAATTTATTGAACAACATAAAAAGCCATTTAGATTTTCCATTTGTTGTGTCTTGTAAAGACACCCACATTAAGCGTCCCAGCTCTCCCGTTTTAGGAGAATCTGGGCTTTTTTGGTTGCTATTTTTTTTTCCTTTACTGCAGTGGTCATTCAGTTTTGCCCCTAATGTCTCATCTCGAACCCTGTCGTGCAGGTCAACAGCCTGACCTCCAGTCTGAACAGCTTGATTCGCTGAAGGGGGTTTGTGTGAAAACACATCAGAGTCGATTTGTTTCCACCGTTGCGCAAATGCCCGCCGGCACGCACCGCTTGATGTATTCCATTTCAGGTAAGGTGCTGAATCAATCTATCGATGAATCTGTAGTTAAAATGGATAAGTTGCATTATGCTAATGTGTTTAGAAGCACCAGAGATCTCAGCAGGCCTTTTCCTACAAAATCTGTGCAGTGTTTTTTGACGGATTGTCTAATACTACAGCTAGTGCAATTTGAAGCAATTCATTAGTCATAACCCTGCTTGTGAATTTAGAAACAGGCGCAGCTTACCATGTTTAGCAAAAGATTCAAATACTGGCTATATACAGTATGGCATGCACACTGCAGGTGTTGAAGGCTGCAATTTCATAGTCAAAACTTACTGTTTCCCTGATTTCAGTACAGGCGTGACCACTGTAAGTCAGGAGAAGGGGACTGTGGTGTTTATTGCGCCAGCAGTGCAGTGCTGCTTATGTCATTTATATTGGGAACTTGGGCCACAACTATTATTTTAGTACTGCATAGTGTTACGATGATACAGCTTCAATGTAGTAGCACATCATCAATGGAAAAGGAGCTCTCATCAGTGCAGACCCACCCCATCGGTAGTGTCCACATCATTATAGCATTGCCCTACTGATGGAGAATGAAGTGAGCTAGTTGTGTTGTTGTTTGGGTAAAAAGTGTGGACAGTGATTAATTATAAAGATTTTGAAGGTGCACTTCCGTATTTGCCACATCTTTAATGAGGGTCATTTTGTTTTGATGGTGTGCATTTCCAGGATGCTGTCAAAAGAAATTCATAATTCCCACCCACACACACACACACACCCGTACAGACGCATGCACGCACGCACGCACGCACCCACGCACACGCACACACACACACACACACACACACACACACACACACACACACACACACACACACACACACCAACAATCATTATCCCTATGTAGAAATATTTTTCCTGTTCATGTTTTTTCCGACCGACAGCAACACTGTAGCCCAGAGAAGTTAATGCACAGCTCAGAAAAAGCAATTAATTTAATCAACGTGGCACAGGAATGGAATTGTCATTATGTGCAGAAAATGCAGCCTGCACATGAAGTCAGCCTGTGGGCATACAGAAGAGTGATATCTCATAAACTGGAAACAGAGTGGCCAGCATCCTCTTCAAACAAGAACTGCGAACCACTTATATTCCAAAGAGCCTGTGATGACTTTATAGATGAAATGTGTTGCCAATAAATGTGAAGCCACACAGCATGAATTCAGGGGAAAATTCACAAAGTTTTGATTGCACATTATACTCTGTGGAGAATCGTCATAGTGCATGTTGGAAATGTGATTAATGGACAACTTTCAACCTCTTTCCAGAATGTTCTGGAAATGTCAGCTTTGTATCAGCAAAGCACACCCATGTTTCTGTTTTTCTGTATGCTGCTTGGATAAATGTTCCACAGCCTTGACTGAGGTTTGAATCACTATGGCTGTGTGAATATGTTGATGATTTTTTTTTTTTGTGTTGTGCAATTTTTTATATTTTATGTTTCATGTTTTGTGTTACTGCTTTTTTGGTTCTCTCTCTAAAGAGATTATAGACACCTAAGTGTTTAAATATTACTGTGCAGGCATCCAAATGCCTTTGGGAACAACTGTCTTATATGAGCCAGTCAAAAGTGTTTACTCACTGGACTAAAACTTTTCGATTGGTACTAACCTGTAAGTCCCTCATAAGACTTGATTATGCCACCCAGTTTGGGGTGAAGCCTCACCCTCCCATCACAAGCAAAAGGTCTGTTTTTATATCAAATATAGACTTATACTGGTGTGGTGTGTCAGAGTTCTCAGCAAATCTACAAGGATTTTCCAGAAGGTGTAACAAGACTTAGGGTGGCTGTGGAAAAGACATGGAAGTAAAATAGCTATAGAAAAAAAGCACCATGTTTACGTGTTTTCTGATCCCCAGTTTGCTGGATCTGAAGGCACTCTACTGAGATGTTCTCAGCAACTAAAAAAAAAAAACAACAAAAACAAGAAAGTCTCATTCAATTTGCATGCTGTGCAGTTTTGAAAGTGGAGCGATTGGTTATTTTTTGAGCCCAGGCAAAGTTTTGCCCAACAGAGCCGAGGAATCTTCTGCCCGTTAAAGTCATAGATTAGGAGCAGCTCAGATTTAAAGGATTGAAAATCATTGATGTGTCAGCATTGCTGCAATTTAATTATTGCAGGATCTTACAGAACAGCTCACAAGTCAATGCAGCTGCTGAATACCCAACCAAAGCTTTTTATTTCCCTCTTTTGAAGTGTTTGCTGAGAATGCAGTCCATCTGTCAAAGCTTCCACTGAGACAGTAGGGAAACATCAGTCAAAAAGTTTTGATAGGCGGTGCCAGTGTGGTATAGGGAGTAGGCTGGTAGATAGAAGAATGTACGTGTGATTCCCAGGTGGGACACTGCTGTTCTATGCTAGTCCAAGGTACTTCACCAAAATTGCTTCTGTAAATATCCAGCTGTATAAATGGACCATATATAAAGTGCAATCAGTGTAGCTCATCCTGGATAAAGGTGCCTGATTTCCCATCTTATGTGCAGTGTAATTTTCAATTGTTTTATATTTGTGGTACTTATTACTCAGTGGCTTCTGTAGCCATACATCAACTTGTCAGGAAATGTTGCAGGTTTCGTTTCTTAATGGTAAGGATATTACTTTGAGAACAAGGCTGGTAATGATTCGTCTTCCCAGCCTCTTAAGATATGAGAGCCGATACTTTTCCTTATTGAACACAATAAATCAAACTTCTGTGTGCTCCATTAACCAGACTTAGCCTGGTGTGAGCCTGGTGGCTCATAGGGTTGGAGATTATCCCTGTGGCAAGAAGCAGCCTGATGTACAGATATGCTCCCTGGACAGGATACCAGTCTAAGGCAGGGCTATTAGCCACAATTCATCTCCTTTAATGACAAGCAATGCCTACTTCTAAAGTCTTTGAACATAAGAACAAGGAATTGGGTTGATATGCACAAGCCATATACATCATTTTAGCTCACCATCTACAACAAATCCACAGCAAGTGTGTCAGGTCTGGTTTTGAATGACTCAATGGTATCTGGATCTGCCATAAATCCAAAGAAGTTAAACCCTGCATTAATAGGTCTGACCTTATGACTCCAGCACTTCACAGTTTGGTCCCATGGTGTAGTTCCATAATCAGGTTCTCAATTGACACTAGAAGCTGAACGGTACTCGTTTCTTATTTTTGAAACTCAAAGTGGCTGTCAGATGATAATTGACTGTGGATGGTTTGAATTGGCATGGCATATGCTGGTTCCTCTGGCACCAGGAAGCTCTCAGGTGATGATTTGACTCACATTAGCAGCTTTTTTTTTTGAAGTATTATTGCACCCACCAATTTCCGTTGCAAGCTAAAGGGGCTAGCCGGCTATGATTTGACAGTAGAAGGTACGTTTTTAGCTGTGTAGCACATTACGATATGTGTGACACAAAGAAACGGGAGGAACAAGAACAGTGTGCTCCCTGAGCAGGCTGACAGTCCATCTCTGTGCACATCTTACATTGCTATATACTGTATCTGTCTGAACGCATCACAATAACCATTCTTCTATACTGACATACTCATATGCTATCTGAGCAGATCTGCTGCACTCCTTTTCTGCTTTGTGTAGTTTGTCATCTGTAGCCTGCTTGAGGGATGCGCTCCCATTGCCTCTATTCCCAGCATGCTCTGCAAAGAGAAACAAAGCTGTTCTACCGATATCCTGTCAGTCATGTGACAATGAGGAAGAGAACCTTCTGACAGGTGAGATCTGCCTCTTGTCAGAAATATTCACATCGTTATGAGAACCTCTCAACCAGGCCTTCTTCAAAATGTGGGTGTGAGGTCGTGCTGTATCCACTGCAAATCATCTTTCTCTTTTCCCTGTCTTTCCATCCATATCTATTTGAAGTTGGTGAGGCTGTTATGAGGATTCATGGGTGATTGTGCACTTTCTAGGCGTTTTTAATACCCTGTTCTTTGTGTGAACGAGTTTTTTTAATGACCTAATAAATTCCCATTTTAACAAGGCTGTCCTTATGAGCCTTTTGCTCTTAGAGGCTAAAAATGAGTCTTTATGTCTTTTTTTGGGCCTTTAAAAATTCTGTCTAGAGGGGAATTGTAAGAAAAGATAACTATTTCAATGAGAAGTGGCCCAAACAGAGAAAATGACAGGATAACTTAAAGCTGCGTTAGGGCAGGATATGACAACTGAGTGGCCATGACACACAGTCACAAGAGCCAAGTGCACTCTGGGTAACTGCCAGATGATTTTTTTACAATAGCATGTCAAATGGTCAACATGGGGAGTGTATGATAAGTGCATCACACTTCATTTGTGTGCCCTGCTCGTGCGAGGCACAAAGAGTCAAGAGCAACACTTACACTCACACCATTACCCACACTACTCGTTCAGTGTGGGCTGGTGTGAAGTATGGCAGTGTAGCAGATAAATTCAATCCAATGGCCTGCTTTAGCAGGCCCCTGTCTTGTCACATGAGAAAACAAAACCCTGGTTTGGTTGGACATGCCAAGCATGTAAGGGCCATTTCCTTGATGTCAGGAAATAATATCCTTTTAGTATCCCTAATAGTATCCCAGTTAATATCCCTTTGCTTGGTATCTCAATCCTGTTATTGTCTTTTTAAACCACCTGCCACCCACCATTAGTCTCAATGTTAAAGGGGCTCTTAATTTCACCAGGAAACCCATTTATTGTCCTTTTAAGAGTTCATTACACAATTATTGAGAACATTAGACTTAAGCAATAAATTGCTATGGAGTAATATAATTGCTGTACAATATGGCAATAAAATGTACAAAATAATGTTTAGTTTTCTTTATGTAACTATACAATGCATGAATAAGCATAGTTAAAAGTGTTCTTCATGCTTCTGTGTGGCAGAGCAATTGGAAAACGTTAAAATCTTGTTGAAGGACTTCAATTATATAAATTGAGATCACAGTGTACATATTAGATGATGACTTTTTTTTTCGCAGAAAAGCCAGAGGATCTATTTACCAAACACACAGCTGTCAGGGAGAGCTGGGGCAATAAAGTCCCGACTGTTCCAAAACTAAAGCTGTCAAAGTATCTCATGCCTCTTTTTTTGTAACTGATATAAAATTTCATAGAAATCAAATAAAGCTGGCATTTACTGTGCTGGCCCTGTGATCTCCAGGGGGCCATACTCCAGTATGGAAGTCCTTTCCTGAGTCCAGTTATTTCTCAGTGCCTGGCTTTTATTTGTGGTCAGCAGTGAGATGTGGTCATTCCTCGGACCACTGAGCTTTGCTTTGTGCCACAGTTTTGGCCATTACACTGATTTAGGACCGGTGTTACATGTAGCCTGCAGGCTTGGAACAACACCCATTTCTCTTCCCTGTCTTGTCCTGCTCTCAAGAAAATACATGGACACAATAAATAACTAAAAACGTGTGACAGCCATTATTTGAACCCCAAATTAACATCGTGCCTTGTATTAGTTGCTTGTTGACCCTGAGCTGTGTGTTCTTAGTGTCTATTGCAAAAAATACAACAAAGATGGCAGCTGAGTGTTGTTGCCGCTTTAAAATACAGCACAGAATTATATTTATTCATCATTTACATTTTACATTTAAATTTAAATTTCTCTTTTTTTAAATTGGTTTTTTCATGATATTACCACTATGTGATCAGTATTCACTAGGTTAGTGAAAAATTGATCATCAGTTTTGAGACATGCTTTTGAAATTAAACATATGCTTAATAATGAAATCATTATTGCTGTAAGGAACAGTCACTGCAGAAAGTGCTAGTTGTAGTTATTGCTGCTCTGTTATTGTACATGTAATAAATAATACTGTAAATATAGTAATACACATTTCTGTATGAAGAACCAAAAAACTGTAAAAATGATTTGTATGTACAATGGATTGTTTTACAGGCATAGACATTGGAAATACTGGTAGCAATCAGAATGGCAGGCATCTCATTTCATGATTAACTTTTTAAAACGATTAACTTTCCTGTTTTCATAGTTATTAACTTTTCTTATACATACAGTAATTATACATTTAAATTCCCAAGCTGTTGGGCCATCTTCCAGGTCTCACAGGTGGATGGAATTTAAAACTCTGGAATCTTCATTAAGCTGATCCTTCCCCACATCTTACAGATCCAGTCCCCAAATTTGCATAACAATTGTTTCTCTTCTTCACTGATGTAAGTTTTTTTTTTTTTAATTCAACCTTATATTTCCTCTGTGACCATTAAAACCTCTGTCTCTGCTCTGTCAGTTCATCCAGTAATTTAAATTGCATTTTCCTCCAAATCTGACAGAGTCCTGTATAATGAATTAGCTGAAAGATCTTTTAGGCTCTTAGCTTAAAACTGTTTTAAAATAGAGGTCCCCATCAAGATTTGAACATTTGCATCTAGTTGTTGGAACAAAAATCTAAGATTACTTCAGTATAATGGTCATCATTACACTGTGTGTATGGACAATTACATTACATTACAATTACTGTCCCCCCTATTATTATTATATGCTCAGTAAAAATGGCCTTTGTGCACAAATTTCAAATAGAGCATTGCAGGAGCTAATTGTTGGTGCAGAGGTGATTTCTTGAAGCAGGGGTTCTTGCACTGATGAGTGGCGGAAAAGTGACTGAAGAAGCCTGACCATTGCGTATACCAGCAGCCCTGAACAAAACTGCACACCTGCGTCTCACTGCAGGACCGACTGGAAACTGCAGCTGTGAAGGATGTTGCCTCACTGACTGGCTTGAGACTGAAGAAAATTGGCAGAAAATGCCCCTCCACCAACCAATGGGGGGAGTGAATGGGCAGAGCCATTGTGTGCTCATGGTCTCTGATGTGCAAGAGCCAATTAAATGGCTTTACTCTCCATAGCAGACCACTGTGATTGGTTTGGACCCGTTCATCAGTAATATTGCACACAATTTGGGGTCCATAAAACATTGCTTTCCCATCTCTACTTTGAGCCGAGATGTGCACAATCACTGATACTCTAATTTCATTTTAGCTCCCCAGTCCCTGTCTGATTGCCCACCCCACCCTACACTATGAGCTGCAGCATCATCAGGTTCTCCCTCACCATCACAGGGATATCCATATGGGAAAAAAAAAACATCTCTAACATCTTCTGCCATTTTTGTCCTTGTTTGTTTTCGCAGACGTGCTATTTGTGTGTAAACACCGCTTTTGCGTAATTCACGGCTGTGGGAGACAGCTGTTCCCAGAGACATGCAGAGGATGAGGCCGTGGAAACACTCCTCCAGTTTATTAAATTTGACTGGATCTAATTACCTTGAGTGAGTGACGGCGGCGTGCAGTGTGAATGCAGATCCCTCCGCGGCCTTTGCCCGTGCTTGAGACGGACTGTTCAGCGTAATGAATAGTTTTATTAATCATTGCAGGGTTGCTGATCCGGCGAATAAATCTTTCAGAGAAAAGGCAGCCAGTGGCTGAAGGGGAATTGCATTCGTCAATTTATTCCAAACACTTCCCGCCTACAAAACATTTGTGCATTGCGTGCTCTCCCAGCCTCCAGAAGGAAACCGAATGGAGGCAATCAACCACATTTAACAGGAGAGGGACGGCGCCCTCGAGGAGACGTGCCAAACGGCGGAGCCTCGGCGTGAATGGGGCTGTGATTTGTGTCTGCTGGTCCCGGCTCAAAGGCCGACCTGATGTAGACGCGCTCAGAAGAACCGCGCGTAGTCTCTCGTCCTAATAAGGGAAACAGGCAGTCGCACAAAAAAAGCATGACTGCGCATTCTTTTTTTGACCGAGTCTGTTTTTCGAGTGATGACAGCGTCACAGTGCCCGCACGAGGTCTCGAGTGCTCTGCTGCGGGGCTAACAGCGGTGCAGCAGTCGCCAGAGAAAAACAAGCTAAATTAGCTCAGCAGGGCTGTTTGTGTTTCGACTGTGCGTCCTAACAGGGTTATGCTTGCGCACACACACACACACGCACACGCATACACTCATACACACACACACACACACACACTCACGTGCGTGATTGATTGGGATGGCCCTGGGCGTATGTTTTTGCCAGCCTTGCGTTTGCATCACAACTATGAAGCCACCCTTCAAAGTTGGCAAACTGATTAAGGCGGGAGTCACGGGGGGGTTCTGAGTGGCGCCGGAAGCACCTGTCCCCGCGCCGTGTGGCCCGTGCCACGCGGCGCCACTTTAATAATCCGACGGGCGCATAATGAATTCTGTTTAAAAGTTCTCAAGGGCCCTCGAAGGTTGTTGATTCAATGGTCCTGATTAACAATGCCGCGCCGTGGCCAGCCCGGGGCCCCGGCGGGTTGTAAATGAAACGTTCCAGACCAAACAAGGACCTGTCAGTCACGCACGCGGACCCTGGGATGGAGGTTATCCCAAGCCCGTGGCAAGGAAGCGAGTGGCGCTAATTAAAGCACCCACCATACAACAGCTCCACTGCCGCACGGCACAAGCTCGGGGCCCCGGGGTCAGAGTGACCAGGTGAGCCGGTTGTGGATGCACGTGGCTTATGGAATGTCCTCTCTGACAGAGCAGCCTCCCCTGGGCTTGTGGTCATTGTGTGCCTGTACAGAAAAGAAGGGGGATGAGGGGGAGGACCTTTTATCTCCTTAGCAACAAAAGCTTTTCAAATGTGAATGTGAAATGTGAAAGCACAGGTCAGAGCTCATCCCGCTCTCGGGGAGCAGAGCTGCAAAGCTGTGTGCTGCTGACCCCGCCCCTCAGGGGATCCTGCCAGTCAGAGCGTGTACCCGAACAGTAAATCTGCCCAGCAGCAGCTTAGAGCAGGCGGTGGCCTATATCACACCCTCCCACCCCAGACAGGCCTGCAAAGTTGGATGAGTTTGGGGAAACTCATCCAACTTTGCGATCAAGCACAGCAAGAAACAAGCACGCAGACAGCATGTCAGCTCTTTCACGTTCACCAGATTGTTAGAAACTCCGGTGACAAATGGCAGAAAGATGACACACCAACAGCCTCCCAAAGGCACTCTCTCTTTAGTGTCATGGCAGGCCACTCCTGAAGCACACAGCAAACTGACAGGGTCACAGGTCATGGAGGATCACACAGCTCCAAATCCAAACAGCTCTTCCTGACATCTAAATGGTAATTTGACTGGCACAGTGGGTACCATCATACAACCTGTGCCCAGCAAACCAATCTCTCACTTCCTAGTAGAGCTGGAACATTTTAAAAATCTGCAAACAAAATACACAGTGCCACTTTTCATTCCTGCAGTTTATATTTTCTATTCACGCTCAACCTAACCACACTCCAACAACTGAATAGCTTTATTTCCCAGCAGTGGATCAATTCTACAGTGTAATTAGGGAAAGATGGAATTTCTGCTGTCAATGGATGTACTAAATTATGCATTCAAAAGGTAAAGGACAGCGTCTCTGTGAGGCTGGAATTTCAAAGTCATCTGTCTTTACAAAAAGTCCATTTTACCATTAACATGTTAACCAGCATGTGTATGTACAGAACATATAATGGCATGTATAATTGTCAGCTTGGAATGTGCATAGCAATTAGTGTGTGACAAATGGCAGCTATCTGTTATATTAACGTGTGCAGTGTTATGGTAAAAGCATGAAAACTCTCAGCTTGGAACATGAGTGAAAACGGGATGTATTGGGGATACTGCTAAGGAGACAGCTACTTTGTGAATAAATATTACTTTATCAAAAACATATATATGGTACTGTACATTTCAAAAGCAAAGAAACTGGCATATGAAAGACAAGAACAAGTGTGCTGGGGTTAGGCTGAATCTGGGCCAAAGTCTGTTCTGTGCAAATGCCTTTTCTCCCCATCAGGCAGGACAACTGGGTAGGAACATGCTGCGAATACGTAGCCAAGGATTTCTTTTGGCACATTGTTCTTGCATTAGGGTTTTGGGTATAATTAGTACCTCTGTGCTGAGACCATAATTATTTCCCAAAAAGAGGGCACTGTCAGGGACCATGGCTAATTAGCTTTTCGCTGGCTTCAGAGTGTTTCGTGGTCCCCGGCGACGCATTCTGGCCCTGACAGCTCTGAAGTCTTTCAGCATCTGATCTGAGTCCGTGCTGGGGTTCTGGGTCAGCGGTGTCAATCACTCAGGTGCCAAGCTTTTAGCTTTCATTCACATATGTAAAATGATAATTCCTCTCCCTTGCTTTTTCTCTATCTCTCTCTGTCTACAGTACATATAAAAATTACACACAAAAATTGCATATTCAAAGGTGAAAAAATAAAAGTAAAATATTTAAAGTAAATATGGAACACTAAGTGGATTACAGACAGAATCATGGTTGTTAATTATCCCCCATAATTCACACTGTAAAGGCATGCTCTATTCAGGCACTCTCATGTTAAGA
The DNA here is from genome assembly GCF_013368585.1 of Megalops cyprinoides. NCBI lineage: Eukaryota > Metazoa > Chordata > Actinopteri > Elopiformes > Megalopidae > Megalops > Megalops cyprinoides. The sequence continues at coordinate 34,172,172 of NC_050589.1, forward strand.
TGCTAAATGTGTCCTACTTGCTGCATTGTGCCGTGTGGCTGAGAAAGGGCTTCAGCACGAGGGCTTATTTTCTGAATGGGTGATAAGAATCCCACAGGCCGTCATCTTTTCAGAGACCGGAGCCTGCCACCTCTGTCCCCCCTCCCTTGCTTTTAGCCGAGGCGGACGCTCCACTCGCTCTCATTAAAGTCGGTGCGGCCAGAGAAGCTGTGAACCGCAGCAGTGAGAGCGCTGGGGTTTGTGTCGGTTGTGCCGGAGGTTGTGACATTCACAGCTGCTGGAGGGTGCTGTGGCACTGTGGTGGGCCGGCAGGTCTCGCGCTGTCCCTTCACACCGCACCCCCAGCCAACCATAATGGCATGGAGCCGCTACAGTTAGCATGCTGAACCAAAGGGGCACAAATCTCGCCTCTGGCTCGTGCCGTCAGACCCAGATAATGCCCACCTGCCGCAACAAAATTGGGTCAAGTCTTTGGTAGGACCGTGATATAATCGTCCCCAAGCTGAACCTCCCCAGAGGGGGCCACCGCAGGCTGTTCTAATCAGAGCTCGAGTCTGTCGGTAGCAGTTGTCTGTTGCATGGCATTCAGATGATTGGATTTGCCACAGAGGGCAGGGCAGAGCTTCTGGAAGGTCATTCGCCATCAGCGCACATAGTAGTGGACATTCCAAACATCAATGTCAGCAAGCCCCGGTCACAGTCAATCTTCAGGACCACTTACCTTCAGAACAGCATAGTGATAGCCCTCTATATGCCAGCCGTTTGACGACACGTTAAGGAGCAGGGTTTGAAACCAAAAGACTGCAAGATCGATTCTCAGGCAGGCCACCGCTGTAGTATCCTTGGGTATGGTACTGAATTGCGATTTGTGAAGCCGAATTGTATCAGCAAATATCCAGCTGTATAAATAGAGAATGTAAAAAATGTGAGTCATTCTGGATGATAGTGTCTGCCAAGCAAATGTAATGTAGTGTATAATAGATCCATGAAAAATTTAGCTGTTTCACAGTAAGGTATTTTGCCTAATAGAGGAGGAGAGGGCGATGCACAAGTTTTATTAAAGAATGAGTTTCCCCTATGTGTGAACGTGTATGCATGTAAGTGTGTGTGAGTGAGTGTGTGTGTGAGTGTGTGTGTGTGTGTGTGTGTGTGTGTGTGTGTGTGTGTGTGTGTGTGTGTGTGTGTGTGAGTGTACATGTGTTCTGTGTGTGCAGGCATGAGTGCATGTTAGAGGTTGGTAGGACACATCTGTGTTGTGTGTGCATATGTGCGGAAGGCGGACCTTTCCCCCTCTCCATCTGCCAGCAGAATGCTTCAGTCCACACAGCTCATCTCTGACAGTGAGTCATCAAACTGCGCTGGGTTTGTTAGCGTCACTTCGGCTCCGGTGCAAGCCTCAGACACAGCCATCCCCTGCAGAGACCGGTCTCCCCCCAAAGGTCCACTTTAATAAGCCGCAGCAAAGCGACACAGGATGGCCGGCAACAGGAGCCAAAGGGATGGAAGTGCGCTTGTGTGATTCAGAAAAGGCCATCCAGCTGAAAGGTGTCTGCAAGGATGCGCTGAGGGACGCGAAAGGTCAGCGGCAAAGAGTTCCACCTTCCTCTGCTGGCGGAGCGACGAGGCCCAGTGAGCCGGCCCCCTCTCTGATCTTGCTGGGCTGATGTGCACCACGTCTTTGGGGGGACCGAGAGATAGCATAAAGGCCTGATCTGAAGGTGCAAGGTAGCGGGCAAGGGGAGCAGCAACCACGGCTGCAGCGGGCTTTGATGTTGGGCAGAGAGAGAACAGAGAGACAGAGAGAGCTGTTCCACGCTGCCGCGCTCTCATCCTGCTCTCGGGGAGCGGAGCCGCGAGGGAGCGGGGACGGAGCGTTCCTGCATCTCATTGCCTACCAGGATCCATGCACAGAACTCATTTTTCAGGCATAATCTTCCACCTAATGTTTATTGATTTGTGAGGTGTGTCATCCCCTCACAGTAATGGAATGGGGTGCCAGAGATGGTGTACAATGCATATTTCGGTCGGGTTTTTACTCTCCTTGCTAGTTCTCTCTTTTGTCTACTCCACTCAATTCCTCCAGAATAGTGCAGATTAACATATGCTGTACTGTGGGAGGCACACAGTCCACGATGCATGTCGGTACACGAGAAGCCCCTCGTGGTTCTGCTGTAATTTCAATTCTTCCAGCCAGGAGGAGTGAGGACACATTGTCCAGATGCAGGCGAAGAGCACTTACAAACATGCCTCAAAAATTGATCTCCTGTAATCACGCATTCTGTCGAAGCCTCAGCTGCTGCTGCAGTTTGTTGGAAGTGGACCGTAGAGTGGAGATACGCGGGGCGCTCTTGTCTTGTCATGCTTGGCTTTGTCAAGTTTAGCTCACATGTCTCCCACACCGTACGCACCGCAGCAAATGGGCCTCACGAAAAGGACTTCAAAATGCGTGTTGTGCGTTTTAAGTGTCCCGCAGACAAAGCATGGGTGCTTTCTGATCACAAGTTGTTAATGGGTGCTGCTCCCAGTGATCATGCACTCTCCAGTGTGCTTCCCCTTTTGCTTCTGGAAGGCAGTGTAGCGCAGCAGGAAAGGACCACATTTGCATCATGGATTGCACACAGCTGTACGAGTAAGCATGTTCCTAAATCCAACAGCATGTTCCTTAATCACCTCCTTAATCCCAGCTGTACAATGTAAAACACCTACTGTAAGCAATGTAGTGCAGTGTGGCTTTGGATAAGGGCACCTGCGAACCATTTGACTAATGTCATACGCTCACCTCCCCTGCACTAGCAGGTTGCTACCTCATTGCGCGAGGAGCATTGCAGCTGGAGCGGAGAAGAAAAACACCATCTGAAAAGCTCAGTCTGTTTTCTCTGCGTTTCCTCCGGAGCTGCAATGCGTAGTCTCGCACTCCCACACACTGCAAGAGACAGCAGTGCGGTGCACAGAAACTCACGGGGCGGGCACAGACGGACAGGGATTCTCCACACAGCCGTCCTCAGCGCTCAGCCACCCCGGCAGAAGACAGAAGCCCACGCTTAAGCTTGAAATAAAATCTGAATTTCTGCTGTTTTAACATGAGGCACCAGAGTCTCAGCTCCTGTTTAAATAGTCAGGCTAAGGTGTTTTCCAGCATGGAGATCACCCCCCCCCCCACACACACACACACACACACACACACGCGCGCGCACACACATACACACAAACACCCACCCACTCCTCCCCCACCCCATGATCTCAGACATGTTTAATTAAGTCTGACTCTGAACTGTTAACAGTCAATGGGAGGAAGGCTATGGGAATCAATAACTCTTTTTTTCTCTTAAAAGCAGCGAAGCATGGAGAATGTAACATCCTGTATAATTTCATCCTGTTACCCAGCTGGTTCTCCTGTCACAATAAAGACAGGTGGACAATTTAATAGACGGGATAACACAATGTTGACTCCATTTTGGTGTTCGGAGTAATTGGCTTGTATTATCTGCAGTGTCTGGAAAGGCCTGTGTTTACTCTTTTTAGTGTTGCAGCTAATCCAACAGTTAATCTCATTCTCTCTCACCCTCTCTCTACCTGCGCAGAAATTTATACACTGAACTAGGAGACATAATGAGATGTTCTAGGAAAGGAGGGAAGAAAGGTGCTTTGGACACTTTTAGTCACCTCTGTGTGTGTGAGATTTGAATCTTCCATCCAACACGTCCTGCATTTTTCTGACTGCCAGTGAATTGGGGCTACATTTTACATATTGTTTCTGAATTCCATCCACTAAAAAGGTTTAGAATACTGTGGGTCTTCTCATTTTCCCAGAATGCACCCTGCCTCTCTAAATGAGGTCCAGGTGGCACTGAGGTAATCCGAAAGCAGCACTGGGCCTGCTGCAGACCCTCTCCCTCTTTGTCTGTCTCCATGGTGATCACCAGACACCCTCTCCCAAGGTCACCCCTGCAAGGATGAGGGTATCCCAATCCTATACCCCTCATATGGAGCTCTGGAAGGGGACACAAGCATGCATTCTACCCTTTCCTGCCAAATTTTGGACCCATGTTCTCGGTGCTTGGGGCAGGGCCAGCTATGTGCCATTAGCATTAAAAAAGATTGCTAAATAATTATGCTATTAAAATTGCATAAATACTTAAGCACATTGGTACCATATTCCTGGCACTAAGACCTTTTACTGCTGAAAGACCCAAATGGACATAAAATGTGATAACGATTTCAGCTGAAGTGAAATGTGGAATTCAAAAGGTTCTGAAAATAACCCTACAATAAGTAAATATAAGCATGTAGACCATTTCATTGAGGGTTAGTTTTGGTATTATTAACTCTGGTTTGTTCAGGTTTCCAGGCCATTTTTTGTGCTTAGCAGACAGTCTAATCCAGAGCCACTTACATAGCTTATAGTTATGCATTTCCATGTATACATCTGTATATTGACCAATGGAATTCAAGTTAAGTCCTTTGCCTGAGGGTACATCAGCAGTGGTGCACCTGGGGAATTGAACCAGCAGCATTGCTGTTTGGAGGTCTGCTCCACAGCCACTACCCCAGACTTTTACAAGAATCATCAACAATGGAATCAGCCCCTCACCAAGAGCAGACTGATGAGGTGGATCATTTCTGAAGATAGCTGCACTGTCTGCACTGGAGGGTGGGTTGACCTCCGACCCCGGAGAAGTTTCATTTCTTCCGAGTCCCCCTCCTCCCCTGTGGCACCGGGAGACAGCCGCATAGTGGAGGAGAGTGGGGCAGGGCCTCGGCAAGGCGGGGGCCCAGATTGACAGGCTCCGTTTGTTTACGTCTCCGCCTTAAGATGCACTGACGGCGTTGCCGGGACGCCGGCGTGCTTTTGATAATGCATCCGTTCCACTGGGATAATGCGGCCATACATCACACACTGACAGACCTGCTGTTCGCAGCCTCTCCTCATCCGTCAGAGCTCAATCAACTCCTGCATCAGCTCTGGCTGCCCCTTCCCCCACTCTCCCATCTCTCTCCTGCTCCTGTTCTCCTTGTCTACTCTCTCTCTCTCTCTCTCTCTCCCCTTATGTTTGCTCTCTCTCCATCTCTGCTGTCTCTCTTTACTATATTCCCTCTCCCTTTCTACCATCTTTGTCTCTACTCCTCTGCCATTCCCTTCTCCATATCTGCCCTTCTCTAGCCTGTCTCTCCTCCTCTTTTCCTTCTCTACCCTCTCTCTCACTCTCTCTCCTTCTCTGGGGTCTTTGTTTCTTTCTTTGCTTTTGTATGCTCTGGCTCTTTTCCTTTTCCTACTCCACCCCTCTCTCTCTACTTTTTTGCCATCCCTTTCTCCATCTCTCTCTTTTTCTAGCATCTCTCTCTTTCTGTCTCTCTCTTCTTCTTTAACCCTCTGCATTCCCCTTTCCTACCCCACCTCTCACTTACACAAACACACCACACACCACACACACACACACACACACACACACACACAAACAAAGCCCCTCCCCATCTACCCTCCGTCTCTGAGGCGGTGGGAGGGTTTGGTCACTGGAGGTGCCCGAGCTGGCGATCATAAATATTTCAGTTCTTCATCAGGAGGATCCAAAAAAGCCCCAGAGCGGAGAGGCTATTGGGCTCTGAGAGAGAGACAGGGCAGCAGAGGGTCATCTGTCTCCCACCTGACGCTCCACGACAGGATTGATGAGGTCCCCACAATGGGAGGGGGAGGGGAGGGGAGCAAGTGTGCCAGACACTTTCACAAACGCAGCATGTCTGATGTCAGAGAATCCAGGTCAGGTACCAGCACTCCACTCCCAAACGAGCGCTCAAGAGTCCAGCTTTCACTCCAAATATAATCAAGGGCTAATTTAGGTCTGAAATGGTCCATTTTTACCTAGGGGATTGCACTTGCAGAAGGGATTTAGTAGAAATTTATAAATATATATAGAATAGTAATATAGCAATATTTAGATGCAAAGGGCAGCTGTGTGGCATTGTGGTTGACTTGTAACCGGAACCCTGCAAGTTCAAATCTTGGGTTTGAAGCTTGTACAACATTACCTCAATTTCCACATCAATTGCTTCCCAGTGTCTGAAACTGCATAGTGAGCCGGATAGAAATGAATCAGTGAACAAATGTGTATTTAATAGCTCTAAATTTACGGCTGTCTCTGAACAGAGGATTATGGTAGCATTTGTTGCACCTCTTACTGTGGTCTCAAAATACACGACTCCCTGCTTCTCCAGCTTGTGCCATTGGATCTTCTCTCTTTACACACTCCCCTGTGCTTCTCATTTTGTTTCAGATGGTCTTAAAATGGAAAAAATGTCCTGTATTTAAAGTCAAATGATGAATTTCTTAAGAATCTCATTGGGACACAAAATATGTCCTCCAAACATAAAAAAGTTGCCAAAAAGTTCCTGTCACTTGGTTGAAAGTGAAGTGCCTTTGCTACTTCAGTAAAGAGCACATCTGCCTGAGTCTGGCTTTAAGATATATTTACGGTCCTGCCTCTGATCGGCCCTGCTTTGTTTTGAAAATCAAGGCCAAGGACTGAAATGTGGTCAAGAATCTACACTGCCTGCACTTTCAAAGCCTCCATGGCATCTCCCGGCAGAGGCACTGAAAACGCTGATGTGTCCTTTTCTAGCAGTGCTTAATGATGTATCATCCCTCTCTGCAGCCTTGAAACAGGGACTTTGAACTTTACATTATTTATATGCTCGATGTTTAGTATGAGAACCGTATCGTTTTATTCTGCAAGTGAAAAGTGCCGTTTTGTTTTTTTCCCAGTGGCATCTGATACATTAACATCAGACAGGATCAGAGCTGATTCCACTTGGTGCTAATTTGATATGCAACTTTTCTAAGTGATTTAGAATTCTATGTGATATATCAAGTTGACTTTCTCACAGTCGTGGGCTACGGATCGCTTGCTGATATTCAGAGAATCAGTTCAGTGCTCGGGTGAGTACAGTTTTAACTGCAGTTGGAGGCTGGGGGAAGTTTGTGGGTGTGCCCCTAAAGAGTTTATTGGATGTTCCGAGGTGACGAGTCTATATGTGCCATAGAGAGGTGAGGGAGCTGCCTGACTGGCACTCTTGTTGACCTACAGGTGGTGATAGTGTGCTCTCAGCAGAAAGAGGGGTTTCATCATCAACTCTGATGGGATGGTTTCAAAGCCATTTATTTTCAAATAAAAAGCCATCCAGAAGAGCATATGTGACTATAAACAGATCTGCAAAGCAGCTGGAGTTATGCTATACAGCCTTTGAATCAATAAATACCAATAAAATAAGCAATGTTTATAGATTATTCAAATCTCCCAGTCCCTGTCTGTCCTGAACATGGAAAGCAATCCGAATGTTTTGGTTTGTCTGTCACTTGGTGCAGGTTTGCCGCTGCCTGGATTCACACCTGTACAGACAGGTGCCACTCTATCCACATGTACAGTCTTGCCGGTTGCCACAGACATAGGCGAACCTTGGCTCCAATCGGCCTGGTGACTGCCAGAGACCCAGAGTCTGCCACCACAAACACTCACACGCTCTGTCTAACTGAGGATCCCACCCGGGGTGGGTGGCCATCTCTCCTTCTCTGGATGTTTTTTCTTTTTTATTTTTGCTTAAATAGTAGTGCATCAAGAACAGCAGGCAGATTAATAAAGTCTGGGGACTGAAAGTAACATTAAGGTGCCAGAGGGCTCTTTATAGCAAAGTACATTTTGTGAAGAAGAGGCGGAGACTGGTGAGGTTGTAGTCGGGCAAGCTAAAAAAGTACCTCTGACCTGCTAAATGTCCTGTACCTGGTTTCGATTGATTTGTGTAATTAACAGGTGGACCAGTTTATATAACGATAAGCTTTTTGCCACTCATTCCTTTGTACTTAACTGCATCCAGTGTGGGGGCATTATCTTCAAAACCTTTACAACCTCATACTAAAATTTTAATCAATTAAATCAAATAGATCAGTATAAAATTTAGTCCAATCTCTGATGTCTTTTGACTAATTAGGTTTAGGTAACATAATCCAATCTCTTTGTTATAAGTACAATTATTGAAGGGGCTCAGCATCAAACTGGTGATTTAAATGTGTACCCTTGCTGATCACTAAAAATATCCAACACCCAGAGGGAAGCAGTTTGCTGTACAGTGGTAACTTTTAGCTAGCTTTTTTCTCCTGATTTGACATGCATTTGCAGCTTTTAGCATGTTGAGCAGAAGAGGCACGTATAAGAAGTGGTTAATACCCATCCCTGAATCACATTTTCTTCATGCCCTTGTGTGCGTGTTTGTGTCATGCAAGGATATTGTGGAGACGGCTGTCTTCTCATGGCCTCCCTGCCTGCACGTTACGTTTTTTTATCCAACTTGAAAAACGCATCATTAAAAAGGCTTATGGTCCCTCTTATTCCTGCACTCCAGAGCATTATCAAGGCCCCTGTCTGATTAAGATGGGAGGCAGCGCGGATGCCAGCGGCTGTTTATTGTGTCAGTGAGCACCTGACGTTGTTCAAGGGTTGCTGCTCACTTGAAGTTCTGTAGCCTGTTTACAAAAGCGAGAGCCATGCGTTGTGATGCAGTCCAGCCTGTTGGCAGGTGGTCTGTCAGCTGGTTGGCCAGTCCATTTGGTGGGTTCACGCCATTTCATGCAGTCTCATCGGCTTTGCTGGTGTCAGGTTTGACTCACAGTTAGGGGTCCAAGTCACTGTCATAAACGGGAATCACTTGGTTTTAAACAGGTGCAGAACCTTCCAGCATTAAATCAATGAATAATGGCTGTTCTCGCCCAGTGCCAGTCAGGGTGTGTGTGTGTGTATGTGTGTATGTGTGTTAGTGGGTGGCTCTCCTTCATTTGCTCTAATACATACCCTGAAAGGATACAGAGGTACTTATTCAAGTCTTGGTCAATTAACAAGTTTCACAATGGCCAAAGGCATAGATTCACTTCTGCTGCAGACTGCCAGAACAAGCCAGAATTAGACCATGATTAGCTCCCATGACCTGGGACCTTGGTCCTTACCTTGGCAAACTTAATAGTATCTCTTGGTGTGCTGTGAGGTTGGGCTGTGATTCTAAAGCAGCAGCAGACCTGTCCCCATTACTGAGTTAGCCCACTCTACATCTGGAGGGTTCATACAATGAGAGAGGGCAGACACACTCACAGAAATTGTGCTCTCACTACTATGAATTCACATTGACCCTCCAAACCCTCTGAGAAACACATATTAAAATCGAATGCTAGCTTATATGACCTCTTGTGAACAAGGTCTGTGTGGAGAAGAATTAAGGTCAGAGGCCACTTCAATATGCATATTTCACCTTTCGCTGATGCTTTTGTTTTTAGCTTCAAGTGCTGTTAGGGGATGGTAGTGAGTATGTGTGGGGTGTTAACAGGAAGAATTGAGGTCTCTCTGAACGAAGGGTGGTGGGATTGATTTCATGAGGCAAGGGGGGTTAAAACTATGGAAGACACCTGAACAGAGGGGGAGCAGGCGGGTTGCTACCGCATTAACCTTGCTAGCGCGCCGCGACGGTTTCACCAGGCCTTGGCTTCATTTTTCTCTCTTGGACTGTTTTCAAGAGGAGACAAACTCCCGCATAGCACACTCCCCTCAGCTCGGTCACATTGTTACAAATTCTCGTTTGTCTCATGGTAGGTTTAATATTTCATTGATTTTTACAGGCTCTTGGACTGTAGATAAAATCTGTCTCCCTGGTTACACATCTCCAACATTATCCAAAAATACTGCCCTAAAATGAAAAAGAAAATACAGTCATCTCTGAACCCTAATCTTGAGCATGAGAATAAGGATGATCTTAGCCTATGAGCAGGTAACTGGGCACTAGTTCCAGAGGGCCCACGTCTGTAATCATTCATTTTGTCCCAGTTTGATGAAATTGCATCTATATTTCAGAAGGAAATATGTTTTGAAAGGCCTATTTTTTACATACAGGTTGAATCATGAAAATGTGTCAAATAGCATCTTCTGTTTCTCTCTTCCCAAGCACCCAATAAACACTGGAACCACATATCTACATTTGCAATGGCAAATTTTGTCAACAAATCCAAATGCACTGACCTGCTCCCCGTACCCTGCAACTGACCAAATTGTCACTGGTCACAAGTATACATATCACAGAGTACAGGGAAATCTGGTTTAGGACGACCTTCAGCTAAAACCTAATCAACCTTCTCATGAAAAACATTAGATCCCTGTGACATTGACTGCATCATTGCGTTATTTACTGGAACTGTACTATCAAATGGTCTTTTATTGGGCAACGTGTATATATTCTCATTTGTCAAAGAGTCTCTCATGGCTAACTATGGAACATTTGCAAAGATAATATAGTCCACTGCAACACTCTCAGCACATTACAGCCTCTTACCTTTCCATCTGTTGACCAGATGTTTTCATTGATCAGACACATTTGCAGTACAATGTGAACGTGAGACTTCTTACAGTATTAAAGAGGATTAAGAACCAGAAACAGTCTGAAGCATCATACATTCTGAATGTATCACATCTGTTTTGCAATCATTTTAATTGCAGTTATTATGAATACAACTCTAGTATGAGCCATTTTTGATGGCATGAGTGACCGACTAACACTAACTGATATGAATCAAATTAAATATGGACTGTTTAATTTCTGGATCTACAGATTTTTTTAGATTAACATCCAGTACGTGTTGGAATCATGGTTCATAAAGATTACATTTATTAAATTTAATCTTCTTAGAATGTCATCTGAATAAATCAGCTAGAAAAAGAAAATCCCCTACAGTTATACTGTCTGTGAACAATGCTAGATTTTTAGGTGATGCTTTTGTGGAGACTGTGATGGCCTTACTGTATTAATGTATGCATGAGCATTGTGTCAGATAGTTGCTGTCAATATTATATACCTGTATTATGCAGGACTGGTAGCAAAACGGTAGCAAAGTGTTGATCTCACATCCTGCATGGTATAGATGTATGTGTACATGTAAAATGTATACTGAAAAATCGTTTTTCTTTCTTTCTTTTCTTCTTGGGTGGTATGAGTTTGTATTACAAGATCAAAACTGTTTTCAGACTTGACAGTTCTTTTGCAGTCAGGGTAAAATAGAATTTTAAGATTTACTTGCACTTCTGATGGTTGTCCTCCCACAATGAAACTTTTTTGAGCTAAAATAAAAGGTTTTGATTTAGTATTCCTTTTTTTCTGATGGGAATTCAAAACATACCATCTATTTTCACATCTGATTGTATCTCTTTTTGACAGCATCCTTCATTTGCTTGTTAGAATGTCTTCGTTATATTCTCTCGATGAAACTGGAAAGATTGTCTTTGAAGGACTGTCTAAAATCAGTTAAATGGGCTAGAACTGCTGAAGCAAATGTGTTTCTCATGGATTGCATTATTTTTCCAACATTTCCACCCAAATGAATTTAAGTAGACTTTTTTGTCTTATCTTGTGTGCTGCGCTAATTGGAATAAGTCGCTCATTACTTAAAGCAGAAATACTGATAACACGATAGACCTTGTTACAAAAGTTTTGATGAGCAAACACTCGAGACTGTTATCAAGACAAATAAAATTGCTGATGTTTTAAAAATAAGTTTGCTTGCTCGTGAAAATGTAGGTCGCTGTGTTGTTGAGGAGCTCCAACTGCTTCTTCAAACAGATGGCCAAGCTATAAAGATGAACCGGGAGGAGCGGTTTCTCTAGACTAGCGCTAATCGACAGCAAGGGCAGGAATATAAAGCTCTGTCAATTCACCTAGCCACCGAATTCGCGATGTGTGCGCTTGCCCACACCTGTCCTAAACCAGGGATAACACGCTCTTGCGTATGTTCTGTCGTTGCAGGGCTCTGTCAATTCTGGGATTATTTCTGCCCGCTGAACACGGATCGTCCGATCGTCATCCGGAATAGTACAAGGTGAGTGCCACCGGTCTTCCACTGCGGTGGACTCGTGCCAGTCCTGCCAGCTCTTGTTTCGGTTGCTGGTGCATGTTACCCCTGGTGCAGAGGAGCCCGGGATCCGCTGGTTGTTGATGAAGGATTTATTAAAGAGCTATGGTACTCCTATGGAGGGTGTCATGGCACAGGTTAAGATTGTATGAGGCCTTTGGAGAGCCGCTGTCAGCTGGAGGGATGAATGGCTCCACAATGGCACTGCAGCTGTGACCTCTGGTTTTAAAACATGTAGTGAATAATGAAAAGAAAAATACATAAATATGCAAGTAGATAAAAAGCGAAGGGGGAATAAAAACCTTGTTGTGTCTGTGCGATGTGCCACTGATTCGCACGGTTACAAGAAGGATATGGGTACTTCTGGCTGCTGGCAGGAGATCAAGACTTTTACCCTCATTACAGTAGTCTTACAGAGATTTGAAATATCTTCCATTTCATGTGTTTGCATTTGGGATATGTTACATCACCATTGATGGCAAAGTTATCATTTGTGCTAAGATAACATATACATAAAATATTTGCATTTTAAGGAACTGCACATAAAGAAACAACATACAATCTAATTTAATAAACTCCACACAGTGAAAACATGTCTTAGCAGTACGTGGTCTCCGTACCTGTACGGGTACATGTGCCACACACGAGCACATGCAATATAAACACATTCCTTTTACTGTACATGGGTTTGTTCTATAACGATTTGAGTACATTTTGAGAAAGCGCAGGCAACTGAGATCATTCTCCAGCCGCCCACATCTGTTAGGATTGCAATGAAACAAGTAAACAAAGTCATTACTGTGTTTTTTTCATCCAGCGCACTACACTGAAGGATGCCGATGTCATCGGAATTTCAGCCACGTATTTCCCATACGCACTGCTGGTCAAATGTCTAAGCAATTGACTACAATAGGATCTCTTGCAGGCTTACCTTTGGGTAGCCACACACAAATTATTGTGCTCACTTTGCTGCCGATGCTGCATCTTGAATGCTTGCGGTCAGGAACTGAGAATTGTAGTCGAGTGTGATGCTCGCAAACGGACAACAGCCAATGTATTACCACTGTTTTATATTGTGCAATCAACAGCTGCATTGATTAGCATCGCAAAATCAATGTTAGGTGTTTTTCATCTGCAAAGTGGACACTGTTTTGCTCCCTCTGATTAGTCCTGTTGTTGCCGTAGATACTGTTGTTGCCGTAGAAATGTTTTGCAAATGGGAGGGAAACTGACAGCAATTAGGAGAGCAAACACATTTAGCATTTGAAGCGGTCTGAATGAATATTTTAGAGATTAGACACAGGCCGCTTCCAAACCTGAAGTGTGTCACAATCTGCCTACAGGGCGGCAGTTCCACAGTGGGTTTTTGTACACATTAAAAAACTTTAATATATGATTATGATAAAATAAATATCATAGCTATTTTAGAACTACTGAATGCCATTAAGAAAAGCTAGTTCAGGCAGGAAACCTACTTTGTTGCTAGGCATCAGTACCCATCAGAGACGTCACCTGTTTGTCTGTATTTTCAATCATCCAATGTCAAATATTGTGAGTTTCCAAAGGCTATGTATGCCATGCATACCTGTGTATAAACTTACCTTAGTATTAAGGAAACACATTATGCCTGGGTTGCTTTCCTCAACCACAGCCTCTACAGCCCGGCTGCTCTACACAAGGTTCTGGCAGCTACTCTCCCCCTCCCCCAACAGCCATGCAAGATATTAATGCCTTACATCGTAGGTGGGGGCGGGTGGAGGCATAGACCAACACAGCACATTATACTTTTATGGCATGTTTTGTTCAAATGTACAATACAGATGTGTGTTTTCTGAATTAACGAGTTCCCCTGAGTGAAAATATATATGATACAGTGTATGGTGAGGCTGAATATCTGGACAGGCCAAACCATCCACTCTCCCTGGAGACCACGTAGAGTCAGGTGATGTATCTCCAGAGCCAGACGGTTCTGGTTAGCCTGAAATGGTGTTGCACAGGGACGCTTTCACAGGAGCGCTGTGTTGCTAGGGCTGTGATACAAATCCCATTAGTTTCTGACAAAACAAGGATTCTGAAATGAGACTCACAGAACAAGAAAAAGTCCTTCTGCATGAATCAGAAACAGACAGCATAGTTGAGTTTCCATGCTGCTTGAGCATTTTGCTAACAACATGAACCCAATTGCCCAGTGCACAATTTTCCAATGAATAATTGTTGATTTTCATTTATTTTAAAGTAAGAAATTTCAGACAAAAGATATTTCAGGTTGAATAGTTGAATGCCTTGGAATAAAATACTTGCAGACCTAGAGTCTTTGAGGCAAAGTTCTGTTGCTGGAAAGAGTGCAGATATACTTTAATAGATGAACAGCTCATGATGAATTAAAATAATTTGCAAAATATGTTTTTGTAATTATCTTCTCTATCAAGTTTAGCAACCAGAAACTGCATGTGAAATCACTGCCCAGAGGGTACAGTAACAATTATAAATCAAACCTTCATTAATATTTATTATGTGGAGAGATTGTTACTGCAAAGAGGCCTGCTGGAATGCAATGGGCTGAGTCAGGTGCACCATGGGTCTGTCCTTGTAATGTGTATAGTAACAAAATGGTCAGGGCCACATGCACTGTCCTTCAACCAATGGTCTGTCCTCATGCCACCCACAGTTACAGAGGAGTAGTGTGGAGATGTGATTGCTGAGGTTTACATTAGGAGGGTGAGCAGAGCTCAGTTTGGACATATACAGTCACCCACCCTCTCAAGTACAGCAATACAACACATACGCCAACATAATACATATATATGGTATATATTTGTATGGATCACAGTATTTAAGAAAATTCGTGTACCCACCCTTACATACTCACTTTCACACACTCAGAAATACTTGAGATAAAGGCTTGCTGTTGCTATATTTTATGATCTTCCTCGGTGTGTCAGCTTGCCTCGTCGGCTTGCGGATCCTCTCTCTTTTAGTGGGTTGACGTAAGGTTCTGAAATCACCTCTTTACCTCGCGGGAGAGCTGCGTTTCCCTGACAACCACGGATGAAATCAATGGGGCTCAAATTCTTGCTAGCGGCGCGGGGCCCGTGCGGCTGGCACGGCAGTGATCGCGGCGGGTCAGCGTTTCCACCGCTTCCGCTGGGATTTCGCCAGACGCCGGCATGACACGCCGGGGAACTGACAGCCGCCTCCTGTGTAAACACACAAATCACTGTCCGTGAGGCGAGGGGAGGAGACTCTCCTGCCGCACGGTGCTCCTGCTCAGGAAGGACACTCCAAACTCACTGACGGACCGCTGTCAATTATGATTTGTGTGCTCACCAGATTCCGTGTTGTTTTACCCAGTTGGGTAGTGGCTGAAGCGACCTGGGGTAACTACCTCACTCAAGGGGCTGATGGTAGCATTGCATCTGGGATTCGGACCTGAGGCCTCTCAGTTGGAAGCCTTGTCCCCTGACTGCAGTGCTTTATAGCTGTCCATTGGACAGTAGTTCCTACTGATGCCTTTTTGTAGTTCAGTCTGTCTGTGCTGTTATTGCCATTGCTGTGGTAATGCTGGAGATTGTGCGGCCCTCCTGCTGCGGGGTGGACCATGCCTGGCATGGAACACTGGCGATTGTAATGCCATTTTTTGCATCAGAAGGACACCTGCTGTAAGCCAGGCCTGCAGTGAGACCGGGGCTGAGATCACTGAGGAACCTTGATGTATTTCAATCTGGCCATATTTACAGTGCATTCCGTGTTATCTGCCTCTTGCTCCCTCCTGCTCTCTTTCTCTGCCTTGCCGCACGCAGAGAAAGCCCTCAGATCTCCAGGCTCCGCCGCAATCGATGGATGCGTGCTGCAAAGCCGGCTGCAAAGCGTTGCGTCGACCCCTGGAGAGACTGTGCACTCCTCCCGGCTTCGACCTGGTGGCCAGCTGTGAGACCGTGAAAACACGAGCACCCTCTTTTCTATTCGATGCCTACAGAACAAACTTGTGTAAATGATCATTTTCGCTGGGTGTAATATTTATGTTGTTATTTTCAGCTTTTTTTCACATTAACAGAATATCCATTTCACACCCAGTAGAGCAGTGCATAGCATTACGGTATATTCACTCTACTCTTCAGATTGGCATGTACTGCTAGCGCCCAGTAATTTGTATGATTTATATGCCTGGGAGACACAATTCTCCATGAAAGCTTTCATAGCCTATATTTTATATATTATCATCTGCTTATGCAGGTGGATATTTTCTTAGGCAACTCAGATTAAGTATAGTGCTCCAGGGGCAATACCAGTTATGGTTTATGGTATAAACTAGCATTATGGTTCATGGATAACATGCACTGCATCTCCTTGTGTAGGAGAAAACCAAAGACAGTTCAGTGTCGGAATCTGTGACTTTCTTTTAGCTAAAGGGGTTGAGACCCATCTTCACTGAATGTGGGAGGTCCTGACTTGCTGTCATTCTAAGGGGATGTAAAATGCGGTTACCGGTATTGGAAGGTGAACGTTTCATACATGTACCAGCACAGGCTCTTAGCAAGTGCTGCAGCAATCTGAGTCTGAGGCCTTGTGGACGTCCATTTTGTTTCAGGCTTGTCTGTGAATGCTGCAACGCATCATTTGACACTTGTCAAAAAGTACTTACCTGTGACTGACATTATATAACTTGTGTCAGATGAAAAAGAGAGGACTGGAATCAAGAGGAAGAACTTTAAAAGTTGCAAATATCTCACAAAACTCATTTTTAGTTCAAGGTTATACCAAATATAGAGTGTAGCTGGTGCAAAAAATGGTGCAAACGTGGTATGTCACTGGGGGTCTGAAACTATTATTGACTGAAACATTTTAACTTTTTTGCACCTTTTTACTATATATATATAATGATTATATAGGTATGTAGGTAGGTAGATAAATAGATGGGAGAGGTATGTGACCTTGATCTTGCATCTTAATCACTTGGGGTAAACTGCTGGACTATTTCAAAGCATAGAATAATGGAACTGTTTCCATTTATTTGCTGGTTTAACAAGGAAGCTCCTTTCCAGTCTATTGTTGCAACTGCATGTGTTTGACTCATCACAGACAGCAGAACACTATTGTCAGAAATCTACATCTTCCAGGATGATACAGATACAGCACATTGCCAAGCAAGGACCTGGAGTTTGAGAGCATTAAATAAGCCCTGCCCCAGCAGTCTCGAAGTTTGCTTTGTGCTCTGAGAGCTGGAAGTCAGAAGGATTAGACTTTGAACTGAAGACGTGTGGGAAAGGGATTTTTTTCCATTTCTGCTGTGCCCCGTGTGTCTGTGTATCCGAATGATGTTTCTGTCTGTTCTCTCTCCTCCTTTTAGTTCAGCTCCCGGAGCCAAATGAGTCAGAGGAGCAGAAACCGCAGCTCGCGCCAAATATTGAGGGGAAAAATAATTAGAGATCCTTGCCGCACCGCGGCAATGCGCACGTGCGCCCAAAAGCACCGGAGTGCGGGCCGGCGCCTCCGTCACGACAGCAGCCCTGCGTGACGAGCTTCTTTTTTCGGTCGTGCTTGACCCCGCTCCGTGTCGCTCTTTCACTCCAGTATCACCCCCACACGCCCCCCCTCCTTCCTTCCCGCACAGAACAACCGCGGACTGATAGCTCCGTGCAGCTGTGTCACAACAGAACCCCGCAGAGAATCCACCCCCGTCTCTGCGACGCTCTCCCCGCGCCCCTGACGTCCGCAATCGCCTGCGCTTTCCGTGTGTGTGTGCCTGTGCTCCCTCTGCGCGCCTGGCGGATGTGCGACACAGAGGGCCTGCCACAGGAAGACGGTGCCCACGTGGAGCGCCTGTGCCCAGCAGAGAGCCTTCATTGTGATTAGTGCTCTCGGAGTAAAAATAGACTCCCCGCCGCAGCCGATACAACAGTCTCGCGAATGCCGCTATCGCTATCAGCCGCGGCAGCGAGGGCTCCGGTGGGGCTGCTTTCTGCAGCCATCTGGGAGTCAGCTCTTGTGTATGTTTGGTAAGTGACCTGAACGTGGTGGCTCTTGTTTTTATTTCCCTGGAGGCAGAGACCTGAGTTCTGACACTACTCTCATTGATCAGTAAACAACACCCCCTCCATGGTCATTATTTTTCCTGTTTTGGGGGAGGGGGTTGTTTTTTTCAGCCATTTTTCAGTTATTGTTGATGCTGAGAGGACAGGTGACTGATTAAAGCTGGCCTGCAGTAGTTTCAGTTGGATGTACGGGGCATTCAGAAATGTGAAGCACATGAGCTTGTGTGTCTGGGATAAACGCTTCCCCTGGGGTTAGTTTTCAAATACTTATAGAGTTTTTTGTTGAGAGTATAGAATGTTTTTATGGTTCACAATACATTTAACATGGCATTGTAAACTACTGTATTGGAAGCCACTGGTAATTTTTTTTTCCAAAGGTAGGCCTTAGGCATTCATTTAAGGAGATGTGCGGTCATCTCAGAGCTGGGTGGCCCTATATGCTCACTATGCAAGTTGTGTAGGGCCCCGCAAATTACGCAAGGGCCCTGCCTCCCCCTCGTGTCAAAGCGGTGTCACTGTTTACAACTTCGATGAGAGGATGAAGTGGAACTATTCTTCTAATCACGAAAAGAGAAAAAAAACACCATGAATTTCAGGAACAGCAATCAGGAAACTTGTGTTCTCTCCTCTCCAAGTTTGATGACAGCAAATAACAGTAATGTTAAATTAATGTGCTAGCTTGCAGTGCATCTCACTCTAGTTTGTCTGTCTGTCTTGCTAACCTAGCTGGGCAGTGCATCTCTTGGTCTGTCTGTGTCTTGCTTGCTTGCCAGCCGCTTCCAGGGCTGTGTTCTGTGACTTTGCACCTGACAAAACTGAGAGTGAAATACAACTACGTTTGATAAATGCTAAGGGGCAACAGTGTTTATAAACTGCAGCTCAGAAAAGATAACCGCGTCGTGTGAACATGCATTCTTATGCGCATGCACGTAATGAAACTTGCGCTTTCCAGCAGCTAATCACACAGCTGTATAGGTTTTATTTTACTGTTTTGATACATATAAAGCTGTAGCCATAGCCTGTAGGCTTATGTTTACATTGTATAGCCAAAGCTAATTGTATAATATTCTGAGGACTGGACTAATTACCAGGCAGCAGAGCCAAAGCGCAGTGTTATATTTTATTATTTTCTACATTTTATATTTTCTTCAATTGATTATTTATGTTAATGTTAATATTCACTTAAGTTAAGATTCTATAGAAAATATTCTATTCACTAAATATTGTCTTGTTTATACCTCATTCTGTTCTGTATAGGTCTACTTATTCTTAGATCGACAGACGGGGCAAAATGTTTTAAAGGAGGGAGGATTGTAGTGGGAGCACTGGGGTGTCAGGTGTTACTGTGTGGCAATGGCAAATGGATTACATGGCTCACGGGTCAGGTAGGAGGGCCCCTTAGCAGAATTTTACTTAGGGCCCCAGGGAGGTCAGGACCGGCTCTGGGTCATCTGCACCAGAAACTACCCTCCAGACTCCCGGCCCTCATTCAAATCTATGCCCGTTTTTTTGGTCACTCTCCATGCAATGGCCAGCCTCTGTAGGCATTACTTTAACATACCATAAAATAATTTGGGTAAAAAACTCCCCGCATTTGAAGCTGTGCTTTTCATTTTACCTGTGCCTTTGTATCCTGCTCTGTGCTGGGGGCGGTAGCTTGGGAGGTGAACTGGTGTGCCACGTATAATCTAGAGATGGGTGGGTATTCTGCTTCACCCCTGCAATGGCTTTTCCTCTGCAGCAGCCAATGCTTAAAGGACTGAATCATTTTAAAACAAGTTCAACCTCAAAAGTTAAAAAAGGAGCCCACTCCCAGGCAGACGGGAGACCTTTTGAATATTTGAAATGAAATTTTGTCCTGCAACACTTTTGAATATCTTTTAAGAGTGTGATCCTTCTGTGGCATTAATTCAGGCGGATTTCTGAAAGCTGCAGAAAAGAAAAAAGTGCTTTAAGTGTTTAATCTCCAACTGGGTTACTCAAGTGACTGCTCAAGTGTTGCATGCATCCCTTTCAATTGGTCGGTCAAACTGAGGATTGCTATGAAAAATTCTGGATTTTGTGGTCAGATCTGAAGCAGCCATGATCTGGTCCGGTATGCTTGGTAATGGCTGTTGATGTCAGGGTCTTGATGTTGATGTTCGCTGTTCGCAGTGCGGGATGCAAAGCAATGGTGTTGAATGACAATGTAATGAGTGGAGTCCCTCCAACAGAGCATATCTTGTCCCTTGAGTTAACAAACCTTTTGTTCTGGGATGGTGGGGGGGGGGGGGGGGGGGGGGTGCGAGTGAATGCGCTGTTTGGTATTGCATCCTGTGTCACTGTGCAGACTCTCAGCTCCCGCATCACAGAGCAGACCCGCATGTATCACTTAGTGCCATTTCCAGACTAGGGCAGGCAGAGCACTCCATCTGGAAGGCTGCCCACAGTGTACATTTATTAACCTTTACTGACCCCGCACTGCGAAAACATACCGCAGTGCCATCTTCCAAAATAAAAGCTGTTCCATGCGTCATTTTGACATGCAAGTGGCAGAAGACACTGCTGTGGTCCTCCCCTCTTTGTGTGTGTGTGTGTGTGTGTGTGTGTGTGTGTGTGTGTGTGTGTGTGTGAATGTGTGTGTGTCTTTGCATTTGTGGGTCCTGTGTGTATGCTGTGTATTCTTACATACAATATGAAGATTACTCCGGTCACTGCTTCCTTATTGCTGTTCTGTATTTTTCAACATCAGGTTAGCATTATCATTTGTCTGCTGAATAAACTAGCATGGGTGCTGCTCAGAATCTGAAATAGTGTGATAAGAGCTAAGAGAGTGAGCAGATAGCAAGTGAAAGCACTCCCCTGGCTTGTGCTTTTATTTTGTAGTGCACTGTTCTCATCATTACACACACTCATGCCTACCATTATTGAATGTTTCACAATTATTCTCAGTGTTCAACTCTGTGTAAGTGCAGTTTGTCCTCAGCAATAAAAGTAAAAAACTCTCATTCACCTTGCTGCTTTTGGTCACAGCGTTAACATCAGTGGTGCAGTATTCTACTCGTCAGAAATGGTAAAGCAGTAGGTAAAGTGAATTTGGATGGCTCTCCTTGCTTGATGTGTTCAGAGGACAAAGTTAACAGGTAGCCTTAAAGATAGCCGCTATTCAAAGATCCAAGGTTTGTAATCTGTGTAAGGCTACATGACAGAATTCAGACCCTTTGCGTTGTACAAGTGAGCACATGAGTGGCAGTTAATCCTTTATTAAGGATTCATATTTATAATGCTTGCAGTGGCTTACGCCATCAAATGTTATGACATGACAGTGGTCTTCACTAAAGCCAGGAGTCTCCAGTATAAAGAACAAGCAGTGGCTTCCGTTGAATTATTCCATGACAAAGGTGGGACCATCCCAATCAAAAGCCTAGCAACTGTTTCAAAAAAGAGCCAGGAGTCTTCTTATTGAAGCCTTTGAACCTACCTAACCTTAATCATTGCAGTTTTTTCCTTTCCTTAGAGCCTTCCAGACTTCCCTCTCCCCATTCTTTTGCACGTTGGTAGTACTTTTTCAGCAGAGATGCTAAATGGCACCACTCTGTGGGACACAAACCAGGCCGTGTGTCCTCAAGGACATCCTAGCCTGGCCCCTGACCCCTTTCCAGAAATCTGAGCGATATGTGGTGACCATTCTGCTGCAAAATGGCTGCAGCGCATCACCCAGGTGGGTGGCCTCGCTAAAAAAGTGCTTTCAGATCCTGAATGAACCATGCCAACGTGTGGCCCTTCCCAGTATATGCACCCCTGGGAGTGAAGCCAAGAACCACATTAAAACACGGTTGGAGTGATTTCCTGCAGCATATAGTCAGCTAGCTTTGTTTAGCTCCTCGGTCATATTTATGTAGCTCTTTCAACCAAAAGTTCAGTACATGACATGAGGTGTTTATTTGTCCAAGTGTCATGATTGTCAAGGGTTATTAGACAAGTATGAGTCAGAATGATTTCATTTATGTGTTCTTTTTTATTGTATTTTATTTTCCGTTTGGTTTTCATTGAGCTTAGAACATACTGTAGAGACCTTGAAGGCAGAGATCTTTCACTAGTTTGAAATCATAATGTGCCCACACATTTGTCAAAATGACTTCCATAAAATATCTGAATCCAAAAACCTTAATTTTTAGCAATGGACAACCATGTCATACAGAATACAGCTCATAGGTTTGTCATGTGCACTAAGGTAGTAGTTTTTTCTTCTTTTTTTTCTACCCAAATGTTTAGTGCCATATAGGCAACCATTTTAAAACAGTGGGTGTTATTTTTATTTATTAATTTTTTTTGTCTGCAGCTGCATATGCTAATGTGCACTTCTTGGTCCATTTGAGCTGTTGTGTAAACCAATTCAATTTTAACGCATGAATTTCTGAGGTAATGCTGTGCTCTGGTCATTCCACAGTGAGATCAATTGCAGCCATTTCATCATCTGATAGACTGTATGGTGCTGTGCTCAATAGGAGAGGCATTGGATCTCTTGATTGGCAGGTCTCTTTTCAGCATTTTTGAGTTTTGAGCCAGGGTGCCAGCTCTTCTGTGTTAGCTGCAGTAGGACACGGCTGGATCCCTTTCTCTTTTTTTTCTTGAACAGGAGTTCTTGTTCTTCTCCTGGTGTCTTGGTTAGATTCAGAGGTAGAGCTGGAGATGGGTCTGGATTGCTCAGAGATCTTCCACTCCAGCTAAGGTTCCTTAGATTCTCACTCGAATGCTGAACAGAGGTTTGGCACAGAGTCTCCTATGAAGAGATTCCTATATGGTGTACAGGTTGTAAGAAAATGGTCTGCTCTGCTTGCAATGTAAAGATCAGCATGGATTGGACATCAACCAATCACCCAATTTCACACCTCAGAAAGTGAGCTGTGCAAGGGTAAGTCCTAGTTTTATGACCCTTTGGTTAAGCACACACCAAATATGGAGAATTTCTCTATCTCGCTGATGTGGTGCAGAGAGAGGAAAATCATGAAGCTCAGAAACTCAGAAAAAGAAAAGACATTCCAAACGTCGTTTTAATTGCAGTGGTGACCAGTGACCTACAAGTAGACAAGGCAAAAATTGAACTCGCCAACAATGGCTCTGATCCTTTGTTTTGTCATGAACAAGCTTGCTGCTTAGGATAAGGACCACCACTAAGCAGCCCATTCCATCTCGCTCTGTGGTAGCATTACCTAGCAACAGTTCATGCTAAATCAGATGAGGGAGGTTCACGGACAGGAAAGGGGAGCGGAGGTTGAGGAGATGCAGTTGAACAGGGTCTGTCAGTTGGCGTGTGAGATTGAAGAGGATGTACACAATGCACCTTATTACCACCATTATATACAGAATAATATCCCTTTAAGACCCACTGCGATGCTGCCAATGTGTGCTCATCCCCTCTGTAATGAATCCAGAGAGCCTACTCCTTTGTACGTGGCAGAGAGAATGACAAGTGTTCGTCGCCACCTGACAGGTAATAATATAACATCAGATAGAGCTACAGCTCTTTGTGTATCATACAGTTATAACCATGACACCTGGCTATGCATGGTCACCTAATGCTTCATACTGATTAAGGCAGGACAGTGGCTTTGTCAACACCCAGTCATCAGGCTTCATTAAAGCCCTTTCCTTTGCCTTTGGCTTTGACAGGTAGAGGGACACACCACAGATACACGCTGGAACACACCCCAGTTGCATGCTGAAGGGTCTTCCACTCAGCAATGGTGTCCACAGTTAAAAGCAGTTTTGGGGCTTGATCAAAATCACTAGTTGTGTAGTGTTGGTCAGGTAGGTGGGATTGCAACCAAGTGATTGTAGGTTCAAATCTCAATTAAGATCTCAATTCTGCTGTTTAGCCCTGGGTCTTGCCCTTGAAGTGTATAAGAATGTGTTAATATACTGAATGGCACAATATCCAGACAGATTCAGGAGGAAAATTGCATGCTAAGAGTAAGGCTAACACACAAATAATATTATGCAAAGGTTTGTAGTTTATTTCTGTTTAACAGCGCTGTTTAAGTAATAGTTATCATTAAAAAATTCCCCAATTCATTAAGATCGATTCAAAATTAGCTGTTAAAGTACCTAGGGCCTTGAACAATTAGTTAAATAACTACATAAATGTGACTGAGACAGCATCCTAGGATGTAAATTAAGGATTTAATAAAAACTGTTTAATAAACCCATTTTTGTATCTTCTCCTAAGTACAAACACACCTCCAAAATACATTGCTTTTTTTTCAGAAAGGCTTTGCAGCAGATTAACTGTTGGGAGAAGTAACATGCAGGTTAGTATTCAAAACTGATTAAAAGCTTAACTAACTGAAAAGCCATCATGGACACTGTGCCTCCTGGAGTAGGATTCAGAAAGACAGAGACAGGCGCAAGTGAAGGCTGCAAAGGCTCAGAGAAGGGTAGGGGCTTGATGTGGGTTTATCGGCCACCGTCCCTGTCGTCCCCTTTCTGTCCCCCGCTGTGAGTGATGAGCCTGGGCTTCGACAATGTCAGCAAGTTGACACGGTGACCCGGTCAGCGCGGTCTGGCTGGACACCTGACCCCCTCCCACTGCTGTCATCCATGTGCCACTGGGAGCCGGAGAGCTCACCTCTCAATTGATCTGTCTCTGGTCCTCTGATCTCAGCTTACAGTGACACCACTTGTCAGGTTCTGTCTTTCTCTCTCTCTCTCTCTCTCTCTTTCTCTCGGGTCTCATCCCTCCTTCGAACAGTACAGGCTGTCTGCGGTTACACTGGGTCATATTTCACTCTCGACGCAGTTGAACGTGGGCTGGGGGATAAAACGGGCAATAAAATGGAAAGGAGAGCGCGGAACTGGGGCGGGGGGGGGGGGGGGGTGTGGGGGGGGGGGGCGCGTTTGAGCGGCTAATTCAATTAGCAAAATCGTGAGTAATGACAAAAGAATAAGTTCGTCAGCCTGCAATTATGCATCCCGTTGTTGTTCAATAATCCAATTTGCTCCTAGTCTGGATGAGTCACCCAGCCCTTGCCCCCCGTTTCTTCCTAATTAGTCTGTGTTATGAGGCTGGCGTGGAGGCCCCTTGCAACATCTTTTGTTTTTGTTAGTATCGATTTGGCTTCTTCCCTTGTTTCACTTTACTTTGTGCCCCGTGGCAAGGCTTTCCATAGGTGTCACTGGTCTTTGGCGTCTCGGGTCAGGTAGGTAATGACTTTTCCCAGCTCTCTTCCTGTTCTCTTCTTAATAGCTGATACTGCAGTGTTATTCCATGAATGGTTAAGGGTCTTCCACTCAGCGATGGTGTCAGCAAATTAAAAGCAATTTTGAGGTTTGATCACATTAGTTGTGAAGTGCTAGGTAGGGTTTGCAGTCAGGTTGTTGTAGGTTCAGATTGCACTTAGGAGTCTGCTAGCCTTGGATCAAGCCCTTGAGGCAGATAACTATGTGTGGTTGTTTTATTTTATGGTCTGATGTAGCATTTATTACTAATGTATTTAATGTGCAATATCCTATGAATGTTGCATCAGGGTTATATTTACAGTATTAGCTATGAATTTGCAAAGGAGGTGCCAATGCTCTTGGATGCCATGTGGAAAAACAGCAGTCTTACATATTTGTTTCTGATTCACTTTGATGTTGTGCTGTGTGTATCGACCAACACCCTTCAGAACTCTATGAAATGGTAAAAAATCAAAGCTTCTATTTATTCCTCAGAAAAGGTATCAATCTCTAATTAACACAAAGGAAAAAATTAAATTAGAAAAGATTTTTAAGTAAAAGTAAAATCCTGTGGAATGACAAATTCTTTTCATTTTTAAGCATAATTACATCAACTATTGACTGGTTAGAAAGTGAAATGCCCAGATTTGTGTTTCAGATCCATATCTGTGCTTCTTTCACTTTGTTATCTGAGGGGTGAATTTAAAAGGGCATGAGGGGGATTAAATTCTTTCCCCAGTGCACTGGAATCCTATTTGCGACCTGCCCAATTTTTGGGTAACTTCTGACTTAATGAACCCTAAGAATTTCCTGCAGTGCTCCGACAGCCAGGTCCAATCAGTGGAGTCAAGCTGAATGGCAGAAAGGCAGTGTTTAAAGAGCCTTCATCACAGGCTACTGAACAGGGAAATGGACCCCGTTGTTTTTAAGGTGCATTCTGAAAATCACCATCTTAGCTCCTGCAGGAGGAGGAGGTTGCTCAAGTGTGTCAAAACCAGATGGGAGCGCTATAGCATGTAGCAAAATGACCTTTATGCGGGTCTCATAAAATATCATACAATATCATTCAGTGTGATTGCCCGTCCAAAGGAAATGGAGGGTCACCACAGCATAACTAAAGCATGCACACAAACACACATATTCACTCACACATCACACTCACTCTCTCTCCCATACACACACACCACACCGTCTGTCTCTCACCCACATACACATATACTCAGACACCACACTTTTGCTCTTTCATGCACGTGCACACACACGTACACACACCCACGCACACTCAAAGGCACACTCGCACGCACGCATACACAGTCATTCACTCATACACTGCACTCTCTCTCTCTCTCATACACACACACACACACACACCACTCACGGAGAGATATGATGTCCCATTCTCAGTCTCCACATGAATATGTATGAGGATGATGTGAAATGAGCTTTACTTCCGTGTCACTCTGATTGAGCCCTCGGAAAGATGAGCTGCAGCTAAGAGGAAATGGTCCCTGATGGTGCCAGACAAACCACAGCACGCTTCAGGTGCTGCTGAGTCTTACCGAGGCTCAGAGTCACAGCCCAGCGGTTACACAGCCGTGTGCCGTTCATGCAGCTGGTGAGGTTTCACTCAGTTAATAAAATAACAGCTCCAGGGCAGGTGAACTCCGTGAAAAACAGTTCTGAGGACTTTTTCAGGTCCCCGCTGTCCCGTTGGGAAGGGACGGCGGAGGGTGCTGTGCTTTCGGGATCCTCAGACTTCAGGGGCGGCGCTCCGTCTGCCGGCAGCGCGCTCCTCAATCTTTAATGCAATGTGAAAAAGTCTGTAATTGCGTTCTCAGTCATTATGACAAAGCCTTGCGCACAATCGACTCACTTCCCTGAGGTGGGCTATTAGTTTGTCAGTCTTAGGAGTTGTGAAGCGCAGATCCGTAATGGCATCTATAAAAACAGCAAACAAAACAAATACAATAATACTCAGTAGGCAGTTTAAGGCAGCACTGGCTTCTGCTGTCGCTTGCTTTTATCATTTTCAAGGTGTTTACTATGAAAGCAATAATGGAACATTAGGGAATGGCGGAATTAAGAGTGGTGAGGTTTGTGTCAAAAGAAATATGAAGAGATTGATCGCAATGTGCTGGTGCTAAGTGCTTGTATATCCAGCTGCTCTGTGCCACAGAAGTCAGCTCCACCCCATCCAGACACTGTCACAGCTTCCGTTAATCACAAGGCTGGTGGCGGTGTGTGTTTTGGTGTTCATCCAGTCCTGGCCGTCATTCTCAGCACGCACAGGGGAGGCTCCCTGTGTCGTCCAGCTCGCCGCACTGCCGGTGTGGTCGTAATCTTTGCTTTATGACTCCGGGCGCGCCCTGGAGCGCTCTCACACGCATTCAGATCGGCCATTTTGACTGCGGCAGCTGATCTGCATGCAGCAGGCTCTCTCACTCTGTCCACTTTACCTTGAACTTGGGGTGTGTATCTGGGGGGTGCGGGGGAGGATTTTGCCTGAGGCAGTAAATTTCATTCAGAAGCACAATGCATTCTGTGTGCGTCTGCTCTCTGTGCACTGCAAAGTGAAGTCTTCCTGCCGCCGTCCCCCAGCTCCCACCCCCACATGCCTCAATCAGAGGACATACAAGAGGGATAATCCATATCACAGCGCTGAACCTTTCGCCTGCCTTGCGCTTTGCCTCGATCGGACGTCCCTGTAGCACCCTGTCACCTTTGCCCTCCTTCCGTGCCCCCACCTTGTAGCAGGTACGGCGAAACCGCGAGCTAATCAAGTAGGTCGCCCTCAATTAGAGCGATTGCATTCCGCCATAGTGGAAACGTGACTCCAGGCACGCGGCCGCCTTCCATAATTAGGCCGCTGGAGTTGCGGGACGACTGAGCGATGAGCCCCGAGCGGCTTTTCGGAACATGGTAGGCCCTGACGTCTGTGACGATGCGCAGCCCGGCAAAGGCTTCCGTTTCTGCCCGTGCCAAGTGCTAATACTGTTTTACAAACCCAGCTGCAGCGACACAAATTTGGAGGGCACTCAGATGGCGCTGAGTAAGGTGGCAGGGGCTGGCCACGGTTCCGCTCCCGCGAACGTTGTCCCCCTGTTTTGGGAGCGGAAGGTCTCACCAGCCCTCTTCATCATCGTAATTACTCTGGAGGCTGCCTGGCCACTGCAGGGCTAATGAGGACAGGTGCAGGAGGACAGCCTAATTCTGCACCCGTGGCGGAGGTACATCTCTGCCTTACACAGTGCTTACATCAAATTTCATGGATTGCGCTGCCCTGTTTACAGTATGATGGTCTTTCATATGACCATAGAATGTTGCAAAATGCTGAAAAAAGAGCTGTGCAACTGGAGCCAGCGAAATCCAGGTATGAAGGGCAAGACTGCGGGAAACGGTGACTGTAACTTGTTTAAGTGTTGTGTGACATGAACACTAATGTACCGTTATTTCCAATCCAAGCAGGTGCAGCATGTGTTTTTCATGACATTATGGTGATAGAGGCTTAAACATTGTTTGGAAGCAGAACCGATCGACGTGTTTGCTGTTCAGTACAGAGATTTCACCCCTTTTCTAATGGAGAGGAGAAATGGTTGTTTTGCTTAGCACCGTGACTTGCCAAGGTATGAGGCTGTCGCTCGGTGCTCTGAAGCAGCCGTTGATTCACATTCTGCGTTTGCCTCAAACTTGTTTTCTGCTGCACATCTAATTTGGAGAAAAAACTTTAAGCAATAAACAGTTAATTTCTCACACATTGAACTAAAGCACCACAGGCATAAAGACATTACACAAAAGTGTATTAAACATTAAGGTAGTGGCCCCAGAGAAGTATACTGAATGTAGTATCCTTCTCCACAGATTTTTTCTAATGTGCTCCTATAGCTGTTCGCAGTGCAGCATACAGATGTTACGATAACAGCTGTGAACAGAGGTACCACACCCCAACCCCCACCCCCCCCACAGGGCCTGTAATCTCGCACGTCACTCAAGTACATGAACTCAGGCAATTCCCTCAGCCCAATTCCCATGTGCGCGCTGTATACGTTACACCAGATGACGTTCGGAAACAAATCCAAGTAGTCTCCTTTAGAGCATTAAATGTACACTAATCCCTACAGATGAATTACAGCCACAATACAGCTGGGAAATACAGCAGACCATTATCTGCTTAAGACGCATCTCTGCACAGCCCATTGACTCTGGGCAGTATGCTTCATTGTTATTTATTTTATCGCATTTGTTCTCTCTCTCTCTCTCTCTCATGTTTGCTATCTGTTATATTAGACATAATAGGCTCCGTTGTACAGGCATTGGAGCTGATAGAATGGGCGTTTTTAGACATTACAACAAGGCCACTCTATGTGGTTTGTTTGAAACTATACAGCGTCTCAGTCATTGTGATTGGATTGGGTTATTACACGTTTGGTACACATTTGTTACATACTATTACATGTGTATTACACCTACAATGTTAGCAGTGTTGCGGGAGTCCTGGGTGGCGCGTGGTTCAGATTTAGTGCAGCTGGTCGCCCCCAGAGTGCGCGGTCTCTGTGCCTCGCGTGCGTGTTTGATTATATTAAGGCCGGCAGCCTGTCGGAGCATGGCGTGGCTGACCCGACCCGTTACTCACGTCACAACAGCGCACGTCCGCTCACGTCACCCGGTGCCACGCGAAGTCGCCATCGCACCGACCTGGCACATCCAGCTGGCCCGGTCCTCTCCACATCCACAGACCCGCCGTTTGTCAGTGCGTCTCCCTGCCAACACAAATACCGCCACTCTTCCTCTGCTGCCCTCTCTCTCTCAGTCTCTACTTCTCTCTCACAGCACAGTTGAACTCAAAGGAGCTTGTTTAGTAAGATAAACCAAAATAGTGGTGCTAAACAGGTCATATTTGAAAACTTCCAATTTAATAAGGAATATGGCACACTGTATAAAACTTGTATCCATACATATGTGTAAATATAGAGAAGTTAAACAAAGAAAAAATAAGTACTTCTTTAGCTTTTTTAAACCAGAAAAGGGACATTTAAAAAGATGTCATAACAGGGCATAAAAGGAACTATAAAATCCCATTCCTGCAGCACAGAGCACTCATAGTCATGCTTGAGAAACGCCATTTTGTCTTTGCTTTACTGTTTGTACTCCAAAGGTCCAGATAAGACCATAAGAGTGTCTGAAATATTTTATGGTTTGGATTACCCTAATGGGAATTGTGCATCGTGCTGTCCAAGAAACTGACTGATGGTGGTGCTGCGCTGCTCATTGAGCTCCAGGGCCAACTGGCTGAGGAGACCCTCCAAGGATCACTGCCTTTCTCTCTTTGTCTGAGTTGCATTCTTTTTCTCCATCTCTCTCTCTTTCTCATCCTCTTTCTCCCTCCCTCTCTCTTTCTCCCTTTCCTTCTCTCTGTCTCTCTGTGTGCAAGGGCAGTGTGTTCACTGTCCTCAGGCAACAACCGGCTACTTCAAATAGTGCAGCCTATGGGTCCCTCAGTATCACAAATGTTTTTCTCTTCATAGCATCACAAAATGCAGTACATTTAATTGGAGGCAGTTTTGTTCCCCATTGTCTCATTTTTTTGGACATTGTGCTTGTTTGGCTGCAATATTTCATTTTGTTTTCTTATTGGTTAGTTTTGTTTGTGTGTGTGTGTGTGTGTGTGTGTGTGTGTGTGTTTTGTTGGTTTTTTTTGTAGGGTGGAGGGAGGTGGGTCTTGATAAACATAAAAACATATATTATCAAGCTGATGTTTTTATTGTTGCTCTAATGATTTGTCTCAGGGTTTTAATAGTTTGTTGATATGTTTAACTGCCAGCTAGAGTCCTGTAGTGTTATTTTGATCATACTGTGTGCTAAGTAGATTAGTCTATTATTGCCTTGCTGAATTCTTGCAAATATTGTGACATTTATGTGGTAGGAACAGCTGTGAATAAAAATGTACCTTTGGAGATTCACAAATTGTCTTACAGCTCAGGATTGGGTTAGTCCCTCCCCAAACCACAGATTGATGTGTGTGTATGTGTGCACTTGGATTCTAACAGACTCAGTAACTGTTCTCCTCTGACTAAATTCTGTAAATAATAAGCCCTCTTTCTCTGTTTTTCCCTCTGTCTCCCTCTGTCTCCTCATCTCTCTGTACCTCTGTCTTTCTCTCCTTTATATCTCCTTCTCTCTTTTTATGAATATATCTAAGCCTCATAGTGCTATTGTTCTTGGCAAGTGTGAAAACGTATTTGTACTGGGGTGAACAAATGTACCATCTTCTGTATAAGAATTGAAGGCCTCCAAAACTCATATCAGAGTAGGAAGGAGGTCGGGGGATTGAGGAAGGAGGGTTCTGAGGGTTCTGATGGGATACATTCTCTCCTCTACCCTAGTCCCCCAATCGGTGCTGCAGAATGCGGAGGCCAAGACTGATTTGAGAGTCAGGTTTCGCCTCATTCAGGCAGGAGAGCATTTCCAAGCTGCCTTCACTGATACTGTGCTCTGTGCCCAGTCAGGCACACTGTTGCTTAATTACCCAGACTCCACTCACAGCTTCAACTGCTCTGCCAGTGTGTTGCTTTGGTGCAGAGGCTGGGCGGAGGGATGGGGAGGGGTGTCGACCGGGGAGGGGGGGCAGCTAGGGGAGTTAACTCACTGAAGCTCGTCAGGAGGAAATAGGCCTGAAATCAATTTCCGCCAGCAGCTTGTAAAAACGCCTCAATTGGACATGCCACACGCTCCCCGAGCCAGCAGATCCGACACAGGCAGGGCCTTCCTTTGCCGCAGGTCACTATGCCCATCCCCCGTTGAGACACTCAAACTTTATTAAAAAATTTCCTTTCAAAAGATATGGTATAATTTCTTTTTTTACCCAATGTGTTAGCGCTTGTTATTTTCTCAGCTATGATTCAGAATCCCAGAAATCATTTTTGCAGCTGTTCTCTTTTCTTTTTTCAATTTCAAATCCAAATCCAAATCCAACCACTCTCACCACTATTCTTTATTCAAGCAGAATTCAACCAGTTTGCTTCTATTCATGGTGTCAGCTGAAAAGATTCACTGTGAGGTTTCTTGCTGAGCCAACGTTGCAACGCCCTGCCCTCTACACACACACACACACACACACACCCTGGCTACTTCCTTGCAGACCACATCTGGTCTAAACTTGGTGATGTGACTGTTTAAACTGTCCGCCTCCCTTGGACACTAATGAGGTCTGTAGGCGCAGAGATGCCCAGGGCTGATTCGTTATCCATTTTGTGGTCCAGCACCACAAAATCACACAGGCAGAATAGATGCAGTTTATGTGCACACTCAGCAGTGCTGCTCCATGAACGTGCATGTCGTTACCCAAGTTTGGTAGATCCTAAATCACAAAAAAAATGCTGCAGCTCTCCTCTAGATGTCAGAACCAGGTCTGAGCACAGACATGCACTCTACAGAAGCAATATACTCGACCATTGGATGATATTTGCTGACTTTGGTACAGAACGTAGATTAGTTTCAGATTTGACAAACACCAACTCCGAGCTGACAGAAAAATTGTGAGTGCGGGGTCAGACTTCTTAAAGACGTGAGCAAGGGAGATTACTAGAGCTTGTCTGTGTTATTTTCTCTGCTGCTCCATTCATAACCAATTGAAGTCATTCATCACCACTGTAGCATTGCTTAACATGATTATCCCACGAGGAGCTGTGAAACATTCTGTGATGGTGATATCAAATCGTGCCGGAAATGCAAAGCGCTCATCTTAGAAACTGTTAAACTGATGTCTATGAGGCAGATTAAACATAATAACGTTTTCATCTGAAAGTTGATCAGCACTCAATGAAGAGGAGAAAGGAAAGCCAAAGTATTTTTCTGTCATTTACATATGAATGCAAAATGAAATGTTGGAGGAAAAAGGAGTTAATCAGAAAGATTGAAAGGGGCTGAATGTGTCTTTACTAGTCTAAGAAGGTTCTGACGCTAACACGGGCAATTTCAGACAGTAATAGTATAGGTTAAAAAAGGATCCAATCTTAGTTTGATTTGTAAAAAAAGGATGTTAGAATAAATCTGTACAGTCAAGATAATGGATGGCAATATATCCAGTCACCCCCAACATATCCGGTGAACCTACATTTGCAAAAGCTGGTGGGCTAGTCTGCACTGGATCACATTTCTTTTTTTTTTTTGTCCTGGAGGGAGTTTTTTTTTTTTTTGAGGTTCCTTTGGATGTTGGATTATATGCTGCATGAAGGGTAATATCGGAGAGGCAGGGAAGCAAAGTTCACGTTTCTGCTTCTTGGGGAGCTACCGCAGGAGTGGAAAGAGACCCGGGGACAGATTTACAGAAGGATTACATGTGCACCACAGGCAATTTGCAGGCCCGCAAAAAAAACATGCATGGGATTTGCGAACTGGGTGAATTCTGCAATTACCAGCCTATTTCTCAGAGACGGTGTCACTGTGCAGTTTTGCCCTTGATGCATATGCAATCCTTTGCATGCATATGAATAACCAGGATGAAACTGGGAGGGGATTTTGCATATGAGGCTCATTTAGTATTCTGTTGAATTTACTAAAGCCTTGTTTAAAAGATGAAATTGAAACTCATCCCGCCTGGTGTATTTACTTACTTGTTCAGGGTTCATCCTGCCTGATTTGATTGATTAATTGATTACAGTTGTCATTCTAATATTAAAGGCCAAATGTTTTACTTACATGACATGGTGTTTCTTCAAATTTACTTTACCATAAATTGTGTAAAACTGCACCTTGTTCAATGGCCTTTCTGGTTTTATTTTGGCAGTCTGGTAAGATATCTACTTCATATTTGCTCTGTATGCACCTATTCAAGATGTGACAATGCTATTCTGTAACATGGCCTATCTTCTCTATTTTTACTCAGTAAATCTTGTTTTTTTTTCATCGGTGTGCATCTGACTGTTCTGCCAGCTTCACTTCTTGAGCTGTTCCTGTGGTAAAGCAAGGCGACTTTATTTTGTGCATGATCTCACTCCACATTCTGCTCTTGTATTTCTGTTGTGAGGGTTATGGTTTCATTAGGCTGCATTTTATTTAATGGCTTTCCATTTCCCCAGCGGCCAGATCAGCAACACATAAAATATGCATTCCGTGGCCGGCCAACAGATCTGCACTACATGAAATACAAATCAATGCCCAGTCACAAGATCCCCATCATGTAAAATATGCCTGGTGGACAGAATCATTGAATACTCGATACACAAATACTCACTGAGATCCCGATCACCGCGATCAAAGCAGTACTTTTTGGCATTGCATGTCCAGTCACCACACAGGCGCCACATCACAAATAATACACACTTAGATCCCGATTACTGAGACCGAAGCAGCGCGTTTGAGTTTTACTAGCCCGGTAAATCCACTGGCTTTCACAAGACAAATTATAGGCGACGAATTACGACAAAAAAATGGGTCGCAAGTCCATTTCCCTAACCCCTGCTTCACACTCCCACTGGTACGTGCAACAATGCAATGCTGCCTTTGTGTTTTTAATGAGCGGAAAGCTCAAAGCTAAGCTCTATAGCGCTTGCTTGTTTGTGTTTTGAAGCATCTGTGTCTTATCAGCTTACTGTACAACACCCATGTCTCTCATCTGCCACCACCATTCTCCCTCCTTCCCCGTCATATCCTCGCCTCTTTCAGCGTAGGTGCCATTTTGTTTGAAAGCAGAGCAACTCACAGAAAAAGCAAAGACAATAATAGTGGCAATAGCAAAGAAATAAGAGAAAAATGTTGAAAAGTAATGAAAAGCACAACAGACAACAGGATGTAGACATAAAAATCTAGTTTCACTTTGAGGAGACGAACAATCCTCCAACCTAGAGAAGAATGTGGGTTCGTTATCAATTAGAAATGCTAGTAGAGGTGCTCTTTTAAGAGGCTGTTACAGTCTGAAAGCTGAAAGCAAGAGGAACCTTCCTGAAGGGAAACTTGGTACCAAACAATCAACCTGACAGGTTGATGGAAACTTTGGAAGCATGTATATTTACCAAAAAAGGGAGGGGGATGCAAGGACAAGGCGGAAGTTTATCCCTTTCTTACTTTAGCGGGGGCGCTGGGACTCGCTCCATGGGTGAGTGACGGTTAACCAAATTTGTTTAATTTCTCAGAGACCAAACAAGAATGCCTTCCATTTTAAAGAGTGTACGTTAGAACCCTCTGCTGGAGAGAAGCAATGAGCACCTACTTACAGCCAGCACCCCGGGTAAATTTGTTTATGTGCGCACTGTCCAGAGTAGAGGTGAAAAGCAGGTAGTGTTAGTTATCAATAGTGTCCTTATGATACATTTCACAGCTGTTTGTATTATTAACTGTTAACCTGCTGAGAGTAGTCATTATCCAGCTCTTTTATAATGTCCCCAATTCACTAAATCCAGATAAATATGTGACTCATTTGACAGAGTTTTTCACAATTTATCTGTAATTCACTTGGTCCTTAAGCTTGAGTAACACATTTGGAGTGATTCTTTTGACCATACTTGCAACTTGAGATCAGAACCTGCTGAAATAAAATGAAAAAAAGCCCACTGAGAATTAAAACAAACCTGTAACATTTGCTTAACTTCAGCATTGAAAGTGAAGCACACATTAAATTATAAAATTCAGTCAGATTGAATCTGGGCCTGAGATCAATGCCTTAGAGGCTAATACCCAAGGCATTTTGCAGCCTCTTTCAAAGTGCAGTGAGCTTCAGGGTGCCTGCGGACAATCAGACCAAAGATATGAGATTTTGGCTAGTGAAGGGGTAGCCTGCAGTGAAGGGACTCTGCTTATATGTGCCCACAGAGGACTGCTTTTGCTCTGCCTGAAGCGTACCACTGCACCAGCTGCATAATAACATCCATCAAGCCATCGTGAAGTCTAACCTTTTCGCTGCAGAAGAGCCCCACTAGTTTGCGTCATTTATTTCCGTGCCATATCGAATAATTTAAAGTGCTGCCAAATACTCCTGATGAATGAGTCTGCCTCACTCAATATGACTGCGTGCGCTTTGCTCAGTAAGTACAGCATGAACTGGCAGGGACTGTACAGCAACAGGCGAGTTTTGGTCGGGTTTAAAAAAATGCGGTCAGATGCGGTCAAAATGTGATTTATGGCATTTTCTTCACCATTCCCACTATCTTGCGGTTGCCTTCCTGATATGTAATAGGATATCTTATTTTGGCTGTATTTTGCTCTCACAGCATTCATTGATATCTGTTTGGTACTTGTAGTACAACCCACAGACTTTGCCCAAAGCCATTTGTTCAACATGGCCTGGAGAGGTCATGCAAGGCGATTGTTGCTGCTTGGTCAAATGCATCATTGATGGGAACTTTGGTATGGGACATATTACATGGAGGGTAAGAAGTGAAGGGAAAGCCAACCTAAAATCTGAAAGCTTCTTAGGCCCACAGCATGTCCGTGGTCATTTGGCTCTCGCTTCAAAGTACCACCCATTTTATCTGGCTATTGGTGGGATGTAATGTGGCTCTACGTTCTAATTGGATTAAAGCAACAATTTTGCATAATTAATTACTTATTAAAGGGCAGTGCTGCTGCACCGGAGTATTCAACAGAGTCTTTTAAATAGACCTCCACATTCTGCAGCAACCTGGATGCCCTGAATGGTCTCCCATCCAAGCTAAACCCTGCTTATGTTTGTGAAATGAAGACTGCAGGGTATGGGCTGGTCTGCTGAAAATCAGGGAGTGTGTGATTGATTTGTGATGAGTTTTCTGGTGCAAAATGGCTGCCATTCTCCCTAACTATAAAGTTCTCATATCTGTGAAAGTAAATGCAATCCCTTCATCCATTCAGAGCAATGGATAAAAATCCAAAATTACCAGAGAGAATGTCAGTAGTACTATACATCTATGGTTACATTTTCTTGTCAGAATCTCCTCATCCCTGGCCTTTGACTATGGAAGGCATGGAGTCACAGCAATTTATCAGAGAATTCTCATTATGTCCAGGATCTATCTCTCTAGAGATCAAATTTAACTTTTCAAAAGCCTCTCCAACAAAGACACAAGCCTTTCAGTGGCCTAAGGACAAATATTCTAAAAGTGCAATCGCATCATTTCAAAGTGGTTGTTCCTGAGGGCCATTTTAGAACCCTTTGAAATGCAGAGGTGACAGGCTCACAGAGCTAAATGAGCGGGGTGTGCATTTGGAAATGACTAACCTGCAGCATCCGGGGAAGCACTCCCCCTCACCCAAATATAACCCGGAGTTAATGAAGCATCGCGCTACGTGTTTCTACTGCTCATGCCGTACTGTTTTAATTAAAGGGGAAACGTTCACTTCCAGAGCCTTCATTCCTGAGTAAAAACACAACATTTCAGCCACGCTCCGTGATCTCTAGCACTGCTGTGGAAGGTGCAGATTTGGATTTGTTTACAGTCAAGTAGAGGAGCTCTCACACTGTTCTTAGTGATGCTGAAATCTGTGATAACGCTTGGAACGGAGTGCAGCACCTTTAGTTTTTATTCCTTTCTTCCTTTGAGTTTCATTAGAATCAAACCGATGATCAAACCGATGTACGACAGGCACTAGATACATCCTCCAGACAAGCTGATGCCCAGGAGGAAGTGATGTCACCTCCCCGCTGGGAGGAAATGATGGTATCTTTCCCAAGAGGCCGTGACATCACATTGCCGTAGCATCTCATTACCGCGAAGAGGGGTTTAACCGTCGTTCGCCAGCGTCCTGGAGGCAGTCTTCCCCATTAATCAGTGAGCCATTTGTAATGCCACATTAAACTCAGCAGTGTCTCAAACTAGATAAATGAAGATAACCAGTGGTGAATCAATGATGGTAGCAGCACTATTAATGGTTTTATTGTTGCGGGAAGCTCCTCTGGCTAATAAGCCTGGCCAGCCTCATTTGCAAGAGCGTAAAGCTAATTTGGATGAAAGATGAAGAGAGTCAGCTGACGGCACTTCCTCCGGGGGGCTGTTTTATGTCATCTGCAGCCGTCCAACCACAGTGCAGTAGTGAAGCGTGTCTGTGAAAAGCAGAACAGATAGAGATGAGCCTGAGCTGGGGGTGGGGGTGGGGGGGTAGGGGAGCTGTGTACATGAGGGATGGACTGAAGCGCGACTCAGAGGCGATAGATAGTGCCTGACGGCCATCCGCAGCTGCACGTCTCCCCTCTGTCCCTTATTAGCACTCCACAGCTGTCTCCTCCTCTCTCTGTCTCTCTCTTTCACTTTCTCGCTCTCTCTGTCTCTCTCTTTCACTCTCGCCTTCTCTGTCTCTCTCTTTCACTCTCTCGCTCTCTCTGTCTCCATTTCTTTGTCTCTCAGTTATTTGCTTTTTCTCTGTATAAATCACTCTCGCTCTCAATTTAATTCAATATGATATGCTTTTTTTGGCATGACAAAGATTAAGTCCGTATCTTCGAAGTACTTGTGACAAGATAAACAATACAATATCAAATTAACAGCGAGCGACAATAAACATTACAGTTCTTGTCTTTATCACTGTCACTCTCTCAATCTGTCTGTCTCGCTTCTTCGCTCAAATTAAAGTTCTAATTGTGCGTTATTGGCAGTGCTTCACAATGTTTAGTAGGATTGCCAATGTACAGTCACAGAGTTGGAATATTATACAATATGATTAAGAGTTCAATTATGATAGTAAAAATAAGGCAGATTTAATAAACGCAGAGACACCTGCCCCCCTACTCCCCACCCCCCAGACAGAAATGTTCTTTCTCTCACTCTGCTTCTTTCTCTTCCTCTCTCCCCCTCTCTCTCACAGTGACAGGATGGTATTTATCAGAGCTGGGAGTGCGAGGCTCTGCCCCTTCCAGCCAAGCACGTCCTTACCGTCAGCTCTCTAGCGAGGCGGCACGTGTCCCGGTGTCAGCTTTACGGGAAACGGCCATCACACATACGCAGCGCACTGTGTGTGTGTGTGTGTGTGTGTGTGCGGTCAGGACAAGCAGCAGGGCTTTAAGTATGAACCAGCATTTATGAATGGAGCAGCTGATCTCTGTATTGATTTCCTTCAGAAACTCTGCTGAGTCCATTGAGTCCCCTGTGGGCTATCCAGAATGACTTGCAGATTAGGTTTGCGTTAAATAATAGCAGGGCAGAGTGCCACACAAGAGACCGTATGCAAAGTGTTGGGTCAGCGTTGGCAGGAAGGCGGGCTAGCGGTCTGTCTGGGACATCCCTGGGGCCCGGATTAGCTGCCAGGCAGAAGAGATGCGGAATGGTTCCATCCTTGGGATGCCGGGTCAGAAGAATCAGCAGGTGTAGGTCAACAGCATCATGCTCCGAGGGATTTTTTTTTCAGAATATATTGTGTTTTCAGTGTTAACAGTAGTCTTAGTGAGTTACCTGTCCAGAATTTCCCTTTGTTGAAATTTCCTGCTTTGATTTCCATGTATTCCCAATTCGGAGGCTTCCTTTAAACCTGCTGGGTTTTTGGTTTGCGGTGGAAAAGCATCGCCTGCTCTGTGGTCAGGGTGTGAGAAGGAGGTGAAGTCACCGCCATCGACTCTCTGCACGGCAACAGCGATCCGTGTCTGCCCCAGCCCCCTGTGACAGGCACTGCGTGTGCCATCAGTCCTGTAGCTGAGCCGTCTCGCTGTGGTGAGACCGCAGGGGAAAGTGACTCTCGGTTACACCAGAGAGAGCAGGCTAAATGACATATGAGCTGCAGGATCTGTTTACGTTCATTCAGACAGTGAATCCTTCAGTCAGTCAGTGACGTGGGTGGATGTGGGGGAGATCAGACTGTATCTGAGTCCATTAGGGTGGGTGGCATCATACCCTGGAGTTGTGATAAGAGTTGTGATCAGTCCACTGTGCAAAAAAAAAAGGGGGGGGGGGGTTGGTGTTTAGACTGTTGTGTCCTGTATGGGGGGTTTCCTCCGGTTACCATGACCATGCGATTTATTTCCATTCTGACTGTCTCAATTACCAGGAATGTAGGCTGTGCCAGACTGTGTCAGTGACAGAGTGACATTCCTTGGTAATATGTGGCCATTTTCAAGTGTCTGAAAAGGGGGTCTGATTTAAGTGCAACTGCTGAATTCATTTTTAAAATATGCTGTGCACAAGTGGCAAGCACTGCCAACATTTGGTACAACAAGGCTTTCAAAGACCTCTTTATTGAAATCTCTGTCTAGAGCAGCCATGGATGGCAGCACTAACATAGCGCTTAGCGTGTTAATGGAAGTGTTAACATGGAGGTTTTTTTGTTCTTTTGTGAAAGGGACTGTGATTTCTCTGAATAGTTATGAATGAGTTCCACCACTCATTACAGAAGCCATGAAGCGAACCACTGAGGCAAAAAAAACCCACTTGACACTAACTTATTTTTAATTAATGTTCATGCTTCAATCAGTCAATTTGCACAATAGATGAAATCTAATTACTGTAGAATAGGCTTGTGTTTTTTGCAAGTGTTACAATTTATATTGGTGTTATTTTTAGGATAGAGTGGGATAGAGATAGTGTAGTTGTCGCAGAATAGAACAGAACGTATGAACAAAAGCAGTGAATTCATCGCACTGGCTTTAACTAGCAGTAAACGTACAGGAAGATACAACGTGATGTACGTGTCTCAGTTTTTCTCGTCAGCTCCTGAGACAGCTGGCCATAACATATTAATTATAGCAGCGTTTCATTGTCCTTGTGTTGCTGTGATTATTTTAGCCATATCATATGCTGCCCCCCACAAAAACAAACAAACACACGCACAGACCCCCCGCCCAACACACACACACACACACACACCGGCTCTGTGGGTTTGAGTAATCAGCCATGCCGAGGCGTGTGTTGATGAATTCAGTGTTGATTTAGTGCACAAGGGGGTTGTCAGCAGTGTGTGTGTGTGTGTGTGTGTGTGTGTGTGTATGTGGGCTTCCTCTTGAGGAAGGGAAGCACTTCTGTTCCTGCAGTGCCGCCTGTGACGGATGGTGTGAAACTAAGCCTTGCGTTTTGAGATTTCTCTCGCGTCCGTTCCAGCTGCGGTCACCTGCATGGCGGAGCCCGCGGTGCTTTGTCACGCTTGACCACCCTCAGGAGCCGGGCCGCAAATGAGACAAGCGGCCGAACGTGATCGTGCTTAGAGTGCAGGTTCTGAATCGCGGGGGACGGGTGCCTGTACGGGTGAGGAAGGCGGGGGTACAGACTGCGGTCAGACCACATAACCCCTCTGTTTGTTTAAGAACATCTGTTAGGAGAAAATATCTTACAGGCCAAGCAGAAGTACTGTCGTACATAGTCAGAAATACAGCCATGGTTCATGGTGGCGTGTTGCAATGTGGCAAAGGCACTGGTAGGAGGTTGCCGACTCGGGAGGTTATGGCTTGGTTTCTTGCATGGACAGTGCTGGCTTTGAGAAAGTCGAGGTTCAGGTCAGTGATTATGTATTAATCAGCACGTCTGACACCATGGTTGTGTCTAAGTCACTTTAAAGAAAAAAACTCTCATCTGATTCCTGCATACATCTGTACCATGCATAGCATTATGGGTAATGCAGTCTACTCCACATTCCTTCCTGAAGCAGGAATGAGCTAAGGTGTACTCCATCCACCAGGATGTCATTTTATCATCTCCAGTGAGTACTGAGCAATTACATACCAAATTCACATTTATATACCAAATGTGTACACCAAATTACATTTAATATATATTAATACCAATACCAATAGTCATACCAATACATATTCAATTGACATACCAAATTACATTCAATCTAATTGCAGAATTTTTTCTAGTCATTATTTTATGAAATACAACCTTTGAAAACCTTTTGAAATGCTACCATAAAATTTACTGTTCAGTTGGAGTTGCAGTTTAGATCAAGAGCAAGAATTATGGGAAGTCTTCAGTCTTGGGCACAGACAACACATGGTCAGATACTGATGCATCCTTTTAAAAAAGGATGTTGTGATGCATCATAGTCACATGTCATTGCAGCATTGAAATTATTTTAAGTGTGCCAAGGATGATCATTTAAAATGCCCCTGCTCAATAGCTTCGGTTTTAATTAGATACATTGTGAGCCTCGTTTGAGGATCATTCTTCTCTTTTTAATGTAGTCTGAGAGGTGACTCGTTTATTGCAGTAAATTTCATTAAAGAGGAATTGGAGAAATGCAATGCCGTCATACCAAAACACTGACTGACAGGGTGTCATAACAGAATCCAATTACACGGGCAGGATGTATGCTTCGAGCCCAAGGAGCTAGCCTTCTTAGAGTAGCCAGGTGCTCTGAGCAAAGACAGGATGAACAGGTTGGGTGCTATGTTTTCCCAGAATTCCCTTGGGCCCATAAATAGGAGTTGGATGATTAGTCATATTACCAAAGGTAAAAAATTCCAAACCTCATGTCTATCAGTGAGACGTGGAGACTGACTAATTCAATCTGCCATTTTGATGTGTGACTATGGTGTCACATTTTTACTCTGGCTATCAGTGTGGGGATTTTTATATGTATTTGGACGTTGGAGGGGGGTGTGGGGAGTGAGGGGGTGGCTTTGTTACACCTAGCTGCAGGTTAAAGTGGCTGTGGTCAATCAAATGGCCAGAACTCAGCACAGGGAAATCCTGCAGGAGCTTAATGCTGGCCCCACACTAGAGGATAATTGGGTAGATTTTGGGTCTGATTCGACTCTCCCGACAATTGCAGGGGCGTTCTCGACTCGAGGCTGGTCTAAACCGATAACTGCCCAAATGATCCTGTAGAGTGAGGGGTTTACAGACATAATCTTAATGTTACCGACTTGATCAGAGTCTCCCCGATTTCGATGTTTGATGTTTGATATTTACAATTTGAAATTCTGTAGTGTGAAAGGAACAGCGATGGAATATTGAGCAGAAACCCGCAATAGCCAATGAGAGCGAGCTGCCCAGGAAGCGTCACCAACCAGATGTTGCATATTTGTGTAGAACAGAAACATTGAACATTCGTACAAGCCAAGTGCACAATAATATTAATATGAAACGGCATCTCCATGGCAGAGAATGTATAAAAATGACTACATTTCTAATGATCACAGGTCTCACTCTCCCCTCCACCTGTGTACAAATAACAATAATGTTAGCTTGTAGTAGTAGCTTGTACTAGCCCTGGCTGAGACTAACTATAAAACTTTATTTCCAGCTCACCTCCAGCTCCAGCAAAATGTATAAGCCATGCTGATTCCGTCTTCTCAGCCATGACTTCATCCACAGTTTTTTGCTCCTTTTTTTTCGGTGCAAAACATAGCACACACAAGTGCAGCAAGCTGAAGATGACAGTCTGGCTCCATGTTTGTTTTGCTCTGAAGTCACATTTGATCACGTGAGTTTCTGTGAGATCCCAAGTCCCTGGAATCGCCACTCTGAAATTGTTTAGTATAAACGCCAAGTGTGTGGTCCTGCGTCTTAACTGAATCGTCTGGTGTGTGCATTCTTACGATTAAAATATCAAAAATCCGTTAAATCTGTCTTTATGTCTGTGGTCTCCCATGTTTTTAAAATCGGTTAAGATTTGAAAATCCGCTAGTGTGCACCAGGCATAAGAGAATAATGAGGCTTGTT
Source organism: Megalops cyprinoides (assembly GCF_013368585.1). Taxonomy (NCBI): domain Eukaryota; kingdom Metazoa; phylum Chordata; class Actinopteri; order Elopiformes; family Megalopidae; genus Megalops; species Megalops cyprinoides. Next base: position 34,215,872 of record NC_050589.1, read on the forward strand.
TTTTATAGATCAGGGCCATAGAGATTCACCGATCTGCATAGCATGAGGATCAGCTGTTGCAGTGAGATCAGTGAATAGGGCGCGGTTTAAGTATCAGAGAATTGAACGCACAGATGCTGTGCAGCATTGATTCAAATCTCCTCTCTCTGATGCCGCTCTCACTCCCCCCTCGGGACACCTGGAGTGAATCTGACTCCTCCAGCAAATGTTTATCCCGCAATCAGCCCCATACACACAGAGCGCCTGGCAGGATCACAATGGCAAATGAATCTAATTAATAAGAAAGGCACATCTTCCCAGAAACGACAACCCCCCCCCCCCCCCCCCCCCAGTCTTGTCTGAGTGTTTACAGGAGCTGGCTTTGAGGGAGGGAGGTTGTCTGCTTGTCTAATTGGCTGAAACCTTTTTGATTGCATTACATTACATTTATTCATTTGGCAGACACTCTTACCCAGAGTAACTAACAAAGGTACATGAGAGAAGGCACACCAAGCCAAACCAATATTTTGGATCACAGTTACATGTGCAGAGCTCTGGCTTACTGGCAACCATGTGAAGTGGTCCACTGCAGCACCCTGTTTGACATGGGAAATGTCAAGCTAACATTGGTCACAACTGGTTGCTCTCGCATAATGCACAAATGAAATGTCCCTTATGGAAGCAGGTCTGGACAGCGCTGTGCTGGTCATCCTGGATGTCCCCTGGTCCCCAGGACTGAATACTGATATTTTACATGGGTCCGTGTGCTTCAGTATCCTTAGCACAGCGCCGGGGCGTACAGGTTTTAATTTATTACACTGCAGCACGCTTTCCAAAGAGTGTCTTTATCTTTAGCAGCAGTCAAGGGTGGACGGTGGCAGCTTTGTTTGCGTTTCGCTGTCAGTGGTCCTTATTTGTTGCTTCGCAGTGCCCTCAGAGTCAGCAGGAGAGAGGCGGAAACAATAGAGGGCAATTAAGACACCCGAAGCGTCCGGACACTGACAGCCAGCTTCAGGTCAGGCTTCCCCTTTGTAAGTCCTGGCTGCTGCTCTTCAGACGGTCCTCTGTGAGAGCTGAACAGAAGACTTGGGAACCAGGCAGGCTCTTGTTAGGTTGGACTCAGGTTTTGCTCTGCGCTGTCACATGTCTCAGTGCAAAGGAGCACATCACAGCCATAGCTCCAGAACACAGCGACAGCAGCCCCGCACAGGAAATGCTGCACGCTCAGCTAAAACACAGCTCTTGCTTGTGCTGTGGGTCACACAACGAAAGAGTCCATTCATTCATTCCATTTTTAACCACACTGTGATGATAGCCTCACTCACACAGCTATAGTATTGATTGATTCATACAAGTAGCAAAGGAAGTAGTTTTGCAGCTCCCATGCCTTTCAAGAGTCCATTAGAAGCCAGAAGAGACAACCAATTCCAGCTGTCCTGTAAGAAGCCGGCAAAGATTAGCAAGAAGCGTTTGCTAATTATTTTCACTATCACACCTACGCCTGCCTTTTCCCATGCTGTTCAGTGTTCAATCTGAGAGTGTGAACAGGATATATTTTGGCCTTATCGATTCAATCAGGAGTACACCAAAGAAGTGTTGTATGTCTCCCTGAACTGACAGGAAATGCGCAGATCCCCCTTCATGCCGTAAAAATCTAGAGGAGTTCTTGCTGAAAACGAAGGCGCTAAGACTTTCATTTTCTCCTTAAAGCTGCAGAGATGGAGCTGGCAGCGGCTGAGCAGACAGGCGCTGGAGCGGCCGGTTCCCCTGAGAGGGGAATGCTGGGGCTCAGAGCCTGCGCGAGCAGCGCCCGTTGAGCGCGGTGCCCGTCAAGCGCGGCTCCGCGTTCCGCCATCCCGCCCGCCGCAGCTCCCCGGGGGGCGCTCCGCCGCACTGCTCGTAAATCTGCGTCCTTGGAAAGCCCTGGCGGGAGGGCAGCGAGGCACAGGCGTGAAAGTGGCACACGCTCCACTCCCCTCTGGACAGCAGCTCTCAGGGGACGTTCCGTTCGGAGCTGAGACTCTCATGCAGGGTCCGAATACATTTCTGCGCTGAACACTATTTCATTTTCTGGTTTGCATGAGAGGGAAAGCATTTGTAGGAAAAAAAACTATTGCCTTCAGATCTGTCCGTTTTTGGTCATTCCGATATATTTCTTAAACATTTTTTAGAAGCCAAAGATGTCCGCCATTCACCTTGCATCATTGCATTCTTCTTCATCGTTATGGTAAGACCAACAAGAGGATTCTGTTTTGCAGGAACTGAAATGCCCAATGGTGCTTTACTTCGTGCACTTCTTGCTGGATCACAGACTCTGCGTTGGTGTTTTAGCAAAAAAAAGGGTCAGGTTACACAGGTCAACGTTTCAAAAGCAACGTGATTAGTAAATAGTGTATATGCTTGCGATTGCTATGGGAAACGAGGGCAGCATGCATCAAGCATTTTAATTATCACTGCGGAGCATGGTAATTGCATGCTTGTTCGTGGGCACTTGCATGCTGACGCGTCCCATCACAGCTCGTGAAAAAGTCTTTTACTGCGACAGTCCAGCACCAGATGTTCAGAGAGACAGGTGACACAGGTGTCCAGATGTTTGCCACCGTATCTGTTTGCATCTGGATTCTAGAGCAAGCAGGACAGAACGGGTCCGCTTCATCCTGCGAGCCGAAAAACATACAACGCCGTATGGGTTTGGTAATAATAATAACAGTAAGGTTCCAACAGCAAGAGTTTTTTTATGTTTCTGTGTTGCAGAGTTGAACACATAATGGAACTAAGCCTACCTGAGGCAGGTGAGACTGCCTCACAGAAACTCGGCCCTGGGAGAGATGCCAGGAGAAACAGAAAGGAGTGTAATGTGACCGATAAAGACGGCTGTCCTTGGTTAGCCTGCTGCTCACACTGCGTCTGCTTTAACTGAACAGAAATGCACTGCATCAGCTTTGCCATTCCTATTTAAAAGGTGTATTTTCGCTTTTATATCAGGTGGCACGTTTCTGTGTGCTTGTTTATCGTTCCTGTGGGCCTCGCATTTATCATGTGCAGAGTTGATGAAGTACTGTAGATCCTCAGCTGTCACACGCAGCACCAGAGACCAGCGAAACTGGCAGCTTCAGCTTATTCTGTTATCGCCAGCTACTCATGTGAAGAGCTGAAAGAGGCACGCTGCTGTTTTTGTGTTTTTGCTCACTGTGCTGCAGGCTGGGCTGTTTAAGCAGCAAGGCCTTCTTTTCCAACAATGTCGATCTTGAGGAACGGCTGGCGAATCTCTCCCTTTTTCCAATGGGGGGCGATGGCTACCCAGAACATGGGGCAGCAGAGCAAATATCTCCCTCTGCGGGCCTGCACTGTGATATTGCTGGACTCACAGAGGGTGCCTGTGACACCAGGGGGACCGCTCTGTTCCAGTGGAGAGGGCTTAAAGTTACCGCTACAGCACTCACATTAACCATCTTGCCCTGGGCTCGTGAGCCACAGCAAGCCGCTCCCAATCCACAATAACACTTCTACAGTTTTTTTAAGGCCACCGATCACACGCTGCTTTTGACTGAAAGCTTTAAGTTTCTGTTGCCTCGACGCCCGGTGGCTGGGCTTGCACAAAACGGATGCAGATGCTTAGTTGAGCAGGGGAAAAAAAAAATGTTGGGCAAAAATAAGTTGCCGTGTTGGTGGCACCCATGGAAGCCTCTCTGCGTGAACTGCTCAGATCACTACAATTAACGCTGGCTGTGCACTCCGCATTGTCTTCTGCCTCCTGGCACCAGCTCCCCTCATCTCTCCTCATTTCTCCTCATCATTCTCTCTCTCTCGCAGCACCTAGAGGCGCAGGTGTTTCCGCCGCGGCACTGATTCAGCGGTTGTGGGCGCGGTTGACTCATCAAGCGGAAAGTAGGTCACTGATGGGGGTGGCGGGTAGTTGGGGGGGGGGGGGGATTGCAGGTTGTACTAGCCCACTCATCCCATCCCACCACTTTCAGGTCACGGGGGCTGGGGGCGTGTCCGCCCAGCACGGGCAAAGGGGAGGTCTGGACGTAGGCTGAAAGCCGCGTATCCGTGGCTCTGAAGGTGAAAGCGTAACCTCCCGTAATCTGTTAAAAACTATCTGCCTCTATTGTCATGGTGACAATGCGCCGCATAATAAAAAAGAGTGCCCCGTACCCTCAGCGGGGCACTAATTCACCTCGATTTTCTGCCGGCACCGGTCCATCTCGTGTTCTAATCCCTCATGAAAGGCTGATAATGGGGCTGCATGCTAAAGATTTCCGCCTCCGCGACCGAGGGAAGTGGCCGAAGAAAAGACAATTAAGCTGTATGCAGAATGGCAGCGCTGTCCTTTTCAGATTGAAACGTTATCTGCTGTAAATATTTGGCTCCAGATGGGAAGGGATTACAGTCTTTGTTCTGCTGGAACCACTGAGCAGCATACTCTAAACAGAAACCGCTATAGTCAAGGAGATCACAATATTCCCCAGTTTACTGCATTAGTTCAGAATAAATGCTCAATAACAAAATTAAGACAGACAGTACAGTGATGGAGGTGTCGATACCAGTGTGAAGTTTCACACTGGTATCAATTTTTTTTTGGTTTCACATTAATTATTTGTTAGAAGATAACTCTGTATATACACAACCACTTTATATCCTCAAGGGAATGCATAAACAAGCTCTGTTCTATTAAGATTAATTCATAGCATTAAACAGATGGTCTTCTTAATCCACAATGATTTAGAAGCCATTAAGATGGCATTGAGCTCAGCAATGACAATGTGCGGGCAAATTGCTGTTACAGCAATAATCCCAGTTGTTTGGGATTGCGCTTCCCAAAGCACTCTTTAACACTGTGAAACTTTTCAGTAGCTGTTATATATTTATGTCATACACCACCGTGTTTCCCAGCCCTGATCCCATTGACACACTGTATATGATGTTTTTTTATTCCAGCTGAGCTCTCAATTAATTATGTTTGACTGAGCTGTTGATTAAGCACTCATCTGGGGCTGACATCACCTTTCAGTTTCTCTGCTTTAACTGCTGTTGGAAAGAAATGTGTTGTCTACAATAGGTTTGTGCTAGCAGGAAGGTACAATTAAAGGCATATATCCAACCTCGTTTTTATAAAATGTCCAGTCCTGAAATGTTGGGGCAGCTGTCTCACTGTCAACACTCTTCAAATGTTCTAACCTCTACATATCTAGTTGAGCTATTTTCAGTCATAATCAGATCAGATTAATAATTACTAATTGATTACTAATGAATGATTCACTAATTAATGATCCACTAATTAATGATGATAATTATATTAATGATTACTAATATGGTATTACTCATTTGCTAAAGTGGAAAAAATTACAAGAAATGAGTTGAAATAGTTAACAGCACATACCTTGTCAAGTTACACTGAACCCAGATCAGTTCAATTCAGAGCTAAATTAAACCTAACACTAATTTAGAGATCAGTTATAATGGAAAACAACACCTGTCTGAAAACAGGTTTGGTAAATTCTTGTACACATTAATGATGATTATTGCAGCCTCTCTAATGCACAGTGATACAGGATACTGTAGGTGAACTTTTAGCCTCAAATCAAATCATCCCCTGGTGAAAGCCCTTGATTCCAAACCTCTTCAAATTCCTTCCAAGGTTTGAAAGGGGCTGCCACATATTAATACTATTCATAATTTATGGTCCACATCATATCCACTTTCACTTGAATCCATCCTTTGATCTTTTCTTAAACTCATTAATAGAGTGGTTTAATTTGAGGGGATTGCTCGCTGGTTGTTGCTCTGTCTGACCCGGTGCAGCCCCGTACTGGTTGTGCATGAGTGTCCTGATCATGAAGAGGGGCATTTGGCTGTGGTACTCTCAGGACGTCCCAGCTGGTCGCACGCCCCCACCCCCCACCTCCCCAGCGCTCTCTCCCTTCTCTGCCCAGCCAGCTGCTAGTGAGACAAGCACAGCTGCTGTCGGCTGGAGATCCGACTATCAAGAGAGACTAATCCCTTTACATGGGGAAAAAATGTCTCCATTAATGTCATCTTGTTTCCCCTGTCTGAGCCAATCAGGCTGCAGCGTGCAGATGCTGCACGGCTCCCACTGATCACTGGTCCTCTGCCACTCTGGGACTCTCTCTGAATCTGTGAAATCCGATCTAATCAAGACCCATTCAGAGATACTACACAGATCCTCCCCCCTTCCCCCCTCTCTCCACTGAGTGACCCTCATACCCTTTCTACTTCCTTACTGGAGGAGCTAGAATTGGCCACAGCCAAATTTGTGGTGGAAATATGCTGCATGATATCACAATCAAGCAGACAGATTTAATTGTATCAAGCTATACCAAAGCTGCCAATAATTATTAACCTACATAGTCAGAAAATATGACAGATTATGAGTAATTCATTAATGTTTTTGGGTGCAGAGCACTTTCTGACATGTGGTTAGCGTCATAGTTTAGACTGGCGTCAGTCCAGGTGGCAGTCCAACTAATCCAGGTTAGTTTAGGTCACTTCCTTGCTCATATCCAGCACATTATAAAATCAGAACTTCAGGTTTCATCGGGCTGAGCGCTTACAATTCCAGAGGCAGGTTTCAAACCCTTGGACTTTGCACTGTAAAGTGCTGACAGAATTTGAAATGACTTGAGAGGGGAATTTAGCCCGCTGCCAGAAAATAAGTTACACAGTAACAACTCTGCAGAGTTCAGAGGGTGGTGTAAAGATATTGTGTTGGGAAGTACAGACTCTGCCATTATTCAAATGAACAGCCATAAATAACGGGCCACTCGGTCGTGTTTGGGCAGTGAAGCCATATTTATGTGCTCTCCAAGATCACTCTCTCAGGATGTGCATTCCTCTATCTGTCCAGGTTTTGGGCATAACACTCACCATATAAAGGTGGTGTGAAATCATGAAGGATGACACTCTTGAAGTCCATTTCTCAAAAATGACAAATCAAAAGTGCCTTGGGAGAACCATAACAAAACTATTAGGTTGTACCAACAGGAATTTGAAACTACGTACGTGAGAATCAAATACAACTCTTTCATCCATTTTTTTTCTCCCAAAAAATTTTTAAATAAAACAACTACACACTAGAAGAAAGTCACACAGGATTTGTGTGCATATAACTATTTAGTTGGCCAAAAATAAGAGAAAACTGTGATCTTCTGATCCTCTGTTTGAAGAGGAAGAAGTGAAAATGGAAGTATTTTAGTCCAGTAAGTAGGCTATGATTGGTAATGTTTAATAACATCCTAAATGGGACATTTTAAGGGCTGCACTCTAAGGTTTATGTTAGTACTTGCTTGGTCTAAGAAGTATGCTAAATAAAGTAATTGGAAATAAAGTATAACGTTCACACACTGGCAAAAATGTGAAATATGACTGCAGGTGTTTCACTGCTTAATTTTCTCTGTCTCTTCTAACGTGACCTAACAAGCCCCCATGGTGTCATTCATTAGTCTGTGGTGGCCTCTCGTTTTACACATTATTAGTAGGCCAGGCACTGCAGGTGCAAAGGCTCGTTATTGTTATTGCTTGGTCTCCTTTTCTTTTCTCTCCACCTCAAAGGCAAGTCAGGTTTTTGCATTTGCTAGCCTCATGTGCTGATAGCCTCCATGTGTTTTTCTTCCACTGTTTGTTTCCTCTTATACTGCTTTCCAGGAGTCTTTTGCCTGCCTTTTCTTGGACTCAGAATGTAATTTTCTGGAATTTTCCAGTTTTCCCTGAGTTTTCTGTTTTATTGAGGGTGTGCCCTTGAAATGCAGGTGGCACTGCATAATTACAATTGTTAACTTTATTAGCATATTAGTATTATTAGCATTAGTAGTCTAATTGTGATTCTTTGCATTACTAACATGATCGTTAGCATATTAGTGTGATTGATTTTTCTTGTAATTACATTTCAGTAATACTTTCAATGTATGAATTTTCCATTAACTTCCACACTGGTATCACTTATTCATGGCTTATTGACCCAGAATAAATAATAAAGTCCAATGGCTTACTTGCTACTTATAATAATTACTCTTGTATATTTGTTTGCCAGTCATATTTGTTTACTAGTGTCATGCTTATGCATGTAACAGCAGTGCCCCATCTAGGAATTACACGTGCAGCCTTCTGTTTACAATCAGAGATCCTTAATCACTTCCACACTTCAGCAATCATCTACATTTCGTGCATTTACCAGGTTGCTCCTGTTTGTTAAGACAAGCAAATATGAGTCCATGCTAACCATACACAATGGAACCTGAGAGTTGGTCTTCTGCAGTCAAGCAGCACTAAAGCTAAGGCACTAAATGTGTGTGGATTAAAGAAGAATTGAAAGAGGACAAAGACAAGCACCAGTAATGGGAAAGTTGTATGTGAATTACCCTTGAGAAATGCACATCCCTTTTTTTAATTACACTTCAGTGCATGTAGTGGCAAATGAACGGAGCTGTGTGTTGGGATTGCTTTAATGGGCAAAGTGCTGATGAGGACTGTAACAGAGAGAGTGCTATTAGTTTAAATGTTTTAGCAGGCTCAGCTTTTGAAGCTGCTGGATCTGAACAATGGGAGATTGCAGCCTCTGAAGTGCACAGCAGGAGCTGGAGGCCTGTGTATGCGAGAGGGGTGATTTCAGAGGGAGGGGGTGGCTCATCCTATCACGGCTCCTTGCTGCTGGCAAACTTATTCCTCAGATGAATGCATAAATGAGCTCCATGTCCTCCTGTCTCCTCCCATCTTCCTATGTCATTCCAGAAGGGCCCCATCCTATCCCATCCTAGCAGTGCCACCGTGTGTCCTCCCACCTATGCCACCCCCCCTTGCTAACAGTGCCCCCACTGTCTCCTCCCCCATTTTGTCCAGTACCCTCCCTGGCCCCTCCCACATTACTCTTATCTCCTCCCACCAAGGCCTTCTGTCAGCAAAGGGGGAGGGATCTAAACCAGGGATTGTCTAAATGTCTGCCTCTACAAACCGGTGTGGAGATAATTAAGCTGTAGGTTCTCGTCCTTTAATGGGGCATGCGCTTTGTAGTGAAGGACATCCAAGCTGTAGGGCAATCTATCTGAGTATTTAACTACCTGGTGTGTTTGCTGATCGATTCCTTTTGAGGGGGAGGTGTAGACCACACCATTTCTACACTGCAGTTTCAGTATTCAGATCTGCAACAGAAAGTCAGCAAAATTCAGTTCATTTTTCTTATTTCAGCAATGTAAACAAAATAGCATGGTACAGTCTTCTGTCTTTTTTTCATCCCGTATCATCTCGTACATTTACACGGACATGGCTCAGTAGTTCTTCAACTCGCTCCAAATCCACCGGCTAGAGCACTCCACGATCCTTTTGTCATCCCTATGCTTACCTGTCTTCAAACGTAGGGCCACAGCATCTAGTGAGCTCCTAGAGTCTTCTGCATAGAGTAGCTGTGGATATATCAGGCTTTGGGGATGTGTGTGTGGGTTTTATGTGAGCTCCTCTCATTTCCTCATCAGCAGCTCCGCTCCCAGCAGCACACTCAGTGGCAGGCGTCCCACTGCAGGGGGGTTGAGAAACAGAGGTTTACTCACACAGCTCTGTGAAACCAGTGAGAAAAGAAGGCCTGAATAAACAGACTGCAAACTGTTTTCTTGATTAGCAGTGTCATCCTCTGCCTTATCTGGACCTCAGGCCTATGAAGCAGCCCCAGGGCAAACAGATGTGACTGGCTATAGCTTGACGGATGAGGCAGATATGACATGATGTTTTTTGAAGGAAACAGGGTAGTAGATGCCTGCCTGCCAGACTCTGCAATTAATGTGTGTGCATTTCCTTATGCAAAGTGTGCTGTGATCAAATGAACAGCGCTGGAATTAACTTGAAGGGACATGGGTGTTTGTTAATTTACCCCTCACTTGCTGTTGACAAATGTGTATGTGTGTATATGTGGGGGAGGGTCCCAAGAGATATTTCCCTAGGCTTTTGTGGTCTTCCTCACAATTAATCACTTGAAAATGAGTCTATGCTTGTTCCTTTAACTGTCAGTGCCTCAGTTATCTCAATTCAAGTGCTTTGTGCATGGATTAATCCATCTGAGACTTGGACCTGCAACCTCTTGGTCATTCTTCCAGGGTCTGAACCATGTCCCTCTCTCCACTGGGATTCACAGAGCAGATAAGACATTTCTGATCCCACAACCAGAAGGCTGTAGCATCTCAAATAGAATAGAACAAAATAACTTTATATATTCACCCACACAAGTGCAACACTAGGAAATGAATTACAACATCAATTAAAATCCCTTGAGATGTGTTAGAATTCCCTACCAACCAGACACTCACAACTCACCCATCCAGGTATCACAGTGCCAGAGCAGGAGGGTGCCCAGCCAAATGGCACATCTTCTGAGTGGCCAAATGCACTCAATGAATGAGTAACTGCACTGGCTCTGTCCCCTTGCAATAAAACCAAATGTGTCTGAATATAGAAGTTACTGAAGAGCAGCATAGGGGAGTAGTCCTGCAGTTCCGAGACGCATGCGAGTGGAGGTCTTCTCACCGGGGAGATTAATGAAGGCAGCTCTGCAGCAGCTACCCAGCAGCCATATATTCACCCCTAAATCAGGAGAGATTTAAATCAATGCGCTCCCCACTGTCTTTGGCCACCAGCCGGGAGGAGTGTGTGTGGCGGAAAAGGGCATTAATTAAGTACCTGTTTATATAGTGGGATTCATCTGGCCAGCTTCTTGGTTCAGTCTGCGTGTGTGTTTGTGTGTGTGTGTGTGTGTGTGTGTGTGTGCGCGTGTGTGCGTGTTTGCTGGGTTTGGCTGCAGGGAAGTGTAGGAGAGAGCCTTTATACTATTCACTTTGTTTCTGAGGGTTTATCAGTTTGTGATGTTAGGACGAGGACTGCCGTTTTCAGGGGGAGAGAGCTTTTGGTTCATAGTCATGCGCCATGAATTGCAAGACTGGTGCTCCTTTTTGTAGAGTGCCATCAGCAGAATGAACACACAGCCCTTCTCCAGAATTCTGACATAAGTGTTTCGAAATGTATGTTATTTTTCTGTTCAACTGAAACTCTGGTTCAGGCCTCAGGCAATGCCTTTTCCCATACAAATGCAGCTTCTAAATCGTATTCAATAAAGCTGCAACTGGACCAGCAGGCACCTTGAATTGCGGCGCTATCTTCAGAGACGCAGGGAATTAAAATGTTCCTGGTGTGCTTTCTTTTTTCTTCCTTGATACACCAGGACCCTGGAGAGAGTCCAGTTTACCCACCGTGAGACAGAAAAGAGTGCTAATTAGAGCTCAGCTAACCTTGAAGAGCTCATTCCGTCGTTTAGCGTCTGCTCCTCGTTAGCGTCACTGGGGGTTTGCATATTTTAAGGCGCTGTGTGAGAAGCTGTTCGAGGCTCTCCTTGTGTGGGCTCATGTTGGGAACATCATCAAAGTGACTGTTTGACATTAATGTGCAGAATTTTGCAAACTGGTCCTCCAATTACAATTGTTTCTACACATTGTGAGATTACCTTAAAATACTTCTGGGCCCCAGCAGAGCACATCTCTCTAGTGTAAGCTTAGCCCTCTGGCCTGGGTTTAAAACTGGCCATGTCATTTGTCAATATGAATGGGGGCCTCCACTGATGGAACAAATTAGCTTCATTCTGGTGTTGATAGGGCCAGGCAGGTTGGCCATGATCCCAGGCACACAGCAATTCCTCAGGCACCTATAACTTGCTCAGATGACGTCATTGGAGTGACACCCATCCTCCAGTTGGCACCCACTTCACTGCAGTGCACTGTGGGACTTGTAGTTTGAAAAACAGCCACTGGCATGCATGTAAGTGTATCAAAGTATTGCATTTGTCTCTCTTTAGCAATCTTATATAACTGCTTAAAGTACAATTGGTATTCAAAAAAAGTGTTTGACAAAAAGTAAAAAGCATAAAAAAATACTTCAGACCTAAACCAGCAAGGGGTGATAAGGAAAGAACCATTACATCTTGCATGAAACAGCATTTTATACTGGCAACCAGTTATTTACGGCCTTACAAGGACTAGCCCTGAGCTATTGACTGTACTTTGGCCCGAACTCAGACTGAGCTCATTACATTATTTATTTGCTTGGCGGCCAGGCTTACCCAGGGTAACTTCCTTTAATCTGTGCATTATTCATTTATACAGCTGGATATTTACTGATGAAAATTGAGTTAAACACTGTCCTCAATTTCTTTACCAAGATCAATAACCAAGAGAATGTGAACGGTCACTCCACTCCAGACAGGCACGTAAAATACAAGCCATAGTTCATATTGCTCGTAACTGAACATATGATAACTTCCCCTGAAGCAGATAGCCTTGTGTAAGTATTGACATAATCACTTTTAATCACTTTCTAATGGTTGCAAACACAGGTCTGACATAGGTCTGGGCCAGTGCTGATCCTGATCTGAGGACTACACCTAGCAGTTGAGCCTGTGTGTAGTGGCCCTGCATAATAGCCCTGCCAGCTAGTAGCCCAGCTAGCTGACGGAGCCGTCCCTTATTCTGCCTGAGGCAACTTGCAGTGTTCACTTGGAATGGATTGTGATTGCAGACTGTGTAGTGATCTAGTGCAGTGAGTGGTGACTAAGGATAAAAAAAAACAGGCTCAAAATATAAATTATAGAAAGGTAACAGCGAAAGCCAGCACTCATCAATATTTCTCCATCATCATCACTCCATTTGAATGAATTTCAGCTTGATTTTTTTTTTTTTTGACAAAATATGATTAAAGCTTTCTTTTATCATAATAATGAATTCAAGAATGGTTCCAGCTACCATGTCCTGTCAGGGACTCAATGATATGAATGGACCAGTGTTATGCTATGAAAAGCTTGGTTCTGATTGGTTCAGAGCAGCCAGTGATTGACAGCACATGCTGGCTCTGCATCTTATGAGATCTTATGAGACCTACTGGAATTGGACACATCATATTTGCTGCTTTTGGGTTTCAGTGGAGGTCACAAATAACTATGTTTGGTTGACCTTTTCATGGAATAATGAGTTTGACATTGCAAAACAAATATATGATGTGAAAGATACGGGCTGTTGAAAGTGTACTTCCTCTCACTGAAGCATAGGACCAAAAGTCTCAAACAAATTAGTTTTGCAGACAGGTCTTCAACTTTATTGATTAAGAATAATTAGTTGTTCAGTGGGGCCTAGAATAGTTTATTTGTTGAGGGGCAGACATTAACAAAAGTGTGTTGAATAAACAACCTCATTCTTTCTGTACTTTAGTTTAATTCACCCCATACAACACTTGTCTTCCTCAATGTAGCAGATTAAATTCAGAGATGTCAAATAAAGATCAGGACTCAATTAACAGCTCAATTAACAAACCAAATTAATTGAGAGCTCTGCTGGAACAGAAACTAGCACACACGCTGTGCCCACAGGGTTGGGTGATACTGGCTTCAAAGTCCTGAGCAAAAAAAAAAAATCCCCAAAAACACACACTCCTCTTAATGCAGCCATGCTACAATATCTCGATGGTTCGGGGCAAACTTTTAGATGCCTCTCCAAACCGTCTGAAATATTTACGAGGCTAAGCGAATAAACGTGTTAAACGGCTCAGAATGGAATCTCAGGCTCCCCCCTCTCTCGTGGTCGCTCAGGTAGAAGTGAATGTAAATGGATCGGGGCACTGAAGGATTCACCTTTTTGCTTTTCCTCGCCTGAACTTTCCGTGTGCCGGCTCCTGCTTTCCTGAGCGACAGGTGAGGTATAGACTTAGTAATGCATGTATTCAAAGGGTGACTGATAGAGGCAGATGGGTTTCCACTGGAAAATAAATAAATCAATAAAACAGGTCCAAAAAATGAATTATGGAAGGGCATACGCAAAGCCAGCACTGATCAATATTTCTAGCTGCTGTTACTCTGAATTGGCTGGATTTCATTCACATTTTTTCTAGAGTTATGACCGATAAAACTGTGTATTGTTTCAAAACACCATACAAAGATCTTTCGCAATCCACCTATTTGTATTTACTGCAAAATCATACAATGGAAGGTAAAATTAGAATTGAAATGTATTATGTGCCTTTCAAGAGTAACCCTTGCACCTGTGCTGTTAAATAAAAGGAAATTGTTGGTGTAGCATCAAGTATACATTAGTGACTGAAATCCTTGAATTAATTGTTCAATCTGGAACAGCACATTTTTGTTGGTAAATATAAGGAATATTTTTCAAATGTTATTATTAACACACTGAATACGCTACTGCTGTCTTCAGAAATAGATCAGTCTTGTTTCCTTACTTTAGATCAATAAAATGAATGAAAGTTAAAACAGAATTCAAGAATGTATGCGTGTATGGTATTGCTGCTCTCCCACTGAATTGATTGCAGCTGCAGTGGCCAGTTATAAAATGCCTCTTTTGAGGGTTGACTAACTCTCACTAAGGTTTATAATTCAAATATGTAATATGTTGCTCTTAATTAAAAGGCAGCTATCAATGCTATGTCAGGTTTTATTACAGCGATAAAAAATTAAGATGGGAAACCTTTTTTTTCACCTGCGCACCCTTTACAGAGTTTTTAAATTTTCTCTTCCTTTTAAATTCCAACTGGCAGGTCACAGCACGGCACCCGTAAATGGGCAGCCAGGCTTTCCGTGGGGGGTGCCTCGTATTCGTTGGAGCGGAAAATTGCTTTGTCAGTGTTGAAAATGTGACATTCTAAATGTGCACCCCACGGGCTCCCTTAACTCCCCCCTCTGTTTGTTTGACAGGAAAGGAGCGCGAGAGGAGTGTCTTCCCTTGACCTTGCCATCCGCAGAATGAGCCACCGATGTGAGTCTTCTTCTTCTTTTCTTTTTTTTTTTTTGCTCACTGTTTTTCCTGTAAAACGTGCGAGTGATAGATCTGACTGGGGCGATCCGTGTGGAGTCAGGGGGCCAGTGGAAATCGCACAGGCATTTCTGGCTGGTTGGACATCTGCTCTGCTGAGGCCTGGAGCACTTCAGGGCCCATAATTGAATTAAAGGTGAGAGACGGAGGTCAGGGAGGGCAGTGGCCTCCGCAGCTCTCAGTCGGAGGGTCGAGGAACTCCAGTGTCGCCACTCACAGGCTGCAGGAGTTGGACTGAAGGGTCCTCCGCGGGGGCTTTGTCTCCTATGAATTGCAGTTGATGGGTCGCAATCACTACTGAATCAGTGTGCTGTGATTACAGTGGACAGCCCGACCGACTGACTAAGGTTAAGAAAGCTAAGCACAGAATAGTAAAACACGCAGCTTTTACACGTTACTTAACTTGTCTCCTTTCCTGCATGCAAGGAAAGGGTTTGTCACACCATGAAAAATTGGGAAGGAACTGTTTTAGAAATAGAACAGGGGACATGCGGACATGTGCGGTTTTAAGAGGGATTGCGTGTGCCGTGGATTCAAGCTGCTCAGGTGTATTTGACAGCATGTTTCCCTGCAGGGTGAGATGGTTTCTTTTTGTGATGAGGTTCCCTAAGGCCACTTCACTGTCAAGAAATAGGCTGTCACAAGCTATATTGGGATGATGTCAGAGACCAATTAGGTTATGCCAGCATCATTTCCCCTTGTTTAATCCTGTGAAGGTGAAATTCATTGCCGTCGATATTCAGAAGAGCGTGGAGTGACGATGCAGCAGTGATGCACAAAGCCCTGTTGGCATCACACTTGGCAGGGCCATGTAATGCACCAGTTGGCAGAATCCACTAGGTGACATGTCCTCCGATTGGACCGGCGGCCACAACCAATCACGGCAATTGGATGGCTGGGCGACGCAACCCAGCAACATGGTTAGGTGACACCACCAGGGGTCTCAGTGATATTGCCGGGTCATCGTGGCAGGACCAAGTAACAACACATCAGTCTGTCTGCATTCTTAGTCCACACAGAACCTTATATTATTAATGGGACCAAGTTGGTACTACAGGGCCTATACAATCTCTTCATTACTAATATCAGCTGAGGGAAATAACATGCATTACTGCAGTAAAGATCATCTTGAGGACTGGTACACTAATCATTGTTAAAACCGTTAAAACAAAGATTAGCAACTGCCTCTAAAAATTTTAACCGATTATATGTATGTTATTGTCACTAGGAAGCACCTGTATATAAAAACTGCTGCAGGAAAAAAAAACTTGTAATTATTATTATGGTCCCATTGTTCAGTACTAGCCTAGATATATCCATCCACTACTATATAGACATAATGAGGAAACGGTCACATTCCTCAGTTATATACATTTAATTGGATGTAACTCCTTCATGGTCATGAAGCAATCTGCATGCAGTGGAGAGCTTTGTGGGTTTTTTCTGTTGGCTGCTGGAAATGGATTTTCCTGTATTTATAATAAAACCTTTGAATAAATTTGAATAAATGTGTGTAGTGCAGTGGCAGGTTTTAAAGTTTCCAGTGCAGCTTCTGCGGAATAGTGTCCTGTTATAATTACAGGTGGGAAGGACATCAAAGGTTCTGCTCTGATTAAAATTTACTTTATCTCCTCTAATATTTTAATAATCAGTGACAGTGGTATCAGCCAATGCCTAACTTCAAACGCCGCCTGCTAATACATGCAAAAATGTTAAAAGGAGCCGGTGCCTTGATGATTTCCCATCTCTGCAAAGCTGGAATGGTAAATCTGTCTCTGCCAAAATGCAGTGCCACATGACTCTCAGTTTCACATTATGTGGAGTACATTACCACACAGTAAAGGCCAAATCAACCTCGTTGTTCAGCTCGGTTTTCTGGGTTTTCAGTGCTGATGCAGATATACATGTGATATTTTATGTGTCGTCTGGACCTGAGAAAATTTTCTGTAAAACCCTTTTGCTAGTTTGTAGTTGTATGAAAAATATTCAGCAGATCTCCTGAGCCCTTATCTTTGAAACTCAGCATAGATTTAAACAGTGTCACCTTGAGGCTTCATCAGCCAGCCCCCCCCCCCCCCTTAGGGATTTAATTTAATACAGCAGCACAGCTGGTTTATTGCTTACATAATTAATAGCTAGGGAAGAATCAAAACACTTTCTAAACAATTTGTTTGATTCTGTCTCTTCTGTCAGAAAACCTGTCTAAAACTCATGGATTCTGCTGGCTGCATTTTACATATTTCATATTTCAAGTCATCCAAATATTGTGACATGATTGATCGTTGCATAGTATATTGCACACCATGCATCTAGACCACATACATGTGTATTGTGAGACTACTTGTAATAATCACATGTAGGTTAAGCAATGAATATAAAATAGACATTTGATAAAATGATATTTTATGTAAAAGACAGACCTTATAGAAAAATATTATAATGAACCCCATAAACCTTTGTATTAAACCGCCGATGTGCCCAGTGGTGAATATGTGCTGTCTGAAGTGTTTCTACATACAGCACCCTTACCTGTTAGCGAAGCAGTTTTTGAAGCATTGGAAAATCAATGGTTACCGTAATTCAAGAGAGGAGCTGTAGTATTCAAGTCCGAATTTCTTGCATTTTTCAGCTTTTGTTCAGTTTTAAAGGTCAGTTTAACAGTTTAACATTTTAGCTAATTTAAAATGAAGCTTTTTGGAGGGGGACAGGTGGGGGGGTGGTTCATTGCGCCTGTGTGGTGCCTGTCTCCTGTCCCGCATCACTCTCTTTCTTGGCCCTTGCTCTTACATTCTGTGGTGATCAAACACCTTCCCTACCTTCCAAAAAAAAAACATGCTGGCGTGCACACAAAGAGTAATCACATCTCACAGCCCCCCGGTCCCAGCAGAGTTTCAGCACTTCCCAGCGTTCGCAGCAATCAACGCCAACTCGAAAGCTCATCATCCAGAAGTTATTTCGCTCAACTGAGAGTCCTCTCTACACTTATTCAAACGTCTCTGACAAGCAGGGACAGGTTTGGAAAGCATCTCTCAGCCCCAGGCTTGGCTTTCAGGACACATTGAGCATGAGAGATTTTCCACACCTTCTAAATAGTCCCTTATCAATACCATTTTGCTGCAGACGGATAAGCCATTTTGTTGCAATGTTTCTGGAATTTCATGGTTGCTGAGCTTTTTGCACAAGCGGTTTCTATAGAGCTATCTGCGGGAAGGTTGGCAGTTTTCAAGCCGCTCTGCAAAGGACGATCACGAAGATAATGACGGAGCTGACGCCTCAATCTCAGCAAAGTGTTGTGACTCGCAGTTGCTGAGATTATGGCCTGTCATTGATGGGCTGTGCTGTTGCTGGAACGTCTTGCCAGGTTTGAAACTAGAAGCTGTGAACACCTCAGACAGCAAGTAACCGTGCACTGACTGGGCAAAATCAAATCCAAACATCAAACCACCATTTAAAAAATGACAAGATCATGTCAGTCTTGTCCCCCATCACAAAAATAACACAAAGACTCTGGCTGTTCCATGTTTTAGTGGTATTTTGTTCAATTTTTGGACTTTTTGGACAGTTTTTGGAAAGCTTAGCCCAGTCTGTAGTATACTGATAGTTCAAAGACATTGCCCACTGCTGGTGGACAGGATATTGGCAGTTTGAAAGTTCTTCTTTCAATGTTCTTCTTTCATGAGGCTTGACATGAAGTTTTAGTCACCTCCTGTGCCCAATCAAGGACTCGTGACCAAAAGGTTGCCGGCACTGCTGTTCTACCCTTGGGCAAGGTACTTAACCCCCAATTGCCTCAGTAAATATCCAGATGTATAAATGGATAACATTGTAACTGATGTAAGTCACTCTGAGTAAGAGCATCAGCTAAATGCCAATAATGCTTACACAACAGTCAGATTTGCTGGAGCATATTATGGTCAGTCACAACTATCATTATCATCCTGATATCAAATCAAACTGATATAAAAAAAAAAGACAAATCATTTAATCAGTGTCAAAATTTGTATACTTCATTTTCCCTTAAAAGGTAATGTATGGGTTCAAGTCATCTTATGAAAATGACCAGGAGCCCACAGCAGTGGGGCTTCATTCTGTCAGGGTAGGTGGGTATGCCACTCTGCTCTCAGCACCCTGTGAGTCATTAAGCACTCCAGTAACATCAGGGAGACATGACTTTGCTACATGGCGCATTTGGTCTCCTGATTCAGACTTGTATTGTGAAGGATAGTCGTGGTCATGGTCATAGTGCACATGGCCATAGTCACGGTGCACTACCTTGGATTTCATCTGCTACGCCCCAGCAGAAATAAACAAATTGTAGAATTGCCGATTCCAAACAGGCTTAAAAAAGTGAAAAAAATCATTATTATAATGTATAAATAGAGCAGCGCATTTGCTTTTGTTGGGCAGTGTGCAGGATCTGTGGGTATCACCAGGGGTAAATGTCAGGCACACAGAGCTCCTGCCAGTCTCCTGCCAGTAAAAGAAATGAGTAAAGCATGGCAGCTCTCAAGGCTGACCGCTGAGACCTTGGCTACCCTCATTGTATTCTGTCCCCCCAGCTCTCTTCTTCCCTGTATTCCCAGACTCCTTTGCCAGAAGGCCAGAGCCCTGATTGGTTCACGCTCCTACACTGCCCCGCCTTCATGTAAGCTGCCATCCTCTGCCTTTCTGCTCCATTGCCAAGCGCTGTCAGATAGACAGCCCAGGTAGCAGGGGCCAACTGTATGCAACCATTCCTGAAAAGAACACGGCCACGGCCTTCCGGCCCTGGCAGATCTTAAACTGAAATACAGGCAGGAAAAAGAAAGACAGTAGCAAGGGAACGTCAGAGATATTCACACAACAGATCGTGGTGTGAGCTCCTCCAGACAGAACAGAAAGTGGAACGAGAGAAGGATGTAAGGAAGGAACAAAGTAAGCAAAGGAAAGGATGTTACTGAGAAGCACCATGGCTCTGAATGAAGAGAAGGGAAATCGGCCTGCTGCAATGCAGGAGACTGTCACGGCAAAACATTCTGAGGGTAATGGGCTGCATACCAAGAGGCCCGGACAGCACCTCTTACAACGGAGCATGGCTGCATAAGAGGCTTTGCTGAGGCAGCCGAGAGCTCATACGTGCTCTGAGTTTCTGCACGCCTCTGAATGCTGCCACCTGGCACCTGAGACTGATGAGCGCGAGCGCCGAGACTGACTCTGTAATCCCGCTTCGCTGCTTGATGAAGAGTAATCTCTGCCTCGTTCCGTTGAGGGAATCGGCATCGCTACACGATCACCATTTTGCGAACCCCAGTCTGCATCTCCTCCGATGTCTGTCACGATGAGCACGGAGCTGGAAGTCAGGGAGACTAAAATCCACTTTAAACTGACAGTTGTCCTGAACCTGTTTTCCTTGATTACGAAGGCTGCGAATTTAAATAAGAGTCAGCCATCTGCAGCTTGTTCCAATTTTAGCTGAACAGACACAATGTGGTGACATTGCTTGTTCTTCTTTGTGTTAATTCATTTTAATCATAGCGCAGAGAGTGCAATGATTGTAATTATAGCACAGAGAGTGGGTTAGATTTAATTTTTGATATTTTTTTCATTTTGGTTTAAATCTAATGTTTCTTATGGTGACGTAATGCGGCTAGATATAGTTGAGTTAAAGTAGTTATGTTTCTTGTAATCCATCTGAAGTGCAGCATGGTAGTGATAAGAACACCACATTAGTTTGGTGAAAAGTAAAAATCATCTTCTAGGTAATCATTTTTCAGTTATTATTCAAGCAGAGCAATCAAAGCCAGACTTGGGACAGCTTAACTGTAAGCTTTCTGGTAACTGTAAGTCTCTCATGTTTCAGGTTGTCAAACCTCCACCAATCAGAATGGAGTCATATCCATGTAAAATCAAGTGCTTGTGACATGACTCATGATGCCCATACTGCCAAACACCCAATATTTTTACAACCTCCCTGTCACCTGACTCAATGACATCCTTTCAGCCCACAGGACTTTCAGTCATGTACCAACGGAGTACCTGTCAGAGAGATGAATGAATGGTGTTTTTTGTGACTCCAGCATGCCTAGACGGAAAACTGAATTTCAGTACTGAATCTGACTTTGCCCGACAAGTCAGGAGTGTGAAAATGTGACTGGTCTCGGAGGTTGTTCAGTTACGTGCTTCATCACTGTAACGGACATAGAGGGCAGTCCTGAATCTGTAATGTTCTTCAAATGGATGCAGTCAATGGAACCCCGGTCGGGTCTCCTCTGCCGTGGCCCGAAATCCGCACTGCTGCCAGGGCTGACGCTGTGAATCACAGGGAAACGGGCAGAAGCGGAACGGCTATCTGTTCGGAATGCACCTGCTTACAGGCCATCCCCCACATATGCACTCCTGCCCAACGGGCATCTGCCTCTCGTTCCAGACACTCCCAGGGGAAGACAGAACCTCTCCCGCTGTGAATGGTGATTGGGAATAGAGCAGAGATGTACGTCAGCCACCCCCTCAATTCACTCTCTCTCTCATGCAACTGCAGTGGCGAGCACTGGCAACGCGCCGCGCATTGCAATCTGTGTATGCCTTTCCTCAGAGCTGGGCAGGAACCAGGGTACAGTGGTGC
The DNA here is from genome assembly GCF_013368585.1 of Megalops cyprinoides. Classification (NCBI taxonomy): domain Eukaryota; kingdom Metazoa; phylum Chordata; class Actinopteri; order Elopiformes; family Megalopidae; genus Megalops; species Megalops cyprinoides. The sequence goes on from NC_050589.1 coordinate 34,237,313, forward strand.
GCTGAGCCAGGAGGGGTGAGTCTTTGGCTCAGGAGAGGTGGGGGAATGAGAACAGCAAGGGAAGTAAGGGAGGCCTGGCAGGTAGCAATTTTTGGAAGGGGGAGGGTCACCTGCAGTGCCGCTCTGCCCACCAGACTAGAGTCAGCCGTGACCTCCCTCATTCAGGACAGCTTTCAGTACATTACATTACCTTGCATTACATTACATACTGTAGCTATCTGAGTTGGATAGACTGAAACTACGCTTGTCGATGAGATACTGGCTAGACTTCTTGACAAAAGCCTAATATTTTGCTCTCTATTGTCAGCCTACAAAATAACAGGATTTAATATTTGAATAAACAAACTGAATCCCTTTAAACTGGCAGGTGGATCATTTGGCCTTGGAGACATGCATTATGAGTGAACTGTCCTCAGGGTTAGAGGACAGGGTTATACAGCTAGTGATGTCCTCAGCGCTGCAGAGAAGCTCACGGGCTGCAGCTGGAATTGTCCCCTCAGCTCGTCCCTTTGTCCCTCAGCAGTAGAGGAGGTGTTGTAAATAGATAAGATACCTGCCAAGACTGGATCACTGTTGCCCTGGAAACAGCTGTCTCTTTGATGGACAGGCCCACCAGGGGCTTATTTGCCACTTGGTTTAACCTCAAACTAATCCGACTGAGTGAGGTTTACACCATCGCAGCACTGTCAGGGAGGTTACTGTACCTAGCAACTGGCTTTACAGCAATTGACTGTGGTCTTATATGCTCAAAGATCCATTGAAAAGTACAAGCTCGTAAGATTGATCCTGAATGTTCCACTGTATCTACCCATTCACAATAAAGGGACTGTTGAGTACGTATATTTCATGTCCGTGTCTAAGCAACTTAAAAAGTAATCAGTGCCATAGGATCCACATCCTGTCTATATGACTTTGACTGGGAATATTGTGTAGAACGCATCTATGAAGTTATGACGTGCAAAGGGCGCCCTCATTGGGAGGGAGGACTGAACTGCGCAGCTGCGTCCAGCAGCACGTCCCTGAACTGGCAGGAGTGCACTGCAGTGGGTGGGAGGCGGCTTTAAAATGTGCTGAGCTGTAATCAGTGAAGTTTCCCTCCACAAAACCAGCTGTGCTCAGAATGCTGAGGCCGGTCCCCGACCAAGAAGTGGAGACGCGGTCCATCCAGAGAGCAAAGCTGCTGAACACGACACACAAGCCGCTCGGCGCTCTGGGATAGGTGCCCCAGGGATGTTGTCTTGCGTGTACTACGGTTTTCCACATGGGAGACCGAATTAGAGCGGGTCTGATTTTTTTTAAAAGCACGCCACTCACTAGACCCCGGACCATTGCATAATCAAAGGCCGCAGCATTGCAGGACGAGCCGGCACAGTTGCGTCATGGGCAGAGAATGCGAATTCATTCTCAACCATCTGTGGCTGCGGCCGCGTCAATGAAATCGGCGGCCCTGCCAACTCCTTTGCCGCTTTGCATTGAAGGTCCTTCCGTGGGGTGCATTCCGATAAGGCAGCGGTGCTGCCTCGGTCCCGCGAAGCTCTTCAGCCGAAACAGCGCGTCCTCACAATAATGATAAATGACTCAGCCGTGGTATTGCATGCAACCAAACTGCCCATCCCTGTGTTGTTTTTTTTTTTTCTTTCTCAGTCGTCTCCTGCGGCCTTCAGGTGCTGTGATAGATGCGGGCGCGGGAGCGCTCGGCGACCTCAGCATAATGGAAGCGTTTGATGTAAGCTCCCGGCCTATTCCTCCCACTCCCCGCCCAAAACCGGATCAGCCCTGAATCACAATGAAAGCACTCTGAATGGTAATGCGGGCATTGCCGGCAGTGAAGGGAGAGCGAGGCTTCACAAAACACCACAACCATGTGGAGCCATTCCATGCTATCTGAGACTAGCTACTTTGAACCAGTTGTAAAGTTTTGCCATTGGGAGTAAAGTTTTTTTCATTGGTCCATACAACTCCTTGATTAACAGCACCTGTCAGCATGGTACATGGCCTGTCGGCTCAACCCACAGTCTTCATGAGGCCTTTTGCTTACTTCATTGTCTACCACTAACCATTCAAACATCACCCTCAGTGCAAAAGACAGACAGCTTCTCTGTCATGTGAAATGACTCTAAGAATATTGCTGGGGATGAAGAGGAGAGGAAGGACACAGTGTAATTGTGACATAACTAGGCCTAGCATTGTGCCTATATGGCCAAGGGCAGTTTAGTTATTAGGGAAAGATTATATCATGAGGAAAGACTAGGGGATCATGCCAGGAGGGACAATCACAGATGCCAAGGTCAAAACAGAAGCCCTCAATAGTGATAAAAATGCACTCGAACTCCAAGAGAAGAATTGTTTCATACTCTCAGCTCAGATTGAGCTTTAGTTGCCAATTAGAGGAAATCAGCTGTGGAGGTGAGATACGGCCTTTCAGTTTCTGCACAGTCTTAACAATTAACCTTTGTGCTGTGTTCCTGACCTCTCGTTGGGTACAATGAGTACAATGTACAGAAAGACTGAGAAACTGGTCCTGAAAAAAAGTATTGTTCATGTGTGAAAACATCCTTGTTACTGCAATGGAGTCAGGGTCTATTCCATTTATCCCAGTCTATTCCAAATTTGAGCAATTCAGGGAATGAACTGAAACTCACTTCAGCTTCACTTTAAAATCAGCCATCGTTTTCAATGCAGATTATTCAGTTCATAAATTGAATTTCAATTCACATCTTGAATTGACAAAATTAGAATGAAATTGACCCTAACTCCGCTGTGCAGTAGCACTAGACTCATTGTGTCACTGCAGGGGTATTTAATCCTCATACCATTTCAATGGTATATCATGCAGCCGTGAGAAGCCTCTTCATTTTTGCACCATTTTGGGTAAATCTCTATAACTGTAAGAATTTGCCAATATCATCTTCACCTAAAAGCATTAAAGATGACTACTTGGGAAGCAATGTGGAATTGAGGCATCTTGCCTACCAACCTAAATGTGTTGTTTATTGGCTGGTCAGGCTTCCTGGTAGATACAGTATATGCCTAATGACGCACTGCAGCAATCTACTTCAGTGATGTAATGAAGATCTAATCTGATCCAGAGTTTAGTTTCAGATGAAGACATTTTTCCCCTGATGCTCAAAGGTATTTTTCTTGCCATTTTTAGACTCCTCTTAAATGTCCTCATTTATATTAAAACAATGATTTAAACTCAAAGTGACTCCCATTGCTTGTCTGGGATGGTAACAAAACATAACTATATTTAAACTGCAAAACAATGACTGCTGAATGCTTTTGCTGTCAGAGCAGAGATGGTCCTCTGCGCTTCTGTCTGCAGCATGACATTTCCTCTGTCGTTTGGTGTGATAATTCTGTTCGGTCCTCAGAGAGTGGTTAAAAAGAGGACCCATGAAGAACAAGAGGATGAGTTTTACTCGTGCAGTGCTTAATGTGGGGCCCTAGCCGAGAGATGAAGATGCTACAGACTGTGTTAAGTGAGGACAAGGTGAATGCAAGTCACTGTCAGCTCACCCAGCATGGGAAACGGCATCTCACCGACACACTTACATTCTTACACCGTTACATTCTGACACTACAACACACTCACACACACTTGTTCTGCCTTCTGAAACTGTGGCACACTCACTCTCACACCCTATGTTCTACATTCTGACCTTAACACACACACCAGACACCCGCCCCCCAACTTACACACTCCCAGCAATACTCTTGTTCGCTGAAATTCTCTCTCTGCCTTCACTTCATAGAAAACTGAGGCAAAAATTTCAGACCCTTTTCTCACCCCCTCAGCCCTTGGATTCGATTCAGAGGAGTTTTATTCACTCAAATCTCACATGTTCTTCAAAGGCAAGGCTGTTCGCCAGATGAGTTAGCCTGTAGGCAGTGTTCACAGCGGCCCGGTGAACCGCGGCAGGTGGCCTTGTCTGACCGAGCCTGCCCCAGCGTCGCTGTGGCTGCCAGCTTTCTGCCCGTTCTCCCAGGGTCCGCCGCGGCGCCCCCTGCACTTTTGTTTTCCGCCTCTCTTCCAGAGGGCTGACCTGTGCCCCTCTGGCTGTGCCTCGCTGTAACGGCGTGGTGTGGTAAGGGGGGTCTGGGAAAAGGTGGGTTGTGGGCGTTGTGCTGGGGGAGGGAGAGGGGCAGCGACCCCGCTGGCCCCTGAGCTCCGAGCCATGTGCTGCTGCAGACCTTTACACCAACCCCCACGCCCCCTTACTTCCCCTTATGAGTCAGTGTCACCTGGCAGCCTCTGCACGTTCCTGAATCTCCTGCTCTGGAGGAACCGTTACGCCCCTCAGCCATTTCACTGGCACTGTCTGGGGGGGAGTAAAGCAGGTCTGCTAAGCTTAACCTCTTCATCCCTTTCAAAGCGATCCATTCAGGAAGGCCAACTTACCATGATATTAGGACAGTTTCCTACTATGTTTACTTGACATAGGAAACAGACAACACTCAGACAGCACCACCTTCCAACAGTCTGTTTCACTTGTTATATGAAACATAGAATATTAGAAATCTCCATGTCAAAGAATTAGATGTGTTGGCACATTTGGTTAGACAGAACTGAAATAAATAATAATAGTTTTAATTGAGAGGAACATCAGTGCTATTTTTGGAATGGTTTGCAATACGACTGTTATGTAATAATAAAAAAGTCAGCAAATATTTCCATTTGCAGCAGACCTTGACTGTGTCTGAACACTGAGTGTGTCTGTGGTCCACTGAGTAGCTCCATATGTAACGCCCATGCAAATGATTCACATTTTCATTGTAAAATGTGGCCCTCAGAATAATTACAGTTAGTTAATAGCTTTTGAAACCAGTGAGACATGTGCAAGGTGCTTTAATAGCCATAAAAACTTCAGACAGATGGTCAATTTGAATCTTTTCAGTTAATTTGCTCTGCGTCTCGGATAAAACGTTTAGTGGAATTTGAATGAGCTCGTTATAACGTTAAAAAATTCTCCTTGACTTGCAGAGTCTTCCACCGTCTTAGTTTCCCCAGCCACTGTGGCCGGTGCCAGCTTGATTTGGTCCCTAGCCCCACCTAATGGCAGTACACTGAACTGCAGCCATCTCCCGTACAGCGACATGGAAGGTCAATAATGACTGTAGGGTAAGCCAAGAACTCCTTTCACGGTACTGACAGATGGTCGCTCCCCTGTTCATGGGGCAACAAAATCTGCTTCATAAACCCCGCACAAGGTGTACGCAAACATGTTTTCTGCAAAGGGCCAGTGACGCCGGCCACTGGACATGAATGTTTGTTGCATTCTGGTTGCAAAAAATTGGAGGGGGAAGACACATTTCAAGGTTTTCAGAGTTCTCTCTCGTGCGTCTTTTAAATAGCCTCTCTAGCATGAAGAGACTGATAATCATCTTCGCCTGGCTCATGCTCTGTAAAACCCATCTCACTCGCGGCCTCCCCGCTGGTCACCGTCTGCCTGTCACCCGCGCACGCGAGCTGGACCCTGTGTCTCACACAGGTTTCAAAACAATCCTGATAAGGCTTCAGCATTCATTCAGTCGCCTCTTTAGCGGCTAGCTTTCCAGTGCAAGCAATTTAATAGACTGGGGAGGCGATGCCAGACGTCCTGTTGTGTGGAACTTGAGTCTTTATTTAAATCTGTTTGTCAGTTTTTCTTTATAATGTCACCCCCCCCCCCATCTATTGCACTGCATTGGCCGCACTAGATATTTGACGTAGTAAACTATTATAAAGTTGTTTCTTTTTATTGATCTGGATTTGACACATTGGAGTGCAACTTCTCAGTGAAATAAGAGCAGAAAGTCTAAATTTGACTAAACATAGTAAAGTAGCAGTGAACTAATAAGGTAATGCTCCTTACATGGCACTGCTCCTATGAAGTATAGGGTGTAGGAGATTGACTGGGAGGTGGAATTATATACATGGCAGATGACATCAGAGCCGAGTTGAAGATACAGCCAGCAAAGCCACAATTATGCCAAATGAACAAGCCCACGGATTATTAATGCCAGGGATATCACAGCCGGCTGCAAGTTAATGAGGTCTTGTTGATAGGTTTAGCCATGGATTCGTTTTGAAGATGTTTCCCGCTGAACGATGGTTTCAGCAACATATCAATCCAACCCAGACCTGAGAAGTGATGTATCTAAAAGGTACCCCTTCAAGGGCACACTAGCACTGATGAGATCTGACACAGCTCTGACATGCTGCATAAACACAACTGGTGCTCCTCATTATTTATTCCTGTTTTCAATTACATGTTGGGCCAACGGATAGAGTGGTAGGCCCTCTTTGCAGTTCGAAACACAGCTAAACGCTGTTGGAGTCCATGCAGCTTCAGTGAAAGCCGTTTGTATTCACTAGAGGAACGGATGACAGGATTTATGGTCCTCACTTGTGTGTTTCTCTAACAAAACAGCAACACTTCACCCTGCTGTCATTATTTTACATTTATAGATCTATAGCTCACAGTTATGTTTTCAAGCTTGTAAGAACAAGCAAAGTTTTTTGAAATTGTACACTGTGAGGTCTCATTTGACTCGATGGGAATGCATCAAAGAGTTTTCCAATGGAGGCCCTGATGTCTGGGGGGAGGCAGGGAAGAGGTGAAGGAAAGGTAACAGCATTGTTTGTGCAGAAGTGGTAGGACAATCCAGCAACAGCCCACATAGCCGTTACACTCCCAGATTGTGAAGCTTGTGCTTTCCCATGACCGTCATCTCTCAGGGGGCAGGTTGGGTGCCAGGGCTTCTGGGTAGGGGGGGTGGGGGTCGGTGAGCGCTGAGCCGGCGATGTGACAGGCTGCCCGATCGAACCGCTCCAGCCCCACCCACGCTGATGCAAAACAAATCTTCCACAGGCAGGGGCCCCTCTGATCGCCAGGCATTTGCCAATCAGCAGCTTCGGTCCTTGCATCCAACACAATCGGCCTGTCTTCCACAAGGGGATCTACATTACCTCACCTGGCTTCAAATGCACGTTTTCATATGACACGCAATACCTGTTTTCGAGCTGCAGCCTTGTGTTATATAACCGTCTGTGTGGGGGAGGAGACAGAGAAGTTGCCATGTTATCGCGGGCATCTGTAGTTTGGGACAGGTGAGAACACCAGTGCGCCAACACCTGTCCTGACTGCGTGTCCCTCCTGCCAGTCCTACAGCCCCGCCCCCTTGTCAACCGTGACACCTGCTAGCCAGCAGACAGCCTGGGAACGCAGGAGGGTCCTACGCTCCCCTTGTGTCAATCCTCTTACTGTTTCACACAGGCACCACACTGGCCAGCCCTGGTCCTCCTATGGACAGAGGCCTTTCAAGCCCGTGCCAGGGCTGCCGATGAGTCCCGCGGGCTCGGGCAGAAACAGATGGGCGCCCGGGAGCGAGCCCGCCAGGGATAAGGGCCTCCCATGAGCGCCGGCACTGCTCGACGCCGAGCTGGAAGTAGAAATGATTATCCACCGCAGGTCTGCCGGTGGCGGGCGGCTGGGCTTGGAAGCTAACAAGAGGCAGGTTGCAGGGAAGTGGGGGTCAGTGAGCAGGACTGGCAGAGGAGACAACTGCCCTTTACACGCGAGCAATATCACACACTGTCACATACACACACACACACAATATCATATACACACATGCACACACATACTATTATATATACACATACACACAAAATCTCACACATAGTCACTGTCATATACACACACAAACACATAATCTCACAGTCACGTACATTTGTACATGTACACTATCATATACACTGTCACAAACATATGCACACACACAATTTCACACACTGTCACTGTACACTCACACTATCACATAAATACACACACACACACACACACACACACACTCACACACCAAACACACACAAACATATAAACACACATGCACATGCAGTTTCACACAGTCACACACATACCTGCCCTATTATGTACACACAAACACAATCTCACACATTGTCACATACACATACATACACACACACACACACTCTGACACACTGTCATCAGGCGCAAAGACACTGTCACACACATTCACACATTTGTGCTTTGCAGTCACACACAAGCACACAAGTGTATGCACACACACAAATACTCACAACCCACACACACACACGCGCCTGCATGCACACGTACAAAAACACATCATCCATGAGTCCAGCTGGGTCTTGCAGCCATGTCACACCACACCTTGCCCCTAACTTCACCGGGCACGCTGCACCTGCACTCTGTGTCAAGCTACCTGAGGAGCTGAGAATAGACTCTCCACGATCAGAGAAATGAGCAGGAGTCATTTTACATGGTCCCCTCCACTGCCTCTGGCGTCATCTGGGAACAAAGCGTTTCTCACCAGCGCAGTCACAGCTGCTGATGTATGCCTGTAATTGTTGGTCTCACACAGGGCTCGGAGTGAACTTCTAACCCCGAGCCCACAGCAGTACATTGTTTCACAGTGTGTTTGTCTTCGATTTCCTCATTACAGCGCTGATGGTCACAGCAGGGGAGGGACCAGGGCAGTAGACACTTATCTTTCTGATGAGGACGATTTCAGCCGCTCTCAGTTCTGCCAGCGTTAGTTGCCTCTTATTCGGGGGTTAACATGAAGTGACAGTTGAGATTTTAACTGATCAGCCATCTGATATGCAAGGGAGGACAGGTTTGTCATACTTTGAATGTCAAAACATGGGGGGAGGCGTGTGTGTGTGTGTGTGTGTGCGCGAGGATGTGTGTATGCGTGTGTGTGTGTGTGTGTGTGGGTGTGTGTGTGTGTGTGGGAAAAGGTGTGTGTGTGAGGGTTTGTGCATGTGTGTGGGTGTGTGTGTCTGTGTGTGTGTGTGGGAAAAGGTGTATGTGTATGTGTGAGGATGTGTATATGTCTTTGAGTATCTAACCGTCCTTTCCTCTTCTCTTTCAGGAGGACCCGACCCTGACCTCTGCTTACCAACCCCCAGTCCAGAACCATGATCTAACAGGGACACTCTGGCCACCATGAAAGGGTTGGGAACCAACCGTCGCCACCTGTCCGACTCCTGCGACCCCACGGCCGCCCCTCAGGAGCCCCTGTACCCCCTGGCCGCCGACCCCCGCAGCCCCTACTTCCTGAGCCCCACCATGGACCACTACGGCACCCTGGACCCCCAGCACTTCTCCCCCTCCAGCCCCACCTCACTGCCCCCTGAATGCCTGATGCCCCTCAACAACCAGATGTCCAACAGCATGACCTTCCCCCGGATCCACTACAACTCTCACCCAGACCAGGGCGACCTCTCCCCGAGCTCCGTGACGGGCGGGGGCAGCATCGGGGGCATCCGGACAGGCACGCTGGCCACCTCCGCGTCCATGGGGACAGGCATGGGCCCGGGCCTGAGCGGGGCGCACGTGATCACCAGCGGCTCGGCCACCATCTCGGCGGGCAGCAAGATGAACCGGCTCCCCGCCAACCTGCTGGACCAGTTCGAGAAGCAGCTGCCCGTGCAGCGTGACGGCTTCAGCACGCTGCAGTTCCAGCGCGGCCGTGTGTCCAAGCAGCGCAGCGAGAGCCCCGGCCGCATCCGCCACCTCATGCACTCCGTGCAGAAGCTCTTCGCCAAGTCGCAGTCGCTCGAGAGCTCGGTCAAGGGCAACGTCAACGGGGGCGCGGCGGGCGCCGACGAGGGCAAGCAGAACCGCCGGAGCAAGAGCAAGGACCGCGCCAAGACGGAGGGCGCCAAGCGGCGGCCGCGCTCCAACATGTCTGGCCTCTGGAGCTCCGAGGACAACCTGGACAGCGGCGCCGACGCCACCAACTCTGCCACCGCCACCGCCAACTACCGCAACAACCCCATGGCAATGATGACGCTGGGCCGGCCTGTGCCGGACAGCCAGGGCCCAGCCAGGTACTTCCCACAGGGCTACAACACCATTGGCGGCCACATGCTGAAGACCTCCAAGAGCAACAACGACCTCAAGTATCAGGTGTGCCCAGCCCTGCCGGGGCCCGAGGGCGAGGGGAGTGGGGCAGGGGACAACAAGCTGGTCAAGCGGGGCTCCTGGTCCACGCTGACGCTCAGCCAGGCCAGGCAGGTGTGTCAGAAAGGGCTGGCCACCATCGACAGGTCGCTGCTCAAGTCCAAGTCCTGCCACCAGGACCTGACCTGCCACTACTTGCAGGTGGGAGCACGAGTGAGTAAGCCCACCTCCAGTCTTCTCCCAGCCATTCACACCTTTGGGCTGCTGTCCTAAAAAGTTATTTTGATATTCAGTTTTGATTTTGGTATGCTGTTTGCCAACTTACAAGTTGGCATGGAACACTTCATATCTATACATTCATTGTACAAATATAATGGGTCTGTTCACACACACACACTCATGGGAATTTCAGCACTTGTAACACAAATCTGGGCTGCAGTTGTGTGCGCTGGTATTAAACTGCCAATATGGATTTGTATAGTTTTATCAATTCAGTGCCTCTACCAGCCAGATTAGTTCCACTACCTTTCAGATCCAGTTCATATGAACTCATAATTAAGACAATGGCTGGATTAAATCAAATTGCAAAATATGCAGGAAGGGTGAGAAGAATTGCTGAATGAGCACAGGTTCATTCATACCTGACTGATTTTACATTATTAGCTGAGCAGATACCCTTGTACAGAATGAATTAACGATTGTTCACTTGTGTATGTGAAAGCAATTCAAGTTAAGTATCTTTCTTAAGAGTACTACAGCTACAGATTAGTTGGGATTTGAACCTGAAACTTTCTGGTTAGCCAGCTCCTGTACCATTATGCCTCACTGTCGCTTTGTTTACTGATGAAAAATAACAGCATTTAGCCAGTGAGTCAATGTGGATGAGTATTGAGGTAGCATGGGTCAGGATTTGGGGTAGGGCAGTGACAGGGGGCTGTGTCGCGGTCCTGCAGGTGCCCCTGGGGGACTGGAACAGCACCCTGGGCCGGACTCGGGGCTCCAGCGAGATCCCATGCCGGCGCATGCGCAGTGGCAGCTACGTCAAGGCCATGGGGGACCTGGAGGACAGCGAGGACTCGGAGGGCAGCCCCAAGCCCTCACCCAAGATGGCCGCGCGCAGGCAGAGCTACCTAAAGGCCACGCAGCAGTCCCTGAGCGAGCAGCTCCCGCCACGCAAGTAAGAGCGCCACGCACCCCTGGTCCCCCAGCCAACCACTGCACGCGGACACAAACCTGCATTCAGACGGGAATGAGAATGGTTCCTGCAGTACTCTACACTTTCTTACAGAGGAGGCGTCCTGGAGAATGCCTGTCTTGGCATTTGAGCGCATGTGTATGTGTGTGCATGTGTGAGGAATTTAAGAGACTGATAAAATAATGAAATTAAAAAGGTTTTTGACACTGGTGAGCTGTGCTGCCACCTACTGGAGAGGGTGTTCTTTTTTTCTCGTGCTTGACACTTCTTTGTGAAACATGTTTCTTGTTGACATGTTAAAAGGCTGGTCGTAAATGAACAACAATGGATGAATATATTACTGAACATCTAGAATGTCCATTCTCATTCCAGTGAACAAGTCCTGATAAAAATATCATAGAAGGATTCACAACTATTTTTCCATTAAATTTCATAAAAAACAATAAGCTGGTAATACAATTTTCTCTATGGATATACAAACACATGAAAACAATTCATGGCAACTAAACAAGCAAATTTTATTTACACTGTGAGGGAACATAATATCCTAGTGATTTTTAAGTAAGCAAGAAACTATCATTGTTTTCCCCAACAGTATTTTGAGTAAGATTGTGTACGATGTCCACATTCAATTTGTCTACGGCTTGAAATTATATCTCAGTTAATTGTCAGATCACTTATCAACCACCAGATGGCAGCATTCCGACTCAATCCTGAACAAAAAATGACCACTCAATCACTCATTTATCTGTAAACCTTTTACCACAGAGCAAGGACTAAAAGCATTCCGTGGTTAATGATAATTTGACATATTTGTTCACACTAAATGTACTGTATATATGAGTTACACCAAAAGAGGTTGAATCTCTGCAGAGAACTTCTATTGACTATTGTCAGGAGTGTGAAGTGAAGGAGTCCCCTGGGTTTGAATGGGCAGAGTCTGGTAGCAATATTAATGCTCCTCCCCCACATGCTCCGCCCCCTCCCTCCTTCCCTCTATCCCTCCCTCCCTCCTTTTGCCCCACCCCCTTGCTGTGGGACCTGCAGATACTGGGATTTTTCAATGCTGCAGGACGACCTGGGGGCCTTGTGGTCTCCACTGCAGAGTGTGACTTCTCTGCACCAGCTGGGCAGGTCAGTGGCGCTTCCAGGGGCCGGCAGCAGGGGGCGCGCTTCAGCTTGCTGTAGAGAGAGACCGCGTCCAAATGACCCCAAACGACCCCACGCTCTGTCCTGTCCTCACACCTTCTGATGTTTTAGGTGCCCTGTCTTTGTCCTTGTCAACATATGGCCGCTGAGGAGTGCCTATCAGCTGACACGGATTAGAGGAAATGTTTTTCTGTGGGGGGGGGGGACTTCAAAATATGGGTGCGCAAACAAACGTTTCCTCAGTGTTGTCACCTGGATGGCTGGCACACGCCGCTTTCTACACGCTTTATTAAATGTTCATTTGCTTTTGCATGTACAGTGTATGGGCCAATCAAGCAAGGGATCTAACAGGGGGTGGTCCTCAGGCACACCGCATAACCACCAAGGTTGGCCAGATGTGGCCCCTCCCATCTCAGGGACTGAACTGAATCACTTTGTTCTGTCTCTTTCTCCCTGTCTCTCGTTCTCCTTCTCTGTTCTGTCTTTCCCTCTCTCCCTCTTCTTTATCTGTCCCTGTTCTGTTTTCCCTCTGTTTACTCTCTTTCCCATCCTTCTTCTGTCCACTTTCTCTTTTTCATTCTCTGTCCTTTCTCTCACTCTATCACTTTCTATTTCCTTCTTCTCTGCTCTTTCCTTTCTCCCTCCATGAACTGTCTTTCTCTCCGTCTGTGCTTCTTTGCTTTCTCTCTCTCTCTCCCTCCCTCTTTCTCTCCCTCTCTTCCCCACAGCTGCCTTCCGTCCTTGCAAGAGCTCTCCACCAATCGCAGTTTGGACAACCTGGACTGCATAGATGGACCTGTTACCTCCCCTTTCCAGCGCTGGAATGACGTGGACTTCAGCCAGGGCTGCAACACACTGGGCAAGACAAGCTGTACAAGCCAGGTGAGTCACCCATCCCCATACCCCTGAACCCCTAAACCACCAGGCCCTGGGTCTCAGGGCCCCAAGCGATACCCCTGCTCCACTATCAGATCCATATCAGTGCTAGATCTCTTTACTCCCGGCTTCTGTCTCCAATTCACCGAACAATGAAGGACACGGCGACTGCAAGGCTCAATTATTCAATTATTCAGAAAGAGCTCAGCTCCTCCTGTTCTCTGACAGTGTCACCCATGGCAATTACCATATGAAGAGAATCTGATTCTTGCCTGAGCCTGAGTCTATACCCTAGTAATGGCTCCAATGAGCTCTAGTGTGTAATCTGTGTCATGAAACCCGTGTCAAGGCTGGAAGAGGGATGTGGCTTCTGCCAATTTGATTTGCATAATGAAAGCTTAAACTCTGAAAATATCATAATTTGAGGTATTCTGCATGTAATGCCTTCGACAACTCTCCAGGGCTCTGTAAATTAATGCGGGTTTCACATCATTTGGAAAAAGTCAGTTTTGATGCAGTGTGAATAATTCATACATATTGCCTGCAGTCACCTTTCAGTGGAGGTCGCTGGAGTTATCTGTATTAAGTACAGAGTTGAGCCAGGGTCACAGTGCTAGGAGCACTGGAGTAACTGCAGAGAACGAGCCCTGTGGATTAGCACAGTGAAAATCCTGGCTGGCTAGCATTTGTCTAAACTGGCAAGGACTGGAGCGAGGCAGACATTTGCCCTGAATGTAATTTCAAGAAATGATCAAGACCAGGGTGCCCTGATCACTTTAATCCTAAATTCGCTGGTTTGCTGGGTTGCTGTCCGCAAGACGGAAACCGTAAGGCTCATTTCAAGCACATCGTCAGGATTGAAAGATGCACTCAGAAGTGGATTTGAATGAGGCGTGTTCTTATCTAAGTCTCAGATTATGATATCAAGTGTTCAGTGTAGTTATTTTGGGAAAAGCTTGGCAGTTTTTGCCTTGTATAGCAGGTACATCAGGATGAGCCTCAGAAAAACTCAGATTCCTGCTAAGGGAGGAGGTGCACGTTTTCGTGTGCACCTTCTGTGATACGGTGAGGGCCACATCAGTTGAATGTGAGTTGAGCTACAATTTTCACCAGGATCAGCTGCAGGCAGAACAGAACAAGCAGAAAACACAAGGCCATCGACAAAGGAATATGCGATCAGTCTAACAGCAAACAATGGAAATGCTAAGATGGAATTCAAAATGGGGGAACAGCCTGGACACCAAATTTTAATAGCTTCACAGTGATGGATTTAAAGACAACATCCAAGTACTGGGACCAGGGGGACTGAATATCTGCATGGCTGTCTGTAAATCTCAACCAGTGCTTCAACTGGCTGTTGGATACAGGCAAAACCAGAGGGAATTCTCAGCAGAAAGACTACATGTGAGAGACAGTGACCAGTGACTGTCCGTGGCTCGTAAAGTCATCTGCCCGTGAGAGGGATGCTCTGAGTTTCTCCCTGAGCTGCTTTGAAGATCTACCAGAGGGAATGAGCAGGTTTTGCACAGGATTACTCTCTCAGTGATATCTGCTAATGAATCAAACTCATTTATGGCAACATACTGCACTTCATGTGGTAGGTCTTCCCTTGATGGACAGATTCAATCTGAGGATGCAAATTTCAGTGTCAAAAACTCTGAAATAGTAAACCGTCCAATACACGTTTTCATTAAACACTCTTGATCAATTGATATTGATACTGTTCAAACAGGCCTTTTGGAATCCTTGATTTTTTTACGTGGCATTACATTACATTGGCATTTAGCAATTGATGACAGCAGACTAAAGTTACTGTAGAGAGAGCAGCTGTTTTAGAAGTAGCTCTGCACTGACTTGCATGTCAAGCTCTGGCTTTTTACCCCTGCTTTGAGTTTTACTTTGCCCACCTGCTGTTGACGAGAGGTGCCATAAGGTGATCCCACCACCCTCCCTGTCAGACCCGCCCCTCTGTCCCAGCATGCCTCAGGACCGCAGGGTGCCCGCGGGTCAACCTCTGCGTGTCCTTCCAGGTGCGGGAGCCGGAGGGGAGCCGGCCATACGAGGATGCCTTCCCGGAGGCCATATTCCACGAGGGTGGCCACCGGCCACCGGAGCCCCCGGACTTGCCCCTGCCCACCTGCTTCCGCTCGCGGAGCCACTCCTACCTGCGCGCCATCCAGGCCGGCTGCTCCCAGGACGAGGACACCGCCTCCGTGGACTCGGACTCGCCGCCGCCCACCACCACTGTCCGCACCTACAGCTCCAGCACCAGTGAGTAACCCTCTGGGGCTTGGGGGCGGGGACCGATGGGGGCCGATCGTGCAGTGGTCGCGCACAATAAACTTCTCAATGTGAGGAAAAGCTTATGGCTCACATGTGTGATACAATCAGCAGGGGCAACTTCAGTTTAGTAGAATCCTTGCAAAGAACAGCCTGTGATCCCCTGGCAAAGTGCGAGACCTCTTGTTTTCGAAAGCACGTGGGTGCCTTTTTAAGATGCCACAAAATCACTCAGCAACAGCCTGGCAGGTTTACACGTGTGGAGTTGCAACTGGTTACCAAGTGCTCTTCAGTTATGGTCCTAAGAAAAAAATAAAGTTCAGACCTGCAAAAGTGATTGGCCTTCACTGATGATGATGGCCATAGCAAGTCATGTGTTCCTTTAAGATAAGGCTGAGTTCATTAATGACAGTACCAGTATATCTCCTTATTAAGTTAAAAAGGTCACACATGAAAACAGTCAGGAACAGCCTGGCAGGTTTCAATATGCAAACTTAAGATGAAATTAATTATTAACTCTTATATAGTTGCTTTTGTTCTGTGGTGACTGAGGAAATTTTAGGGTGTCAGGGTGTTTCTTTTAACTTTTTCTAATAAAACGTAAGGACATTGTGATTGTGTGTCTGTAGATTTTGGAGGAGGATGCCATGAGACAGAAAGATATTATTCTTGCTCAAGTTCAAAATGTAGGGCTTTGAGAAAAGCCAAATGACACATATGGCTTGACTGGTGTGTCTTAGAGCTGTACCCTAAAGCTGTAGCAGCTCAGCCTAATGAATGTGACACTAAAATGAAAAAAGAGCTCGTGAGAAAAGCTGAGGGCAAAGGCATGCAGTTTAAGCTATGCTTTCATGGTGAGCCACATGGAAATTTAGAGCAAATGCAGAGTAACTGACATCCATCCAGGGACAGTTAGCAAATGGATAGCACGCAGTTGCGTGTGTCATAAAATGAATCCACATCCCCTTTAAACAGGCTCAGTGGGGACGCAAAGGACAAAACATTCCTTTTTTTCTGAATGGATGCGTCCCTAAGTCTGGGGTTGTGGCATCTCCAGACCCCTGGGGAGCTGTGGGTGAGCTGGTGACACTGTGTGGCCGATTTGCTCCCAATGAGGCAGAAAAAGGTGACGCTGCTGGTAAGGACTGGGTCTGGACCGGGGCCAGCTGTCTCCCAGCACACTCCCCACCCCCCTTCCCTCACTGTAAATGAGGCGACGTACAGTGAAGTGGGTGGTGGTTACACACCTGTGGGTTTTGAGTGTCAGGATGGAAGCCTAGGTTCGAGTCGGTGGACAGACAGCGCTCAGCGAATCTGCCCCCCCACCGCTTAATGTGTTTTGACAGGTTCCCACTGACACAGCTAGTTCCGTTTCCCCTGTGAGACGCACACACACAGTCGTGCACGCACACACACGGGCTGACCTACATTCTAGAAGCAGAGACAACTGGTGGAGAGCAAGGGGGGAGAGTGAGGGAGGGGGGGTGGGAGAGCGCTTACAGCTCGGGCTCGTCAGCCGCTCTGCGCCACAGCATAAACGCTCAAAAGCCGAGCCAAAACCCTCTGTACAACAGGCATCACCGGCAAATTAACACACTGAGTCTGACTGGCTTTGCAACTGGCTTTGGGGGAAGGATTAGATGAATCACAGCGGCGCTGCTGTGGGGTGGTTCAGGCGTACGCTGGTGACTCAGTTGCACGGCTCGCCTTGAATTTCTGACTGAGGCAGAGCTGCAGTCTTCATAGTGTTATTGCTACCACAGGAGACTTGCAAATTGACCTTTTTAACTCAAGCTAACTGGAGATGCTTATAAAAAGGGCTATAGTTCTCACATATTTATGTCATATTACAATTTTTTCAGTATATTTGGTTTTTCTCAAACCATTCCTTTAAGTGTGTTTAGCTCAGTGTGGCACAGCTGGCAGTTCAGTTTTAAAGGAAATTACAGTTATAGATTAGACTGCTATCATCTTATTTCACTGCACAGGGAGTCTTATCAACTATGTCACCCCGTTTCTTCTGTCACATTGAAAATAAAACAGTAAATCGGGTGACGGCGTTGAATATGGCCACAAAGACACATTCTGAATCTGAATGCTTGAAAATTTTTACAATGAATTTCACTGTTGCTCCCCAAAGAAATGTTCCGGGATTCTGTCAGAACTACAGAATCAATGCGACCCATTGTTGAATAACAGACTCCATGTGAGGCGGTGTTATGCCCCGGCCAATCAAAAGGCTAATCAGACAGCTATTACAGAGGTGAAAAGGCCAGAGGGGAGGAGCTGGCCGGGCTTAGACCTAACCGCCGGTATGAATACAGTCTTCACAGCACAGACGGCATCGTCAGCCAGCTGAGCACTGCCTGAGGCGGGTTTGTTCTGAGAACAGGAGCTGGTGGTGCTGCCGCTAATGGTGCATGCTTTGATCCTCCAAATTCTGCCCAGTGCACCTTTGCTTTAAAGCCACAAACAAGAGCATGGCTTTGTCCAAGAACTGTGAGGCAAAACGGTTGAGGTATTGGGTGTAAACGGTGCCGATTCTGCCATGCTCCTGACGCGGGTCCCTCAGTGCAGAAATAGCTTGTGGAATGCAGCAGTGAATTGTGTGGGAGGATCGAGAATAGTGTATTCATTCTGCTAAGCCTCTTTTCCTCAGTAGACAACTAAGAAAATTTTAGCTGCAATAAAAGCTTTGCACATCCGAAGCAACCCACATGTATGTTTTTGCATCGCTACCTTTGGAGAAGGATATTTAGGCAAAACACTGCTGTAATTTGAACCGCTGAACAAAATGTTTTAATAAATATAGTCAATTCAAAGTTAAATAAAAAATAGTGAGACTAAACTTAATTTGGATGACAGGCAGCTTGAATTGATCTGCATATGATCTGTTTCCATAGAAACAACTGGAGTAAAGGTCTACTGAACCAATACAAACTGGAACAATGTGTGAACTAATAGTTCTGAGAATTACTTATACAAGTTTTTTAGGGTATAAAATGTTTACAAGCATGAAATACTGTCAGAGGGCTATTTTGGAGGTATGATGGAAAGTGAGGTGAAGGGAAATGACAAATAAAAAAGGATCAGAAGATCCTGGTATGAAAAATAATTCATATTTATGCAGAGGAGCAGGCAGCCATTTTAACTCCAAGCGCAGGTTGGCATTCCCCTTTCTGTCTTCTGACTTCATCTACTGGACACTGAAGTCGGCATGAAGCAGCCCTGAATCAACAATATCCATTAACGCAGACTGCAGTTGTCACATCTAATTTGAATATAACTATACTTTGTTAATTGTATTCATGTGTTTGGAGAAATTGCTTTGTTATATTACTAGAGAAGATTTATGCGTATAGTCTCCCTTTGCGACGAATATTAAGACATAAAACTACGTTTTAGGATTCCATAGACATTCATTCATAGAAGAGATTTCCTCTGTACTGTTTCAACGCTGATATTACTACTTCAAATTATTGTTGTTGTCTGCGGTGGTCATCACCATTGTTGTATTGCAAATATCAGTAAACATGACGTCGCTTCGCGTCGTGCCTGACAGCATCCCCTAGCCCTGCTATCATGATATATCATGAGCTCTCGTGCCATTTCGCTTTATTCGCCGGGTTCCGAAACCGTTATTTGCCACCGCTGTCGGTGGTACCTCTGACGCGACACACCTTCTGTGAGATTCAGCCGACAGAGAAATCAACAGAGAGATTCATGATGGACTGGCTGTTAGGACACTCAATAAGAGCGTCCTCATCCCTCGTCTTCCTATCTCCTCAATAAAGCGTTTCATTTTGGGCGGGGGGAGACTGGCTTAGTGTTGCCTGCGTAACCTACGTAGCGTGAGGGAGAAACAAAGAAAACCAATGAAGATGATGATATTCAGAAATTAACCACTGATATATAAATTACGGGGCGGGGCCGGGTGGTTGTTTTTGTGATGCAGATTTATACGGCGCGAGCCTTAAGAATATAGCAAAATTGGATTGGTGTATTATCGCGACTGAAGGCAGCCGTCTTCCAATAATATTACGATGAGGGTGGGACTTGAAAAAATATACTCCAATCACGTTTATAGAGGGTGTTTCCAAATAGCTCCTTTCTTTCCGCGACGTGGAGTATTGAGTTTGAGTCTGTAAGGTCTCACGCTCAATCGGAGAGTGACATCAATTAAAAAGAAATAAACAACAAAAATAGATTATTGATCGTCCAGCAGGAAAAGCGGTGGAAGGAATGTGGTTGATCTGGTACACAGATGTTGAAATTACGGACACGGCCATCGATCATCAAACGAGGACAAGAAAATTAATGCTCTATTTTGTGGTAAATACTCTATAATCTAGCTAAGTTAGCTGGCTGTATTAGGGCTAGCTAATTACTTATCAAACGTTAGCTAATGTAGCTGTTGTTAAACTAAAATTAATAGCTAGGCAGATGATGACGAATGTCTTAGAGAGGTAACTAATGACAATTGCTCGGTAAGCTACCTGTCTATGTAGCTAGGTAGACTAGTCTAGCTAGATAAATACGGTAAAATTTAGAGTCGGATTACTATGCGTGCTGCCTAACGTAGCTGTCTCAGAATAACAAAGAAACGTGAATTCCGCCTAGCTCTCAGTGATGCCGCTAGCTAGCCAGGTATCAACTACTATATCTCATAGTCATAGCAACCAGCCACAAGGAGCGTATTCAACTATTGTTTTTTCCCTCTTACTCCGCTATCTGATGTTAGCTAACTACCTGTGGTGGGGCAAGAGCTTGATTGCGGTTTGGAATTGTACTTACTGTGGAGCGTCCAACAAACTGGCAAATATTGGCAAAGAAATTTGGCGAATGTAGTTAGCTAATGTTATCTATATAATTTTGTTTGCTCGGTCTATTAAGGCACGATTAAAAGATTGCAAGCTAGTTAACTCAGATCGCATGATCGCAGGGTTGTAATCTGTGTAAACTGTGCACCGACAATGATAGCTAATATCCTAGGGGTGAAATACACTTGGGCTGCGATTGCTAATATTAAGCTTGACAGACAGGTATAGTATTTTGCAGAAAGACACCATTCTTCTGTGCCGGCTCTTAGCGCATAATGTTAACTTCTTTCGAGAGTCAGTCACGTCTATGAAGCCAGCTACACAAGTACCGATCGTTTTCAGTAACTTTTTAGCTAGCTGTGTCAGCTAGCCACCTAATGAGGCTTGCCAGATAGCTTTGCCATGCGTGTGTTAAACACAAATTTGGTTAGCCTTCTAGTTTACAATATGAAATACCTCTAAGCTTGTTACTTGCAGCTAACTAGTTGAACATGTTTTATTTGGTTGTTAAGAGTGAGTTCAGCTGTAAAAAAAAATGATTGTAAGGATTGCTAGATGGATTTCCTTCTGAAGTTGCTAGTTAGCTGTGATGTGGCTAGTCACAACTAATAGCTGTACAGTTTAACACTGTATTTCAAAGATTATGCCTAACTGTGGTGCTGTTGTCGATGCTGTGGTTCTGCGGGTCACGACCACGTGTTGATAGGCTGGTCGAGATGCTGTGTGTTGGCTCTTTTAATTCGGCTTGACAAGGTTACCGCAGAGCGGCTTGCTGCACTCTCGTTGCCACGTCTTCTCCGTCAGCCTTCGAAATAAGAAAACAGAAACCGTTTCCAAGACAAAGCGAATAAAACTAAATAGGAAACTGGCTTGTCGTCATTCTGTCTTAGAATTTGCCTCTTTGTTTCGGATTTGCATTCATATGGGGTTAAAGTCCGAGTCAAGCCTGAAAGAGTAGTTTGTGAATGGGCCAGGACTTCACTCAAGGCTGCAAGGACCGGACCTGAAACCGCATTATAACAAGGTGAACACGCAAAATAGCCTAGATAATATTGCCTTTATTGTTAGCATGTATGTTAACCCTTCAGTTACCATTGAGCAGGGTGTTTTATGGCATCTTAATTTCTCTGGCAAGACAAGCGTAGTACACATAGAATCTGGTTGCACACAAATACTGGGACCTGGTGTGACAGATGCAGATGTAATACATTTTTTATTTTTTTTTTACTTTAGCTGGGTTTATGAATTTGTATCAGACACCAACATTCTAGAGTTACTTGCTTGAGGTCATTTTTGAAGGTTCTTTATTGTTTATTATTTATTATATTTATTGGTCTCCACCTGATCTTTACTTCGCTGTCTGGTCTGATCTGAGTGAATCTGTGCAGCATGTTGCTCGGAATGACACCCTCAACATCTTGTACAGTGCTGTGGCTATAGTGAGATCAGGGTGCTTTGATTTTGTGGCTAATTGTGCCACTGCACACTGCCTCTTACAATTTTGCAAGGTCTTTTGGCTGGCTAGTTAGTTCCTGTGAGTTAGGACCATGATGGTATATTTTAGGTATTACTGTCCACCTTGCCTTCTTGCATTTCTTTTCGGCTAAAATAATAGCTATCTTGAAGGTCTGTTCATTGTGTTCTCACAAAGGGTCTTCACATACTATCTTGGAATGTGGTTTGTTATAATTCAGTGAGTTTCTGGCACCATTGATTAATAGGTGGTATCATAGTTGTTTCACTTCAGCTGTTGCATGTTGATCAATCCAGCCTGTCTTAGAGCAATAGAGCATGTTAATACTGTGCAATGCTGACACAATGCAAAGCATGCTTCATGACTTCCTTGGATCAATAGATTACCTTAAACTGCGCCCTGACTACTGCTGACTTTTTTTTTATTTTCATAAACGCATTGGGCTTGATTTGTAATGTCACCTGACATGTGGGAGAATAATGTTCTTTGGCATACTAATGATTAGGAGGGATTTCTTGGAGATAGTAAGAGTGGCTGGAACATATTTTCCCCCCATAGAGAGCAGATTAAATTAGTATCGCTGCCATGTTAATGGAAGATGGCAGGAAATATTATAGATGTGCTT
This sequence comes from Megalops cyprinoides, assembly GCF_013368585.1. Classification (NCBI taxonomy): domain Eukaryota; kingdom Metazoa; phylum Chordata; class Actinopteri; order Elopiformes; family Megalopidae; genus Megalops; species Megalops cyprinoides. The sequence continues at coordinate 34,259,667 of NC_050589.1, forward strand.
CAAAGATGCTAAAGCACTCAGGCTATAGCATCAGTCTGATCCCCTTTAAAAGGGTTGTACTTTGTAGTGGGATTATTATGTGAAATGGTTTTCAAGATGCTGTATTTTGCTTCCTTATCTGCACTCTGGCCAGCATGTAGTATCGATTTTTGAGAATTGTTTTCAGCGGAAGCATTTGAATTAGATAACCACAGAGTTTAACCATAGAGTTTACCCATGCCTCATGCTGGTTCACCATAGAATATGCTTATTATTCATCAAAAGACAATGTCAGCACTGAGGTGTGTATGTATATTTTCTCATAATTCAGTAGTCGTCAGTGTTAAAGGTATGTTTTGTGGGGCATATGAAGAAGCAGGTACTGTGCACTGCAGAGTAGATGCATCCAGGATGCTCAAGTGCAGCGGAGCGCACTGGCTGGGAGAGTGTTTTTCTTCCATTTTGGAGTCATGGGAATTGAAAGCCTTGTAGCTATTTCAGGCGCTATCTTTAGCCTCTCGAGCACTTTATCTGTTGAGCTTTGATGCTTCATGCACCATTGGTGGTTTAATGCGCCCTCCGCCTGATCAATAATTGATAAGCTTGCTGTCAGGTGCCCGCTGGAGTGCCGTAGCTGGCGTCCCAGTCCTCCACGGGGATCTCGCTCCCCAAGGCCGACCTCGGTTAACTTCAGCCTTGTCACAGCTGGAGGCGATAGAGGCCGAGGGTTACATGGTGGGGACTACAGGGTTTTTTTGTCTTGTCAGAAACCCAGAAATCTAAGAATAGTCAGTTCAGTTAGCTGAACTGAGGGGTGAAACCTGAGATGTCGTCGTTTCTCAGTTTCTTTTTATTCAAGTATTGATTTGGCATTTCTCTTATCCAGAGCGATGAGCACGGCTGTATACTGGAGTGTATCAAATTCATATCACAGGAACAACAAAAATAGCAGCAATAATATGTACAGTAAATAAGCGTCAAGCTGAAAAACAGTGTGAACGGAACAGTAAAGACATTATTGGGGAGATTGGTTGACTGCTGCTGGACACGGCATAACTCACAGTTCAGAAAAGCTGTGTCAGCTGAGATGCATGGGGCTGTTACTTAAGTCTAGAAGGCATTGTTGGCACATATAGATATTGCCTTATGACAAGCTTTTTCTACTTTCTTGGTTAGCGTAGGTTAGCCCAAATGAGACACTCCACCCCACTTACTCATTCTGCAGCCTCAAGCCAGAGATTTAGCAGAGACAAAGCTTCTGTCTTTGCAGAGATGATTCATGCAAATTCTGGGAAGTATTTGGGGTGAGATTTATAGGGGAAAGTATTTTGAGTCACATGGAGGATACCCAGTCCCTTACCAGCTTGGGGATTCTACCAGACAGCATTTTTAAATGACAATACATTATTAATTTACTGAGTTAGTCTTTTTGTCCAAGGCAACTTGTGTAACATACCTTTTTACGCATTGTCCAGTTATACACCTGGATAGGTACAGAGACAGTTGGGTGAAGTTGCTTCTTCAAGGCACAAAGGCACTGCCCCACCTGGTAATCAAGCATGCAGCTTGGAACCTGCAAAACTGATTCTCTGGAATTCATTGAGTGGTAGTTATTTTTAATCAACAGTACTTTTTTTAATGGCTATATTTTAATTTCACCAGGGCTTCAAAGCCAACCAGACCCCATCCAGATAGCTGGCATGTCTCCATTGGTAGAGGAAGGTTCTGGACCATTTTGCATCTGTGTGCTTTGCATTTGTTAATCTTTGTCAGGACACGGTGCCTGTCTGAATCAAAACAGAAGCCTCTGTAGCTCTAACCACGTGGTGTGACTGGAGCCGCATGGATCCTTTTATACCAGAAATTGTGTAGCATTCAATCAGCTGTCTGCTTTGTTCCTCAGCTCACCTGGGAGGAAAATGGTCTCTCTCTCCCCATCAGCAGCGTTTAATAAGCAGAATTTCATGCCGTGATGTCGCAGCGTGGCAGGCGAAGGTATGTGGGAGGCCTGACTAATGTGGAGGAGGAGGAGAGAGTCTGCTTGGTGTGGAGCCAGCGACACCAAACTGGCATATGTGCTGTTGGTTCAGAGGAAAAAAAAAGAACTTCCCGTCATAGTTCGGCATCTGTAACATTTTATTCGTTTCACCCATCGGTTTCGCACCTGCCACGTGATCCACGGTCTGAGGCGGGCAACGCACCCCTAAGGTGAGGTAGGTCAGGCCAGGTAGGCGCGCCCACAGCGTCCCTGCCGATGCCCCTCGCCGGCAGTCGCTGGGCAGCCAAAGCAAAGAAACAGGAATCATCTCCCCCGTTCAGCCGTTTACCGGCACGCAACGCTTGTTTTGTGGTTGCTGCGGCAACACAGAGGGGTGTGCGCCTCTGTCATGGTTGAACCGTTCACTAGCAGCCATTGTATTCACATTGCATGTGCTTGGTATCTTCAAGCTAGTCTGAATCCAAGCTGCCCCACCAGAGCATACATCTGTAATACTGTTAATTAGATTTCCCTCCCTGAAGGTTGAAACTGTGGCTGTCAGGCTGTTATTTGCAGCTTAAAGCGCACTGTTCTGTCAAAGGAATCCTAATATACTAAAGATAGATCACCATGCTCTTTTCTAATGAGGAGACTACAGTGGTAACGGTAACAGGTATATCATCCTGGTTAGAAGTCTCCAGTAAATCTATGTAGACACACGTGTATGTATATATGTGTAGTGGAAATTGATACACTATATGGACAAAAGTATTCGGATGCCTGACCATTACACCAACAGGGACTGTAATGACGTGGTATTCAAATACATATACTTTTAAAATGGAGTTGGTCCCCCTTTTGCAGCTGTAAAAGCTTCCACTCTTCTTGGAAGGCTTTCGACAAGATTTTGGAGTGTTTCTGTGGGAATTTGTGCCCATTCTTTCTGTAGAGCATTTATGAGGTCAGGCACTGATGTTGGACGAGAAGGCCTGGCTTGCAATCTCCGTTCCAGTTCATCCCAAAGGTGTTTGATGGGGTTGAGGTCAGGGTTCTGTGCGGGCCAGTCAAGTTCTTCCACACCGAACTCATCAAACCATGTCTTTATAGTCCTTGCTTTGTGCACTGGGGCACAGTCATGTTGGAATAGAAAAGGGCCTTCCCCAAACCATTGCCATAAAGTTGGAAGCATAGCATTGTCCAAAATGTCTTGGTATGCTGAAGCATTAAGATTGCCCTTCACTGGAGATAAGGGGCCTAGCCCAAACCCTGAAAAACAGGTGTGGCCAAATACTTTTGTCCATATAGTGTATCTTGTATAATGTAATGAATGCCACAGTGACTAATGTGCAAAAGAAATAAACAGCATAATTTAGTTTCCTTTTGTCCCAGAACAGTGAGGGCTGTAGTTAGAGGCTGATAGCTGCACTTCATTTCCTTTTTTTTTTTTTTTTTTTTTTTTTGAAATCGCGGCAAGTGGTTGATTTGGTAATGAGGCCTGTAACCTTCACGAGCATCCCACCCACATTTCTCTACTGAGCGAGAATGAGGTCATCGCCTTGCCTATTCCCGCAGTTATGTTGGTGGTAAATACTCGTAAAAAGTGTGAACCAGAAGTCAAGGGTCAACGGCACTTATGCACTTAGAGAGAGCGGCTTATTCGGGCCAGTGAGCATTGGGCTTGTTATGAAGGGGAGAGTGCGCAGTGAGTCGGACCCATTATTTCTAACAAAGGACGTTCCGTCCCACGTTCTGCAGCAGGAAGCGATCTGTGTGCAGAAGGTCAAAAAACAGCGTTCAGAGCCTATTTCTTTTAGCCGAAAGGCCGGGGTAAAATAGACTTTACTGTAATGAGCTTAAGTCCTTCGGAGTTTGTTCCACTGTTCTTTGTTTGTGACTGTGGGCGTTCAGGAGTCCCAATGTATCGTGATTGTTTACTTGGCGGAGTCCTTTTGTCCGGAGTGGGAAGGTGGCATTTGTTCCTGAGAAAATGGGGAAACCAGCAGGCACATGGAATGGCTCGGCAGTCTCTCAGTGTGCTCTGAGGGTTCACTACTTACGAGTGTGTGGCCGCCATATCGTTATTTTATCATTTCATTAGTGGAGGTTGTAGATGATGAAAGCTTGTCTTTTCTCACTTTTGATTTCTCGTTGATTTGTGCACTGCCAATGCAGTCTGTGAAAGGCCCTGCTCACTGTACCGTCTGTCTGCGTCGTTATTGTCTGATGCAGCTTTGGAGGTTGAGGGGTGGCGGAGAGGGCTGTCTGTGGTCTGCCTCTGCACGCAACCCACGCCAAACGGAAACTGAAATTACATCGCCGGTCCTCGAGTTAGCGAAAACGATACCGATTCTATTCAGCTCAGCACTCCGTTTAATTCTTTCGGTTGCTATGTTGTCCGTAGCAACTGGTCATAACAGGGTTGTGGAAGCGCTGCTACAGAAGGATCAACAATGATGATGTTCAACAGACAGCAAAGCCTTGATGCAGATTAGAGTGGCTTGTGGGAATCTGTGTGTAGCTTGGATCATTAGATGTTGGCTGTGTTTGTATGTGACTGCTGAGCACTCTGGAGAGGGGCTTTCAGTGAGGGTTGTTACTGTGAATCAGTGCTTTTGCTGGGATGATGGGGTGAAGGAGTGGTTAGATAACTGGATTTGTAACCAAAAGGCTGTGCAGTAGAATCCTCCATACAGTTGAATCTTTCAATCCTTCACTTGCTATTGCAAGTTTCAACACAGAATTGCTTCAGCTGAAATGGATGATTCATAAATCTACAGCTGTAACATAATTGGTGGGAGCAAACAGGGGCGTGCTTTGAGGAAATAAAACAGTGATGCAATACAATGGTGGTGTCATCGTATAGTTCGGTCCCGCCCACACGGGGCCCCGCGCGTAGACAACGCAACACGTGAACAGACGGTGACTCACTGGGGCGGCGGGTGATCTCAGCGTCGACGCGTACGCGGTTTCCGCGGTGAGATCAGCTCTGCTGTGGGCCGTCGGCGGGCCCTCGTCTGAGGGACCACCCTCCCTAAGTGTAAATTATCCTTTTTACGCGGCGCTCTCCCCCATTGTGAGCCCTGCAGTGTGCTTCCGGGGGCGGAACGCTCTGCTTCCACCTATTGTGCCCCGGCGTTCAGAGGCCTGCATGTAACCTCTGCACTCGGTGCATTCTGTACTGGGGCATCCGTCTGCCGGACCCAGCATCTGTCAGGGTTTGAGAGAGAAACGTGACACCCTGTCAGATCCACGGTGCGCTGCTTACTGCTGCTTTTCCCAACTGTTCATTCACGCTGTGCCGGTGCTGGGCTCTTTTAGATTGGTGCCCTCCATGTGCTGGACCACGCCTCCTGTTACTGGCATGTGGTCAGGCTGGCCTGACAACGCTGAGCCCCGTCCAACATGAACACCCAAATCCATGCAGGATGGCACGTCCAAATCTCTCCGGCCGCTCACTGACCTGATTGTGACGGCTGTAATGTCCAGGGATGACATGAGCCATGTACTGAGGAGTTTGCTATATTTTCAGTCTGTTTTCTCCCTCCTTCTCTGTGGTGTCAAACCCACCAAGTTACAACAGGGACCGAATCCAGAAAAATATGTTCCCAAGTAAAGATTAACAGCCAAATGAGATGAAGAGGATTGTACGGGCTGTTCCAAGACGTTGCAATGCTGGCCTGTCTCAGTAAGTACTCTCGGGGCTTAGATGGCCAGGGATCAGGGCTGTGTCTGACTCTGGATTCCCACCACACTGGTCCAGTTACCTCCGAAGACCTTCTGACCAGGCCATGTCTATCCTCCTCACTGCCAGCCTTCCCAACAGGCAATGAGCCCAACCCCCAATACCACCTTAAAAGACTTATGATGAAGTAGGCCACTTTTTTCTTTCTTGTCATAAGACTCAGGACCTACCCAGCAACTTGGTAGTAGGCCTATGTTTTTTTACCCTTGCGATTTGTGAGCAGACTTCAGTTGCAGTGTGTTCACTAATGTGCTGTAGGCAGTTAGGTGAGCTTCTCTGCAAAAGGGGAGGTTCATCAGTCAGTCTGGGGGGGGTCGTATGTAGATCCTGCCGCTGTTTATCTGCTCCTACGGTGTCTCTCTAAGAGCCTGTTGCACTGTGACCACAGAGGACACCGGTCCATTCTGCTATACAAGCACTACAGATCTGCTGCGGCACCCCCTGTGACTCCCCTGCACATGCTCTTTAATGGGCTCTGCTTGAGAGGGCTTTAACTGATCTACAAGGATATCCTCACTGCCATTGCCCTAGTCATTTAGTAGCAGTAGTTGTTCTTGCAGTAGCTGTGCAGTGCATACTGTTCATAATTCGAAACTCCTGGTTGTGTGCAGAACAGCTGCATTATGGAGCGCAGTAATAACAGAGGAATGGTTTGCACAGTGCTGCATTTTTAATAACACTACATAGAGGCTGACAGTGCTTAAATAAATGTTTGACTTGTGTCTCCCTTGGTATATATAGGGGAAACCGCTGCCCTGGAAGACAGCGGCCAGATTTGTCACAAGACACTTAAGAAGCAGTCCCCATTCACGATTTAGGCTCACTGGTAGGGCCAAGGCACCGCCCCCTCACATGTCGGCCAGCCACACCCATCTTACATGTTTGTCCCAGAACAGCCTCATCTAAGCCTGCCCTCCCACTCACCCATTACTGGAAAGCCGACACCTCTGAGCAGCGGGGTGTAAACAGGGACCTGGTGCTGGTGCCCATTGCTAGAGGTGGCAGCTGCAACGAAGGCCGCCGGCTCCCTCATTCTAGCACTTTCCCAGTTTGCTCCTCCATTATACGATAATCGTTCGTCTGTTAGCAGCAGCATAATTGGTTTTGAGTGGCTGCTGAGTGAGCAGGAATGAGAGTCATACCAGTGTTCTTTGCAATATCCCACTGTGGTTTCTGCTCAGGTTGACTTCGTGAACGGTGAATTTTTTAAAAATTGTTTTGTAAATGGAGAAAAACAAGCAACTGGGTCTAATCTGATATCTGTAATCCAGCCAGCAGCCCATGAACTGTGAACTCAATCAGCGGCCTTTGTCTTTCAGCCCTTTGGAGCCGTTGGTCGCCAGTGTGCCTTTTTTAGCGGCTCCCAAACGGGTCAGACTTGTGTGGTGTGACAGTGTTGTGTGACGGTAGGTGGCCTGATGCTGTGTACCGGCGTTATTCCATACGTGCTGGGCACCACATATTGCATAGTGAGCTTTAACGTGGTGATTGGTTGCTGTTTTATGCCCTTTGGTCTGTGCAACGCCCTGGTGGTGTGAGGACGTGATAAATGCAACAGCACCATGAGGTGGACTCCCTCGGTTACTCAGACACTCTGTGGAGAAAGATTGTGCATAAAAACCACAGTCATGTCCCAGCTTTCCCTGCCTTTGTAATCACATTCCCTTAACTACCCCGCGTCCATTTGTTGGCCCTGCCATCCCAAGGTCTCGGAAATTTGTGTACTGCTGTGACATCACTCATTTCACTGGCCGGTCCAGTTTATGAGTAAAGGATGCTTGAATTTGCATCATGGCACGTGTGCTTTTTGCAGAGTGTGTGTGCACGTGTGTGTGCTTGTGTGCTTTTTTCGGAAAGGGCAGGACGCTCACTGAGGACGGCATGCTTTTTTTTTGAATGAGTGTGTCCGTAACGTTCTGGCACAGCGATTCCGGTGACGTCGCGCCGCCGTTGGCAGTGTCAGGGCAGTGGGTCTTCAGCCTGCGTGTCTCTGGCACTGCCAGCAGCCTCCTCTGCCAGAAGTGTCTCTACGCTATGCTAATAAACTCAGGAAGCAGAGCATTATACATTGCAAAGGTCAGTAGGAGTGCATAACCAGCCTAACACGCCGTGTGTATGTGCTTGTGCCAAAGGAAGCGATCGATACTACAGCACCAGTCAGAGCACAGTGAAGTCAACCACCTCTTTGTGTGGGCAAATTAGCACCGGATTGCTTGGTTTCTCACAGGCAACAGAAAATATCTTCATGTCAAGGTTTCAGAAAGACTCAGACAGAGTCTAGTTGTTAATTGCCCTGTTTCATTGTTTTGTGTAACTATTCCCATTTATTCATTTGCGGGTCGTGTTTCTCCAGACAGGCATTTATTCCAAGGATGTGGGTACACAATAGCAGTGGAACACGTGAAGAGTGTCCAGCTTTCAAATGTACAATCAATATAAATACATAAAGCGGTATAGAGCTATATAAAGATATGTTCAACTGGACACAAGTGTTTACGCTGCTTTTGTAAGGGAGACCTTTCCTCGTTTCATAGTAAATAAGGTGCCAAACTAAGGATTTTAGCAGCAATTACAAGAGGCCACTAAAGCAACATGAACTTGAGTACACTTCTGACGCTGCATAAGATTTCTCTCTGGGTAAGGGGATGATGAGGTGTCAGACTCCATGCAGGATATGTTTTCGCCCTAGGAGCTAAGATGCCATCTGAATAGGTTGCTTTTGTGTTTTATGTTTGGTAATGCTGTTGCAGAAAAAACATTTGACAGCCTGTAGAGTCCTTTAGAAGGCAAAGAGAATTTGAGCAGAAACAGCCCTGACTGGTACTATCTAACGCAATCCCCTCAAGGGATACAGGAAAAAGCATAGCTCATTGTGACATGATCCGATTCCGAATTCTAGCTGCACATACCTGTGTGGTCTCGTTATCTTAAAGATTAAAATGTCTTTCCGCTCTGTCAGGCAACAGAATGATCATGTGATGCAGTGACAAGGTTGGTTTTCATTCTTGCACACTGTGGGAAGGGACTATACCAAACAGTCGCAGTGTAAAAGCCAGGCAGACTCGCCAGACGCGCTCTTGGAGGAGGGAGTCGGTGGTGTCCACCCCTGGGGGGAAGCTGGCACCGGGGTGAAACTTTAGGCGAAACTCGGGGCGAGATGGGCAACAATAATTAACTGCTTAAACCTCTTGCATCTATTCCAGGCATGCCAGGAATCTGTCCCATTCCAGGGGAATGAAGTTTCCTTTTGTCCTTGACTGGCCGCATTCCCGGGGCAGGGGCTGCTGTGCTATTCGCACAATGCGCGAGACGGAGGTCCCGCGGCTGCAGATTCCAGCCTCTGTGTCTGCCTGTGTGTGCGTGTGTGTGTGTGTGTGTGCGCGCGCGTGCGTGCTTTTCGGAGGTTGGGCAGGAAATACACTGTGAGCCATGGAGCGAGGATCAGGCATTGCAGTCAGCCTTTTGTTCAGGGTATTAGTGCTTGTCTTTAACATACCTGTACAGGGTTTTAAATTCTGTTTGTCAACACTTAAGATTTATCCATTTGGAGAGAAAGAAAAACATTTCCTTTTCTTGTTCTTATAAAAGAGAATGATTTAAACACTCTACGCCACATGTCAGGTAAATGTCAGGGAGTTATTGCCTCATGTTATACAGTCAAAGACAGTAGTGACATTTTCTGAAATCCCTGACCTGCCTCTGTGCATCTTGTGGGGATTTACCAGCTGGGTGGATCCCGTGTCTGGTCCTGTATTTAGTGTGGGAGATGGAGCAGTCACATTCCTATGTGTACTCACCCGACCAGCTTCACAGAATGTCCCCTGCCGGGACATCTGCTGGCCCCACCCAGCCAGCTGTTTACTCAGCGTCCCCGCCCAAAAAAGTATGCCCACCACGCTGTGGTTGGTGTGTGTGGGTTTTTTTTTTTTCCCTCTTACTTTTGTGTGGTCTGCAGAGAGTCAGCCTTCTTGAGGATTGCGATAATTACAACCCCTTGAAAAATGCAGCACCCTCCTTTTTCCCTGTTAAAACCAGCGAGCTCGGAATGTAAACACTGGCTCTGCTGAGAAGGACCGTACATGGGTTTGAAATCGGTGGCTTTTCCAGCAGCGAGCGTAGGGAGACCTGAGCCAGGACCGAAACGGAAGGCTGTCCTGTCAGGGGTTTGCCAGAATTGGATCTTACCTGCCGCTCGCTGGTATGTGCGCTGGTATGCCGTGTTTACAGAGCGCTCTGCTCGGGTGATGTCATAGTTTTAGTATCTCACGGCAGCAGTGACACGGCAGGGGAGACAGGTGTCCATGGGATGCCTGTGGCAGCTGCTATGCCTGTCGGGTCAGGCCGGGTTCGCAGGGATGTCTTCAGTCTGTGGAAATAAGCAAGAGTTAATGGGTAAACACAGACAGGGAGCTGCTGTCAGCGCGTTGGTGTCCCGGCATGTGCACGCGGACCGCTGCCCTCGCTGAGGAGGTAGCCGAGCACACGGCTCCGCTTGTTTAGGCTGGCATTCCAGACACACAGGACTTTTTATTTTCCACAGGTCTGTGACGTCAGGGAGAGTTTCCGTCGGGGAGGCCGAGACCTGCAGGTCGTTTATTTGAGGACAGCGGCGCCGCCGCGCTAGTCCCGCGTGACTGGCGCTCTGCGGCTCAGGGAGGGAAGCGAGGGAAGGCTGCAGGGCACGGACGAAACCCTGCCGCAGAAAAGAGCTGCAGGAGCTGGCGTTGGCTAGACTCTAGAGAATTGCAGGTTTGAATCCAGAACGGGGTCGGGGGTAGGGTTGGCGCTTCTGTCGCCTGCTTGAGTGCATTTGAGGCAGTTATTCCAAGCTGTGTCAGTTGTGTACGTGGGTAATGTTTAAAAAGCTTCCTTGGTTACAGCTGTGTGCTAAGCAAATGATTAATGCAGTGTGAGTGTTGGGAGAGTATTGGCTTAGGAAGGAAACACAGCTAGGCTGTTGTGTTAATGGCAGTTTGGTAACATCGCACCTGGCTGTGCTCCTACCAGCTGCCCTCGTTTGCAGTTGGCTTCGCTCACGGTGGCTTCCGCTCATTTGGTTCTCAGTGTAGCATCGCCTGTTTGAGTTTGCATGTTCGTGTAGATGGGAAAACGGCCAGGCTTTGGTGCGATCACTGAATCAGCTGTGCCAGACAGGCCAGACGTTGTTCCCACGCCTGTCTGGCGGATAATGGTGCAGAGATGTACAGATAGGAGAGGGAGGGAAAGGAACAGGCTTTGCGTGCTGCCTGGCTCCCGAAGCACACGCAGACTTGCTGCGCCCCCTCTTAACGGAGCCGGTAGGGGAGAACACCGCTCGCTCTCACGCACCGGGGTCATCCCGAGGCCAACCAAGAGCTATTGACATCTTGCCGCTGACCCGGGCTTTCTTTGAATGGATCTCATCCGGTGGACCGAAATGAAAGGTGAAGCGTTTCAAAGCTGCATGCCGCAGCGTGCTGGGTTTACTTCAAATTCAGGCTCGTCTATCAGGAAATCAGGATCATTAGTTCTTATTTTTTATATAGTGCTGCAAAGAAAAATATGCTTGAATCTCTGCTAAAGGGGCTTGTGCAGTTTGCAGCCATTGAGTTGTCAGGCAACATGCTGTCTCCACTGGAAAACAGCACCCCCTCTGGCCTGGGAGAGATGAGTTGGTATGTAATGAAGGTAGCCTCTTGTGCGGTTGCATTCTGTTGACGCCCTCAGTGGTAGAGATCTCTTAGTCTCCCGGAGTGCCCCTGTTTTAATGCTTAGTCCAGGAAATGAAGTGGCAGCAAATTTGTCTTCCTATCTTGGAGCATGTCTCCACATTTAATGGCATCCTTTGTCCAGCAAAAGTAGTGTTTAGCATGAACTGTGCTCCAACTGATCTGACAGCATCTCCCATGCAAATTCCAGGCTACCCCTGGTTGGCTCTGAGTCTGTCACTCCTAGCCATTGATCCAGCACCCTCTCTTTTTCTCTCTCCCTCCTGCAGTCTCCACCTGTATAACTACCTGTAAGAAGACTCCGCCCCCAGTGCCCCCCCGCACCACTTCCAAGCCATTCATCTCAGTGACGGTGCAGAGCAGCACCGAGTCCGCCCAGGACAACTACCTGGACAACCAGGACCGCAAGAGTGAGGCCAACAGCCAGTCAGGACTCAGCAACTCCTCTGACAGCCTCACCAGCACACGGGCCAGCAGCCTGGCCAAGGGCCCCCCCGCCGCTGCCCCCCGAGTGCCCCCTGCCCCCAGCAGCCCCCCCGAGGAACCCCAGCATGCCATCCTGAAGACCACCACGTGCGCCCTGACGACAGAGGAGCTCCAGGCTGACCCTTTGCCCAAGAGGAAGCTCTCCTCCATTGGGATCCAGGTGGGGTGGCTTAGAGGTGCCATCACAATACTCACGTTATCTAACAACTTGGTTCCCATTTCGTGAACTGTGCCAGTTTAGTGTTGCCTGTAATGTTGGGGCATTCAGTTACACTCTTAAGTGATCATTCTGTGCCCTACAGTGTTCTGTGTGTGTGAAATAGCCAGTTTGAAAATGTAGACACGCCTAAATAGATTGCCCATGTGGCCTTATGTGAGAAACTATCACACTTCTATTGCAGAGTGCTCGTCTGGAAAGCTTTAAATCAAAATTTCATGCAGTTACGCAGTTAAAACCTGCTTGTGGTTGCCTCAGGCAAATACTAGAATTACAGCCAATTGAATGCGAGTTTGTAGCTGTTGGTGACTTCTCACGTTCACTGTAGTGGATCGAGGAAATGAGCCTATAAAGTCTACATGGGGTGCACTCTTCTGTGATTGGTCGGCAGGTGGACTGCATTCAGCCATTTGAGAAACAGGAAACGCCCCCCTTGACCAGATTCCAGTCAATTGGAGTGCAGGTGGAGGAAGGCTGGCAGTAAGTAGTGTGCTCTGCAGCACTTGCTTTGCTTGACATTGATATCTTTATTTATTCTCAAGTGTAGGGCTCCCATTTTCAGTTAAGGCGCTCTTCTTATGTACTTACCCTGCCTTTGGCATTTTTTATCTTTACAAACTACCCCTAGTATTTTTTTTCTTAGAGCAGGGTTGGATTACTCCTTTCCGGTTAAATAAAGATTAATAGAAAGATAGCATCCAATTACAAAGGCAAAGATGATCAAGATGTCCGTGGACATTTCCACAATGGAAAAAGAAATGCGCTCACAGTGTTCAAGCAGGCATTGAAAGGCTTGTCTTTTCTGTCTTGTAGAATTTAAAAAGGAAATTGCATCTAAAGTAAATTCAAGACCTTTATTGTTTGCTTTGGGTCCCCAGGGGAATGAATCCTCTCTCACATTTCCTCATTACAATCCCAGGCTTCATGTTTAATTTTAGATTTCCATCCCAGTTGGACTGACCTTTTCCGGTTGCGTTTTCGCGCGGCAGCACTGTCCCCTCCCTCCGCCTCCGGCCGCGGGCAGGGGCAGCGAGGCTCCTGCCAAAGTCAGTCCACTGTCACAGTCTGAACGGGCACCCCCCGACACCCCCCCCCCCCCCCCCCCCCCAACGCACCCCGCCCCGGCCTGACCCCCTTTCGAGGTTTTTATAACAACGTCCTCCTGCGAGCCCAATTAAGCCCTTTATAATGTTGTTTGTAGAGTTTGGGATAATCCAATCAGCCGGGTCCCCCTTCCCCCGTTCGCTTTAAGCAGCTATTAGTGTGCCGGATGGGGCTCTGGCCTCCCGCACGCCCTCGCTTACCGGCGCTGTTTTGGTGCTGCAGATTTCCTCTCAGCTGACCGAGCAGGCCTCCAGCCCCAGATGCTCCCCTGGTCTGTCAGCGAGACAGACTCATCATCCCGGAGCCTGGGCACTGCGAGGGCCGAGCACAGATCAATACACCAAGACCCCACTTTTCCTCCCCCCCTTGGGGGGGTTAGAGCATGCGTTCAGTTAATCCAGAGAGAACCGCAATGGGAGCTTACGATTCTACGGCAAGCAGCTCGCTTTTGCTGATGGATTTTTAAATGGGGCAGTTGATGTTAAGTACTATGCTCAATAGGGCTGTGCCATATCGTATCATCCATGATATACTGGTACAATTCCTCCCCATGATAAGAATTTGTCATCCCGTGATATTGACGATACAGTTGATGACGTGTTAACATACGCGTTGTAACATGGGCATCTCACCATCTCAAACGTAGAACGAGAACAAGCGTGGCGGAAGGCGGAGTTCCAACCCTAGACAGTGCAACAGAGGTTGTATATGTGTTTATGTTTCCATTTGTTGTATGTAGTTTGAATGTAATAGTATGAATAAAGTCAGAATCGGTATTTGCATTCCAAACTTGTACTTGATTTGAATCATTATTGTGTTTATATACCACTTTGATGTTTTGCAGCATAGTTTAAGACTTGTTAAGTTTGCACTATTTAAACATTATTTGTACTGTTACAGAAGAAAAGTATTTCTACAACATTTCCATTTGTTTTTCCTGGGGTTAGATTATGAATCCTGCGAGTATTGGTGTTTGCATTTTCACTGGAATTGTAATTTGTGAATAAAATGCATATTCTATTTTTTAGCCTACTTAATTGGTATAGTTTAATATTTGATGATGGTCAGGATTAAGTTTTACTTTTTTGGATCAATGATCGTGTTTGCACGGCTGTCAAGACTGTATGCTGTTGTGACATGTGGCCAAAAAGATAATGTTGAATGGTACTATTTTCATATCGTCATTTATATTGTTACCGCAAAAAATACCATGTAATACCGTGATATAGTCTATATCGCCCACCCCTAATGCTGAAGCGCACAGCAGCAACCTTTCCCCTCGGGTACGAGCCCATGGTCCCTGTCTTCTATATTCAGCCGGTGGATCTTGGAAAGTAATGTAACATATGCACGCAGACAGAATCCCAGGCTAGTCCCTTTTGTGCTAGTTGTAAATGCCTTGAGTGTTGCTGTTAATGTTAGGTCTTTGGCTAATGATGGGAGAGAGGGGCTTCATGAAACCCATAATGGGTGAAGCAACCATATGCTGTCCTTCGCTGGCAGATATGAACCAGTCGAGAATCTGTGTAAATACTGGCTGAGATCATTGAAGCACTAATGGAAGGTGATGGTATCATTCTAAGTTCTTGCCCCCAACTGTCGCTGTGTTCCAGGCTAAGCCGCTCCAGCAGCATGGCGTCCAAACAGGAGACCGACTTGGACACGCAGGATCTCGCCAAGCCCTCGGAGAAGCACGTGATGAACAGCGCCAGCCAGTCGACGGACTCCCCCGTGCACCGGCCCCAGGGCAACGGCGAGGGCGTGGTGCCGCAGGTGCTGTCCAACCGCACGCGGAGCAGCTCCTCCTCCTTCTCCGAGAGCCTGGACCCGGCGCTGGACCCCTCCTCCCTGCCCCCGCCCGACCCCTGGCTGGAGAGCGGGAACGGCAGCGCGCCGCCGGGCCCCGCCCCACCAGGGGCGCCGGCCTGTCGCCGTGACGGCCACTGGTTCCTGAAGCTGCTGCACGCCGAGACAGCGCGGATGGAGGGCTGGTGCCAGCAGATGGAGCAGGAGACCAAAGACAACCCGCTGTCAGAGGAGGGTGAGGGCTCCCGGCCGCACCACACACTGCTCCACAACGCAGAAAGGCTGTCTCACACACCGCACACTCCAGTCACACAGCCACTGATCTCCACAGCATTGCAGCTCAACGCAAGAGACCAGCTTCAAGATTGCATTAGCTCAATCAAATTGGAATGAGGAGGGCAAACCACTAGATTTAGTGAAACCTCTCAAGGTTTAAAGCTAGCTGTTTCAGTGTTGCTCCCTGCCTTGCTGGGTCTCTGTCAGGAGAGAAAAGACTCTTTCCCATGTTGTTTCTTTGAATGACAGGTAGAGTAATTACACAAACTGCTCTCTTAGGCTTTTTCTCAGGCAGGATTATGAACCCTAGTCACATGATATAGGACTGACGTTACTCTCTGATACTAACAGACCTGTGAACCTTAGTCACATGACATAGGACTAACACTGCTGTCTGAGGCTGCCACTCAGGCATGCCTGTGGACCCTAATCACGTGACAGATGAGTGTAGTGTAGTGGACATTAGACCCTTGTCTACATTGCCCCGCAGAGAGACTCAGTCAAAACACAGGCAGCAGGGTAGCACAATGAGTTTGCAGGTTTGATTCCTGGATAGGGAAATGGTGTTTTGCCTCCAAACAGGGTGCTTAACTTGAATTGCTTCAAATGTTTAGCCATACAAACAGCTAAAAGCCATCCTATGAAAGCTTAGCAAGTTGCTCTAAATAAAGACATCTACCAAGCAGGAACATTATAAAAAAGGTACTTCTGTCTTAAGGAGCAGTGAAAGAGTGAGCTAGCACTAATGGACAGCACTGATGACTATCCAATAAGTGCTGGCAATAAGGCCCTAGTTTTATAGTATGACCACCTGGTCTTCTGTATGATTTTATTGCTCTAACTTCATTATTCTGTGATCTGATTTTTAACAAGCAGTAGCCACTCGTTCCTAATTGCTACACAGACCTCCAGTGTATTGTAGTGCAGGCAACCTGGAAACCCAAATGCGGCTCTGTTTCCAAAAGTAAAACCAAGAAATTGGGGGCTCCCTCCATGGCTCACTGGGTTAGAGTGATTCCTCAGCATGCACTGAGGAAGTGGCCCAGGCACAAAAGCGCCCATCTTCCAGCAGAGACCGGGAGCCCTCAGGCACAGAACAAATTGGCTCCATCATGGGTAGAGGTGGGTAGGTGGCTGGTTTATCCTTATACCGCCAGGTAGTGTGTGAGTGTGCTGGAGGATCGACTCGTTGTGCCCTGTGTGTCTGTATAGAGGTTTACATGGAGTCTAATGCACAGCTAGTGATTGGGAGGGAAAAAACAAGAAGGAACCTTACATTATTGTCATTTGGCAGACTTACAATTTTACCCATCTATACAGCTGTATATTTACTGAAGCAATTTTGGGTTAAGTACAATGCCCAAAGATACAATAGCAGTGCCCCAGCAGGGAGTCAAACCAGCAACCTTTCAGTTACAAGCTCTGCTCCTTAGCCACTATGCCACGCTGCTGCCCGACTTGGAACCGCGCTTGGAAATGAGTGTCAGTGGAAATTAACAGACTGCGGTTCCCTGTGGCGATGACAAAGCCATCCGACCTCATCGCTGTGATAACCCTCAACTGGATTTCCGTACTCATGCCGTCTATCCAGTAATGCGTAGGAGTGCCCTGTGCTTGGTGCCAGACTCCTGCAGGAGAAACGCAGTGTCAGCCGCTGTCCCTTGCAGCCGCGCTCTGACATTACATTGTGAGGTGCTGCTGTGGCCTTTGCATGGCAGTATGCCACAGTACATCTCGGCTGCTCAGGCCCTGAAGCTATAGCAGTCAACTAGGTTACGTTACACCGCATAATTGCATTAGGTTATTTATTTGCTTATCAGATTTCTTTATTCGGGCCAACCTGCAGAGGTCACATTTTTTGTGTTATCCAGTTCGTACAGCTGGGTACTCGCCGAAGCAAGTTGAGCTGAACACTTGCTGTCTGAAAGCAGTCTGTCACCTTTATTTGAACCTGAAGCTTTCCAGTTAGAAGTGTAGTTTCTTAATCGCTGTGTCACACTGTGTTTTTCTCCATGTCTTCCTGTCGGGCAGCTGGCTCGGGTAGAGCTCGCCTGAATTCACAGATTTCTCAGCCTGATGCGCAGGTCTGTTCATTTTCCCTTATGGGAGAAACCAAGTCCCTTTGCGTGCTGACTGCCCACGACAACCCACATGATCAGACGTGACTAAACGCACAGAGACAGAGACTTTGTGCTCTCAGATCTCTTCATTACAACTCTCCCAAATGGATCCGAACACAGAAACCCTGTCTGTCGTCTGTGCAGAGGACCCGGAGGCATATCTGCCCACAAACGCCTGCCTGCATTATCTTAACTGACCTTCTGGCAAGATCTCTCAACTCCCACTGTATGGAAGATTTGATCCACATGCATACCCGGAAGGCGCAGACGGTTCTCTCACACTGATATCATCACAGACGGCTTTTATAGTGGAGGGGAAGGTCAGCTATCACAGCCCCTGATCTGTACACGTGTATATGTGTGTGTGTGTGTCTCTGCAGTGCTGGGGAAGATTCGGAGCGCGGTAGGCAGCGCTCAGCTCCTCATGTCCCAGAAATTCCAGCAGTTCCGAGGGCTCTGCGACCAAAACTTGGTGAGTAGCCTCCTTCCCCCCGCCCCGCAAACACCAGGTGCACTAGTTATGGCTCAGTTAATTTGCAGTGACATCCCGCCCAGAAACGGACACAGGGATTGGAAGACATTGTCTCGGAGGCTCCCGGACGGGCATTTCAGAGCGCGGTGGGTCCTGTCTTAGTTTATTTCAGCCTCCTTACCTCAGGCTGCAGGCAGTTGGCTGCTGTCAGGCACCTGGGTCTCATCACATGTTCTGTTGTGAAGAGGACTCTGGAATTGATTTCTTTGGTCTGAAAGAGCCTTTCAAGAGCCCCTTCGATAGTTTCCCAGCTAGTGTCACAAAGCAAAGACAGGTTTTCGCTAAAATTTCCACTCAAGTGTTACAAAGAGCTATGGAGGGTTCTTTTTTTTTTTTAAAAGTTAATTGATGTCTGACACTCCCTAGAGGTATGTTTGAGTATTCTAGAGCAACTGTCCCCCAGAGGCCTGGTGCTTCCTCAGCCTCTGCTCCTGGCCCCTGATCATAGCCGGCTGTGAGCAGGCCACCGGAATATAAGGGGGCGTGAAGTCCTCCCACCGGTGTATGTCAGACTGCTAGTAGATGTGTACAGCTGGACAAAAGCTGGTCTTTGGTTAGGGAGTTTACCAGGGGGTGTAGAAGGGAAATACTCAGGTACACACACACATACATACACAAAAACACACACTTTCATGGACTTCTTTTCCCTGCGCCACCCTGCCATCCCTGGCCTCTTCTGTCCCTGTGTCTGGTTCAGTTACTGTCCTCGCCTAAAGGGCGGAATGTATTAGACATGTCCGTTGCACAGAACAGAATAAATCAATCAGGGCAGTCTGACTCTGGCAGCTCTCCTCCTGGCTCTCTGTCATGCTATTCCTAACCTATTTCTTTTATATCACATAACCCTATTGTCTCTCCTGCATGTCAGTTTGCACGGGACACATCAGAATATTTTCTTACTTTCCCCCTTTGTAATTCAGGGGAGGTACTGTCTCCCTTCCTTATAA
The DNA here is from genome assembly GCF_013368585.1 of Megalops cyprinoides. Taxonomy (NCBI): domain Eukaryota; kingdom Metazoa; phylum Chordata; class Actinopteri; order Elopiformes; family Megalopidae; genus Megalops; species Megalops cyprinoides. The sequence goes on from NC_050589.1 coordinate 34,278,562, forward strand.
ATTAAGCAACATTTTTTACACAAAAGAATTGGCCAAAACTAAATTATACTGTCCAAATTTATGACTACATCCATGTGCATGTAGCACTCATTCCAGAGCCAAATGATGCGTTTCCCTTTTTCCGTATAAAGAACAGTCTTTCTGATTCCTCATCTGAAGGCTCCATAGCTGTGGTGAAGGGTGTAGTTGTGAGCATAAACGTTTGTGCATTCGAATGTTTCAGCGCATGGGAAAAACAGGAGTGGCCTCCGTTTATGTGGTGAACAGTAGGAGTTCCATCTCTTCATGTAAAGGATGAAGGAGCGTCTGCCATCCATTGAGATCACTGAGAGCAGCAGTTACCTGTGCTGGCGGCGGTCACTTCGCCACTCCCAGCGTCGCCATGGGAACACGGGGAGAGAGAGCCGAGCAGCCTCTCTGTGCTCCGGATAGCGGGATTGGCATAGTAACGGCGTCCGGGGCTCCTGGACGAGCGTGGCGGGGTGGGGGTGGGGGCCGGGGTTGGGGGGAGGTCACGGAGCAGCTCCTCTTCACGGGAGGAGAGTAGGTGGGAGGTGTGATTACGGCACAGATCACATGGCACGAAGCCACAGCAAACGCTTGCGGGCACTCGTCTATGCAAATCAGCGCGAGTCCCCCGAACGCCGCTCCTCTTTTTGTCCGTGCGTAGCGTCTTAATTGGATCATCCCTGCCTCAGCCTGTATTAAACCTCCCACACTTCAACTGTAGTACTGTACCATCTGCCACGGCTCTCCACCTCTCAGTTATGTTAATGTAATGTTGAATCCTGTTTATAGTCCATATAAACAGTGTTCGTGGCATGACAGACTTCCTGTCTGCGGAAAAGTTGTGTGAGAGCACCCTCTAGTGTTTGAGGGTGTGTAAAACACAAGAGGGCTCTGGACCAACAAGGGCTTCAGACAACCAAGCCTGTGGAAGTGAAAACCCATTCTCATATTAGTTGCAGTTGTTGTATTCTCAAATTTGTGGTGCTTGGATTGTTTTTAAGCATGAGAATTCAGAAAAATTCTCAGGCCCAGTATAGAAAATTGGGTATCAGCAGGTCAGTTTTTGTCCATCTGTTGCATGTGAACTGACCGCGTGTCACTCTGACCCCCTGCCCCTCAGAATGTCAGCGCCAACCCACGCCCCACCGCCCAGGACCTGGCCGGGTTCTGGGACCTGCTCCAGCTCTCCATCGAGGACATCAGCATGAAGTTCGACGAGCTCTACCACCTGAAGTCCAACGACTGGCAGCTGGCCGACTCCCCGGAGAAGAAGGTACCCCCCTGCCCCTGCCCCCCCACCTCCACACCCGTCAGCATCGCCACACAGTTCCAGCAGGGGGCTTCTCTCTGCCCAACGCGTGGCTGACCTCACCAACCCCCTCCCAGCTGCCTGCTCTCCAGACACGCCTGTGTCCATCACCACGCCGACCAGCCACGCATCCCAGACTTCTTCCAAAGTGCCTGTTGGCTTTTGTATGAGTGTGCCTGTGAACGCCTCCATGAGTGTATGGGTGTGTGAGCGAGAGAGACGGACAGAGCATTTAAAAGACCCAACAATGTAATTTCATCACATTTACATTACATTTAGCAGACAGTCTTATCCATAGGCTAAAATTTTATCTGTTTATAGAGCTGGATATTTACAGAGGCATTTGTGGATTAAGTACCTTGCCCAGGGGTACAGCAGCAGTGCCTGAGTGGGGAATTGAACCAGCAACCTTTCAGTTACAAGCCCTGCTCCCTACCACTTTGCCACATTGCTGCCCATGCTAATGTAGGAAATTCCATATGAGTCAACACCATCAATTTTACAAAATAAAAGTGGTATGAAAATTAAGGCTCACCTATCTGCTGTATGCACCGTTAACAAGAAAATATTGATCCACTAATTACACCCTAAATACTGGGACAATAAACAGAAATCCATTTAAGGTGCAGAAATTGTCACGGCCTATTCATGTACAGTCATGTCACATTGCATTTAACACGGCGGAAGGTGTGTTCTGGGTTGCTTGCAGTTAAGCCTTGGGGAGAACACTTCTCCGTACTGCTTCCTCAATTGCATGTGGCATTTGATCTGGCTTGTTGACAAGCATCTCCGTGCAGCACTGTTTGCAACGTCTCCGGAAATAAGCATCAGAATAAATCAAACAGGGTGTTGACTGTGATACATATTAACAGTGTCTGTGTAGTGTTTACATTGAATCAACTCATTTAAATGAATTTATGGGTCTTGCTTACTCCAATGCAGAGCTCAGCATGGGTATTTTCCGCTGTAGCGTCTGTCTTTGTCAAACTCATTCAAACCTGCTTTCCTAAACCTACTCCTGAAGCAATCCAGCAGATTCTCACTTGTTTCTCCTGATGTTTTCTCTTTGCCCCCCAACCCCCACCCTCGCTTTCTGGTGCCAGGAGGAGAAGAAGCAGCCCCCCCCAGTGCCAAAGAAGCCCTCTAAGGCCAAGGTGGCGGCGGGCCGGGAGAAGGCAGGGCAGACGGACCCCGCGGACAAGCAGCGGCAGGAGGCCCGCAAGAGGCTGATGGCGGCCAAGCGGGCGGCATCAGTGCGGCAGAACTCGGCCACGGAGAGCGCCGACAGCATCGAGATCTACGTCCCCGAGGCCCAGACCCGGCTCTGAGAGAGAGAGGGGGAGAGAGAGAGAGAGAGACTGAGGCAGGGAGGCGGGAGACTGCAGGCCTCGCTCTCGAAGAAACACATGGGGTAGGCTGGTCCCTGTGGCAGCTCCGAAGGAGGGGAAAAGAGACTACAGCAGAGGAGAGCACACGCAAAAAATAACAACAACAACGAAAAAACACTCCTTTTAACATGGCTGCCATGGAAAACCTCAAGACTTTTATTACCGTTGTCATAATTAATATTATTGTTACTATTATTGCGGAAAACTATATCGGACTGTGTTAAACGTTCTAAGATCCGGAAATCGGGCGTCGCCCGGCACGCGGACTGAGGCGTCAGTGTCGACGCTCCTCTTCTTTTCTCACCCCTCTCCCGCTCCCTCTCTTTTGCACGCCAGCCCTCTGAATCTGACACAGACACACAGACACACACACGTGCGTTTGCTCCCTATCGATCTCTTGTCTTCCTGTCCCTCCTTTTGTTTTACGGCCAACTGTCGCGGCGAGCGTTCCTCGCTCCCCTTAACTCCAAGGATCAGGTAGTTTCATGGCTAAGCAGGGAGTTGCAGGGTTTAGGGTTGAGGGTTGGGGGTTGGGGGTCGGGGGGTGGCGGGCAGGTCTCCTGCACCTTCTGGAATAAACCCAAAGGACCAGTGGTAGTGACCAGACAGAGAGAGAGAGAGAGACCATGTCTGTCTGTGGTATATGTCACTCTCATAATTGTCATTCTGCTTGTTTTTGGCAAACCCGTCCCCAGAGCTGTTTCTCCAAGCCAGCGCTCATGTCCCTCTCCCTTCATGTCTCAGTCGTGTTATTTATCTTTTCCCTCCCTTTGCCCCGGCCATGCTCAGCCCTTCTCGTGGCTTGTGGCCTGGTGTCGTGGCAGTCAGTGCAGTGCTCATTGCCCTGTGTTCAGCAGACTGAGCACACGCGCGACTCGCATGCTCGGACACACTCTCTCTGAGGTTCATTTTACTTTGGGGGCCGTTGCAGTGGCCAGTTGTGTGTAAAAATGTTCCTGTTGACCATTAGTCTCTGGGCTTTGTTACCATAAGCTTGACCACTCCCTGCCATTTCATTTCTCCAGCTCCAATAATGCAGTTCCCATCTCTGTGTTCCATCTGGCCCACTCCCAGGACCATCTCCAAACAGCTTGGGCACTTCAGTCCACTCCACTCTGAGGCCTGGGTCATCTGAGGCAGTAACTGCTAACCCAGAGCATCACGTGCCTGCGGTGAAATACTGAACGCAGTGCTGACAGTTTTAAAAGAGTGCTCAGCTCTTTTAGCGCAGTGCTATTACTTCTTAAAACAAGCTGGAAGCGAGAGCAGTCTGGCCTCCACCCACTAGCACAGGTAGAAGATTTAGAGCGTTTTCTGAACCACCGTCTGCGGTCTGTCTGTCGCAGCTTTCAGCAGTGACCATAATATGCAACGACCTTTAGAGAGCTGCATGTGAGGACAGTGAGGCGATTGAGCAGGGCTCAATGTGGACAAAACAATGCACACTGTTTTTGCTCGTCATCGTTCCCCTTCGCGTTTCATTGTCCTTCACCTGTTTCCGTTTTGGAGAAAGCGATCCGGATTCGCAGTGTCCGCAGCTGTTCTCCGAAACTCCGCAAGTGTCGTCAGGCGACGGGATGGCAGAGGCCACAACAGGCAGAGCTTCAATGCACTCTCTGTCACTGACTGCCGCAAATCAAATGGGAAGAGCTTTCTGTCTGTTGGTTCACGTCGAGGAATCACTGATGGCAGCGCCAATTTTCCTGTTTGTGAGCCCTTGCTCTCCCGGCTAGTGCCTGCACGGCAGGAGCGGTGCATCACCCTCTCCGGACCGGCCCATTTCCTGTACTGAGTTCCCATCATCCGCCCAGCAATCATAGAGGCTCAGGGCCTGATAGGGGCCTCTGTCAGCCTTATCAGGACTCCATTAGCATTAGCATCCGGTAATACGACTGCAGTAACACACACAGCACTGAGCTGTTACTGTTAATAGGAGTAAAAAGCATACCTGGGGTCAGTTCCCTTTCAGTTCACCTCATTCAGGACTCCCACAGAAATTGAGTTAATTAAAAAGTCTTCATAGAGAGTGATGGGCAGTTTTAGGTTCAGTTCATTCCCTGAAATGGAGTCGACCCTGATTCTGGTGAAAAGCACACTGACATGGCTTAATTCCAGGTCCTGTCCCTTTTCCTTGACGTTTTGCCACTCCGAAGTGTGTGACCTGGTCTCACAGGCAGCTAACTCAAGACCGCCTATGGCCCAGCCAGTCGTGATTGCAGCTGATAATTTTTAGTTGATATTTCTGGCGATGTAATCCTTGAGCCCACAGCAGAGGTTAATTGCAGAAACATCAGAATGGCATACAGCTGATGCCAGTGTTTTCAAATGGCGTGGCATTGATGGCAATTAAAATTGTTTTTTAACTATATAGTAGCATAAAAGTGTTACATAGGTGTAGTTATGTACACATGTGCATATAGATGCACTTAAGACCTGCAAAATATGGAGAATTCTTAACATCATGAGCGCTGTTTCTTTAAGGGTGTCCGCACTTCCGTACTGGTACAGACTCAGTATTCAGGGCATTGACCACTAGTTTTAATGGCGTTTCCCAAGGGCCGAGCACTCCCCCTGCTGGCTAGCATATGCACTGCACCCATTTTGATTGCTCTGAGATGCTGTCAGCAGACCCCAGCTGCAGAAGCTGTTTGCTTGGGGCAGGGAGGCACATGTTTGGAGGTTTGGTGGGGGTGGGGGTGGGGATGGAGATAGGGGTGGGGAGGTGTTCTTTTCCTTTCTTTGTTTGTCATACATCAACCAGACTACAGACATGTACCTTTCATTGTCTGAGGAAATCATTAAACATCTTTTGTTACACGTCTTTGTCATCTGCATTCTTTATTGCGCCTATCATTCATGGTATTGCTTTACCATTGGTATTGCTAAATGTATCATATGGCAAGTTATATAAAATACAGCCTACCTAATCAAAAGTCTGTCATGTAAAATTCCATTACAGTACCTTGGAGTCTTGAGGACTGATGTAATGCTTGTGAATGAACACCTTGAGCAGTGGACATACAGGTTCTTTGACATGAAGATGAGGTCATTCAGTGAGAAGTATTTTTTTTTTCTTCTAAAAGTGTTTTTAAAGTTGGGGGTTTGGTATCTTTTATATCAGATAATTACTTTGCACTAGCAGGTCAGAAGTCATGGCTGACTGAATCACATTGACTGGGTGCATGACCAAGTCTCAAACAAAGGTTGTATTTCACTCGACTGACCTCTGACTTTGAGAAGCGTGTCAGCGCTAAGAGGTGTCATGATTAGGGAACTTCTCTGATCTCGGTTTAGGCTATGCTCAAGTGTTCGGAGCTGACATGTCGATCTCATCAGTAAAGGAATGAACACACCAGAAGCGGAGAATTGGCAGTTTTGCTAGAAACTTGGCAGCATGTCCACCTACATGCAAAGACAGATGGAGTGTGTGTTTCATCCTTGAGTTACAAAGTACAGTGATCTAAGTTCACGTTCCACATTCATGCATATGTACATGAATGAGTGCGCAGTCATGCACATCTCAGTTGTGCACTTGTCCCTGGCTTTATATGTCATCAGAATTTACATCCTGTTCTTTGTAAATAGGCGCACCTCCTGTGGAAAACCAAGCAGCCATGCCCGTTGGATGGCTCTTGGCGGCCTATGTCCTGTGGATCTTCCTGTGCTTTCTTCATGCCGGTCATCAGGGTCTTTACTCTCATAAATATTTTGTTTGTAGCTAAATTTATTAGTTTTGACAACTTAAAGTAATGGGTACTACCTTATTCCCTTACTTCATCCTCCAGTATATACTCAGTGAGTATACACCATGTAATATGGAAATCACAGCAGCCATATCTTAAGTCAGCCCCCTTTCCTGAACACAGGAGTGTGTTACTTTTATTTGAAGTACTGTTTGACCCGCTTTATAGTTAATATATTATTCTAAATGAAGATGGTTGACTTGGATCTAATGGAGGTAAAACCTGAAGTTTTTGTTTGAACTTGGGTGTAAGATGTGATTTAATCTAAGGGGATCATTATTTTTCCCCTCAGGGTGTCCTTTGGCAGTGTTCTTTGTGTGAAAGCTGTGTAAAGGGGAAAGTGATTGAAATGGACGTCTGTTTTTGTCATGTGAGCTTCTATACTGGAATTTGTAGTTTGATTCAGGGGACCATTTTCTTTGAAGTTTTGCTTCTAGTTTTCTCAGGGGTAAAGAGTGCAGAAAACATTCTAAATCAAGTTAGAACATGAGATTACAGTTGCATTTTTCACAGTAGCTATTTATTTCATTGCAGTACTCATCTAAAATAGGTGCAGACAGACCGGTAATCTCAAATATGACTGTGATGGGGAGAGGACTGAAAAAGATGCAGGACATTTGACCTCTGATCCTGTGTAGTTTCCTTTCAATCCTGCAGGTGTGGATGACTGGTCTTGTGTGCAAGATATAAATTACGTTTATGTTCTTTGGAGAATACGGCATTAGATTTACCCACAACCCTACAATTTATGGTTTTTGACAAGAATGGCCTTCGGATGATAGCTCTCCAACAGTGCATGGCAAATCTTCTTACTCTGCAAATATACAAGTCTGGATTTATGTCTGTTTTTCCCCCCTCAGTTTTCAGTGAATTTTGGAGTTCAGAGTGCTATCAGTGCACATCAGTGACCTTAAGATCACTTAAGGCCTTGTTGAGTATTAAAGGGCTATAGCTGAGATGAGATCTCTAAACAGGCTAAGTGTCGGTAGTACTATCAGTTTTTGTATTATCAAGACACATAAAGGACAGCTTTGCAAAAAGTTAAGCACTCCTCTGTCTCCTACATGATTTTTAAAATTTTTCAACATCTCTACAATGCAAGCTGTGAAGTGCTCTGTGACCATTTTTTAGTCAAGAGCGCTAAATTAAGTAAACTTTTTTTCTTTGACTTTATTCGGTTCTGTACTTGCAGAAAAGGCCACACAATATATGAATCTCTTGAAAGTGGCACTGGACACTAGCTATACCACTGGATTTTATACAGAACTTATATTCAAGCAGGAATCCTGTTTTGTTTCACCTGTGTTTCATATGGCTCTGAGATTGCCTACACCCGGGGGGGTGCCAAAGTCAAATCCTGGAGTGCTGGTGAGTATTATGGCTCTTGATCCAACCAATCACCACTGGCGTGATTAGTCAGATAAATTAATTAGACATATACATTAATGCTGATGCATTTCCCAACATACAGTACAGTGGAACATTAATGTACACATACAAGTGCAAAGTCTAGCCATAAATCGTCACATTGTCAGATAATATATCAAACTGTGTAAATCACAGGGCTAATTAACACAGTAATAGTGGAGGCTGGAGCAAAAACTGAAATGCACACCAGTTGTCCAGGAGCTGAGTCTGATTCCCTCTGGGGAGACAGGAGTTTTTTGGCACCCGGGGCTTAAAGGTTGGGGGGAACTGTCCTTCCTTTCCTGCTGAAGTTCTGCATCGCCTGGCACTAGTCTTTTCTACCATCCTGGCTCACGGCTGGAGAGAACTCTTCTACTCTGTCTCCCCCCCAATCCCTTTGTCTGTTTGAGTCTCTGCCACTGAGGCACAGCAAGAAAACACTCTTGCCAAAAGAGTTAGCAGCAAAAAAGGACAAAGTTATGAATATTACCAATAATCATTATTTTACAAAACAAGCACATAATATTTTACTGACTAAGGTTTGTTCAGTATCTCTAATGCTATTCTAGTTAGACACTGTATGTTAGGGTTTATCTTTTTTGGTATGAAAATTAAAAAAAAAGAGTTGCCAAAAAAAATAAATAAATGAGAAATGAGTGGATTTTTTTCAGCTCAAAAATGTAGCTCAAAAAGATAACTGGAGATGTTGATGAATAAACTGCCTTCTTTTAGCCCAGTGCAATGCGTTCTGGCTTCTCTTTCTGACCAGGTGTGTAGTTACGAGATGGGGAGGGCATCATTTCCAACAGCACTTTGTGGACATCGTGGGTGGAGTGTGGTGTCAATCTCAAACTCAAATACACCAACCAGAAAACATTGCTCTACACTGCAAAACTCTATGATGGCTTCAGATCACGGGTCATTGGCAGCATGTGATAGCTCCATCCATTTGGGGTTTCAAGATGTTACTCAGGTAACATGTCAGCACACCCGCTGTAAGTAACTGGAAAATAAGGCAGGCATACGGGGCATTGTGATGACACTGCAATGAGGTCTTGACACAATTTTCCTTTATCTCCAATATCCCACCTCTTTCTCATGTCATGTTCATTACACAAAAAACAATACAAGCAAACTGGGGTTACTGACTGCACAATATAACCCAGTCAGCAAAGATTTCCTTTTGCCACTGATTCATTAGCATTGCGGGGGGTGTTTGCCAATTAACACTCTGAATCACAACCTATTGGAAAGGCTTCCATTCATCAGATTGTGTTGTAAATCAGTAGCTGTTAATAATGATTCATGTTCTTTGGCACACCACTTAAGCCTCAAAAGTGTTGAACCTTGACAGATTCATAAGTATTGAACGTTAATGGCCCCTTTCAGTAGATTACATTGTTACTTCAGTGTTCGAATCAAGTAGAAAGTTTCTGATGGATCCCAGTGTGAAATACAATCTGTTCATATAGTTATGCATAGCCTGTTTCTGTAGCAGAGATTTTTTCTTAGCCCTTCTCTCTCAGAAGGCAGCCACAAACAAAGACTTTTCCATCACTTCTCCCTGCCGACTGATACCTGTTCCACTATCAGCACTATTGTCAGTTTTTCCAGATATACTGTATGTATGTGTGTGGCCAAATTATTCCACAGTTCATGTCAAATTGATATTCCCAGATAGCAATAGCATGCCAGTTCTTTTTCACCAAGGACACTCTCAGTAAGTATGAAAATACATACTTTCAGCAGTATTGGGCCAATGAAATGATGGGAGTAGGGGAGGAGCATGGGAAAACCGAACCAAACAGATCCAGAGGAAAATGAGAAACAGGTAACCCTGACCCCTGACACAAAACCATGTGAATGACTAGGGATACTGGTGGCAACAATGCACATTGATTGCACATCTGTGTCATCCCTTGCATTGACAGTTCTGTTCAGCTAATAAATGGGGCGGCAGTGTAGCATAGTGGTCAAGGAGCAGGACTCATAACCGAAAGGTTGCTGGTTTGATCACCGCTGGGACACTGCTGCTGTACCCTTGGGCAAGGTACTTAACCCACAGTTGCCTCAGTAAATATCCAGCTGTATGAATGGATAAAATTGTAAAAAACTGTCACCTACGTAAGTCGCTTTGGATAAAAGCGTCTGCCAAATGAATAAATGTAAATGTAAAATGGATGTCTTAACATCCTTCAGTATAACAGCACAGGTCAACAACAGCATGTTGATAATCAAGAAAATGAGGAAGCCTACTGCTTGAATGTCAAGGAAGTACATTTTAAGACTGAACACATCACTTTCTGATACACACAGCCTTCCACATAATATGCATAATGCTGTATACAATTTGGATGAGTTTACTTATTCTTTCATTTATTCTGTTTAATACTTTTAAAAGCATCAACTTGTATCCACATGACATTTCATCCAATGTCTTTAAATAAATTATTCAATAATTAAAATGAGGTGACATTTAAAATGTGATCATTAACTTAATGATAGTCAAAGAGGTGTAATGTAGAGTATCATTAAAATCTCAGCAAGAATGTTTCTGCTACACAAAAATTCCAAGTGGCTCACTCTAAGCTAATAGATTTACCATAAACCTTTTGTCAAAATAAAGCAAAATTAGGACAATTTAGTCCCCATTACTGTTTTACTTCTTTTTCTAATGATTATTATTACCAGCTGTCTACATATCTCACAACATTGTTTGTTGGTTTGCTTGATTTATAGCCAGTGTGTAATAGTGGAAATTTCTGTTCGGCAAATGCGTGATGCCCATGCAACAATCAGTATAAACACACGGCAGTAAAATCATGAATTCTTATAATGCAGATTGGTTTTCACTGGATGGAGTCTAAAGCCTCCAACCCTGAACAGTGGGTTGCCGGTTTGATTCCCAGGATATGGACTGCTTTTGCCCCTAAGCAAGATGCATAACCTGAATTTCTTCAGCAAATATTCTACTGTACAACTCTACGTCACTCAGATAAGGACAACTACTAAGCACAGTAGTTGAAGGTGTCTGAGCTAACCTCTTCCACTCCAGTGTACATCATTACAACTTCATCCTTTGGAACTCATGTCAAAACTTGTGAATTGGGTATTGATCAGCAAAAGTTACTACACTACTCATAAACAAGCTTTTCTGAGTCAGCCTCACACACAGAAGAGGCAGTCACACTTCAGGATAACTGTGTGCCGGTGCACTGAAGGGAGAAATTAAAACCTGAGGGGCACTCAGTATGACATTTACACCTTTGTCACGCTGAGCAGTTCTCACAATGTCTGCCAGTTTATTCAGAAACCTGTCTTGACCTGCATCTTCACCAAAATCTGATCAATCAATCCTATCCCCATAGGTAGTAAATTTACCAAGATTCATCTACTGTCAATAATAGTTATCCTGTTAACAGACAGATAGACAGGCAAAATTGCAAACAGGTGATCAAATGACTTCTGCCTCACCTCCTGGTTGAATTAAAAAGGAATCTTCTGCAGACTGTCTGCATCTCTGCCTCTCATTGAACATAAAGTAAATTAATCTACCTTGCCATTATTAACTACAGTCACAGAGACCCTGACTTGACACACATCCAGAACATCACCTCACCACCATGAAAATCATCCTTTTTCTGTTCTTCGGAGTTTCAGGTTTGGGAATCTGTATACAGGAAAACCCGTGTGTTTCTTTACTTGGATATTTTAATAAGTTAATCTGTGATTCTAAAAAAACTGAAGATAATAATAGAAATAAGAAGAAGAAAAAGAAGAAGAAGAAGAAGAAGAAGAATGATGAGTTCCTATGATGGAACTCCACTGAAGTTTCTTTTCACAGACTCTGTGCTAAGGAGCATGACAACTGTGTAGCGAGCAGCAGATTGATTATGTTTTTTAAAGAGCAAAAATTGCCAGTAGATGCACTTTTTTAAAAATAAGACCCTTTCCTCATCATCAGAATTCATCTGAGTTTGGCCTGGATGGCAATAAGAGGTTTCTTGCGATCATTAACTGCTCCAGTGAAAGCACAGATAAATCCCTGCCTATCAAAACAAAACCAACCAAAAGAGTACAGAAAACAGTGTTTCAGCTCCAATACCACAGTAATTATGTGGGTTTTATCATGTCACTTGTACATTTTCATTAGACATCTATTCATGAATTCCCAGGTTGACTATGGTGTGTCTCTGGCATCACCAGGCTCTTGGGAGTTCACAGAGCTTCAGGTCAGGGCACAGTATGTGCCAGAGCCAAGACTGTGTGATCTCTAAACCTGCTTTTGCTTGGCAATAGTTACAATAAATGGCCTTAACACATGTGAGTTACTTTTGTTTTTTGTTAAGGGTACATTATTTAATCAAATTGTGTGCTGATGTGAACTGAACATTCATAACAGTCTCATTTGTGTGAGCTCATCATGCAGTTACCTTGCTGCTGGGGAGAGGTCTTTCTTAACAGAAATGGATGGATGCTGATTTTACAGTTGTTTTAGGATGACATTTATATTCATTAACTACATACATGAAATACTGCATACAACTTTACTTCATTCATTTGGTTGATTTTATTATACATTCATAAAGTTGAATGCAACATGTTGTCAACAGGTCCTGGGTCAGTTTACTTCAATGTGTGTACGTTGACATATGCCAGTGGAAACAAGCCTTTACAGTAATATATTACTGTGGTAGAAACACATGGCATTCCACAAGGTTCATGCCCAATCATCTCATATAAATGCTGTCACAAAGATACTTGACTTTGAGATCACACCTTTGACATAGCCTTGCCATTTTTACAGTATATGTAAAAGCCAAACCCATGCAATTCCAAATCCATTTAATAATGTATTTCAGACATTTTTACTTTTTAACAAGAAAGAAGAAAGTTCATCCTTCCTCCAAAGTTCATTTTCATCCTTCGTGTCACCCAAAACCAATGTTTATGGCTCAGTCTTGCAGTCTAGTTTTTGATGACAGTGCAAGTTTAATGCAATCAGAAATGCCTGCAGAATTCTAGCAGCATATAAGTTAGATGCTTGTATGCAAATCACAGATAGTGTAGACAGGCAGGTACAGCAGTTCTTTTTTTAATGTACATCCTAAAAATTGGAGTGATACAGTTATGTACAGGGGCCCTATTGGTTTTCTTGTAAACAACAACAAAGATAATTGACAATTGTTTCAGCATTCAGTCAGGAACAGCCTGCTTATTTTAATAAAGTTTCTCTTTTTCTCTATTTTACAGTGGTGTCCAGGGTGTTCAATGGTTCTTTCTTCAAAGTACTGTAAATCAATGGCATCAGCTGTGTGATTTAATTTTAAAAGATTCTATTTCAGTTTTCTTCTTAGGTAAAAAAAACTCAATTTTTCAGCTAAAATTTGCTGCTGAGAAGGTTAACTTTTATCCTTCTATATTCTATATGCCCTAGACAAGAATTTTGGTCAAGGATGCACAGGGACTCATAATCTGCATACCATATACTCATACCAGTTCAACCTGGTTTGACCCAAATAATTTTGACTCTGTATGGCACTACACTGCCTATAATCTGTGCCACATGTACACAATGCATAGGCAAGGTTCAACTTGATCCGCATCCACAAGGCCTGCCCTGAATCCAGAAGGTAAGTAAGAACTCAGGAGGAACGAAAGATAAAAACCTACAAAGATAAAATAAAAAGTTGTCATTGTGAGTGACAATATATTCATTTATATTTATATTATTTTATTATATTTGTTTTGTGGTGCTATTTTACTGCTTTGGGCGGTGGACTGTAACTCAGAACAGATTTATCTTATCAGCATAAACAGGTCCTAATCCTTTGTGCAGACAATGAAGGTAGGGAGACGTGGTTGTTTGTGACACCAGTTGTACAATTACTGTTTGTTAAGCCAATTTTAAAACCATCTTTTGCATCGCAATTACCCCACTCCTTCTTAGAAGCAGATGACAGTTGTTGTTAACAAATGTCCCGGGTTTGAAAGTCAATGACAATTCCCATTGCGGTAAACAAGCATATGTGAACATGACTTACAATTTTCGTTTTTAGTGTGGCCCATTCAATAGTTAAACATTTACATTTTCCATGTCAAAAAATAACGTGAGAGTTCATTTTGATACTGAATTTGGAGGTTCTGGTAAGAATCAGATTAAAGTCTTTTCCATCCTTCAGCTTTTCTCTTTATGGTACTCACCAACAAAATACATTCTTATGGAATTTTCACCTAGAATTTTGCCACTTGCATTGATTTAGTGTGTCAATGTTTAAGAATAAAAATGCAGAAGAGGATGCTTCCAGCCACAGATTGGGCAATTTTAGACCTTGCTATCAATACTGGGGACTAGAGACAGAGAGTAGCAGTGTTGTAGCAATTGCTGTCCCTTTCAACTGAAACATCACAAAAAAACACCCTGATAAATGGCTTAATTTGTCCAACCAAGTGTTTATTTAATTTGAAATACAATTTCATTTCTTTTTTACTTCTTGTGGAATTATTTTCTCTACAGAGAAAAATAACTAGAGTTTGAAAGAAATTTCAGTCTTTGAGAATAAAATGGAACATATCCACTTTCACGTTATTTCTATAAAACTCAATTTTATATATCTGTGGAATCTACCACTTTCCACTATGGTGTCTATTGTTAAGAAATTTAAGGCTACTGCTCAGGGGCGGAGCTATAGGCGGGGCAGTTGCCCCTGGGCCCGGGCCCCTCCTGAGTTGTGGGGGGCCCTTCATGGCCCCGATGTGGGCCCCCTTTAATGCACATTCCAGGCTGCGTCCTTACGATCAGTGCTCTTTCTTCTCCCACTGACAAATCAATAAGCCAAGCCAGCTCAACTAGGTGCCGGTCCCAAGCCCGGATTAATGGGGAGGGTTGGCATTAGGAATTATAGCCTAAACTATAATGAGAATAGATGATTAACTGTTTAATATTGGCCTATGGTTTTGCACTCCACTCTTGTCACTGGCATAGGCGGGGTTGGGGCCGGGGGGCCCTTGACCAATTTCTGCCCCAGGGCCCTTTGTAAAGTTGTTCCGCCACTGCTACTGCTAGTCTGGCAGCCCTGTCAGGAATAGGATGCAAGTATATCTTTCTGCCAAGCACTGTGTGACGAGTGGTTCAGGAGGCAACTGGAAAGGTAATAGTTGGAGATCTACAAATTACCATCTTCAGGATACAAAGTGTAAAAACGTACTCTTTTTGACATGGCCTGCAGACGTGGCCTTCATCACTGAGTTGTGAGGCAAGAGCCTCTTCTGAAGGCAAACCACAAAAAAAGAGGAAAAAACTACCACTGGGCGACAATTGGAAGGGTGTTTTTGGACAATCCTATCAGCCTTGTGATTGTAGTAAGTGAAACATGTTGAGAGAGAGAGATGGGAAAAACACACCCAGCGTGAAATGTGGACGGGTGGGGGTTCTGTTATGTTTTTGGTTTGTCTTGCACCTACAGGTCCTGGAGCCCTTGTTGAGATAGAAGGAGTCATGAATGACATTTTGGCCAAAAACTGAGATCCCTGTGCCAAAAAGCTCAAGCTTGGCCAAAAATGGACATTCCAGAATGACAATGATCCAGTGCATTCACTTACATCTACAATAGGCTGACTGAGCTCTACATAAATGCTCTCAACTGCCCATCTCAATCTTTAGACCTCAAGCCAATCAAACATTTGTGGTCTGAACTGAAGAAAGCCGTTCACAAACAAAACTGAGAGGATCTAAAGGGCCTAGAGCAATTCTGCCTGGAGGAAAGGTTAAAAATGCCTCCTCAGAGGTGCCAGGCCCTCATAAAACACAACAGGAAGTAACTTGTCTGTGTAATCGAGCCACCAGAGGAGACTTGACAAAGTACTAACTACAAGGGTGTTTGTAAATAAACATGACCCTTGTGTTTTCTGGAATAAAAATCATTATTCTTGAACAATATGATTTTTATTATGTGCAGTTAATGTTATCATTGTTGTATATTATTTAAATGTATTTAGTTGAATGTTTTATTTTAAATGTATTTATTAAGCAGAAAAATATCCAATATGTCCATTTTCAGTGCATATCCTTTTGTATTTATTTAATCAGGAGTATCAATAAATATGAAGTGCACCGTGTATTTGGCATAAATTCTGGCAATACAGCTTTTTAAACAATGTTTGTAATGGTTTGTCTGGTGTTTGTAGTCCTATTTTAAAGTCATCTTGGAAAGTAGGAAATTAAATTACCCACTAATGTAATAAAACAAGTGAATTGTTCTTGTGTATTTCTGCTTAGCTAGGGGGTGTTTGTTAACCCGGGTGTGTAATTGAGGTGGGTATTATGATGCAGCAATCATTCTGTGGTGATAGTCTGGTGGGGGATGGAATCAGGGTTTGTATAACAAGGGGCACGATGTACCCATTTTCTTCTTCCAGAGTGCTTGTTTCAAAACCTTAGATGTCGGTCTTTGTGTTATACACACAATTACAAGGACCAGAAACATAAAAATATAAGACAAGTTGCTCTTGTAAACTTTCTAAAAGAATTACTCTTTGCATGAGCGCTCCGCTCATTTTCAGTGGATAGGCCCACCTACGCGTGTTAAAGACCACCGGCGGAGTTTACAGCGCCGACATTTCAGTTGCTTTGCACAGCGCAGCGTTAATCTTTCAAGCTGTTCGCTCCCCGTTGAGTGGTAATTAAGTCTACTGGCTATTTTTTAAAAGAGGGTTACAAAACATTACTCAAGGAAGACACACTGAATCGTGTTGTGATAGTAGTAGAAGTTTACGAAATTACAATTAATTTTCCGATAACCATTACCATTGAGTCTATACTTGTCTAACTTCGCCGGCAACTGACTTTGGGGTGTTTAATCAAAAGCAGGGTATTTATCAGCGAAAATCCTGAAAGATAAATTTCACGGATCACTTGTTGAGCGTTGGTTTCCATTGAAGGGATATGAAATCATTCATTTCAAATTCAAATGGGCATAGCATAGTAGCCTAGACGTGATCAGATATCGCTGTAGATTCAGCCGTGAATGAACTCGGAGGAAGTACTTAACATCTGAAAAGGGATGGGGGTAACCCTCTGGGGTAACAGCAAGGTGTGAATGTGGATGCCGCTGTTTTCCTGCGTCACTGTGGTGTAAACTGCTGATTTATTGTTCCCGGGTTAATCAGATTAAAAACCGACGTTTCTTTACCGTCTTCAACTCAAAGTAATTTACTGTATCACCACCCATCCTCTTTTTACACCTGCGACTTAATAAAGCTACCGCTGCAGAAAATAAACTGAAAAACGCTCGATTTTAACTAATTGATTTAAATGCGTGTTTGTAGATGCATGCATGCTTGGTAGACTGTCAGTATTAATGATATCCACATGCAGTTCCGAGACTCATCCCGATTATTTATTTCCTCTCATCTGACTGGCGTTCTCTTGTCAGCACATAGCTAACTGCACAGCGAAATAGATAAGAATGATAGCACGAAATTGACGTCTGCAGCGCTTGACTGAACTACCACAGCCATACTGTGATTTCAAGGGGTTGATGAGTCAACTAAAATAACCGCATTGCATACACAAAGTAACTGCTCCGGGCAACCAAGGCCCTTCTTGACGTTTAAATTAGCTGGGCACTTTGACTGTCTGTCACTCCATGATAACACTGGTTGTCGAGGCCCATGCCAGCACCGTGATTGGATCGGGTGCGCAGTGGAGGAGGGATTTCTTGGCTTTGGGCTGGATGTGGCTGTCACATTTGCAAACTGAGGAATGAGATGGTGCCGCTGTCTGCAGGTAGACGGGATTGAGGGTCAAAAATGCCTGACACAATTGAGATCCAGTTTTAAAACGATCGTTGAAAAAGCAACGAATTCTAAAACAAAGTCCAAAAATAGCTCGCTATTCGGAGAGCACGGAGACAGTCAAAAACGACGCGTGGGATACTGTGTGTGTCTCGAAATCGCTGTCTGGGAAGCACGCATTTTGCAAGGAACTTCAAAAAATCACAGCCAGCAAACAAAACCAATCTAGCTAGCTCGCTAGCTGACTAGCATCACGAAGAATGAAACCTTTCAAGAGAGGTAGGTTGCATGCAGGCCTGTTTTCAGTGCTAATGCGCTTTTTAAATGGTATTTTGTGGTCGTGATTAACTGAAGGAGTGTGTTCCGCTGTTGATTTAAAATGGAATGCGGCGTTTTGTTGCGAGTAAATGCAGCGTGTTTGTGTTTGAATTTGGAGGGACCGTGTTCTTGGGAAGCAAGCATGGTGTCCATCTGGTGGAGTGAATGAGAACAGGCTTGTTTGAGGGGTTCTCTAAACGTATCTAATGTATCTAAACGTAGCTGCAAGAGCCATTAGGTCAAAACGTGCGGACAAAACATCTGATTTCTGGCCGTGCTGTGTTTGCATTTTCCTTTTGTGCTGGAGTGCTCGCTAGCAAAGGAAAGGCTGGACTACTGTTTTAAACAGACTAGCTTCGTAGCTGCTGCCATAGTTTCTAGATACAGGGGGGTCATAAAATTCCACTCCAGCGACCCCCAACAAACTGTGGGGCGCAAATGGCAGTTTGCTTTGTCAACTATTCGTAGCAAGATGTTTTCATTATAAGACAACAATGCTTTGCACCGACAGGATTGTGTCTACTCTAAGGATTGTTGTGGGCATTTTGCACAGCGCCTATCCTTATTTAATTAAAGACAAAACACTTAAGAGGCTACTGGCAAGACGGCTAATTGCACGATGGAGCTTTGCTATCAGGGCATCTTGCTAGCGGCGTACAAGCATGGATGTACTGACTCGCCACCTTGTTT
Source organism: Megalops cyprinoides (assembly GCF_013368585.1). Lineage (NCBI taxonomy): Eukaryota > Metazoa > Chordata > Actinopteri > Elopiformes > Megalopidae > Megalops > Megalops cyprinoides. The sequence continues at coordinate 34,297,221 of NC_050589.1, forward strand.
TGTCATTAATTATTTTGTCTGTGATGGACTAGAGTTATTTAAATTGATTGATGGCTAATATGCGGTTTGGTTGAAACTGAAAAGTTCGGTCGATCGCAACTGTGCCAATTTTCGTCAAGATTTTAATGCAGGCGTTTCCGAGTGCGGCAGTAGCATCGCATATTTGTACAGCTGTCACGGCGAGATGAGACGCAGTCAATAGGCCAAAAACGTGAGCAGATCTGTGCTACTGCTGTGCTGGCTGGTTAGCTACAGTTGAGTTTGCCTGCCCCGGGGCAACTGGAACTCGCTCCGTCGCGCGAGACGTGCACAGTCCCCTCCTACGCAGGAGCAGTGATGTGCATTGCCATTGTCTGCTTTGTCAGGACAGCGCTGAGGAATTCCCACATTCTGGCTACTGCTGTAGATCGGATTTCTTTCTTCGCGGCATTCACCGCTGCGGAGACCGCGAGCCTCGAGGGCTGTGTAGTGGTTGCATTTCGTGTGCTCAAACATTTTTTTGTTTGTTTTGCAACAACAATGCCCACTTTCATATTGCGCCTTCACCCTAATTTATTTGTGATTTGCCGTCATCTTGAGGTGTCGGCTTGGAGATTAATTCTCCATGATGATGTCATTGGAAATTCTAACAATAGATTTGATGTTTTGGAATGATTGATTTATGTGGGAATGTTTCCGAAAAATTGAACTCCACAAAGCAAGGGGGGTTGAATCCAAAACATTCACTGCATGTATCATAAGACAAAAAACAGAGCCACTCGTGTGTTAAAAAAAAAAAGTTTTTAATATGTAGGCAGATTACCTGTGTCCTTAATCACTGTTGCTCTGGCAAACTTTTGTAGCGTATATGGTATAATACAGAAACAAAGTAGAGTCTTAAACGTGGTATTTTTATGGGCAGTACATTCATGATTAAAGCGCTGTATCTATATCGTGGCGTTTGGAGATCCACAAGAACCCACCCGTGTTTTTGTTTTCCACAGTCCGGGAGGAGGAGCGCGAGTTCTTCATGATGTCAGACAGCGACGCTTGCGAGGATGACGGGAGCGGCGGCTTCCCGCTGGATTTGTCCGGTGGCTCAGAGAAACGCCGTCGCCGTGGAAACAAAGATAATTGACAATTGTTTCAGCATTCAGTCAGGAACAGCCTGCTTATTTTAATAAAGTTTCTCTTTTTCTCTATTTTACAGTGGTGTCCAGGGTGTTCAATGGTTCTTTCTTCAAAGTACTGTAAATCAATGGCATCAGCTGTGTGATTTAATTTTAAAAGATTCTATTTCAGTTTTCTTCTTAGGTAAAAAAAACTCAATTTTTCAGCTAAAATTTGCTGCTGAGAAGGTTAACTTTTATCCTTCTATATTCTATATGCCCTAGACAAGAATTTTGGTCAAGGATGCACAGGGACTCATAATCTGCATACCATATACTCATACCAGTTCAACCTGGTTTGACCCAAATAATTTTGACTCTGTATGGCACTACACTGCCTATAATCTGTGCCACATGTACACAATGCATAGGCAAGGTTCAACTTGATCCGCATCCACAAGGCCTGCCCTGAATCCAGAAGGTAAGTAAGAACTCAGGAGGAACGAAAGATAAAAACCTACAAAGATAAAATAAAAAGTTGTCATTGTGAGTGACAATATATTCATTTATATTTATATTATTTTATTATATTTGTTTTGTGGTGCTATTTTACTGCTTTGGGCGGTGGACTGTAACTCAGAACAGATTTATCTTATCAGCATAAACAGGTCCTAATCCTTTGTGCAGACAATGAAGGTAGGGAGACGTGGTTGTTTGTGACACCAGTTGTACAATTACTGTTTGTTAAGCCAATTTTAAAACCATCTTTTGCATCGCAATTACCCCACTCCTTCTTAGAAGCAGATGACAGTTGTTGTTAACAAATGTCCCGGGTTTGAAAGTCAATGACAATTCCCATTGCGGTAAACAAGCATATGTGAACATGACTTACAATTTTCGTTTTTAGTGTGGCCCATTCAATAGTTAAACATTTACATTTTCCATGTCAAAAAATAACGTGAGAGTTCATTTTGATACTGAATTTGGAGGTTCTGGTAAGAATCAGATTAAAGTCTTTTCCATCCTTCAGCTTTTCTCTTTATGGTACTCACCAACAAAATACATTCTTATGGAATTTTCACCTAGAATTTTGCCACTTGCATTGATTTAGTGTGTCAATGTTTAAGAATAAAAATGCAGAAGAGGATGCTTCCAGCCACAGATTGGGCAATTTTAGACCTTGCTATCAATACTGGGGACTAGAGACAGAGAGTAGCAGTGTTGTAGCAATTGCTGTCCCTTTCAACTGAAACATCACAAAAAAACACCCTGATAAATGGCTTAATTTGTCCAACCAAGTGTTTATTTAATTTGAAATACAATTTCATTTCTTTTTTACTTCTTGTGGAATTATTTTCTCTACAGAGAAAAATAACTAGAGTTTGAAAGAAATTTCAGTCTTTGAGAATAAAATGGAACATATCCACTTTCACGTTATTTCTATAAAACTCAATTTTATATATCTGTGGAATCTACCACTTTCCACTATGGTGTCTATTGTTAAGAAATTTAAGGCTACTGCTCAGGGGCGGAGCTATAGGCGGGGCAGTTGCCCCTGGGCCCGGGCCCCTCCTGAGTTGTGGGGGGCCCTTCATGGCCCCGATGTGGGCCCCCTTTAATGCACATTCCAGGCTGCGTCCTTACGATCAGTGCTCTTTCTTCTCCCACTGACAAATCAATAAGCCAAGCCAGCTCAACTAGGTGCCGGTCCCAAGCCCGGATTAATGGGGAGGGTTGGCATTAGGAATTATAGCCTAAACTATAATGAGAATAGATGATTAACTGTTTAATATTGGCCTATGGTTTTGCACTCCACTCTTGTCACTGGCATAGGCGGGGTTGGGGCCGGGGGGCCCTTGACCAATTTCTGCCCCAGGGCCCTTTGTAAAGTTGTTCCGCCACTGCTACTGCTAGTCTGGCAGCCCTGTCAGGAATAGGATGCAAGTATATCTTTCTGCCAAGCACTGTGTGACGAGTGGTTCAGGAGGCAACTGGAAAGGTAATAGTTGGAGATCTACAAATTACCATCTTCAGGATACAAAGTGTAAAAACGTACTCTTTTTGACATGGCCTGCAGACGTGGCCTTCATCACTGAGTTGTGAGGCAAGAGCCTCTTCTGAAGGCAAACCACAAAAAAAGAGGAAAAAACTACCACTGGGCGACAATTGGAAGGGTGTTTTTGGACAATCCTATCAGCCTTGTGATTGTAGTAAGTGAAACATGTTGAGAGAGAGAGATGGGAAAAACACACCCAGCGTGAAATGTGGACGGGTGGGGGTTCTGTTATGTTTTTGGTTTGTCTTGCACCTACAGGTCCTGGAGCCCTTGTTGAGATAGAAGGAGTCATGAATGACATTTTGGCCAAAAACTGAGATCCCTGTGCCAAAAAGCTCAAGCTTGGCCAAAAATGGACATTCCAGAATGACAATGATCCAGTGCATTCACTTACATCTACAATAGGCTGACTGAGCTCTACATAAATGCTCTCAACTGCCCATCTCAATCTTTAGACCTCAAGCCAATCAAACATTTGTGGTCTGAACTGAAGAAAGCCGTTCACAAACAAAACTGAGAGGATCTAAAGGGCCTAGAGCAATTCTGCCTGGAGGAAAGGTTAAAAATGCCTCCTCAGAGGTGCCAGGCCCTCATAAAACACAACAGGAAGTAACTTGTCTGTGTAATCGAGCCACCAGAGGAGACTTGACAAAGTACTAACTACAAGGGTGTTTGTAAATAAACATGACCCTTGTGTTTTCTGGAATAAAAATCATTATTCTTGAACAATATGATTTTTATTATGTGCAGTTAATGTTATCATTGTTGTATATTATTTAAATGTATTTAGTTGAATGTTTTATTTTAAATGTATTTATTAAGCAGAAAAATATCCAATATGTCCATTTTCAGTGCATATCCTTTTGTATTTATTTAATCAGGAGTATCAATAAATATGAAGTGCACCGTGTATTTGGCATAAATTCTGGCAATACAGCTTTTTAAACAATGTTTGTAATGGTTTGTCTGGTGTTTGTAGTCCTATTTTAAAGTCATCTTGGAAAGTAGGAAATTAAATTACCCACTAATGTAATAAAACAAGTGAATTGTTCTTGTGTATTTCTGCTTAGCTAGGGGGTGTTTGTTAACCCGGGTGTGTAATTGAGGTGGGTATTATGATGCAGCAATCATTCTGTGGTGATAGTCTGGTGGGGGATGGAATCAGGGTTTGTATAACAAGGGGCACGATGTACCCATTTTCTTCTTCCAGAGTGCTTGTTTCAAAACCTTAGATGTCGGTCTTTGTGTTATACACACAATTACAAGGACCAGAAACATAAAAATATAAGACAAGTTGCTCTTGTAAACTTTCTAAAAGAATTACTCTTTGCATGAGCGCTCCGCTCATTTTCAGTGGATAGGCCCACCTACGCGTGTTAAAGACCACCGGCGGAGTTTACAGCGCCGACATTTCAGTTGCTTTGCACAGCGCAGCGTTAATCTTTCAAGCTGTTCGCTCCCCGTTGAGTGGTAATTAAGTCTACTGGCTATTTTTTAAAAGAGGGTTACAAAACATTACTCAAGGAAGACACACTGAATCGTGTTGTGATAGTAGTAGAAGTTTACGAAATTACAATTAATTTTCCGATAACCATTACCATTGAGTCTATACTTGTCTAACTTCGCCGGCAACTGACTTTGGGGTGTTTAATCAAAAGCAGGGTATTTATCAGCGAAAATCCTGAAAGATAAATTTCACGGATCACTTGTTGAGCGTTGGTTTCCATTGAAGGGATATGAAATCATTCATTTCAAATTCAAATGGGCATAGCATAGTAGCCTAGACGTGATCAGATATCGCTGTAGATTCAGCCGTGAATGAACTCGGAGGAAGTACTTAACATCTGAAAAGGGATGGGGGTAACCCTCTGGGGTAACAGCAAGGTGTGAATGTGGATGCCGCTGTTTTCCTGCGTCACTGTGGTGTAAACTGCTGATTTATTGTTCCCGGGTTAATCAGATTAAAAACCGACGTTTCTTTACCGTCTTCAACTCAAAGTAATTTACTGTATCACCACCCATCCTCTTTTTACACCTGCGACTTAATAAAGCTACCGCTGCAGAAAATAAACTGAAAAACGCTCGATTTTAACTAATTGATTTAAATGCGTGTTTGTAGATGCATGCATGCTTGGTAGACTGTCAGTATTAATGATATCCACATGCAGTTCCGAGACTCATCCCGATTATTTATTTCCTCTCATCTGACTGGCGTTCTCTTGTCAGCACATAGCTAACTGCACAGCGAAATAGATAAGAATGATAGCACGAAATTGACGTCTGCAGCGCTTGACTGAACTACCACAGCCATACTGTGATTTCAAGGGGTTGATGAGTCAACTAAAATAACCGCATTGCATACACAAAGTAACTGCTCCGGGCAACCAAGGCCCTTCTTGACGTTTAAATTAGCTGGGCACTTTGACTGTCTGTCACTCCATGATAACACTGGTTGTCGAGGCCCATGCCAGCACCGTGATTGGATCGGGTGCGCAGTGGAGGAGGGATTTCTTGGCTTTGGGCTGGATGTGGCTGTCACATTTGCAAACTGAGGAATGAGATGGTGCCGCTGTCTGCAGGTAGACGGGATTGAGGGTCAAAAATGCCTGACACAATTGAGATCCAGTTTTAAAACGATCGTTGAAAAAGCAACGAATTCTAAAACAAAGTCCAAAAATAGCTCGCTATTCGGAGAGCACGGAGACAGTCAAAAACGACGCGTGGGATACTGTGTGTGTCTCGAAATCGCTGTCTGGGAAGCACGCATTTTGCAAGGAACTTCAAAAAATCACAGCCAGCAAACAAAACCAATCTAGCTAGCTCGCTAGCTGACTAGCATCACGAAGAATGAAACCTTTCAAGAGAGGTAGGTTGCATGCAGGCCTGTTTTCAGTGCTAATGCGCTTTTTAAATGGTATTTTGTGGTCGTGATTAACTGAAGGAGTGTGTTCCGCTGTTGATTTAAAATGGAATGCGGCGTTTTGTTGCGAGTAAATGCAGCGTGTTTGTGTTTGAATTTGGAGGGACCGTGTTCTTGGGAAGCAAGCATGGTGTCCATCTGGTGGAGTGAATGAGAACAGGCTTGTTTGAGGGGTTCTCTAAACGTATCTAATGTATCTAAACGTAGCTGCAAGAGCCATTAGGTCAAAACGTGCGGACAAAACATCTGATTTCTGGCCGTGCTGTGTTTGCATTTTCCTTTTGTGCTGGAGTGCTCGCTAGCAAAGGAAAGGCTGGACTACTGTTTTAAACAGACTAGCTTCGTAGCTGCTGCCATAGTTTCTAGATACAGGGGGGTCATAAAATTCCACTCCAGCGACCCCCAACAAACTGTGGGGCGCAAATGGCAGTTTGCTTTGTCAACTATTCGTAGCAAGATGTTTTCATTATAAGACAACAATGCTTTGCACCGACAGGATTGTGTCTACTCTAAGGATTGTTGTGGGCATTTTGCACAGCGCCTATCCTTATTTAATTAAAGACAAAACACTTAAGAGGCTACTGGCAAGACGGCTAATTGCACGATGGAGCTTTGCTATCAGGGCATCTTGCTAGCGGCGTACAAGCATGGATGTACTGACTCGCCACCTTGTTTTGTCATTAATTATTTTGTCTGTGATGGACTAGAGTTATTTAAATTGATTGATGGCTAATATGCGGTTTGGTTGAAACTGAAAAGTTCGGTCGATCGCAACTGTGCCAATTTTCGTCAAGATTTTAATGCAGGCGTTTCCGAGTGCGGCAGTAGCATCGCATATTTGTACAGCTGTCACGGCGAGATGAGACGCAGTCAATAGGCCAAAAACGTGAGCAGATCTGTGCTACTGCTGTGCTGGCTGGTTAGCTACAGTTGAGTTTGCCTGCCCCGGGGCAACTGGAACTCGCTCCGTCGCGCGAGACGTGCACAGTCCCCTCCTACGCAGGAGCAGTGATGTGCATTGCCATTGTCTGCTTTGTCAGGACAGCGCTGAGGAATTCCCACATTCTGGCTACTGCTGTAGATCGGATTTCTTTCTTCGCGGCATTCACCGCTGCGGAGACCGCGAGCCTCGAGGGCTGTGTAGTGGTTGCATTTCGTGTGCTCAAACATTTTTTTGTTTGTTTTGCAACAACAATGCCCACTTTCATATTGCGCCTTCACCCTAATTTATTTGTGATTTGCCGTCATCTTGAGGTGTCGGCTTGGAGATTAATTCTCCATGATGATGTCATTGGAAATTCTAACAATAGATTTGATGTTTTGGAATGATTGATTTATGTGGGAATGTTTCCGAAAAATTGAACTCCACAAAGCAAGGGGGGTTGAATCCAAAACATTCACTGCATGTATCATAAGACAAAAAACAGAGCCACTCGTGTGTTAAAAAAAAAAAGTTTTTAATATGTAGGCAGATTACCTGTGTCCTTAATCACTGTTGCTCTGGCAAACTTTTGTAGCGTATATGGTATAATACAGAAACAAAGTAGAGTCTTAAACGTGGTATTTTTATGGGCAGTACATTCATGATTAAAGCGCTGTATCTATATCGTGGCGTTTGGAGATCCACAAGAACCCACCCGTGTTTTTGTTTTCCACAGTCCGGGAGGAGGAGCGCGAGTTCTTCATGATGTCAGACAGCGACGCTTGCGAGGATGACGGGAGCGGCGGCTTCCCGCTGGATTTGTCCGGTGGCTCAGAGAAACGCCGTCGCCGTGGAAACCTCCCGAAGGAGGCCGTGCAGATTCTGCGGAGCTGGCTGTATGAGCATCGCTTCAACGCGTACCCGTCAGAGCAGGAGAAACTCAGTTTGTCTGGCCAGACTGGCCTCTCTGTGCTGCAGGTGAGCTCAGCCTTCATCTTGTGTCTTGTGCTTGTTCTCCTGACCCTTCCGTTTCCTATCCTTTAATATTTTTTGTATCCCAGGAATAAATATCCTTCTGGTGTAGATTTGTTTTTTTCTGATGCCATATTTTCAAACCGTTCACCATCACAAACTGTACAGAAACTGTTTCCTGCGTGTAATGTATTGCCTGTGGTATGAATTGCGTCCGATTGTCAGTCTCAATAAACAAAGTTAAATTTATGAATTGGAGGTGTCACAGCTCAGAGAAAATGGCTGTGAAGTTGCACTCCTCTGAGATGAACTCAGCCTCTGATGATGCCTCTTTAGTGGTTTGAATTTAAAAAAAAAATGAAACATGCGCTTGCTATAGCTGTGGTTTGGACAGCGGTGGCAAAAGAACCGTATGTGTTGTCAGCAAAATGAAATTGTTACCATCTGCATCTCTCACTTTGAAAAGAATGGGGGTGAAAAGTCCAGCACTAAAGTTGTTTATGTTGGCTGAGCGACAGCGTTCTGTATTTTCAAAGAGCGCCGCGACACTCAATGTCCTACGAGACTTTCTGGTGTTGACATTGATCAGTGTGCTTGGCATTGCATCTGAGGGATTTAAAACTCACACATGTAAACCGGGGAGGGAAACTCAGATTTGGCCTTGACAACGCAGACACGTCTGCTGTAACCAGCTGTCTGAAGCATCCTAGCATTACTGTGTTACAGTACATGATGCCACCGGCCCTGGGGGTTGTATTTACGCATTACACACTCGTGGCACTGGAAGAAGCTTTTGTTTTTAGCGAGTGGGTCACATTTGGAACCTATGTTGCTGGTTTTTTTGTCTTACCCTTGTACAGGGTGAGGTTACATACCTGAAAGTTTCAATTTCAGAAACCAATTTTACCTCAGTAGTTGAGGCACTTTGCTCTGTGATGAAGCAGCAGTGCTGTCTTCTTTGTGACTTATACCCACACTATTTCATACCTACACTAATCCAGTGCTCTGACCACTACACTGCACACTCAAACACCATGAAGTTTTAATTATTTTGAATTGTAAACAGCCTTCAAATGTAAAGATCCTGGATGTTTTTCTTTGAATGTATATTGGAGTAATCTACCCCACCACCTTTTCTGTCAGACATTTCGGTTCTGGCTAAACATAAGAAAGTTTGTGCCAGATGTCTTTGCATAGGCCACTTTGCAGATTTGGGTCAGCAGCTGTTTCTCCCTCTTCCAGATCTGTAACTGGTTTATCAATGCCCGAAGAAGGCTTCTGCCAGACATGCTGAGAAAGGATGGCAAGGACCCCAACCAGTTCACCATCTCCAGGAGGGCAGGGAAGGGCGAGGCCCGGCTGTCCGGAGGAGGGGGAGTGGGGCGAGCCCGGTCTCCCGAAGACACGCCCTCTCCGGTTCCTCTGCTCCGCCCCTCTGTCATCCGCCCCGCCCCCACGCTGGATCTCAGCCTGCTGGGCAGCACAGCCACTGCCATCCTGACGGGCGCCGGCTGCCTGGCTGCAAGCAGAGAGGGCGGGGTCATGGCCACCATCCTGACCCAGACGGACGCACTGGGAGCCGCTCAGTTGGGCACAGCCACAGTGGTCACCAGTACAGGCACGGCGAGCCCCACGGGGGGACTGTTCAACACGCCACCCCCCACGCCCCCTGAGCTCTGCCCGCAGGACTTCAGCGACCTACGGCTGTTGGTGGAAGCGGCCATGCAGCGGGCGGCCGAGCTGGACCTGCAGCAGAGGGTCCAGGCACCACCCGGAGGCCCAGCCCCTGCCCAGAGCCAGGGCTCGGAAGCTCAGGGCAGCGTGGGATTGGACCCCACGCCGGAAGGAGAGGGCGCTGTCAGAGGAGAGAGCAGCGTGGGTAAACACACAGTGCCGGTGGTGGTCTCCCAGGCCCCCTGTATAGAGAGGTCGGAGGTCGCGAGTCTGTCCTCAGGGCGTGGTGCGTACGAGCCTGCTGTGTGGGGTGTGGTGTGTGAGAAGGCCACGCCTACAGCACAACCAAGCCCCGCCTCCCGTGTTTGGGCTCCCCCGCACTCCCTGATCACTGTGCAGGAGGCCGTCAACTAGAGAGAGACGAGGGCCACTGGGTATGGAGAGATATGAGGACTTCTGAAAATGGGTCCCACTCAAGGGTGAAGATTGTTCGGTAGTCATCTGGGAAGCCTTCTGCATTGATCTGCATGAGAGCAGAGATGGGATCGCATGCAGGACTTTTATCAGGACGTTTAAAGATATATTTTTAAAAACATTTTTACTGGATAAGGGACCATTTTAACACTGCAACACCACATTCCTGAGGCTCTGACACAGGGCATAAGACATATGAACTTTGAGACACAGGTAATGAAACTGCACATGCCCATGTAGAGCCAATGGGAGCTGTAAGAGAATAGACTGTCTCTGTATATTTTTTTTTCAGCCATTTTTCTGGAGTAAGGGATTGTCAGACTGGCACATGCTCACATGTTTTTATTTCCTTACTGCAGCACCGCATAGGCTGAATGTAATATGTTTGACCTTGAGATGGACGTTTGTCAGGTTTGTATCCAGCCTTTTATCGGGTGAAACGCCATCTGGAATGTTCTCTCTCCTCCCATCCACAGGAGCAGCCATTCACCATTGTATTGTGTTCACATATGCACTTTAAAATCAATCTGGCAGAAAGAGCTTCTCATTCAGGCCTCCATTTGATGTAAGCACATTGCTTTCCTTGTGTATACACAGTATAAGCAGTTGTATTTTTCTCTTTTGTTAAAGACCACCAAGTAATGGGGAAAAAGTGACGTTTGCTTATATTTAAGTGACCATAATGAGAATGTCCTCTGCCCTGAGTAAGTCTGACAGAAAGTATGGGGAACGTAGACAGACCCAGAGCTTTGCAATGTCGTTGGCTTTCATGGCTGCACCCTTCTTTTAAAATGTGTGAACAAGAATGATCCGGGCATGCAAGTGAACTGACTGGATTCAGTGACATACTGCTTTTTATGTCATATCCTCGTAATTTCAAGGTAACCTGTCACAGACTGAAATACGTTGTCTGGCCTGCTTTAGGATGTCTTGTGAGCTTGTTAGTGTGTCACTTGTGTCATTGCATTAATCACCCTTGGGCGGATCATGTGTGGGAGACAGAAGCTGATTGCTTTTGAGGGTGTAGAGGTTTTTCCATCCACAAACACCAGCTGTCTTTTTCATGGAAGCACAGGTTACTTTAATTTGACCTGATAATGTGAGAGGTTCTGTCAGGAGTATTTGACAGGCATTTCAGTCAGTTGTACCAGATCATTTCATCTTCCTCCAATCTACACCACCCTCTTCTTTCTGAGCTTGGTTCAGTCTGGTTTCCTGATATCAGGCTATTCATAGCTGCTCTCCAGATGCAGTAATCAGAGCTGCATGTTGTTAATGTCCCATTATGGTTTGAGCATTATGTTCAGGTTTGGCTTCTGTCAGTATTGGGTCATCTTGAATATTGAATGTTGTACAGTAGAGGATTTGGATGAGGCAGCAGAAAACCAAAAAATGACTTAGCATTGTTGTTAGTTTTGTTTTCTGTCAGACAGTAGCTGTTTCCATGAAAAGGCCTTTATGTGTATTTCTGTCAGCGCTCTTCATGGGTCGTGTCCTTGTGTCAGCCGTCGCAGTTCTGTGTCACAAACGTGAGGCCAAAGACTTCTCAGCAAGGCCTCGTAACAGCATTATTTGAAGCTCCTCACCACAGTAGTAATCCTTAATAGGAATCCTACAGTACTGCCAGAACACAAGAAAATGTGTCATTCAAGAATAATCGATTCCACGCGAAAATGATGTCCATTAAATATCTTAGCTTTGTGCCTGAGATTCTGATGATGCCTGAATGGAAAATGTATAATGTTTCCTCTCAGAATTTCTTCATTTGAATGTAAATGTAATGTTCATCCTTCAGGTAGAGATGTGCAGATGTAGCGCTTGGCTTTTAAAAAAAAAAAAAAAAATCACACAAGCTGGAGGAGGGGGAAGGGGAGGGCAGGGTCTATGAGTGGGCATTATATACTTGGTGAAAAGTGGAACAGTGCTCTGTAATTGTTTGAACTGCATGTTCTTTCTGTTATGAGAGACAGACTTATTTTTCCCTCAGCGTCCTTCCTGTACTTGTTCTACATGCTGTGATATATGAATTTGAGTTCCCTTTTTTTTCTTACTTCTGTTTCTCTGTGTCAGAAGAAAATGTTTTGTAGCAGCGGTTACGTTGCTCTCGAATGAGCGAATCGAATGATGGTACCAAAAATGCCAGCTTGAAATGCATGTGTTTTACTGTTGGTGCAAGCTCTCACCTTGCACTGTGAGACAAATGGGTTAGTGTAGCATATTTTATATGACCAAATGCATTCTGAAGATGTTTTATATTATATTTCACTTTAGCATGAGTACGTAAGAGTGAACTGGCAATAGTGCCTTATCTGGGATCGAGAGGGAAGACATCCCCTTTCTTCAGATAAACTGTTGGATAGTCTGTGCAATATTTGTAGCCTTAACTTTAAATGTGTTTTGTACAAGCATTTCAGAGAATAAAAAGGGTCAATTTTCATAAACGTTTTAAATTTGATGTCCTTTTTAAGGGTTGGGATAATCAGCTGACACAACACATCTCCTGCTCCTGTTTGCTTGTTGGTAATTTGTCAGCCTCCTCATTGCTGAAGTAGCAAAGAGCCCTAAATTGCATTGAAAGTATATGCAGTTAATCTTATCTGTTGTTAATTACATTCTGAGCGTCATCTACAGAGTGATTATATTATGGAAACGGCTGTCTAGCTGTAAAACACTTGAAGAATGCTCCGGCATAAATTTCAGCAGACGGCAAGTGTACATTTTGCATTTCATGTTTAAAAAACAGGTTTCTAACCACCATTTTCATTAGTAGCCTAGCCCTCTTGTTGCCTGAGAGCTCACTCTGTTTGTGAGAAGATGTGAGTAAGGACACAGAAATGTTCAGACATCTTTCTACCCAAGTGTCTGGTCTGTAGGTAACAGTGCGGAACCAGAAAAACAAAATATTCATTTTCACAGCAGCAAAGAAAATTATTGCAGGCTATGGTTGTGTGGAAATTGCATGGAAACCGTGGCTGGTGTATTTTCAGGACATTTCATGCTGGGGTTTCCCATTGCTAAAATGAACCAGACTTCAAACCTCTTAAACCCCTTAAACTTCGAAGGTGGGCAAGGGAGGAAAACGGCTGAGGTCATAAAAGCAACATGATGGCTGTATTAGCATCTGTATGATGTCCTGCAAACGTGTGATAGTACTCTGTCTGACATGTAGAAATTGGTGAAATATACCATTTGGGTAAAGGAGCATTTTATTTTTGTAATGCAGAAGGTATTACAAAAGGTAGACAACTCCTCAGGAAAGTCAAAAGTAAATCCTCCATTTGGGAAAAAAAAGTATGAGGCAGATTCATTCTGTAAACACATTCATATTCCTTCTCTCAGAAGCAGGTCCTTCATGGTCCAGGTGACTGATCTAAATCTGGCAGAATAATTTAATAATCCAGGCTGCAGTTTCACACTATGACCATTAGAGGACGACACTTATGAGGTCTGATAAGGATTCACAAAGATGTGAGCAAATCTGTAAAAACACACCTTTGGACCCCTAGTGGTCATTGTGTGTAAACGTGCCCATTTGGGTTTCAGTTCATTTACAACTATGATGAAATGCCTGTGCAAACGCCCAGCACTTCAACTTTTAATGCATTCTAGATCCATATATGCTGTGTTACATGGGAAATAAGGAAAGAACCAAAGATACATGGGTAGAAGTATTGTTTAAAACAGGTTTTCATTATTTGTTGATTCTGACATTCACTTCATAATCTCAGGTTCCTTCTTACAGTTTTGCACTCTCAATCTCCCAATTTCCCACAGTGCATTCTTTTCTTGCAGACAGTGCACACATTTACAATTACTTTTTTTACAAGTTAAAACATTTTTTTTTTACTTAACATAGTTTCAAAAAGGACCCCTGGCCTTCCCTCTGCTTGACACACAAGGCCTCTCAAAACCTGGGTGGATTCAAACTGGCAAACCTTAGACACAAACAAGGAATTGTAAGTGTCCACTAATAGTAGCTGCTGGGAAAATAGAGCTGGTAGATTCCAGCCTGAAATGCAGCAGTAGGACACTGGTATATAGAAGACCTCTGAATTAAGCCAACTAATCATACATAGCAAAAGTCTGGATATGCTGTTACCTGGGGAACAAATGAATATAAGATAGCCAGTCCATAATGATTCTTTGACTATATCAGTCAGGGTCCCTAAATGGAAAATATTTTGTATTGTACAGTTCCAAACTTAATGTGAGTGCAGAGAGGGATGTTTGCTTTACGGTGGACTCCACTTAGTGCTGTTGTTGGCTTTGACAGGCGAATGGGTGTTACAGGCCGAATTCGGTGCACAATGGAAGACGTCTGGTTCAGGGGCTGGAGTGAGAGAGATGGATCAGGGTGTGACCGGAGGGGCAGGGCCTCTACATGTCATCCTTGTCCTTGGCGCCGTGCTTGAGGATGCGGGTGAACTCGGCGTAGTTGAAGTTGCCCTTCTTGTCGATGGGCGCCTCCCGGAAGAGCTCGTCCACCTCCTCGTCGGTGAAGCGGTCGCCCATGGTGGTCAGCAGCTCCCGAAGGTGGTCCTCGTGGATCACCCCTGCACATTCAGTTACCATATCAGTATCGCTGTTTGCTTAAAGACGCCTGGTGCCATTCTGTGATTGAATGCGCTGCAGTTTCAACATTCACTGTTTATTTGCATGCGGGATCAGAAAAACGTGGTGGAAGTCCTACTATTAAAATAAATCCAAAGGAATGTGGTTTGTTGGATCCAACGAGCATGCAGCAAATGGATTGCTCTTAAAGATTGAAGTGCTTAGTATGTTAACATAATCTCCTTTGGATTTTTTTTTACAGAACTGTTCTTTTTGACACAAGTAAAATTAAAATGCATAATGCACATATTTAATAACTTTGTTTTTACAGCAATTAAGGCAAAATGACTACTAGATAGCACTGAAATGTGTGAAGAAAACTTGAAATTCTGGCAATATGTATTTGTAGCGAAGGGTGAGAGTAGTTTGAGAGCAGGCTCTTTGGCGTCACGGTCAAAGTTGCATGTTTGGTACCCCGTAGACCCGGGTTCAAGGCCAGGCGGGGCGACTGCTCTCGCCATTCACTACAAATGGTGTTAGAAGTGGGATGGCTGGCTGCGAGGCCATCGGAAGCGTGCGGGACCCCAGAGATGGGTGAAGCACTGGTGAGTGGGGCACCCTGGGATGGGAGAAGTATGGCACGAGAATGCGTGAGGGATGCCATGGTGCGTGAAGCGCATGGGTGCGCTTCCCGAAGGGGAGGGTAGTGTGACAGAGTGCCGTCACTACGGTTGAGTATGCGATCTGACTGCCATACCAACGAGCCTGGCTCTTTGGCGTCGCGGTCAAAGTTGCATGTTTGGTACCCCGTAGACCCGGGTTCAAGGCCGGGCGGGGCGATTGCTCTTGCCCTTCGCTACAGTATTATATGTGCAATGTGTTTTATTGTATTTTATATAACAGGGTTCCTGACTCAATGTGGGTGCAAGTTCAAATACTGGGTGGCACACAGCTGTTCACCAGTGTAATCGAGTGCTTCAGGAAATGGCCATCTGTACAGTGAATGAAATGCAAAAATGCAAGCTGTATTAGATATCTAAATTATGTAACCTAATGTACTGTGCCATAGACTAGCATAAGACCCTGCCCCCTCCTCCATCACTGCCCCATACCGGATCCCTCCTCATCAAAGCAGGCGAAGGCGTTGCGGATGACATCCTCTGGGTCCGTGCCATTGAGCCGTTCTCCGAACATGGTGAGGAACATGGTGAAGTTGATTGGACCCGGTGCCTCGCTCATCATCCCCTCCAGGTAATCATCTGACGGGTTCTTACCTAAGGAACACCAGGGATTGCTGATCAACTGCGTACATCGCCACCAAGAGGCCCACTACTCCCTGACTGAAGCTAAGCTGACCCGCTGGCAGGTCGGCCCCAAAACCCAGGGCAGCTCCTCCATAGCCCTGCACTCCCTCTGCCAGCTCACCTTAAATAATACAGCCTTGAATCTTGAGCCTTCCCTCATTCAGAGACCATCTGTCAGCATGGAAGCAATATTGTCAGTATTCCTTCCTGGTCTGTCTAAGAAGTTTCACATTCTAAGTGATTTGTTGCATTGATGATTTCCAGTGATTCTGCTTTCATGCTAAAACATGTTTTTTTCGCATAGGCTTCCATAAAATTTGTGTCTGACTTAACTTAATGTCTTCTTGCAGCTGAGACCTGATTTAGCTTAATCCAGGTGTTTTTTCCATTATTGCATTAAAAACATGAATACATTCAAACATACATGCACACAGGGGGTGGTTGCAAAGTCCTAATCTAATTTTGTGTTAACATCTTTATTTCATCATAAAAGTATAGTATTAATTTCCAAGAATTAACTCCTCTTGGGTTACATCTGAAACTGGAAAAAAGATTAGGATTTTCTGACCACCCTGTGAATTACTGTCTTCGGACAGACAAAACCTATGCCCGCCTTGTCTGCCCTGAACACATTTACTGATATTGATGCCTACAGCGAGGTAAAACCTCAAGGGCCTGGTTGCTTTCTTAATTTAGCCTCCTGTTCAGGGCATGGAGTCTCACTCCCAGCTGCGCACCCCTCCCCGCATTCTCCCAGCTCACCCAGTGAGGCCAACATGTCATGGAGGTCCTCCTTGTCGATGAAGCCGTCGCGGTTCTGGTCGATCATGTTGAAGGCCTCCTTGAACTCCTGGATCTGGGACTGGTCGAACATGGCGAAGACGTTGGAAGTCGCCCTCTGAGGGCGCTTCTTGGTGGTCTTCCCCTTGGCGCGTTTGCTGGACATGGTGGCGACTGGCTGGGGAGACGGACGGCGACAGGACCTGGCGGTCAGGAGCAGCACAGGAAGGGCTGTGGCACGTGGGGCCTCTGAGTTTGAAAGCTGTGCTGGTTCTCAGACTTCGATGATACTGCATACTTCCAAATAACGTGCTTGGAATTCATGGAA
The DNA here is from genome assembly GCF_013368585.1 of Megalops cyprinoides. Lineage (NCBI taxonomy): Eukaryota > Metazoa > Chordata > Actinopteri > Elopiformes > Megalopidae > Megalops > Megalops cyprinoides. The sequence goes on from NC_050589.1 coordinate 34,314,290, forward strand.
TGATTATGTGTAACTAAGAGAGGCTTCTTGGCAGGTGCTGCACTCCCTGAATATGTGGAAATATGTCATGCACTGATACAAGGCAGGCAACACGCATCCCTCAGGCGGTTTATGTATAAGGGTGTAGTCATTCACTACTGGTAAACACTGATGCAGTGGCTCCATCTACTGGAGAGCAGGTGCGTTGCATTCTGTAAATCCTAGCAGAGGTATGTGTCAATGTTCTCTGACCTGTGACTATACTTTCCCTCTTTGTCTTCCCTATAAAGAGAATCACCTATACCAGGTTGTTATGGGCTACCATTACAATAGGGAAAGAAATTTAAAAGAACTGCACTGGGAGTTCTGCAGTGACCTTGTGGACCTGATGTGGGCGAGCTTGGTACTGGTTGCTTTATGATCTTTATTTATGCATGAGAGCTACACTTGCTGATCAGGGATTGAATCTCCCATTCGCCATTACTCAGCGTCTTGCAGGGCTGAGCAGCGCCGCTCAGGTACCAAAGTAATTAGCCCCTTTTTTTACTCCCACCTTGGCATGTGTAACATCCAAGTTTAATTATTCACAATTAACAAGAGAGGGCAGGACAGAAATAAGTTCCCTAAAGCAAGGTCTGGAAGAAAATGGATACGGTTTAAATATTACCCATATGGGGTCTGTCCTGAATTTTTTACTCTTCAAACGGGTGGTTGTGAAACTGCAGTGAAACTCAGAGCTGAGGTGAAAGGACTATGTCCCGCTGCATTATCCTGTTATGGTTGTTCAGGGATGAATCACATGAAAGTAGACTGTAAATTGTTTTGTCTGTCAGGGCACATCAGTATATAACAGTTACCTGTTACAGAACACTGGGGATTAGAGGTGGAGGGATGATGGAGAACAGATGTAGTCTAAACCTCAGGGTCACAGCTGGCATTATCCCAGTAGGAGAAGTGCAATGACATGATAATAACTAGCACATTTATTTCAGAGGGGTACTAACCAACCCCCGTGGATGTCTGCTTCAGGGAGAACTGACGGACAACACATGGTGTGAGGACCTGCACATCGCCCTGTGGTCAGACATTTGCTTTACAACAACGCGCACCACTTTCCCTGGTAGTCATATCAGCAGCCGATGACTGCAAATTAAGGCTTAAACCAACATGAGCTCTTTTTCCTATCTTTGACTGCGTTCCTCTTGCCATTGGCAACACAAAGCTCCATTGACTCTCTGTATCTGCACCCCGCTGTAAGATAAATTTGACATCAATTTGAGCCGCACGTTGGTGACCACACCCCTATAAAGTCTTTATCTGTCCTGCCCATCCAAATTCCCTACCAACCCCCTCAGCACCAGCTCTCTCCACTCCCGTGTCCCATTTTGAGGACAGCAGGACCCAAGTACACCATGCAAAAATACCTCTAGCAATCAGCACCCTTGTTCTGTTGACAGGAGCTCCAAATCTTGACCCAGGACACATCCTAGTTCCTGGTCATTCAATCCAGCTAAGCACCTTTTATGGAAAAGTCATTGCATTTATATTCTTTTGAATCTAATGACTAGTATCATTTGGCTAACTTGCGTATATTTTTTAGGGCAATGCATAGCTATATTTTCTCATTATGTCCGGCGACAGATTTAAATCCTTTTTTTTGCTATAGCCATAACTGACATGCTATGCTTGTTACAGCTGGGGGTGTGTGATAGTAATAGGATCGGAGGTGACCGGCCCTGCTGGCATGCCGGCTGTTTGTTCCCTGAATTCCGGCCCGACGCAGAGAGAAGGAAGCAGAAAACAAAACACTGGCCAGCTCCTTTCAGAAGGGAGAAGGAGTTCAGAGCTATCTGTCATTTCACACAAAACTCTTTAACGCTGCAGAGAGATTGCTTTAATGGCCTTTTGTCTGGGGTGATGAAATGAGAAGGCCAATAAGTATCATGATAACATGAAAGAATCTATCGTATTCACAGAGGCTTTTCCTTATGCCAGCTCTCCGTCACAGTGATAATTTAGATGCTAGGTCACCGTTCTCAGGTCAGTTCGGTTCCAGTGGGGGAAAAAACGTCTCCTTTGTGTTCTTGAGAGGCAAATTAACGCAAATTAGTGTTTTTTTTAAACGGGAAAGGAAGCTCACAAAAATAGATAACCATTAATTTCTTGGATAAGTTTAGATTTTGTCCTAGACTTAACACAGACACAGACACAGACACTTTTCTATTCATGACAGTTCCACTTTGTGTTCATCATTTTGTTTTGTGCATGTATGTTTGCATGTATATCTCACATATATGTACATAAATATATGGTTAAGTGTTGAATGTTTTTGTGTGTGCTTGTGTATGTGCATGTGTGTCTGTGTGTGTGAATGTATACAGCAATTAGTTTCTTAAGTCACAGTAGTAAGTAATCCCTCTGCAATCGATCCCAAATCACTTGCTACTTTTACTCACACAACTAGTGACATGACCATTGAGCATACGTCTTCATAGCTAAGACCACACTGACTCCTTGCTACTGCAGTTCTGCTTACACAATCTTTCCCTAAACAACTGAGTTCAAAAAGCAATCAATTCAAAAGGATGCAGTTCAGTACAAGACCTAAATACATCAAAAGTCTCTTACTCTCACTGTGAGCTGCAGAGTTCCTCCCCCTCAGCAGAGCTGTAGCACGAACAAGATACACAGTGAGATCTCTCCTCTACCTCTCTGTTCCCATCTTTACCCTGGAGTCCTGCAACAGTGTGCCAGGATCCTCAGCGGAATTCCAGCCACCTCCCTGCCTGTTCAACCCGATCGCCTCGCAGTGGACTGAAAACCGAGCAAGAATTCAAAGCCCTTGACCACGCTGCAGGTCACACAAGGAAGAATAATCGAGGAATTCTCGATCTCACCTTAGTTTTCGGGAGGTGTTTAAGTCTGGAAACCCTCACGCCTTCGTCTTGTCTCACTTCCAAGGCAGAACAGTTATCTGAAAAGTTTGTTGGGAGAGTCCCAGCTTCATTCTCCCCACCCCCCTGTCTCCCTCCCAGCCAATGGGCTGTCAAGGCTCCCCTGACTGGAGCCCGCCCACCTCTGGGATTTATCCATACAAGGGAAAAGAATGTGCAGGCTGGAATGTGCCGCTGCCGCTACAATGGCCGTTAGGATACAGTAATCGGGGGTTGCGTTGTGCCTCCAGGAAGTACGATAGGCTGCCTTATTTAGGAAGGGAAAAAGGGTCTGCGTGTGTCTGTGTGGGTTTGTGTACTTGGGAAAGGAGGTCCGTTTCCTAACATGCTGTTTCTCTGCAGGCACAGGCCAGACAGCGTGGCTGGCAGGGCTGAGGACTCCTTAATAAGGCATCAGAGCCATCCTTTCCTCGAAGGAGCGCCTTCATTCATGCCACTGAGGACACCCGCTTCCTGTCATCAGTGGAACCAAACATTAATCATCATTAATCCTCTCTCTGCAGGAGTCTGGTCTGTGTCAGGCCATCTCTCATTTTTGGCTCAAGGACAGTATGACAGGTTCTCTTGCCCTTATCACTTCTGATCTCATAGTGAACATATATTATTGAGAAATCCTTTAAATCATTGCGACGAGATTGGTGAGAGGTTACTCATAACATTTTTACAGGCGTGGTTAATTTTACGCTCAATCTAACTTTAGGCACCTAGAAGTGAGGAATTTTTCGCTGGCTGCAACGCAGGTTTTAGTGTTTGAAATTACGGTGCCGTGGTAACCAGAATCATCCACATAAGGATGTTACAGACTTCTGTTTGACTGTGTTATACCTGAGCTCTTCAAAACAACCCAGCCGTCTTTATATCTGAGTACCATTCCGCTCTCTCTTCATTCCAACAGCAAAAGTGAAAAGAAGAACAGAGAGTGTGAGGGTCATTCTTGGCTGTTCCTTCTTCTGAACAATCTGTCAAAGTATGCCAGCAATGCTGGGAAGCAGAGTCTCTTTTCATTACAACATGCACAAGAAAGCTCGAGAAAGGAGGGGGGGGCATGTCTTTAGCTGCTTTGCTGAAGGACCTTGGGAAGATTCTTCATTAGGTTACAGAGGGCCATACCTTCTGGGCACTTTATCTCACAAAGCAGAGTCAAAACAAATAAATCCGATGGAGAAATGGCTTTGATATATATTGAAATGGCTTTGATATATATATGTGTATGTATGTATGTAGTGCCTTCTTTGTGCTTTTGGAACGCATGGTATCATTGCTTGCCCTTTATTGTCATTGCTTGCCCTTTATTGTCTGTCTGTAAGTGATTTGTAATTGCAACTATCTGCCACAAGAGGTCAGGAAAAAGTCAGAAAAAAGTCTTTGGATGTATGTTTTTTCATCTGGCAGACATTGTTATCAAGAGCAACTTACAATCCGTCACTGACCATTACTGATCCTGAAGTGTCATCAGCGTGTTGCAAACAGTTCTGTTCTGAAGTTCTGTTTCACAGACACTGATGGATACTGCATATATACATCCAGTCACTGTGAGAGAAGTCCAGAACAATCTTATTTTATTTCCCTGAAAGGTTTTCATGGTGAGCCAGATCCCTTAAAAACCAAGTGGACCTTGACAGTGATAATCAATGTCAAATACATGTATATTCGATATGAACACTCATTCGTATTTGTTTTTTTATGTCTTTGAATATAATTTCCTTCAGGCTTTTCAACACATGTGTGCCCAATTCTATGTGTGCACCATGAATCAGCATATATCGTGGACAATATTTTGATTCCACCACTGACATTCTTGAAATGTCCTATGATTGATGTTATGATTAAAAATGTCATCAGGACACCTTTGATTGACTGTGGGATATGGGGTCTCTTCATTGGATTAAAAATAAACTTCCCACCATATGTGGGACACTGCCACATTGGCTACTGTGATGACTGATCTTTCAGCCATAGTGTTATGTGACTGTGGCATCCACGGTGATAAGACTAAGGCTCTGGAATGTCATCACCTGAGGAAATGTTTACCGTAAAACAGAGCTCAGTGGAACCCATTCTGTTTGTATGTACAATACCAGAATCTCACATTGCACTATGCAGTCTAGTGTGCCCACAGCTGTGGGAAGTGTAAGATTGAGCCAGTATCTGTAAATGTGAAAAATCATTGTGTATATTTAAAATAATAGCATTGGCAACAGTATTATACAAAATTGGTACCTTAACCCAAGTTTTACTCATTTAATCATAAAACATTGAAAAATAGTAAGAATGGGTTAATGGGTTTGCTATTTCAGGGAAGCCCCTATATGAAAGTACACGGTAGAGCCGCCTCTTGGAATGCTGCTCTGCATATATTTCAACCTGCTCTTCCAGTACCAGCTTATTCCAGTAACTTCCTCCTTCGGCTCGCAGTGCTCTCAGAATGCGTCGTGGCACTGAGACGAGAAGCAGCATCATGTCTCTGTCGTCGTCGGACGGTCTCCTGGCCCGGGAGCTCAGCTGCCCCATCTGCATGCAGCTCTTCTCAGAGCCCGTCATGCTGCCCTGCGGCCACAACTACTGCCTCTCCTGCATCCAGCAGGCCATAGCCTCTGAGAAGGTCCCGCACTGCTGCCCCGAGTGTCGGGAGGAGTACGAGGGCGAGGAGGTACTGCAGAGGAACTTCAAGCTCTGCAACATCATCGAGGGATACAAGGCCACCACAGGGACAAGCAGGGACGAGGCGGAGGTGCTGTGTGACCAGTGCCTGGGGACGGGAACGCCGGCCGTCAAGACATGCCTGAAGTGCGAGATCTCCCTCTGCTCGCAGCACCTGCACCGGCACTCCCAGAAGGAGTCCTTCAAGAGCCACATGCTGGTGGAGCCCCTCTCCGACCCGGGCAGCACCAAGTGCCCGCTCCACTCCAAGGCCCTGGAATACTTCTGCGGCAGCGACCGGACCTTCCTCTGCGCATCCTGCTTCATCGAGGGCAGCCACCAGGACCACGACATCAAGACCTTCGCGTCGGCAGAGGCGGACATGCGGAAGATCCTTGAGTGCCACGAGAAGGCGGTCCGCAGCAAGCTGCACATGACCGACACCCTACTGCAGAGGGGCATCGGAGACGAGGGCATCTTCAAGGCCGCCAACGACAAGCTGGCCGCCAAGGCCATGGCGCTGCTGGGAAACATGGCCAACCTGGTGAATGGGTACCAGGCGCGGCTGAGCCAGCTGCTGGAGGAGGAGCAGAGGCAGCTGCAGGAGAGCTGGCAGAGCAGTCTGCGGCAGATGATAGGGCAGCAGGAGGCCCTGAGGGGGGCGCAGCAGGACCTCCTCTCCGCCCTGAAGGAGACGGACGAGTGCCGCTTCGTCCAGCACTTTGTGAAGATCGAGCCCCAGGCCAAGGAGGCCATCGCCAGCTCCGTGGCCGCACCGGTGCCACAGCCTCTGAACGTGAAGAGGCTGTGCGCCAACATGCGGACGGAGGACTTCAAGGCAGAGATGGGCCGCCTGCTGCAGGCCCTGCACACCCTTCTCAACCCGCTGGAGCTGACCTTCAACACCAACACCGCCCACCACAACCTGCTCCTCTCCAACGACCTGAGGACGGTGAAGTACAGCGCCAGCCGCCAGCCCCACCTGGACCACCCGGAGAGGTTCCTGACGGCGCCCCAGGTCCTCTGCTTGCAGGGCTTCTCTAGCGGCGAGCACGTCTGGGTGGTGGAGGTGGGCGAGAGCATGTGGTCCGTGGGCCTCTGCTACAAGAGCGTGCCTCGGCGAGGGGACCACAGCCGGCTGGGCCACAACCCTGTCTCCTGGCGTCTCCAGTGGAAGAACAAGAAGCTAACGGCCTGCCATGCGTCCTCCAACGTGGCACTGCCGGAGACCGTCCCGCCCGTCCGCATCGAGGTGGCGCTGGACTACGAGGGCGGCACACTCAGCCTCCACAGCACCATGGGCCCGCGCAAGCACCTGTACACCTTCAAGGCCAGCTTCCGGGAGCCCGTGTACCCGGCCTTCAGCATCCACTCCACCACCTCTGGCTCCTGGATCACCCTGAAGAGCTGAGCCAGTCTGCTCGTCTCCTGTGTGCTGTTAAGGAGCAAAGTGACCCAGTTCAGCGCTGAGCAATGAAGAGACCCAGCACTGCAAAGGGGAATGTGGGAAGCTGTATGTATTACTTGTATTACTTGCTGTTCATATTACGTGTAGTATTGCAATGTGTATTGGATTCTGTGATCTAGTGACTGTGATGTATGGTAGTGTGTGCACTTGGCTTCCCTTAGTTTCTAGACTGTCTTGTCAGGCTGCACAAGTTAACTTGCAGTAGTGCTTGTGTTATGCTCACACTCACTGATCTGGGAGTGTTGTTAGCCTGGTCTGACAGTGTTGCTCATTTAGCTTGAATGGATACACTTTTGTGCTGGAAGTTGCTCTGGACAAGAGTGTCTGCTAAATGTAGTGTAATGTAATGAGGCCTAGGGTGCTAAAACAGGTAAATGTGTTCCTCAGAAAGAGAGTCAGCAGCACACCTTTTATATTTTCAACTTATAAACATTTATCTACCACAGGTGCATAATAATATTTAAATTTGGGGAAAAAACTTCAATATATATCCTCAGCAAATTGAGGTATGGCTTTCACTTGCAGGGACCAGGACTTCAGTTCACAAACCTCTCATGGACAAGTTAATTTTATAGTTTTCTCTAGCCACAAGATATACCTTATTGCAGTGAACACTTGGAGCCTGGAGTAAAAACAGAGGCATGCTGGTATGCTAATAATAAGCCCCCCTTCATTACCGTTTTACCATGATACTACCTAGAAGAGAGTAAGATGCACACCATGGCACAGGTAGAGTGAAGGGGCATGTTCACAGGAAAAGCTGAATGTAAGGGAGGAACTAATGCAAAGCAGATGAAGATTTATATCAGTACTGTAGGAAGGATTATTAAGTGCCTAAATTCATCAGATTTTGACATGGAGAGCATTATGCAACAGGGATAGTTATTGTTATAAATAAACCACTTTTGTCTGAAACTGATTGTCACATATAGATTATTTCTTTTTAATATGTACTTTTGTAAATGGTAGACTTGTCTTAATCTACAAAATATAACTGGGGAGTTAAAATCACAAATGTTTTCTCAAGTACCAAAAAGTGCAGTGTACATAAATATGTTACATTCGACTGATGTGATTGAAATATTACCCTAACTGCAGGAAGCAAAAATGAGGACTGCAATTATGCATGCAGACCTTTGATAAACAATAAACATACTGGTTTACTGGACTACATTAACAGTTTCTGTGTCATTTTTTGTTTGTCAGTGTCCTGATTGCCATGCTTTCTCTGTAATGTGCTGTTACTTGTTGGTCTCATCTCTTCAAGATATATGTGTGATTACTGCACTGTGTGATGTGTGGGCAGAGATATGTGTGATTACTGCATTTTTTCTAAGTACTATGTAATTACCATGCTGTCAGCATAAGAGGTTCATCCTCCCAAGATAGTTGTTAATTGGTGGAAGATAGTAATAATATTTCAGTAACATGTCTACACACTTTTACTTTATTGCTAACTTATATTAATACACCTCTTCATTGTACAGGGAATGAACTCTGACCCTATAGTTTGAATAAACACTGAAATAGCTGGGGACTTTGATCTACATCTCTGTGTGTGATGCAATCAACCGCTCAACCGCTGCCGTTCTCAGCTCCACCACTTCCTTGTTCTGTCACTCTCTCCCTCTCGTCGTCTTGTGAGGGTGCTGTAAAGGCTGTGTTAGTAAAATGTCTCTCCCTCGCCCAAAACCTGAAGAGGAACCAAGTTGCCCTGCCCGTCCTGTGGCAGAGGAGCACGCCTGTCTGCCCTCTCCTGGTGGGGAAGTGGTCCTGCAGCAGTTCGGCCAGCAGGAGAGGGAAAGAGAGGCCCCGACGGGCAGGCCGCGGGGTGGAAGCGGGCCTCTGCTGTGCTGCGATCATTTCCTGGGGAGTGCTGCACCAGCTGCAGAGCTCTGTCTGAGCTGTGGCATCGCCATGTGCTCCCTTCACCGGCAGCTGCACGCGAGGAAGGAGGCTGGCGCAGGCGGCGCAGAGGCAGAGCCCACACTCCCTCGGCCGCAATGCCAGCGCGAGGAGCCAGGCACGAGCGTGCACAGGTCCGGGCTGGAGTCTCAGACAGCGGAGCTGAGGGCCAGGCTGCATCTTGCTGAGGAGCTGTCCCGCAGGGGGAGGGAGGAGGAGGCGGAGGTCAGGGCCGTGAACGCGCGCCTGCGAGAGAGGGTGGCGCAGCTGCTGGAGCAGATGGCCGCACAGGTGAGGGGCTACGGGGCCGCGGTGACAGAGCTCATCGAGGCGGACCTGCGGAGGAGCGAGGAGGCCCTGAGCGGCACAGTCTGCAGGGCTGAGGAGCTGCGGGGACTGCTCAGCGAAGCGTGCACCCAGGCCCACACCGTCCTGGCCGAGACGGACGAGGCCGCCTTCTCCCGGGGGCTCCGAAACATCCAGCCGCAGCTGACCCGACTGATGGCCGAGCCGCTGGGAGAGGCCGCCGATGTGCGCCTGAATACGAAGCACACATGCGCTGCGATAGAGAGGAGCAACGCGGCGCTGAGGGAAGGACTGGGTGCCTCCCAGCGAGCCCTGCGTGTGGTGCTGAACCCCTCGGAGGTCACCCTGGACCCCAACACGGTCCACCCCAACCTCGTCCTGTCAGAGGAGCTGAAGTCGGTCACCTTCAGCACGACAAAGCAGCCGTACCCCCAACATCGGGACAGGTTCAGCAGCTTCCTGCAGGCACTGAGCTCCCAGGGCTTCTCTGGCGGGCAGCACCGCTGGAGGGTGGAGACGGAGGACTGCCAGTGGCTGGTGGGCGTGTGCTACAGGGGGATGGCACGGGTAGGGGTGGGCAGCGCCCTGGAGAGTAGCCCCGGGTCCTGGTGCCTGATGTGGTGCGACAACCTGCTGAGGGCCTACGCCCAGGGCCGGGACACCCCATTGAAGAGGACCACCGCCCTCAGAGCGGTGGAAATTAGGCTGGACTACGAGGCGGGCAACCTGGCCTTCTACAGCACCGGCGGGAACCAGATCCACCTGCACACCTTTCAGACCTCGTTCACCGAACCCGTGCACCTGGCCTTGCGGATGATGTCTCGCCAGCCCAAGTCACGCATAGCCGTGTGTTCATAACTGGCCACGGGACAGAAGGGCCTGCATTGCCATTCTAACTCAATATATTTAATATTCATTTGAAAACACTGGTTTCCCTTCATACTGGTAGTGGAATAAACAAACTGAGTGTCTTTTAGCCATTACCCTGACTGAATAAAAACAAAAACAATATTCAGCAGGGGGTCATGAAAGAGTATATGCAATTTGGGTGTGTATGCAAATTGAAAAAAATTTCAGACAATAGAATGAGTAATGTGTAATTAAAGTGCAATTTAGTTCAGGTATGAGCAGGTGCGTGACCGAAAAGGCGTGGGCTCTGAGACTTGTTTTTCCATTGGCAGTGAACAGTGGCAACTGATCATTTGTTATGGTTTCCATATATTTGCTTTATGAGTCAGCATAAAGTGTAAATAGGCTTTCTTCAGTATGTTCAGGCACCTGGATCCCATTGGAAAGAGGTGTTGACCCATATTTTATATTAGGACGAATGACTCGGCATCTTGGTTTTTTTTTTTCTGTTGAAATTTTCTGTGGATGTGATAGTAAAGAAATAAAAACATTGGGTAATAAAACATCCTACTTTGTGTGTCCTATTTTTATGTGTAGCTAGCGGATACAGCTGCTCAGATCATTACATTATTGGAGCCGCATGAATCCAAACACAGGACGGGCTCCATTTTCTCCTCTTGGTGAAGAGGGTGGTTTGGATGAATTGGAACGGCTACTTTTCCTAGGCTGTGATATCTTTATGACCCTTATGCATAGCCATGACATGATAACAGGGCTATGCTGTGGTGTGGACAGGGCTGCTGTACTGTAGAGTATGTTGGGATGTAAGTGCGACTGTGCTGTGTGATCCCAACTGCAGAGGTATGTCTTAGATTGTGCAACTAAATAAGCACTTTTCTACTGACAGCATCAACATCTATAGCCACAGGGGCTGCCTCTTCTGGTTGGGGAACTCCACATTCGTCTTCCCGGTAACTGTCAATGGGTTTAAGCTTAGTGTTACTGGAATATACTGTACATCATACTTTAGGGTATTTGCGCTGAATCTATAACAGTGACACATCTGGGCTTACAACTGAGCACGGCCGGGAAGGAGATGTTTCTCTGCAGGTGTCTCGTTCGGCTGCCCTCTCATGCTGTGGCCAGGAAGAGACTGCGCAATCACACTGCCATCCTGTCCCTGATCAACTTACGGCAGACCCCAGGCAGTGCCACGCTGTGTGATGGCATTGTTAATGGCCTCTGTTAAGCCTCAGCTTCCCTTTTTTAGTCATGCAATTAACTAATCGTATTGTTGCCAAAGTGCAACAGGAGATTTTGCTATAATTGACCTATTTTAAATCTCACATAGGGCTGTATAATGAACAAAATCTGTAGTTTAACTTTTCAATTATTCAACAACATGTACCTAGCAATCAATGAGAAAGTAATTCAGAATTCTCTGGAACGTCAACAAGTATGTGAGATATGAAATGAAAGGATGAATGTGTTCAGTCTGACATACTAAGCACTCACAAGACAGATTGGCCCTGACAATGCAAATTGATAAAATCTTGCTACATCCAACCAAACCCGTTTCATGGAATTGCCATAGAACCACAACAGGTAAATGACCTTCCCACCAAATTTTCTTTTATTGATGCTGCGGACGACACCACAAAACACAATGAACAAGATTTATTTCAACCTGTGATGTTTCCTCTGTCTTGTCTCTGACCCGCTCATGGCCATCTCTCTGGAGGAAGGACGTACATGTGCACACGTGTCTCTTGTTTGACTGCTATGCAGACGTGACCACATTCCTCCTCGTCACTGCATTTGCACTGAACCCCTCCATCACATTCCTCTGTCTTTTTTTGAGTTCTTGGAAAATATTTACCACCTGTTTGGTTTGTGCATGCAGGTGAATGTATTCTCTTTACCCATTTCCCCCTGTGACAGCTTGGAAATAACAGCTCTGCTGTTGCATTAGCATGAAGACTCATTGCAGTTTTGAACTTGGCTCGGGCTGGATCACATGGCATTCTGAAATATGTTAGCCCTCAAGATTATTTTTACTTTTGTGCTTGTTTTCTGAAAGCAATGACAGAGGGCTTTTTCTACCCCCAAGGCTAAATGAAGACATGTCAGAGTATACAGGGAAGTGGAAAAACACAGGTGCTCAAAAGGCAAAGTACATATAAAAGTCTACAGGAGTAGCACAAAATTGCAAAGAATTACTTTGAATAGGAAGCACGCGTAATTTTGTCCACATAAGGAACTTGGTGACTTGGTTTGTACCGACACTCATGTGTATGAAAGGCCTTCAGTCTCCATCAGCCAGCAAAAAGTGACTGTGGAAAAGCATGTGAATTGAATCTTGAGCCCATACAGTGACTTCAGTGGACTGAAATGTCTGCTAAAGAAAAAGCCGAGCACTCAGAGTACATATGATTAAGTGAAGTTACATAAACCAAAGAAATAACACAAAAAACAATATTTTCAATATGTGCATGCAATCATGTGTCATTCTATTTCAGTCATGTTTTCAATGAGGATGTACTGCAAAGGTAATATGTCAGCTGTTACCGTCATGCTGTGAGATGTGGAAAAGAGGTGTCACAATGCATCACAAAAAAAAAAAAATATATGGAAACAGTACGGAACATGCTCTGGGCTACTGCTGCCGTGAGAGCTTAAAAAATGGATACTGATCCTGAATCAGTGCTTGGTTACAGAATCTGTCTGCACTTTGCAGCACAGGGTTAAGGTGCACATGCTCTGGGAGTGCACACCCTGCACAGCTGAAATGAACAGCATTCTTGTGACTACGATGTCACTCTGTCATCTTAATGACTTCTGGTAAATGTCTGAAAGGTGTGCATTGACTGATGATGATCTGAACCAGGAAAAGTGCAAGCCTTACTGTCACTGACACGTAACCCTGCTCATGTCTAAGACAAAACTGAAACAAGGCATCCGCAAGCCACTGTACAGAGAATACATGCTGATGGCTGTCACTTCTTTTTAGAGTCAGTCCGGTCCAGTCATTTACAGATCTGAGATCAGTGAACTGGAGGCCTTCTATAACGAGCTGTTCGATGGTAGACCCACGGGGTGGGTGGCATAAACCACATTGTTAACTGCTGGAGGACCATCAATGACTAGAGGAAAGTCTCTCAGGGAAATGCGAGAGGGTGTGACAAATCCACTAGTGATGAATGACTCCTATAGAGAGCCTTCAGTTTTTGAGCAGACCCTTAAAATATGACCCATGATATCAATAGCTTGCTAAAGTGCCTGTTTCTGAGCATGAAGACTGCAAAGGCGAGATGCATAAAAGCAAGCACTGCAATGTGAGTACTACTATGGGCCCTTCTGATAGCTGCCTTTAGGAGTCTGTCCAACCACTACCTCGCCTCAAAATACCTTTTCTGTAAAGTCATCGGGAGGGGTTTACATTAGGCTAAGGCTGCTTTCCTTATGCTTCTTTCATTTGCATGCAAACACTTCATTCAAGCTGTGAGACACCTCAGAATGAAGTATCCTTATTAGGGACCTCACACTTCTTTCAGCATTCTACTATCCAGCAGCCAACAAAACCCCAAACAATTGCACATGATGCTGTGCTCAGGGTGTGAATCAGGGGGTCAGTATTTTTTAAGCACACTGTGCAGATACTGCATAGATTCACTGGATTCTCATATTGTTGGGATGGCTCATCATTGTAATTTAGTGAGCCCACCGTATTGCTAATATACATACATGATACATACATACATATGATATACATACATAAATACCAATTTGTATATAAGTGACCTCCATACACATACACACACACACACACACACACACACACATGCACACACACACACACACACACAGACACACATAATGAAGCTCAATAGCCTGCATCCTTAAGACCTGCTGCACAGCCAGAGTGTGGCACTATGGATCATAGTGCGTCAAACATTCCAACAACCGACATTGTTCCAGCCTTTCAGTATTTAAATTTTGAATTCCATTTAAGACGTCTCCATCTTGTGGTATATCTCGGTACTACAGTAGGATGAGGAACTGTACTGTACGTCTGTGTCTCTGATGTCACTCGAATAGATGGTGTAAAACAGATTGCGTAATGAAATAAAACGTTGCACTTTAGATACATGTTTTTGATCTCTAAAATTGCAATTTCAAAAAAATAAATAAAAATAAAATAGGTTTACATTTAATGTTTTTGATTTTTTTTTTTTGGTGCCGTGCGTGGAGATTAAGTAGAATTGTCAAGCAGATAAAGTGACGCACGCCGCTGGACTACATCTCCCAGTTGCCCTCTTGGTCGCATCCGCCACATTATACAATTCAATTGGGTTATAGCATTTTGTCCGCCTATGCGCTTTGAGCGTACTGTCTTCTCCTCCAAATTGACTGACATTTCATGCATACAGTGACGCGTTTCAACGACTGGCTGAAAGCGGGATACGTTATCAATTGACAGAGAAAAGACCAGTTTTTTCGTTCCCTCCAGCTGGCTATTTTGCAAATTCAGATAGTTTTATTGGTGACATAGGGTTACGGTTGCGGACGGGATGGGGAGCACAGAGAGCTCGACCAGGAAAGTCTCTTTCGGTCTTGATGAGGACGACAGAGTCCGGGTGCTACATGGAGTGAAGGTAGCTGGCTAGCAAGTTAGCTATCAAGCCGGGAGCAGAGTTTTGCTAAGTTGAACCCATCATAGCTGCAGCAGCTATGCATGCTTGCTTGGTAGCTAGTTTGCTTGCTTGCTATGTGTTTCTGTTTTGCTTTTTGAGCGTGTTCATGGTGATGTGCTTTTTTCTTTAGGTAGGTAGCTAGATAAATGATAATAACGGGGGTGTTCTGCTGCCTCGCTACAGACAGTGTATGAGTAATATTTCCATGACCTCACGTGAACTGGGCGAGGTATGGCAGACGCTGCGTTATTGCAGCTGAGCTATATATCTCGCTGCTTGGCGAACGCGATGTTCGTAGTAGAAATTGCTCGGTAGCGTTTCTGTATTTTACATTTATCATAAGACTACAAGGCCCATGTAGCTCGCCGTTGAGCGGCTTACCAGAGGACGTCACATGGCAAATGATGACAGCTTTGCTGGCTGTCGACATTTCTACTAGACTGTACACTGTCCACCAGCGTGCTCTCACTGCCAATTATGTGTTAGCAAAATACGCTTTATTAGTGCTATATTACTACTGCTATATTACCGTTCGCATATAATATCCAGCTGCATGGATGTGGATATGATTTATAACGCTCACTTGCGAGAGGAAACAAATCTCGCGCCCCAACCTGTCAGTCAGCACGTGCACTGAAGTCTTGCAGTTGCCGACGCCCTCGGGCTTTTCCTCATTCGCTCGGCTGGTTTGATATATCAGCTATTATTTAGTTACATTACTTATTTTTAGCTTAATACGTCATTTAAATAGGGTGCTTTTGCAGTTTGTGGCATGGACCATTGACATCGAACGCGTGGAGTTTTGGGGGAATGGGTAACTGACAAACTTGAACTGTTTAACAATATATAGTTTAACATCAAATGGAACCTTCTTAAGTACTCACTGCTTATGACTTCACTTTGCTGGGGGCAATATTTAATGAACGGCGTGTGACGTCACATTATATGGTACTGGGTTGCTCTTCTGTTCAGGATAGGCTGTTGAGGAATTGTCTCTGAATAAAAAAAAAAAACTATTCTCTGTCCTTGTTTGTTATCGCTGAGCCAGTGTGTATCCTTATTATATATTCCAGCAGTCACTGGACCTCAACGTATCACCAAGCATTTTCTCCAACCGATCCAACCGCATCTGCGTCGGATCGTCACAGAGTTCTATAACCGGTGGCAGCGGGTGAGCTGGAAACAGGGGAAGCCCGAACATCACCTTTAAATCTATCATTACTTTCAACCTGTTCCCCTTTATCCTCCTTGATTAACAATAAAACAAATAATTCACAGAATAATTGACACCAATCGCGTGAATAAAGTAAATGATTATGCTCGCGAAACAGCGCAGATTGTCCGTAGTTTGTGTGCTTGCGAAAGCTGCAGTGTGAGATTTTTTAATTAACAAGGATGGCGTTTATCGATTTAAATTACATTAAATGCTCATGACACATCAAAGCTTTTGTGAGGTCTCTGTTCTAAGCGTTATTGTTCATTGCACTCAACCTAACCTAAAAGTTTATTCTCAGTAATTTAAATCGCTTTAACTAAATTTAGCTCCGTTTTGTCATTTGAATTTTGTAACACAAGAAAGCTATAATGTGAAACATTTAAGAGAAAGATTTGGGATTACTTGCCACTAAATTATTCAAATTGCCATCCTTGTTAATTAATCTCATGTTGTAGCTTTCGCAATAGCACACACATTTTAGACAATCTGCGGAGATTCGCGAGCATAACGATTTATTCTAATTACGGGCTTGGTGTCAATTATTCTGTGAATTATTTGTTTTATTGTTAATCAAGGAGGATAAAGGGGAATAGGTTGAAAGTAATGATAGATTTAAAGGTGATGTTCGGGCCTCCCCTGTTTCCAGCTCACCCGCCGCCACTGTCTGTAACCATTCTTGGTAAAATGAACAGACATCACAAGTTAGGAAAGTAAAAAAAAAAAAAAACAATAAAACATATATCATCCCAAAGTATACATAGCTTCAAACTTATAATATAAGATGTAACATACTCAAGGGAATGTAATAGAAACGTAAATGTGTGTATTCTATACATGGGGCCATTATTTCATTGCCAAGTTTATTAATGTAAAGTCATTATAAATACAAAGGACTATGTGTGTGAACTGTAACATCTGAATAGCTGTAGAGCATGGCTGCCATCCGGGAGGCTGTGGAGCTCTAAGCTTTTAACGCGCAACGAAATAAGTATTTAGCAGCACGTAATTAAAATCATTTGAGGCGGGTCAGTACGTTTTTGACTCATCATCATTCGTGGAAATGTTTTGACAGAAGGAGTGTATGACTATTCTATTTTTTTATTGAGATGTGCATATGCCACTTCCACAATAATTTGTATCAGTGTCTTTCTAGTCGCTCATAAAGTGGAAGCCGTTATCATAAAACTTGCATTTGCCTGAACTTTGCAAATGGTTAAATACCTGACATTATTGTAGTACTCAGGTGGAGGCAGAAGGTACACTTGGCACAGGAGCTAAGGCCACCCGGCCTGCCTCCCTGAATCCTTAAGTGACTGGTTAATGCTAATACTGTGACATGGGAGATGAACAAATCCTCTACCTGTTTAGTGTAGAAGCCCAAATCAGGAGAGTTCAAGAAAAGTCAGCTACTTTAGTTGTGTCCAAATTAATCTAGGACCACAATTAGAGCTAACATGGACTGTGACTTAAGTGCATGATGGTGACACACCCAGCTGGAGGTGACCTGGGTCATGCTGGCAGAAAGAACGGGGATTGTGGTTTGTGATTGACAGATGTCACTAACCCCCCCCCCCCCCCCCCCCCCCTTTGTTCCCCTGTCTCTGCGTTCAGCTCTCTGAAGATGTTCTCCAAAGGATGCGGGGCGTGGCACCTGAGACGGACTTCACACCACCACCTGCCACCACACCCAAAGAGGAGCCTGGTACAACGCCCACAACTCGTCTCTCTCATTCCCTCATTTTCACTTTGATTCACTCCATCTCAATATGATTTATGTATTTGCTGATTTGTTAATTGGTTTTATCCCATGCACTTCCCACAATGCATTGCACTAAATTCACTCAAATGGACAGAGGGGGACACAAATGCAAACACCTGCTGTGATTTATTATTTACAAAAAAGAAAAAAATAAATGAATACTTGTCAAGCATATTTTGGCTCAGTATGTAATTATAAGCAGCTATTAAGAGCAATTGACATTTTAGAGAAAAGATAAAAATGGCATACTCATGAGACTTTGACACCTCTGTGTACCACATATGAAATATATAGCAAGACAGACTGATGATATAACAGGGTCAGCTCTCTGTGTACTGGAGAGTGATGCTGGCTGCTGTTGCAGGCCCGCCACCCCGGACCCCAGACCCGCGGCCCACTGCAGCTGAGATTCAGGAGGAGCTGCGCAGGAGGTGGGTCTCTCTGGGTGTGTCTGGGGGAGGTTGGCAGCAAAATAACTGTGGATGATGACTGCTTTTGATTAAAGGTGCACCGTCTCTGAATACGTACAGAAATTGGATTGCGGTTATGACATTTTAATTGTTTAATTGTTAATTGTTGAACTATTGTTTTAAAGTTTTAATGTAATTGTCAGAAAAAATCATCATGTTGATTAACCTCACACAATGACTGGAAAGTGCTGGTACTTGTAAGATAAGGTTTTTTCAAGTAATCCAAATCTGGGTTTTTGAGTGAATGTGAGCCTAAATTATTTTTTGCAGTGGTCTTTTTTCCCACATGTAGCTGTTTCACTGAGGTGATAAATTGGTTTCAGCAGTTTCGGGCTCGTGTGGTCTTTATCTGTCTTAACACTGCAAGGGTCAACCCCAGCAGAATAACAAGAGAGACTTACAAATTGGCTCCCCCTGGTTGTGGAAATTGTTTTTGAATGTAGCTGACACCTTGAGGCCAGTGTTGGGATTGCATGGTGGATATGGGACTGACGTGAAGTGACAAATAGGTCAGGAATGCAAGCTCAGATTATTGTTTAACAGGGGCCCTCCGTTTGGAAAAGCAATAATAGAGGTTTTGTGAAGCTTTAGTTCCTGACTACAATTTCTGTTTTTTGTTTATGTGTATTACCTGTTACAATATGAAAAAAAATGTTGGTCTGTCAGCTGGCCTAAATCTAAACCTAAATATCCCTGGATTTAGTTATTGTGTCAAAGCAATAAAAAGGACTTTGGGAACTATAAAAGAAAACATGCTAAGTATAAATAAAAAATTGTTATGTCAATTAATGCATACATTAAAATTCAGTGCACCATATGTGCGTAGTGTGTTGTCAGTCGTCTTCGTATATGTTGGGAAGATGGTCACTGTTGTGTTTATAAGATGCAGCGCGCAGTCTGTGATGAGAGTAGCCTCTAATGTGTGTAGACTGGCCAGTATTGTGTCTATGTTGAGTCTGTATGTAGTGAGAGTGTAAAAATATGTCTGTAGTGACAACGGTCAGCAGTGTGTCTGTAGCAAGAGTGGTCACTAATATGTATGTTGTGACAATGGTCAGTAGTGTGTCTGTATGTAGTCACAGTGGTCAGTGGTGTGTATGTAGTTAGACTGGTGAGTAGTATGACTATAGTGACAGCAGTCAGTAGTGTGTCAGTAATGATGGCATTCAGCAGAGTGTTTAATGACGGCAGTCAGCGGTGTGTCTGTAATGACAGTGGCTAGCAGTGTGTCTGTAATGAGAGTGTTGAGCAGTGTGTCTGTAATGAGAACGGTCAGTAATGTGTCTGTAATGACGGTAGTCAGCAGTGTGTCTGTATTGACGGCTCTCAGCAATGTGTCTGTAATGAGAGCGGTCAGTAATGTACGTCTGTGTGTCCTTTCCTCAGGTACGAGCGGGAGCAGGCCATCGTGCGCGAGGAGCTGGCGAGGATCACGCGGAGGGAGAGGGAGGCTGCCCGGGAGGAGCTGACCGTGGCCATGAGACGGGAGAGGGCCAACACGCGCGCCGAGGCAGAGAGGGCCAAACAGCTGGTGAGCTGTCTGCCCCCCCCCCGCACCACACAGGGCACTCTGCAGCCCCCAACACAATCTCAGACACTCTAACACTCTATCAATCTCTAACACTCATGTGTTATTTACTGGCCTGGAGGTCTGTACTGAGACAGACCTGCCTCACGGATTTGATTATACTGACTTAGGCCATAAGAAAAGGCACAAGTTTTTCTCAGCGCTGAGCAACCAGATTCACTAAATAATCTTTTCTGAAGGTCACTGCAATCTACATTTTGGTATGTTGGTAATAATTTGTCATTTGCAGTTTTTTCTTTTTGGTTTGGTTTGGTTTGTTATGTCCATATTATTATAATAATAACAAGGATGACCTGAAACGGAACCCTTAATCAGTTGTAGATTCTGGAGAAGTTGTGAGTAACAGGTGTAGTCAGTTAGCTGTGGTTTTGAGCCTCCAAAGATGGTGGTCAGCAGCGTCAATGTGAGAGCACAGCCTGCCATGAGGTCGTTAAATACAGATCGGTTAGTGGTACTGATGTTACATGAGGACCACCCACTGTTCCTCAGTGGTAATTCCAATTGCCTGTAGCAACATTCCTGACAAATAGTCTGACAGAGATGGTTTCTGAAAACCACTCCCCCAACCTAAAAAATATACACATGGTAGCTGTGTTCATGTTAAAAAAGAACATCTTGTCCGTGAATTTTCCCCTTATTTGTGAGTAGAGGAATCTGTACGCCTGACACCGGGCCAGTCTAAGGAATCTTAATCTCTCAGCATGTGATCCTCAGAGAGGAGGAAAGGATCTGATAAGATTAGAGAACAGCATTCCTCTCGGCTTCGAGTTTAAAAAAAAAACATGTCGTGTGCTTTCTTCCTCAGTGCCTGAGGTTTCCACTCAGCCTGCTGTCTTGTTAACTGAAGAGGCTGCTCTACTTTTTAACATTGAATCGGCAGCATGCAAAATAAGCGGTCCTTTATGAACCAGCCGGTGAAGTGCACATCCAAAAGCTAATCCTTGCTTGGCAACCTAAAGGTGTTTCAGGTGTTCACACGGGCACCTAGTCATCTTCTCTGTTGAAGCTGAAAATGTGAAGAGACATATATGTGACAGTGCAGTCGGTACCTTGGTAACAGAGGAGTTTGTTATTTCAACACCACCTCAGGCAGCATACCTGTAAAATTTGACAGCAGAATAATAGCAGGCATCCAGTTACCAGTGGTAGGTTTTTAATAGTGTTTATATAAGTATCTAAAATCCATATTTAGATACATCTTAGTAAAAGCTAGGTGTAAAAATTGACAAACTGTAATCATAAATTACGTTTTTTGTGAATTTACTTCTAATATTGTCACAAGATTATGAAAAATGTGGAAATTACTCTCTTAAGATTTTTTCTTAAAACAAATATTTCTTAAGTCATTTTTTTTGGTACATGCATGTTTTGCAAAATACAGCATATTTTGAAATATGAAAAACCCAGCCCTACACCTTTTTGACACATTGCTTTGCAAAATCACATAGCTACGATCTGGAATGTAAAACATTGTTTAACACTTTCGTAGTCACATGCAGTAAGCTAACATTGAAATGTGACTTGTGGTTAAACTCATTGGTTTGATTTCTGGCCCACAGACGTGCCTCGTTGTGATGTGGACACGCAGTGTGTGACACACTGCTATGCTAAACTGATTGTCTCTTTGCGGCTTTGCCTCAGTGACCGAGTCAGTGGTCTGACACAAAGGGCCGTGTGCTGCTGGGGCCCCTTTGCGAGCCAGGGGGGCCCGACAGGACGTGCGCGCTGGCTGATCAAACGAGAGCCAGCCTCTGAGAGCGCTGTCTTTGATACGGCGGGAGGCGCCGACCCGGAGCCGCCGAGAGCGGCCGCATTATGCAAATGGCTGCCTAATGGATGGCGAGGAAGCGCGGCGGAGATGTCTCGGCTGCTGTAACGAGCCGCGGGTCGGCCGCGCCTCCCTTTTAACACGCCGGATTAGCACAGCTCGGTGCCGACGCCTCCCGCGGCGCGGCGTTTCCATGCTGTCAGCACTCCGCTGGCCTTGACCTCTCCCGAGTTCTCCCTCCGAGTTTTTGTCCGCTCCACTGCTTCTTGAATCTCGTCGAATTTCGACTGTGGAGCACATGAATGATTCCACCGCACTTTATGTTAAGGTCCCAAAGACTAACCAATAATTAACACATTATTAAAACTTTGTTGACATTTATTGCGCTGCCTGTCCTAAGTCGACATTACGCACCTCGTACACATCACCTCAGGTCAGGCACTGCATAAGAAGTGAACAGGCTTTATGACGTTGATTGATATTCAATGAACATTCATTGTATCCATTTATGAAGGGTGAATAGTATCTACCTTAGGACAGGCCCAACAAATCAATTAATGTTAATAACAGGGAACGCAAAACAGTGACAGGTATTGTAAAATAATGAATGTTAATAGCATTCATTAATCTTAATAATGTTTATTAACGGATAATTAATGTGACTTCGGTATAAACGGATCCCAGAGGTACTTCACCCATAAAAAGGCGAGGTGGTTTATGGCTGTAGGAGAATTCATACAGTAGTTTCAGGATGTGTCAGCACAAATTATCATGTCTGAGGCACCCACGTGCTGGGTTTTTAACTGAATTGGCTAGCCGAGTGGTGTAATAATAAGAATGATAGAGTTATAAATGATCATGCCTATGAATACAGCCTAACAGTAATGAAGTGTGCCAGAGCAGATGGGCTCGAGCTGTAGCCCCGCCCTCCCTGTGTATGACATCATTGTGATGTCACAGCCTGAAAGGCAGCCAGCTGTAAATCTTTCAGTCAGTAGGGCAGTGCTTCACACCTGACATGGTGTTCACAGCCTGCGTTTGCGCAGTTTGAAAACACAGAGCTCTCTCAGCCCTCACACTGCGTTCTCAGGCCCGTAAAACACTCTGTTATCTCAGTCCTAAAGCACGCCCTGCGTTCTCGCAGTTCTGAAACGCTCACAGCGTTGTCGCAGTGCTAATTAATAAGCTTGCTGGGTTTTCCGCATCCTCATGGCTTTGACGCTTATGCCGTTCTGGTGGTCCTGAGATGCGTGCTGCACATTGGCCACCGGCTTCAATCGATTGAGCTTAAACGGTGAGCGCGTAAACACGGCTGCTTTGGCTGGTTAGGTCAGGACCGGGCGAAGTTTCTCTTCGCAAATCAGTGTCAAAATTTCAACAGGCTGAAATTGCTCTTCAGATTGCATCCAGCACGCCCTCCCCCCCTGCCCCCCCACCCCCCCCGACACCCTTCTCCTCAATCCTTGATGGAATGTGTTTTCCGTGCCCCCCAGGTCCCCGGGGGCCTGTTATCTCCAGTGTGTGAGAGGTAAATTGTACCCGGAGAGTTTCTTGAGGATTTAGATAGGGGCCCGTGTTTTACACGCAGCCCCTTTCTGTAGCTGACTGGTGAGACGTGTTGTTGGCACCTTATCTTGCCTCTGACACACACTGGACATTAATAGAAATTCATTGGAGCGGCGCGTGCGGGGAATGTGCTATCAGCCGGCGAGCGGAGACTCCTTTGTGGGAAGGTAATTGCAGTTTAACCCCTCCGGAGGCTTCCCTCGCTCTCTCCGGAGCCTGATTAATAAGGACGCTAATAACAGTGACCCACCCCTCCCAGTCGCTGCCATCCATGCTGTCGCCCAGCAGCTGCCCGGCAGCTGGAGACCCCTCCCTCTTTCCATGCCTCGCAGTCCTATCAGAGCGGTAACATAATGAGCTGTCATGCTTTCTCTGTGATTGGCTGGTCTGAGACAGTCAGTGTTTTGCTGTGGAGAACAGTCTTTTGATTGGTTTATAGAAGTCAGTGTTTGATAGTACATGGTAGCTCCACTTCCCTCACAAAGTCCCACTGTGCCTCACTGTTACTGCCTTTTCCACCCTCTAGTGGTAAAACAAAGGTATTGTCATTAGCTTTAGGGAGCTGCTCATTCAGACACTCACTCAGTCAATGAGTGAGGTACACTACAAGATCTTGTAGTCCGTCAAAAATGATCATGAATTTTTAGGGGGGGGTGGCAGTGTAGGATAGTGGTAAGGAATAGGCGTTCATAACCGAAAGGTTGCTGATTCAATTCCTGCTAGAACACCTGTACCCTTGAACAAGGTACTTAACCCAGAATTGTCTCAGTTAATATCCAGCTGTATAAATAGAATACATGTGAAAATTATAATCTACATAAGTTGCTCTGTATAGGAGCGTCTGTTAAATGACAATAATGTAATAAAACGTAATAGAATGTATGTTATGATGAAGGAAAGAAACTCCCTGAATCTTGCTGTTGATCGCAAACAAGGTGGATTTGAGTGTTCGGGTTGCCACTTCGTGTGGTGTGTTAAACTGACGATCCCAGTGGGAGCGGCCCCTCCCTGCATGTGCAGTACCCCAGCCCCATGTCCCTGAGCTGCTCACAGCTGGCACTGTGTAGTCACATTGCGCCCATCGCCCTGTTAATGAGAGCGGCCTCCGAGCTCACCGCTCCCTCTCCACACGCAGCCTTGCAGTCCCCCATTACAGCTGTCAACAGATCCACCCTGTGTGGCATTTAGTTAAATGAGCCTTATGAGTATTGAATGAAGACTTCTGGGATCTCCTCTTTTCTCCTCTGTGCGCTAAGTACATAATAATGTGCGACTATGATAATAACGCTCTGGAATTGCAGTGGTGGCCTTTGTTTTTCTGTAACAAAAGCCGATAGCCAGCCTGTCCGTGTTGCTCAGGCTGCTTGGTTGGGGTGGCTTTGTTTTTGTTCGAAAGCTCCGTGTAGCGAAGAAATGGGACGCTTTGTTATTTCTTCAGCAGATGGCCTTATCAGGGCGACTTATGTAGCGTACAGGATCGCTTCCCTAACCGGTACTCCACGCTGTTGTTCAGACCCTTTTTGGCTCGACCCTCTTTGGTTTTCGTGAGAAACGGCGTGCAGCGGAAAGCCCCGTGACTAGAGAACTGGAGAGGCTAAGCTTCAGTTCTTCATGAAACCAGGTTATGGTCGCTGGCTTTGAATTGACTGGGTTGCTGCGAGCCGACGGGATACGCAGGGCGCCGAGGCCGGTGAGCAGAAGCACAGCCGAGGCCCTCCCGCAGACCGGCCCGTGTGAACCATGGGGGGGGGGGCTGCGGACGTCCACCTGCCCGCCGCTGACAGTAACAAACTGTGATTACGGCAGACCCGTCTCCCGGCCGCTGAGACGCGAGCCGGAACAGGAACAAATGGATAACCTGACCGAGTCTGACAGCCGGGCTCTGACTGGAGGGAAATTACAGTAAATGTCAAGTACTCCTCTTCAGACGTATTACCTCAGTCCACTTCAGCGCCCGGGTTCTGTTCGAAGTTCCCGAGTGTGTGTATGTATGAAAGTGTGTGTGTGTGTGTGTGTGTGTATGAAAGTGTGTGTGTGTGTGTGTGTGTTTTTCGGGGGGGCTTTGCTGACCCAATTTGTTGCTGTAACCCAGAACTAGTAACCTTGGAAAGTAGTAAGCTCATTAGTAAAGTAGTTAATCTTACATAGAACTTAGAGACATGCATTAATAATAAATTAATTATTTGTGCATTAATAATCATTGCACATTATTGCAGTGGTAATGTTCTGTGGCTTTGGAATATTTGAATGCTGCTTTTTCCTTAGCGATGCATGAAACTCCATCCTTTTTGGTGTAAACAAAGAGCACTGTATTCACTCATACAAGAAACATTGACAATGATTGACTGTTATTTTATGCAGAATTCTCCATTAATATTGATGCGAAAATGCAAAACTCTGGCTTGTTCTTTTCTTAACCTACGAGCATTTGAATACCGATCCACATAATCGATTTTTTTATTTCATGGTCGAATAATCATTCATCTCTTACAGACCTGAGACATGATTTATATTTCCTGCAAGGAAACAGAAGGTAACAACGGATGATGGCTCAAATTATTATGTCTGAGTCATAGTTGCGATTTAGTTGCGATGTTTAGCACCAAAATACAACCATTCACAGCTGCACTCTTAACTGTGTAGTGTACGTGAAAGTGAAACTGAGGTGTTTAAGCTTTTAGAAAAGGCACGAACTGCACTGCCTGTGGTTGCTTTATATGTGCATCTACATGAGTGCTCCCAGTTACTTGAGTGAAATGAGTTGTTAATTGAGTGTGGCACTGATTGCTCTCGTAAAACATCTGATAATATTTGTTTTAAAGCACAAAAGTTGAAACGGAGGCGTTAAGGCTCTAAGTGAATAGAAGGTTGTGTCAACGCAAATGATAGCCATTGGGAAAAATGTGTTTACATTTTTAGAGAAGGAGTGTTCTCAGAGTCACCTGTCACTGTTGTATTTATTGAGCATGTGTGGTTTCGTCTGAGCTTGGTCTTGTCTAGTTTGTTTTTCGGTGGCCCCTTATGTGAGAGGTTTTTGGCCCTGCAGACCCTGTAGAGTCTCTAACTCTGAGCAGGAGCTGTGTGTTCTGACTCCAGGGGGCGCTGTCCCGAGGATATCAGAGCTGACAGGTTAGATAAGACGGTGGAGAGAGTGGAGAGGAAGCAATCCTTAGGTGCAGTGTTACCCTCCCATTAGCAAGCAGAGCTTATCATTACCGTTATTATTTTTTCAATTACTTAACTCTCCAGTTAGATGTACATGTTGCGCTATCTCATGTTAAAGTGAAAAATGTATGGTATTTCCACCTCTAAGCACTTGACCTATCATTTTTTTGTCACAGAGAACCATGCTCTGCACATTTTAAGAGGGTGCGCATGAATTCTGGGAAAGAAAAACGCCCGTCGTCTTGTGCTCTTTCATGTTCACACCAAGGCTGATGCAAGAGCTCTGACAATCTGCAAATATTCAGACGCTCAAGACCTTCAGTTAAAAAAAAAAAAAAAAAAAAAACAATACAAAAGCAAAACCCCACTGTCTCCCTTTCCACCATTCAAAGCAAACGGCGAGCTTTAGCTTTCACTTCCCCGTAGTGCTGAATATGTAGATCGCCTTGGCTCTTGCGTGGACGTTGTCATGGCTCTGAAAGAGCGATTTGCTTGTAAGAATTGAGGATGATTAAAACCATTTCCTTGGCAGCCTGTGACCTTGTCTTTGAGGCGGCGGCGTCCGAGAGGTCTCTGGCAAAGCCGACCTCCTCTTTCCACCCGTCCGCTTCATCCCGCGCTCGCGCCTTTGTCTTTTTTCTCTCGATCTGCCGTTCTTTTCTTCTCTTTGCTCTCATCAGCCTTCTGCCAACACCAGCGCTCATCCAGCGAATGGCCTTTAATTGTCAGTCTTCAGAAGATTAATTTCAAGGGGGGGGGGGGGTGACGACCAAGGGGATTTTTCTTTTGGAATTGCGTTAATGCTTTTCCCAGTCTGTCAGCAGACGAGGTGATAAGTCACATTTGCATTAAAGCTCCTTTTCCTTCTGATTCATTAAAAATCTCTTTCATTTACATTTCCCAGGATAGCTGTTAATATCACCATACAAAAGTGTCGGTTATTTGCTTATTATTGATATTTGTGCATTGTAATGGAATCACTTTCAGAGAGTACTGAATGGTTTGAATGCATACAATAGGCATACTTTAAGATTCAGAAGACGAAGGAACAGTGGTTTGCCCATAGCAAGCCAGTGGGAAGACCATGGGAGCTGATAAGGTTTTAGTCCTCCCTTTGTCCGTTTCTCCACAAGATTCTTAGGTATTAAAGTCTATAAATTCAGAATTGTTCCTACCCTAACAATATGGTCTTAAGATATGATGTATCTAAGGGAAATATAGCAGGGTGAGTTAAATTGCTTGTTTGCCACATACTCACAGCGTGTAGAACACAGCTTTGAGATCTGTAGTTCCCTGTAGTTGCAAGTTGTAAGCTGTAGTTCCACCTGTTCAACACTAGATGGCAGAAAGAGAACATGGGTCACGCTGGCCTGGGTTGGCTCCTCTTTCATTCAGAATCAATGCGTATAGCAGACACCTTAGAGCCTGGGTGTAATTTCATTGCTTGTAGAACGATGAACAAATTCTATACCCCTGATGTCTTCTAAATAAAATGCTTGTTTGGTCAAACATCCATTGTAGCAGTCACGATAACATCCCCTTTGCAGTAGAGAAGACCGTCTTCTGTCAGAATGGGTTGTGTGAAATGAGTTGTGCATGGCATCCCCTAAGGATCTCCTCCTCCTCTGACCCAAACCCCCTCACTCCTTCACACCCTCCGCCTCCTCCTGACCCAAACCTGTAGCCGGAATGGTTAGTTAGTGCTGCCCATGGGGGGATGTCATGCAGTCTGTTGTTAGTTTAATGTCACACACAATGGATCTATGAGCTGCGGCTTCCCTGAGGAGGAAGAGGCTGCAGGGCGGATTCTCCCCTCCTGGCCCCCTCTCCAGTGCCCATTCCTGGGAGGCAAGCAAAACCTGCCCCTTCATTGCGCGCCACACTAAACATTTCATCCACAGCTAGCTCGCTACTTAGCTATGTAGTCTAGCTACTTAGATTTCCCTCTGAACGCATATTACTTTGAGTTGTAGTTGTGACTGTGCCTTTCTAGTGCATTGTAAAGCAGTTTGGGCTGCAGTTGTTTTAGCATAAATTAGTATGGTGTCAATGAATGTTTACATTATTGTTAGTTACTAATTGCTAGTATTTAGGTATACAGTCTCCCAATGCAGGGCACATAAACAAGTGAGATTAAAGTTACTGAACAATGCAAAAAGGACTACATTGGTGCTTGATAAAAGAAAAAAAAATCATATATATATATACATGTGTATGCACGCAGGCACACACACACACACACACACACACACTCACACTCCGGTGGTCATAAAAGGATTAAGACTGCGGCAGGCCCATCTCTGGTATGAAAAAGGTTTAGAAACAGTGAAGCGGAGAGCCTCCTGCTGCTATGTATTCATTGTGTGTGTGTGTTTTTTTTCCTTCTTCATCCGTTTTTCCCTGAAAGTAAAGGCGTCGGCGGCAGTAAGCGCCGGTGCTTGCGCTCGGTGCCGGAACAGCCTTCCGCTCATCCCGCGAACCAGGAACCCGGGCTCCGATCCTCGAAAACCTTGTGAAGGCAAATCCCTTTTGCTAAGAGGCTTGCAGCCAGGTGCCTTGCTGAGGCACGGCGCCTCAGGGCGTTCGCGGATGCGCCTTCCCTGCCTCCCCCCGCATTCCCGCCCGGCTGACCCGCTTCCAGGCGGAATTTCGAGGTGCCCCGCACCCCCCCCCCTCCCCCCCATCATCTCCCCTGCCCTTGTTAGCCAGCTCGCGGAATGGCGAAGGCGGGCGCCGTGGGGACCGGCCACGGCCGGCAAACAATGCTTATCAAGATGAATATAGATCACGGCAGCGGCAGACAGCGCTGTCAAGGTTAAAATGAAATCAATTAAGAGGAGTGAAGGGATGTTTAGCGGCGGGCTCCCCGGCGGCTTCCCCGCCTCACCTTCCTGTTGTCAGCTGTCAGGTGTGACAGATTGCGGAGCCCTGCGTGGGGAGACGCCGGGGGCGGAGCCAAAGCTCACAGTGAGGGGGGGGCGGGGTGGGAGGGGAGGCTCGTGGGTCGGAGTGGGTCCTAATGTCGTTGGGTCTGTGGCTGGGCCGCTGAAACTGCCCTGTTGGGGACGCATGCCCGACCAGTGTGTGAGAGATGATTGTAATGTTCAGGAAGCAAAAGCTGATACTTTATTTATCATTATATTCCGCTGTTTGTGTTCTCAGAGTTTCTCTTAAATGGCCTGTTCTTGGTGTCAAGGAAGAATTTTTCAGCGTTTGCCAAAGTGGCTCTGAGCTTTCTGGTTTTTTGATTCCTTTTCAGGCACCTTGTGACAGCGCAGGTGTTAAAATGTGCTGTAGAAAAACATTCTGATTGATCGATTAATCAATGGATAATGATTGATTGTAGTTAATTATTTGTTCAATTATTTCTTCACATTCACATTCATTTTCCTTCTCTCACCGTTTTGCTGCCAGTGCTTGTGAATCCTTGTCCCAGTGTTCTGAGTACAGGCTGTTCTGTGGGCCAGCCCTACATGACTTTGATACTTTTGTGATCATACTGTGAGTTTCATTTCCTTGTCCCGGTGACACTGCTATCTGGCAGGTCAGGGCTGTAGCCTGTGGGAGAGGCGTGATCCCCTTGACGATGCCACCCTGGTGGTCGCCTCGCGCGCCCCGCAGCTGGGGCTTCTGGATCTCGGCCGGGCTCAGCCATGCGTTCCAGAAGCCTCCTTCCTTTCCCGTCTCAGGGCGGCCCTGCGCGAGTAATCCGGCTCGTGAAATGAATAGTGGCTCTCAGATAAGCGTGCGTTATCAGTAATTGTAATCACAGACTCAACATCTTTTTGCATGTAAAGCTGTTAAGCCCCGCTCTCCCAGCTCGCGGCGGCCGGGATGCCGGTAATTGCCGACGAGTCGACCGCGGGCCAGAGGAGATCTTATCCCCGGCACGCTCCGAAACGAGCGCGTTCCTCATCCCCGCTCTCCAAAAGGTTACAGGTAAACACAGGTGCGGTGGAATTAAGAGCCGAGGACTAGGATCAGGGCATATTATAAAAATCTACTTTCTGTTTTTTCACCAACACTCCTCTGTCACCTCCAGTAATTACTAGCTTAGTGTTGTTCATGACGTGGCTGGTGTTTTGATGCAGGTTTGGTTTCATTTTTAAATGACATTCCATTGTTGACATTTAGCAGACGCTCTTATCCAGAGCGATAATATAATACTTATATACAGTAGATTACAACGTTATATACAATTGTGTTATTGAGTAATTGGATATTTGTAACTGAGGAAATTGTGTGTTAAGTACCTTGCCCAAGTGTACAATAGCAGTGCCCCACTGGGGAATCGAACCCACAACCTTTTGGGTACAAGCCCTGCTCCTTACCACTGCGCCACACTGCTCTCCCTGTTTGTGGCCACACTGTTTTGATTATTACTGATGATACAGTAAGTCTTCATGACAGCGTTCCCCGGTTGCCCTGAGATATCATGTAAACCACATGTTTCAGAATACTTTGAGCAGCTGATTTGGTGCTTAATATAATAATAAATAATAAAGCTTTCATAGCATTTATGCATGCGAGCAGCCATGGATCATCAGCGTTTTCTCTGTTGAGGCATCTAGATAAGCGGCGGAACTCTTGTGCCGTGCCAAGCTTGATTCCACTCCAAGCATAACAGCCTGCTGAAATGATTTGTACCTGTGCCATAGCATCTTGTTATTGTCATGTTTAAACTAGGTTCTGTTCCTCCTGCAGTAACTGTTTATTGTAACTTTGTTCCAAGTAAAAATTCACGTCAGGCCACACTCCCTGTTTCTGCCCCATTATTACTGAAATATGCATATTAATCCCTGCTTTATTGAATTATTACTTAAATCTGCGCATTAATCATGTGTTTAATGTGTTATTATTTGAGTTATTACACCCAGTGAGTGTTTTTTTGTGCTGAGAACAGTTCCCCCTCTGCACATTAGCTGACAGTATCAGCACAGAACAGTGCTCTATAGTGCATTTGCTTATTCAATTAAAGGAAATCTCTACAACCATGATACACAGTCTCTAGGGCTACACAACAGTGAGGATGTGAGTGATGTGTCGGTAGTTATGCAACAACCATCAGCAGACAAGGTCCTGCATGTGTGTGTGTGTGTGCGCGCGCATGCGCATGTGTGCATGTATGTGCGTGTTTGTGTGTGTGTGTGTGCGCTCAAAGAGCTCCCTCTCTCTCCCTCACTTCATTGTTTTCCATTTATCTGAAGTTATTTAGATCTTTTTACCATCCATTGCTGACTTTCATGGTGGTTTGATTTGCCTTAATAAAATGTTAAATGCTTTTTTTTTTTTAACCGAGGAAGGGGAATTATTAATGGAGCAAATCAGAAGTCAGTGGGCCATTCCCTCCTCCTCAGACAGCTTGCAGTGGGGGCAATCAGTCTCATTATTAACTGCTAGTTTATGGCGTTGCCCCGGAGCTGTGTGCACTAAATAAACGCATTAAGCACATAAACAGGGAGCGAAGGCAGCACGGGACAGAGAGGCACATATCAGATGGCAGGAGGGGGAGAGGGAGAGGGAGGGGGAGGGGGCGCGCGTGTGGAGGGGCACAGAGTGCCTTTCGGGTCTGTGTGTATCTGTGCCTGCACCTGTGAGTAAATAGGTATGCTTACACTGTCTATCCAGCTATCTATATTAATCAATCTACCAGTGTGCGGGAGCGTGTTCATTTGTTTCAGTTTCTGCTGATCTGCCCAACCATCATTTGATCCATTGATTAATCAGTTGTTTATCAGTCGATGCAGATAGACATAAAATCGTCTGTAGAGCCAAGCTAGTCTATGGAATCATTTCTCCATTTAGCTGTATGTGTAGGTACAGTGTGAGAATGGTGTGTTTAATTTATACCATCGTAGTCTTAATTATTATCTAGGAAGAGCATAGTGAAAAAATTTTAATGGCGGGAAAAGTTGTGTTGTATATTCACATTGCGTTGCATTATTTATTAGCACATCTGGGTAGACTTAGCTTTGTATGGCTGTGCATAATATCCACAAATACAGCAGTTGGATTATCGGGATATGTTTATCAGGGATGTAACGTCACTGCCTGTCCCAGGATTTGAACATGCAACCATGTGGTCACAGACCCAGCTTCCTATCTACCGCAGCTCACTGCCTGGGTGACAGAGGTCACACCCAAATCCCAGCCCTTATATTTCAGTCTGAATTGTGTTTCATCAAGCAGGGTGAGGCGTGTAGCCTGAGGCACCTCTGGCTCGTGAGATAGAGGCACAAACACAGAGATTTGGGTGTGGATTTACCATTCCATCCACCGCTCCTGTTCGGGGCTGAGCAGCCCCCACAAGTGCCACCCGCTCCCTCACAACCCGCAGCATCCTGGGGGTGTCTCTCTTCCAGCACTGGCGTTCCCTCAGTGGCTCCTTCTCTCCGAGACTCATCCTCTCTTTGATACCACGCAGCTCCTTCAAATCTCCAAGCGTCGCCTCCCTGCTCTCGGCAACCGTCCCCACGGTAACCCCCCCCCAACCCTTTAAGAGCAGATTGACTTCTGCCCCACCCCTCCCGGTTCAAAGTTTTATTCAAATGTTTCATTTACATAGAGGTCCATTTGCATAATTGATTCTGGGGGCCGGGCGCTTGTCGCGGGCCCGGTGTGGAAAGGTTAAGGCCCGTCCTTTCGGGTCGGGGTGCGCGGCCCCCGTCTCGGCGTTCCGCGAGAACCCGCTCGCATGGCGCTTTGCTCCTGCTCCTGTCAGCCCCTGCCGGCTTCCATTCAGCTTGTTTGCTGAGTTAGTGCCCAACAGATAACCAGGCGGAGACTTATTTATTTGAAAACTGGCAAAGCGGGCTTCATTTCACGACTTATCTGCGTAATTCATGCTTGGCTGGGTATTATCTGCGGGCTGCAGATCCCGAGCGCGGCACTGTGGGAAACATACGCCCATCAGATTGTCTTTGCCTCCGTGGCAAATTAAAAAGGGATAAACAAGGAAGTGACAGGGTCTCGGCGTGGGTGAAGGGGAAACCTGATTAAAGCTGCGGCTCCGTGCGTGCCCTCTGTCTGCTGGTCTGGGTCAGGGTTTGGTAGGGGGGGTGATGGGCCAGGTGCTTGCATGCGAGTATGGGCGTGTCTGAGTTTGAGGTATATGTGTGTGTGTGTGTTTGGGGGGGGTGGGGGTCTGAGCTTATGGTGTGTGTATGTATGTGTGTGTGTGTGTGTGTGTGTATGCATGCATATGTGCACATGTGTGTTGGTGTGTCTGAGTTTGTTTGTTTTCATGTGCGTGCCTGAGAAAGTGGTGACAGGAGTGATTGGGATCCTGAACAGAGCACTTCACAGCTGACAGGAACAATACATTTTTGGGACCAAAGAGAGACTGAAAGGCTCAATTCACCGATCTACACGTCCGTGGAACAGGAAGTGAAGTGATAGGAAATGGCAAAACAGCAAGGCCCTTGTCCCTACCCCCCCTCCCCCCAACCCCCCTGCGTCAGACAGCCGCTGCAGCGCCTCCCTCTGTGGAGACCGGAGCAGTCGGGCGCTAATGGGGGTTTTATTCGCTTTTTATGTCCTCATTGAAAGGCCCCTAATTTTGTGCTCCATGGGTGCGGGCGGAGGGACGGCTGTAATTTGTCCCTCTGGCTGTCGGAGGCAGAGGCGGGAATAATGGCGCGGGGACGGGTTGTGGGGTGGAACAGAGAGAGCGCAAACGACGGAGCGTCCCCGCGAGCGCTGGGGCGGGGAGGGGAAACAGATGGCGCCTGGCGCTACGGCGTCACACCGCCCCACTCAGCCGCCCTGCTCCGCCGGCCCCCTTCGCCGCCCCCCTCCGCCACCCCACTCCGTTTGCTATATGCCTATTTTTCATTTAGGGAGGGCACTGGGCTCGTTTTGCCGCCGGAGGGGGTTTGCGCCCTGCCCTGTCCCAGAGGCGGAGGCAGAGGGCCGGGGAGACTGACACTGAGTCTTCCTCTAGGCTGCAGGGAGCTTTAACTTTGAAAGCAGAAGTAAAAATCCATTTGTGTAATTAGACTCAGTGTCGTCTGAAGGTGACTGAGTCTGACTTTGTGAAGAGCGCAGAACAGAAGTTCTCATTCCTACACTCTGCTGTGAAGAGCACAAAAAATACACAGTTATCCATATGTGTGTGTGTGTGTGTGTGTGTGTGTGAGAGCGTAAAGGGTAAAGGGCCTCTTGACTGCGTGTGTGTTGGTTTGCCTTGCCCATGATAAAGGGTCTCCTGACTGTGTGTGTGTGTGTGTGTGTGCATGTGTGTGTGTGTGTGTGTGTGTAGGGGTTGTGACTTGCCTATAGTAAAGCGTCCCTGACTGAATGTTTGTGTTTGCGTGTTTGTAAATAGCTACCTTGCCCATGGTACAGGGTCTGCTGTCTGTGCTTGTGTATGTGCATGTGTGTGTGTGTGTGTGTGTGCAAGTTTGTGTGTGTGTGTGTGTGTGTGTGTGTGTGCGTGTGTGTGTCAGGCTTTCAAGTTTAGCGTGTAGCTGTCTGTGCTCCTCTCCTCACTCCACACTGCTGACAGAGCAGGAAATGATGAAAGTCTGAGATCTGTTACAAGGTGACTTTGGGGGCCTTCAGACAGGGCCAGGATACTGTTTCCATCA